>NC_135714.1:101368629-101969045 GCF_964656455.1 Halichoerus grypus
TAATGGGGCACAGGAATTTACACTCTGGAGAGGTTGTTTGACATCAAGTCAAATCCTTTTTTCTCAGTGATGCCAGTTCTTTTCAACCCGTTGCAAAGGGCACTGGAATCCTGTTGTGCCTCAAGAGCCCCTGAGTGAAAAGAGGAGGGAGGAAAAGAAAGGCCCCTTGCTCTGGCTTCAACCAGAGCACATCTAATATACATAAATATATACATTATGTTTATATATTTATATAGTATAAGTATCTAATTAAATATTATATATATAACTACATACATATGTAGTTATATATGTGTGTATATATATATATATATATATATATATATATATATATATAGCACCCATTTAGACATTTGTTACAATAAATTCCCATCACTGTAGCATACCATGATGATTCCTAATGCCGTTATGATCTGCACTAGAAACTTCTTGAAGTCAGAGACCTCATCTTATCCTTTCTTTGGTCTCACAACAGTGTGGAACCTCCCTTGACCTGTGAGCCAGCCTTCGGAACAAGGAGCAGATGGAAATCACTGCCCTGGCGATGCTCTGGGCTCCAGAAGAGCGCTGTCTAAGCATCTCCCATGACCCCTGGCAACCTTGCTGTCTGCTTCCCCCAAAGCCAATTAAAATATTCCCGGTACCTGCAGCCTTCTCGCTGTTAGCATGACTCATTGAGTTCTCTCCCAAGAGGGAAGTGATGTCTTCTCCAAATATTCTGAGGCAATTTTCAATGAGAGTTCGGACAAGAGATATCTGTAACACAAAAAGACAAAAATGGGGTGCTCTTTTTCATAGGGCATAGTTATAAATCACATTTTGTATATAGACCTTGGATCTAAGAAAAAATGTGAAAGACTTCCCAGAAAAATTCAGAGTTGAGAAAATTACGTAGAAACCAGGGGCACCTGGGTGGCTCAGTCGGTTAAGCGTCTGCCTTCGGCTCAGGTCATGATCCCAGGGTGCTGGGATCAGCCCTACATCGGGCTCCCTGCTCAGCGGGAAGCCTGCTTCTCCCTCTCCCACTCCGCCTGCTTCTGTTCCCTCTCTTGCTGTGTCTCTCTCTGTCGTGTAAATAAATAAAATCTTAAAAAAAAAACAAAACCAAAAAACATAGAGACCAGAGTTCTAAGAAATAACTTAGAAAGAGTGATACTTTCCCGTGTACTTTGGGTACACATTTTAAAATACTGCTCATCAGTGGGCTAAAGTTATAATGCGTGGCCGAGTTTAATAGCTAACATTTTGGGAACAGTGGTTACGTCTTTAAGCCTAGGATAAATTTCGGGGCCCCTCAGTTGAGCGTCTGACTCTTGATTTCGGCTCAGATCACGATCTCATGGTTGTGAGATCCAGCCCCACATGGAGCCAACTTTGGGCTCCGTGCTCAGCGGGGAATCGGCCTGGGCTTCTCCCTCTCCCTCTCCCTCTTCCTCAGCCCCTGCCCCGCTCACGCTCTCTCTTTCCCTCTCTCAAATAAATACATATCAAAAAATAAATAAAACTAGGATAATTTTCAAAGTAGCCTACCTTATTAAAGTTTGCTTAGTTTTGGTTTTTAAATTTTGTTTCCAGTTTTATTGAGCTGTATCTGATGTATAACATCTTATTAAACTTTATAAAGTATGAACAAAAACTTAAGAAAACCATTTCTTAAGTGAAGAAGTATCTTAAAGGTTGGAAGCAGAGATTTTTGTGGGGTTGTGAGGGAAAACCCACACAGCTGGAGAGAAAACGTATCTGTCTGTGTAACTTCAGTCCCTTCTCATGCATTGCTTTGCCTCATGCTGGATCTCTGTGTGAGCTTGGGGAAGACCTGTCATCTTGTTAGGATATTCTGGAATCTTTTGGTAGTTTCCGTGTGACATAGCAGAGGTGAAATAGTAGCCGAGTACTTCTCTAGATGAGCCACAATTTGCAGAGGAAAGCCAATGTGTTTGGAGCCATGGGAGCTCATATTGCCCAAGCCACCTAGTATGTGCCTGTCATGACCAGAGGAGCTGACTGTTGTCGCCATTGTGTAGCGAGGAAACCATGGCTTTACCCAAGGTTACAAGTCCCTCAGGGATTAGGCTGAGAGCTGAACCTTGACTGGTAAAGCTCCAAAGCCCAGGTTCTTTTCTATCGTATCACACGACTCTTCTGTCTCTCGTTTAGTCAGTCTAGTGTTTAGTCTCCTGGAGGGGGAAGAATGACTCGACTGCTCCGAGTTTCCCGTTTAATGACACCCCTTCCCAGACCCCACCAGAGTAGGTTGAAGAACTCTGCCACTCCACAGGGGCCTAATGAAAATGTGCACTTCACAAAGTTCCATCCGTCAGAGTTACTACTGCACATGTCCGGTTCAAAGTAGGGATTCTACCCCCTGGGGGACTAAAATGAGAGCTCTCATTACCTTTTTTATCAAGTTGTCTTTCAATTCCAAGCTGCCGGAATTAGGTGGGCAAAGAAGGCTTGGAGCTATACACACTGATAAATTATAAGCTGTCATCTGATTGGATGAGGAATGTTGCTCAATGTTGTATAACACTCCAAAAAGGTATCGCAAGAGAACAACATTTGCTCTTGGCAGCTGGGCTAAAAGCCTAAGGTCAGAAAAATACACTTTTAAATTAGGCAAGTGATTCCACTTAGGAGGTTGGAAATACAGAGACAGGGAACAGGATAGATCCTTGTGTATCTAGCACACAACCCGCTGTAGCAGAGTTCCAGGCATGAATGTATATAAAATTGTTGCACTGAATTCAGTTCCTGAGCCAGATAAACACTTCTCTGGTTAGTTAAATGTTTGACAGACTCTTAAGGTCATAACCCTGGCAGTCGATGCTCTTGCATCTGTCTTGGACCAGGGGATTTCGTTGACCAGTTTCATGGATCCAGAAGGTGTAAAACGGCCAAGGATTCCACATTAATAACATCAGGAGAAGAACAATAAGAGCCGTAAAGCGTGCCTCTATTCTGAAGCTGACCCCCATGGGAGTGAAGAATTGAAACTCTTTGGCATCGGTCATGATTTTAGTGGGCAAAGCTGCGAAACGTAAGCCAATGTTCTCCTAATAGTATGTTGGCTGTATTATGGAGATGTGACCAGAGTAGAGTAAATTTTGCTTCATTACCTCTGGGCTGCAGTTATCTTCTCCTCTTCGTTCCCTTGATCAATAACACCGAGCCATTTGTCATAGTGATCGGATAACAATATACTTCCTTGGATATTTCTAAGAAAATCCTTATGGAGATAAAAAAAATATGTATATATATTATAGAAAATATGTATTGGAAATATTACAGAGAAAATATGTAGTTAAAATATTCAGTTCATCCCCCACTTCCTTCACAGATAGCCAAACTGTGACCCACACGGAGCTCGCCTCTGACTCTCCGTTGACTGGCACACGCAGGAGCAGGTGCTTGGATTTTCTCCCGCTAAAACTTAGAGGCAGAAAAGCAGAGCTTAGGCTGTGGTGGAAATGAACATAAAGCTCCCTTCTATCATCTGGAACTTATTTTTCATGTGTGCCTTTTTTGTGAAGTACCACAAACTGACAGGGTCTGGCCATAGACCATCCTAAATCCTATTAGCTTCTTGGACAGAAACACACATTCCCATGTTGCTTGTTTTAGACACAGTGCTAGCTCTTAATTCTAGCAAGAAAAGTTCTGAAACAATCAAAACACAAACAGGTGGGCTCTTGCACACATATTAGGAAAGAAGTAGGTCTTCTCACTCGGGGTATGTGTGCTCCCTGGAAGAAAGCTTCTCTCATAATTGCTTCATTCTTCCTTTTCTTAGCTGTCTAAAAGGCGGGAGTCTAATGGCAGACTCACTGTGGTCCTGAGGATAGATTCATTTCTAGTTTAGGCCAATTCTCCAGTTAGTTTGACATGATATTATCAAGGCCAAGGTTGCAGAGACTGATTCTCCACCAAGATCAGTCAACTTCAGGAAGAGAAAACTTTAGAAATGTCTAAGCACTATACCCACAAGTGCTCACCCTCTTCCTAGTCGGTGCTTATCACATGGAATCAGGAAAGAACCTTCTCACTCTTGCTAGAAAATCGATTCCATGTGTGCACCTTACAGAGGGCAACACCCATCTTGCTACCTAATGTATCATCATTCTTTTCCTGTCTCCTGATGCCTATATGTATATTACTACTGGATATCACTATGGCCCCAGTGTAGGAGTGGTTACCTAAGTCATTTCTGGACTTTGCTATTTATCACATCTTCGGACATTATCGGGACAATGGAAGACCAAATGTGACTGAGATTCTAAGACTGTACTCATTACTTCATTAACATAGTGTTGTTCAGACCTGTTAATAAGTGCCAAGGTGGATGGATTAAATTCTTTCCCTGTTCTATTTCTTTTAGAAGGTTTGCCTTCATTAGGAGGGTGGCGAGGATGTTTGCTTTGGTAAACAATGTGTATGTGTCAGTGCGTATTTTGAAATTTATTATCATGACTAGTAGTTATTTCAGTATTAGTATTTTGCATGGAGTCTTCAGGAGTGAAGGTGGGGAGGGCGGTGTGTGGTGAAAACAAAAAGTATTACTAACATATGGGGCTTTTAACTCCTCAAGTATCTTCCTTACATTTTGATTTTGTCAAGCGTTTTTCAGTTTGTCAAGTTCTTAAACTATTATGCCCGTTATGGTTCTTGAGCTGTCATGATGAAGGACACCAATCATAGTTTCAGTTACTTGTGTGTAGATAATGCTAGAACCTTCCCTACCTTTAAGACGGATGCGACCACATGAACAGATTCGCTGTACAAGTTCACTTTGACCCCAGAATTGAGTTTGTCCTTGAGGATTCTGCAGGATTTTATATTGGCTGATTTGCTGAAGATGCCTTCTGTGAGTGGCCCTTTTTGATTAATAAAGGAAAGCATATCCTGTAGGAAGAAAAGAAAAGTATATGGCATCTCATATCCACAAATGCAGAGCACAAGCTTGCCTTCGTTTTGAAAGAGGAGGGGAATGTAATGGCACACTGTGTTAGAGCGGGAAGGAGTAAAGTCAATTTAGATTGGTTGTTTTTCAGTGTCTCTCTCTATACTTTCTACCCAAATATCCATTTTACAGTCATACACTGAAACATTTTTAACACTTCTTTTAATCAGATTTTCCCTTCCATTGAGTTTACATTTTTAAGTCAAACTTCTCTGCTTCAAGGCCTTTGCGGAATCACCGTCTGTTTCCTACTTTACCATTCTTTTCTCATTATTCCCTTACATAGATGCTCTTCCCCAAGTAGGGAAGTCGATTTAGGAAATACTCATTTCCCATTTGTTTATTTCTCTTTAAGTGCCTGTATACTCCATTCCTACTTGTCCTATTTCCTTCCCTCTTTTAAAGTCAGGCTCAAAAACTCTCTTGTCCTTCTCTGATTACCCTCCCTTCTCATGAGTCTTTCATTGTCTTTTGCTCTATGTTCATGTCCTCTCCCTGCTGTGTAGAAAGTTAAGGAGGGCTGCACTCAGGGAATCCAACGGATCTGAAGTCTATTATGCTACGTATCTTTTGTGTGCCCTGGGCCCCATACATACTGTACTGATGCTTTTCTGATTCGTTTGGGAAGTGCGGAGGATGATAATCCTAGCTAGCCCCTAAATTTGCAGTGATGCAAGGAACTGGGGGAGTAGCTAGCAGGTAACATGCTAGCTAATATGATACATTTCTTCATGTCTAGCAGAACGTTCCCTCCATCCCGTCCCGTGCTTGCAGAGACACCGAATACTCAGTGAATGTCAAAACTGACAATTCACTACAGCAGTTTGAGATAACACAGGCCAAACTCTGGGGCTTTCATTTCACATATTCTGTTAGGATTAACAGATTCCTATTTGCCAGAGGATGAGTCTATGCTCGTGTCAGATGTTTGCAGTTGTTAGACTGAGTACACTCCGCTGAAGGAGACTTGAGACTAATGTGAGCTCAGGAAGGCAATGAAGGGAGACTGTGAAGATGAGGTGGACTCTCAGAGACTCACATACACAGAGTCCATTTTGACTGATCTGAACAGGCCTCCGTGGGTCTTTGTGGAAACAAGACACAAGTGGAATGGACAAGAATGTCTTTTCCTGTTGTATTTGCCTCATGACTGTGTAGGACCTAAATCAGATTCTGTTCTTTGCAATAACAGTAACAGAGCTTCTCAGCCAAAGCCAGGGGCTGTGCAATGACTTCTCCATTTGGGGATAGATTTGGTTGAGGACGCTTGGCCTCTCAGAGTTTCCCCTCCTCAGGAGGGCTATAGAAGACCAAAATGAGATGACCTACCAGAATTGGGAAGGGCAGCTTGTCTTTATCACACACATCCGTGAGGGAAACTCCGAAGAGCTGTCCTGGTTTTGCGGAAGGTGGGGCTGTGCCCTGGTTTTCCCGGCTAGGGCTGGAGCCCAGACAACAGACCCAGTCTCTGAAAGAACGTCTTTTCACTGTCTTCCGGCCGGGGTCTAAGGAAGAAGTGAGATTAGTAGTAGTAGTCGTTGTTTTATTCGCTTAACCTTCTTTTCTTTTTTTTCTAAAGATTTTATTTATTTTTTGACAGATAGAGAGACGGCGAGAGATGGAACACAAGCAGGGGCAGCGGGAGAGGGAGAAGCAGGCTTCCCGCCCAGCATGGAGCCTAATGCAGGGCTCAATCCCAGGACACCGGGATCATGACCTGAGCCCAAGGGAGACGCTTAACAACTGAGCCACCCAGGCACCCCGCTTAACCTTATTTTCACCATCCCCATTCTACGGTACATTCATTGCAATGGCTAGAATAGGGAAACAGGCATTTGTTGTGTAGAATTCTCCATTTTTTGAAATTGGCCAATAGCATTCTTATGGTGTTAAGATTTCTTCCCCAGATCCTGCAAACTGATGGTGAAACCTAGAGACTTGATCAGACTTAGTGTCAATGCTTTCAATGCCATCTACTGCCTGTTGTGTTTTATCTTGAGGCACTTAACTTGTTGTTTGTTTCCTATTGGTAAGTATGATTAGTGGATTCATCCAGTGTCAGATCCGATTTTAAAAGCTCAAAAGATCTGGTATTCAAATCAAGCTGAGTTTGTTAATCATCTGCTTTCACAGTGAGTCTCCTCCCAGCCTTAGGTTTCCTCTTTGGCTTTCTGAGTGCTCAACTTTTTTTTTTCTTTTAAGATTTTATTTATTTATTTGGCAGAGAGAGACAGCAAGAGAGGGAACACAAGCAGGGGGGGGATTGGGAGAGGGAGAAGCAGACTCCCACTGAGCAGGGAGCCCGATACAGGGCTAGATCCCAGGACCCTGGGATCATGACCTGAGCTGAAGGCAGACGCTTAACGACTGAGCCACCCAGGTGCCTCTGAGTGCTCATCTTTCTATGATCAAAAGGATCTGCCTTTCATGACATGATCCGCCTGACCCCACTTCTCAGGCAGCCTCTGGTGTCTCTGCTCTGGGCCATCCCCAAGGATGACTTCCTGCAGTCAGGGTTCTTGGGAAATAGTCATTACATGCTGGCTATGTGGTAAGATTCCAGGTGACTGTGTTTTCTTATGATACCCCACCAAGCTACCCAGAGATGATTTTTTTTTTTTGTAAATTATGTTTGATATTTACTGAAAAGAGTCTAATCCACAATGAATTGCACCCAATTCCTCACACATACTCAAACATACATGTATATACACCATACCAGTACAAGGCTTGAAAGAAAACATACAAAAAGAAAAACAATGAGAGATTATGAATGCCTGATTTATCCCCAATTTCCAGAGAAGATTTTGAATTACCCAACATTCCCTATCAAAGGAATGCAGAAGAAGAGCTTTACAAAGAAAAGGTGATCCGCAGTGAAAAGCTGAGTTGAAAGTTTCTACTGCTCAGCTATGAATGTTTTCCTTATAAGATACCTTAACATTTGCTTACATAATCTGCTTAAATAACTGAATTCTTTAAAAGTCCACAGAGGAGCCAAGCTGTAGAAGGATAAACAAATGAGCAACATTTCACCAAACACCCATAAACACCTGTCCACTGGGCTTTTCTGGGATGTAGTGAGTGCATCACCATATCCACTCACGTGGGTGGCAACACTCATGGCACTTGACCAGAGAGACCAGGATCTAAGAACCAGAAGCATCCTGGTTCTGCCACTTAGTTAGATTACTCAAAAGTTTTTAAGCTTTGGTTTGCTTAACTTTAACATAAATGCTGCTGCCTACAACTCGTTGAACTAAATGTAATGTACTACTCAGCACAAGGCATGGCTCATGGCAGCCTTGATAAAAGTAATTTCCTTGCTCAGAAGGCCTCAGGCAGTCTAGACATCAGTCTCTTCCCCCTCCAAAGCAGACATCACTCCCATTCTCTATTTGATTTTGCAACCTCTAGAAGGTAGGCAATCATGAAGGATTGCTACCACTTTACTTAACTAAGGCTCTTTCTTCCTGCCCTGAAATTGATTCCCCTACCATTTTAAAAGGAGTGAAGAAAGAAAGCAAATACATTCTTAAATCCAGGAGGAGATTCCTGTCCATCAAAATGTATGCATTTGCTGAAGACACATGTTAATATGTAAGTTGAGTTGTTGTATGCAACCTGGGTTCCCTACTCTTCCCCTAGTTTTATTATTTCTAAAACTACCCAAATATATTCCATTATTCAGCTTTAATAAGAAGAATGCTCTTAAGAAGAATGTTGTATCCCTTGGTACAAAGCTATATATCTAGCTACTCTATGAGTATATACAGAAAATAAGTACACATTGGGTCCTATACTTTCTCCAAGGTATTTTCAGCCTTAGCTGGATGTTTTATAATGTACATTATTTGCTGTTAGAGTTCATGTTGCCTCTATTACTAATAAAAATATATGCTATAGCCATGAAAAATATAGGAATGATTAAACAAGCTAACTTTATGGAAACCTATTCTTTCTTAAACAGCCCTGGCAAGATTTGGGTTAATGTTTCCTAATGCTTGAATTAGGGTATGAATATTAAAAAATAAAATTTTGGAAACTTTGTGCTTATAGAATAACAATCATAACAATAAAATACTTTCTATTTTGGCCCAATACTTCTCAGATGAATAACACATTTTCATCAGAGAAAACAAATATCAATGGGAGAATACTGGAATGCTAGGGAAAAAAATAGCAAGAAGGAAGATTAAAAAGCCCTGACCACAAACATTCAGTCTAGCTCCAGCCTTGACCTGTGTCTGAAGCAGACATGGAAGGTGGGGGCAGAATTGAGACTTGAATTCTAACTGTAACCCCAAGGCCACTTCAGCCTAAGCCCGGAATAAATCCAATTCAGTTCCATAACTCTTTACTCCACTGGAGTTCTTCCATTCCAGGTGCATCTAAGCCATGCAGTCATTTGATTCCATCCTGTGATGGCCTGAGATACTAGATAAAACCCTGGAATAGGGAAGACCTGTTTCCAGGCCACAAACAGCTTGTGCTCTAAGAAGACACACAGATGTGTACTCACACAATTATATGTAGAAAGTGTTCTGGGGATACAGAGAAAGGAGTAACAGTCTACCTAGGAGAATTAAAACAAGCACACAACCTTCCTCGAAGTGAGTTGGGTCTTAAGACCTTTGGGTTTCTCTAAGCTTGATTCTGTGCAGTTTTGGGGTTCTTGCCTCTACGGTTCCTCCCCACCCCTCACAGAGAGAGTGAGCTCTGTGTCCTGAATTTGTGGTCAAGAGTGGAGACATGAGCCAAGAGAAGACACGTGAAGAAAGGGAAGGGGCTCACCTCTCCCTTGCTCATTCTGCGTTGGGTGCCTGGGCTTCAGGATGAACTGGCCTTGCATCTCTGCGAACCCCTGCTCCAGAAGGAGGGACTCCTGGAGGGTGGAAGGAGAGATGGAGTCCTCTGGTGTCTGCGGCAGCAGTGTGGTAGATGGAAGATGGCTCATTTTAATTCCATAGGGATCTTCATGTCCTATATGGAAAAAATATAGATTCAGGCTGATGGTGATGGCTCTGATCAAATCCCCCTTACCGTGAGTGTATGCATCACACTGGTATATGCTGCTATTCTGCTGGGGCTTCTGGCTAAAAAGGGCTGTGCCTCCTGAGTGAGCATCATATTCGCTCTTGTTGGGGACACCCTGCAAAAAGCAGGTGCCCAAGGAAAAGATTTTAAAAAGAGAAAAAAAATTTAAAGCATGTTACTTTACTCGGAATACAAAGATTCATCAGCGCATTGCACAATGCTGACTTTTGCTGTGTTTCCATCTGAGAATATTTAAGGCCTTCTAGTTTCTGCCTTGACACTAACGAGATCTGCACATCTTAGGCAAATTACTTGGCCCCTCTGAGCCTTACATTCATCCTTTGAAATGCTTGCCCTCACACAAACTTATAAGGATCAGAGTAAATATATTAATACGCATTGGTGGTTAATATTTTTTAAGTAATTGAACATATATATTAAGAATTGCTAACCTCTCTCACATAATGTCAGTTGAACAGATTTTTTTTCATTTCGTTTTGTCAATTTCTAGAGCCAGAGCTACTCAAGGGCAGTGGGATGGGTTGCCTTTATGCTTTATACTTCCCTCCCACTGCTGCCCTGCCTCCAAGGGGAGTCCTGCCAGGTGATGATCAGAGGGAAGGCTGCACAGTGTTGGGAACCCAGAAGCAAAGTGCAAAACGATGTTTACAGAGTGGAAAACTGCACCCAGAGTCAGTGAGAGTTGCCTGCCAAGTGATTAGTTTTGTTCTTGTATGCTTTAAATTGTTTCCTCTCTATAGAATTCTCAAAGACCCTGTGCTATATGACATGGATCTCATTTTTTAAGAACAGAATGGAAGTTCTCTTTCTGTCACTTCTGATTTATTATTGAATGTAACTTGAGGAGCTTTTGCTGTTCCTTCTCATCTGTCATAGATGCAGTGTCAGTGATGTGTTCACAAGAATCACAGTGACTTCCCTCTTTTAAGGAAAAAGAAGCTTCTACGACAGCAATACAACCAATTCACAAAGATAACCAGGAGATAATCCGCAATTGAGAATTGAGAGCATTGTTAAAAAATGCATTTTGATTGCTGCTAATGGATCATCATGAATGACAGGCTCTCCGGATTCCTTAGAGCTGCCTTGGTGTGTGAAGCTGCTCAAAGTCTAAAAAGTTATCATCTATATTGTTTTACCTAAATTAATGCACTTTATTAAAAGAAATATATTTAAGTATTTGACTTTTTTCCTTTTTGTTGTTGGCCAACTTTTACAGAGATGTCAATATTAATATGAAACATGGAATGGTGGGGGGGATTTTTTTCCTCAGCTATGCCCTTGGTGACTCTCTGTATCCTAAGACTGGGAATATACATTTCATAGAAAGAAATTGGTTATTTAGATTTCCAGATCACTTGAAAATATTCTTTAGATAACTTGGAAAACAGTAATAGCCTCATGGGATTATTTTCTTTTTAAGATTTTATTTATTTCTTTGTCAGAGAGAGAGAGAGAGAGCACAAGCAGGGGGAGCGGCAGGCCAAGGGAGAAGCAGCTCCCCACTGAGCAAGGAGCCCAGGACCCTGGGATCATGACCTGAGCCAAAGGCAGACACTTAACTGAGCCACCCAGGCATCCCGCCTCACAGGATTATTAAAAAGATTTAAAAAAATGCATGTAAGAAGGAATGCTCTAAGATTTCTAGCAGAAATCATTGTCACCATTACCATACATTACTATACTTCAAGGTCTGCTGCAGATCCTCTCTTTTTTCTCTTGTTTTTTAATCCTTCTATTTCTGGTAAGCACTGAACAATTTTGCTAATCCAAAGATTTTTTTTTAGAGAACTTGTGCTAATAACTATTTTAGGAGAGGTGTAATCTGTTTATCAATAACCTTAAGAACAGTGATGGAAAAAGCCTGAGAAACAGCAAAGTGCAGGTAGTTTAGTCAGTGAAGACTTGAGGAGTTTAAATGTGATTATCTCATTTTCCTCATGATGCTGAGAAAACTTCTGGGCACAGAGCAGGTGTTAAACACATACCTATACCTGGATTCAGAGACATGATTGGATTTTAGTGGATTCTCACAGAATAGAGGCTATTTAGTTGTTAGGAACTGGAATTCAAGACTGAATATGAAAAATAAATGTATGGGAAAAAGAAATTCCGATTCTTTGCTTTCATACCTAAGTGAGTAAATAAGTAAGTAAACACTAAACAAAACAATGTTTAAGACAGCTCTGTTTGTCAGGTAAATGAAGTAGAAACGAAAAATTTACATTTCTCTCCCTAACTAGACCTTAAGCTGATGAATGAAGAGATGTCCTCAGTGCCTGGGAAAAAGTAAGTACCTGGTAATTCTTTAATAAACGTGAGAGTGAATATTGCATGTGATTTTCACTTTTAAGGGTATTTAAGCTTAAGACAGAACAACCATTACTTTGAGATGTAGAGTTACAATTTTGAACCTAATCAATCCCATCTTAGATTTTCCCTGACACTTACCAATGAGTGGGTGTGGGGACGCTTCCTTGCCAGCACTCACCGACAGCTGGTAGTCTTTCTCAGAGCCCTTGGAAACAAAAAGAACTATGCATCATAACAAATCTTTCACAGTACTTGAAGAACACATTTCCTTTGCATATCTATGTTTCCAGAAAGAAGGAATTGGGGCCAGTATAAATGCTATTTGGTCCATGGAGGTAGCTACAGTACTTGTTAACTTGTTCCCTCATAGCCTCCAGTGGACCGTCCCAGGTTCTTGTCATTTTTGATAAAGGCCAGGAAACCGCAGTACAATCAGCCCCTCACTGTGTGGGTGGCCCATGGCATAAGAAATCACAGTTGTGCCCCTTCACTAAGGAGGAAAGTTCTAATCTCGGAGTCCTGCCTTCCGCTGTCTCTAGATTCCTTGGATAATGTTGGCTTTTGCCGCCAAATGTCCCTGCCCTGACATGCATATTGTCCAGAGAGCCATATACCCTGCTGTGACTATTCCCGAGCAAAGTAACTTGAAAGGCATCAATAGCTCAGCAGCCCTGGGCAAAAGGAGACAAACGCCCAAGAGGCCTTGAGGAGATAGCGGACTGAAGTCAGCCACTGGCTTTGGTGCGGGCAAGCCCCACTTCAGGGAGAGGAAGAACAAGGACTCTCACCTAGACGACATATCAGATGCAGAAAACAATCACTCCCAGCAGAATTACCGCCCAGTAAACCTGGAAGTCCTACTTGAAACAAACACATCTAAATTATAAAGATCGCGGAACTATTTTAGAGAGTCTTCCAGGAGACTAAAGCAAAAAATGTTCGACATGGAGTTGTTGGTGATAGGTACTATGCTTGCCCTTGACTCCTGATTAAAAATCAGGGTCTTGCCCTTATGAAGAAAGGTCATAGGTATGGACACAGACACACACAGACACACAGACACACACACATAGCTGAATCTGCTCAAAACTGTATTGCATATAAGACGTGAGAGCTAATAAGGTAGGGTAGGGTTTGGAAATGCTATGCTGGAATCCCTTAAATCAGGCATACATAAAGCCAAATAGCCCCAATTCTTCATTAAAACAGAAATTCTTTGTGTGGTGAGATTGATCACTTTATGCAAAGGAAAATCACAAACATGAAATAAAATGAGCTTCATCATTAATCAATCTCCCCAACTTCATCCCTAAAACCACTCACTCTCTTTCTAAGACTTAATTCCTGTTTAGGGTATATATATCATACAGGTTAGAAATCAATGTAGATATGTGCTTTACTCAGTACATATAAATTCAATTTTATTTCAGATATATTATTAAATTTTGTTTGTACAGAAATCATTGATTTCTTATGCCAAATTCCAGTTGCTCTGAATTTTTTAGGGGCTTTATTATACCATTGGGTCAGACAGAATTTAAGTAAGAATCTTGTAATTATGTCATGTCATAATAGCAAGACATCTTTGCATTTATAGAGGATTTTATATAAGAAGCGGTGCTTTACAAGTGCTCCCTTCAGTTCTGTCCATCTGACTATCACTCTCCCTCTCTTTTCCCTTAGAAAACCTCATCCTCAAATATGTCCATGTCTTTCATCAAAAAAAAAAAAAAAAAAAAATCCAGCAACTCACACCAGCACCATCAAAACATAAAGGAACAGGCAGTTAAAACCAAAACAAGATGAAAGTGATATGTACGCAACTGCCCCCAGATCCATGGTCTTATTCAGAACTTGCCCTCTTTACCAGTTCATAAGGGGTGTGAGCCGCCTCATCCCAAGGAACTGCACCAAGAGGAGGTAGCTTCTAGCCATGTGGTCTTTATGTCAAAATGTACAACAAAACATATAAGTTAGGATTCCTCTAACTGGGATTGAGTCCTTGCGTGATGACCAGGGTAAATAGGGATGGGGAGGAATCAGGAACGAAGACACAGATAGAAGAGTCCAATAGAGGAGGAAATATTTAGAAACTTAGAAATATTTTATTGTCTGTGTATAAAATATATACAATAAACTGCATGTTGTTATTAGCACTCTAAAATTATAGCCCAATTTTATGCTATGATTTCGAATTCGCAGAAAATTTAAAATGGGAAGACAAGAAGAGCACCCATGTATAGGCTAATAATATAGCTTTGCTGCCTTCAATTTCTAAATCTGGGGGACAAAATATGACTATGATATCTATAATAATCAGCTGTCTTATAATGGGAGGTACACAACACACACACACACAAATCTCAAAAGTCAAAGTTGGTTTTTAAATTAAAAATAGTTTGCAAGGCAACTTATGGTTATTCCTAGCATTGGTAGTGACATGTTGATAATGTCATTCGCTGTGTCTGAATTTGTTCCTGTTACAGTTACAGACTGTAAAAAAGAAATAAGAAAAATTGCTATAAATTTTTAAAAATTTAAAGCAGTGACCAAATAATTATTGTCAAATTATTATCCATACTCTAAAGGCAAAGCTTGTTTTCAGTTAATGACAAAGTAAAGCATATGTAGAGCACACACCCTTAATTATATCTTCATTTCTTTACAGAACATGAAGCTAGTAGGAAACATTTCAGTAAAACATGTATTTCCCTTCAAGGATTTGTGGCTTACAAAATATAGCAGCTTAAGCAAGAAAGAGAAAAACAGAATTCCACGAGGGGACATGAACTGACCCTCAGCTCCATAATGCTATTTCCAAAATAGAGAGGGGAGATAGTTTAAAAAGGAGGAGCTAGATACTTTTCTCTCTTCGCAATTACATACTCAGTTTCAGCAAAATCAGAATAAGAACTGTCTGTGACAGACATTTAAAAAAAAAAAAAAACTACTATTTAGTCAGTACTTTCTTTGTGTCATCATGGTTACTAAGATTTCCATTGTTGAAATCTGTTGAGACAAATAAAACCAATGAGTCTAGGAAATGAGACTGAAAATTTTAGAAGTTTATATTCCATTCGCAACTCTGACAGTGAGTAGTTACTTATAATATCTCTCTATCACACCTTATATTGAGAAACTGCTCCATACAACAAGGAAAACAGTTATTGAAAATTATCTGAAAGGGACTGATAGGAATCTGAGATGATATCTATAAAACTATCCGAATTCCAAAAGACATTTTAAAATAGGACAATATGTAACCAACTATGCATACAGTTTTTATAACATTATTAGGCAATGAGGCCTGTGTCCTTTGAGAAACAGTGCATGAAGAAGACAAGCAACAGAAGTGGACACTCACAGTCCTTAAAAATATTAAAAACAAAGTTAAAAGAAACTTGTTCTTTCATTGTATTTTTCTTCTTAGGAATTGAAATGCAATTGCTTGATATGACAGATGGCCCAAAAGTTGTTTGATAATCGAACTTTTATAAACACAAGTGTTCATTGATTTCAAACTACTTGAGCTTTAAGGATTATTAAAAAAAAGTGTTCAGAACCTAGCAGTAGGACTCAGAGCACCCAAACTCAAGGATATCCTATGTTAAATTGTCAGGGAGGGGCTTCCTATGTTAAATTGTCTAGAGGATTCAAGACTGGGTCTTAGCTTGAAATTTAGTTAGAAGTAGTGGCTCTGCTATTTTTTAAGATGTCTGAAAGCCTTTCAATACAACTTAAAAACTTTCCCACGAATTTTTTTTTTAAGATTTTTATTTATTTATTTGTCAGAGAGAGAGCACAAGCAGGGGGAGCCACAGGCAGAGAAGGCAGAGGGAGAAGCAGGTTCCCCTCTGAGCAGGGAGCCTGTTGCAAGACTCCATCCCAGGACCCGGGGATCATAACCTGAGTCGAAGGTAGATGCATAACTGACTGAGCCACCCAGGCGTCCCTCCCTTGAAATCTTTTTAAAGAAAAAAAAAAAAATCTCTTTTGAAATACTAATAATCACTTTTTAATTTATCTGGTCTGCAAGATAATGGTTTTCATGGTATAAGGAACATATTATGTTCAAAATAGTAATTCCAGAGACGTATGTATATTTTCCTGCATGTTGTAGGTTCTCCAAAACAGATAAATTCCAGTAGATAGAGCTCTCTGTAAACAAATAACTTCAGAAAAATAAGCTGTTTTTTGGAAATAATTTAAAAGAAAAAGAAATGTTACTTTTTGTTTTATATGAGTCAAAGTGTTACTTAATATATGAAGAACAAGGAAAATGTGATCAATTCTCAAGAGCTGAAGCCAACCCTGAGATGATCTAGATGTTCAGGCTGTTAGCCAAAAACAGCTATTACAATAATGCTCAATGATACAAATGAAAATATGCTCACAATAAACGAAAGAGGCATCTTAGCATAGAAACTAAAAATATTTAAAAATAGAAATTTTTTATCTGAAAAATATCTTAAAGAAAAAATTTACTGACTAGGCTACATTGCATAATGGAGATGACAAAAGGAAGTCAGCGATTTGAAAATAGATAATAGAAATTATCCTGTCTGAAGAAGAAAAGGGGAGAAAAAGATTGAAAAAATTAAGACCCTGAGGGATCTATGAGCAATATGAAAGGGTCTGATATACATATAACTGGACTCTCAGGAGGAGAGAAGAGAGAAAATGGGGAAGAAAATATTTGAGGTAATAATGATTAAAATTTCCCAAATTTGGTGAAATTAAATTTATAAATTCAAGAAGTTCAGAATATGCCAAATAGGACAGATTCAAAGAAAACCATGCTGTGATACTTGATAGCCACACTGCTAAAAACCAAAAATAAAGAGAAACTCTTGAAAGCAGCTAGAGAAAAATGACAAATCACCTACAGAGGATTAATGTTTGATTGATCCCAGACTACTCATCAGAAAGCACAAAGACAAAAAGACAGTGGAACAGCTTTAAAGGGCTGAAAGGAAAAAGTTTGCAAACAAAATTCTACATCCCTCAAAATATCCTTCAAGAGTGAGTGTGAAATAAAGCCATATTCAGAGAAGAGAAATTAAGAAAATCTGTTTGCACCAGATCTGCACAAGAAATGCTAAGGATCATCTCTCTCGGATGAAATGAAAACAGTGTTAGAGGGAAACTTGGATCTTTAGGAATGAGTGAAGAACATTAGAAATGCTTATTTTGTGTAAATTATACATAAATAAAGTTGATTTTTAAAGATTTCAAGGTAATTTTCCATGGAAAATTCTGAATGGAACCCACTGCCACAGCTGAAATCAAAGCAGGCAGAGACAAGAGTGTGCTCTGCTGCTAGAGAACCCTCTGGCCTTATCTCCTTCATGCAATGCATCTACCTGGTGCTTAGAAACCAATCAAAATATTTGCGTGGCTTTTGCTTTGGCCACGAATAGCTACCACTTTTTCCACCTTCAAGTACTCTTTTGTGTGATCTAGAGCTACTGTAAAGTATAACAGGAAAAAAAAAAAATGTCACTTAAAGATACCCAAAGTATCTTGTTCATCATTGCAAATGTCTTGGCTACTGCACTACAATTTCAGAAATCAAATTTTATACAAATAATGGGCAACTGGTTTGATTTTTTCCCCCAACAGCCAAAAGAAAATGAGATAGAAATATGCTGATCCCTTAAAAGTGTCATCCCTCTGAGCTCAATTCAACCCTGATATTCCTTGGAACAAAAGACCTTTCAAAACCCCTCTGCAGTTGATATAACTACTAAGTGAAATACCTGACCCTTGAGTAGATCCTGTACTGGAAAGGAGACATTATTGAGGTCAACTGACAAAATGGGAACATGGAAGGCAGAGTAAAGTATTACACCGATGTTAAATTTACTAAAGGTGATAACTGTATGATGGTGATATAAGAGGATATCTTTATTCTTGGGAAATACTTAGGTTTAAGGATAAAGGGCCATGGCATTTGTATGACCCTCAAAAATAAGTATAACATACACATAATAGGGACAGAGAAAGAAAATAAATGATAAAGCAAGTGGAGTAAAATGTTACTAATAGCTGAATCTAGGTAAAGGGTGCATGGGGTGTTTTTTGTTTTATTTTTATATCTACAACTTTTCTGTGAGTTTACACTTATACCAAATAAAACACCAATGGGGGGAGGGTGGAGAACTGTGGAAACAATCCAAGCCATTCTGTACATAAGTAGTAACCATTGGAAAAAAAGGTTTAATTCTAGTAGGAAATACCTGCATGTGAAAATCACCTTATTACAAGCCAGTGTTATTGCTATTAGAAAGATCCAGAGAAATATTATGGATACTTAACACGCAATACTCTTTCCATGCTTAAGTACTGTGGCATGGATTCCTCTCGCTTCATATTACCTAGGATTCACTCTTTATGTATACAAAGACACGTGTAGACAGGAAAAGACATTTTCCCACATGGTACTTTTCTAAATACTCTCTCTCTTCTTATCTTTTGCTCTCTCCTTCCTACCTCCCCGTCTCTCCCTCCCTCCCTCCCTCTCTCTATCTCCATCTCCATCTCCCTCTCTTTCATTCTATCTGAATCAGGAACATGGAATTTAATTTTTGGTCTTAAAAACACTTACACAGGCACAGTTCTTGATGTCCTCAGTGAAGATTCTGAGAGGAATGCTTTTTGGCTGGTCCTTCTCTTTGGCTAGATTGATGTACCTAATCAAATTCAATAATAACCCCAAATAGAGTAGGATGAATTAGCTATTAGCTTACTTTCAAATTGATCTATGTGGCTAAAATTTTCAACATACTCTGTTATTTTTAAATGCATGTAAATAAACTCAGCAAAACCAAATTATGGGTTGGGAGAAAACATGCAAAACTATTTCAGGAAAATAAGACATGACTCAGAAAACAACAGGTTGCTCTTGTCATGTAAGATGTGAGCAGCAGATCCAGTCATCAAAGCTTTCCTGCCTAGACTGGAGGGCCCAGCACCTTCAAGGGTAGGAATCAGAAGGTGCTTTGAGCATCACTCAGGAGACTAAATTGCACTGAAGAAAATTTAATATGTATCTTTTGAGAATAATGTTAGCTCCAATCATTAGGTCTGAGAGAAGGGGAAGATGAGAGTGATAACCAGAATTTCATCAAAAATAAGCAATATGTGCATGTAAATAAGAGCAGATTATTTGCAGTAGCAGCCAGGGTACATCTAAATAAGAAATTATTTGAGGATAGTCTAACAATTTCTACTAAGTAGGGGAAGCATAGTGTGTGGGGGCGCTGCTTTGAAGGGATTTATTCTTTTCTCATGGGTTAAAGATGTATAGTATGTATAGTGACAAGATACCTTTGAAGGAAAGAATGCCATTTTTCCTTTTGTTCCGAAGAACTGCAATTTAAAAAAATGGGAAGAAAAAATTAAGATACATACAATACTTATACTAGCAAAATAAGATCACCATTCCAGAAAAAAATATCAGCAGCCAGTTGTTAAGGATGTGGATGCATGTGTTAATATCATACTGTCCTCATAGTTGGGCTTTGGAGGGACCCCACTCTTTTATGAGCGTATTAAAGCAATGGGAAGTAGATCCTAAAGTGGAAGAAAAGTTGGTTTTGAATCTGAACACTTAATTGTAACTATGTGATGCAAGCTATGCGATCATGGGCACTTTGCTTAACTGCGCTGATCTTCAGTTTCCAGAACTGGAAAAGGGTTAATTATACCCCGAGTGTTCCTGCAGCTGCAAGTGCTATTCAGATATAAAGAACATTATTATTCAAATTAAATCATACTTAAGGAATTTGGCATTTGGATGGAACTATCTTGGCCCAGAAACAAGAATATCTTTTTAGGAAAAAACACCTGTAATATTTTTATTTCTTCATCCACACAGCAGCTTGGAATGTGTTAAATTAGTTTCTAGAAAACATTCTTCATTACTGTGATCCTCTGAGCAAGATCAATCCAGCTAGTGCTAAACTACTAAAGGTTAGTCTTTTCTCAACTAAAGTTTTCACAGCATTTAATATCCAAAGTTGCGAATGTTTTAAGCCTCATTCATACATGGCCTTACCACTTACTAGCGTTTTTTTACTGTGGGAAACTACACAAAATAAAATTGACCATTAGTGACCTTTAGTACATTCACAGTTTTGTGCAACTACCGTGACTGTTTAGTTCTGGAACATTTTTTCACCCAAAAGCAAACCTGTGTCCATGAAGCAGTCAGTCACTCTTCCTTCCTTCCTGTTTCTAGCTCCTGTACCATATTTTGTGTATTTGTTGATAAACACTTGGGTTGTTTCTACTTTTTTTTGTTTGTTTGGTTTTTGGCTATTGTCGACAATGCTGCTATGAACGTTTGTGTATCAATTTTGTGTGCACCTATGTTTCTCTTGGGTATACATCTGGAGGTGGCATTGCTGGGTCGTATAGTAATTCTGTTTGACTTACTGAGGAACCATCAAACTGTCCACAGTGGCTGCCACATTTTATACTCCTCCCAGCAACACTGCTCCCCAACCCCTCCATCGCTGTTTCAGGATTTGTCCCATCTGGAAAATGGAACGCCCACTTCGCGCCCCAGCCTGCCTATGCGCATGGACACAGCTTCTAGTTAGCCATGCTGATCTGCAGAACAGTAATAATAACAAATAGCAAAAGCACTAGGTGCCAGGAATTGTTATAAATGCCTTCTATATGTTTACACAGCTTTTTAACTAATATAACCTGTAGAAGCCTGGCTTCCACATTTTCCTCCTTGTTAGGGAAAAAAAGTTTCTTGGAAACTCCCCTGTCAAAGACTTTATACATTCCCAATTGAAACTGGTTCCTTCCATTTGCAACATGGAGAAGACAGTAAGCAAGAGGAACTGAGAATCTTTACAGAAATACGTCGTGGAAAAGAAGACATGCGGAGAGCATATAAATACATATTTCTTCCCAATAAGCTTTGAAAATTTTTCATCAAGTCAACGCTGCATTATAGGGCTTAATAAATTAACAACTTGTAAACATTTTCGTTGTCTTCCCTTTGTGATGACGTGTGGCATTTTGGTGGAGTGGGGTGAGGAGAAGAAAGGAGGGTGTTAAGTGCATGTGATGAACACTCATTGTGCAAAACAAGAATGAGACTTGGGGTGTGGTTGTTTCAAACAGCAGATGTAAGTGTTGCACCACCCCTGTAAACTCAGGAGTGTCTGCTCAGGATGTCCGGGGTAGAGAGTCACATTCCCCATCCTCATGTCAGCCTAAGAATGTGTCTTGCACAACTAACCTCTACTCAACGCAATCATACTGTTGTTTTCGATGGTCACCTCTCTAGAGACACCAACTAAGATAAGCAGTACACAGCAATTCAGGCAACCTCATATTCAATGACATGATTAATTTCTTTGTATAATTACATACTACTTTTAAAGGAATGAACTTGGGAGTATAAGAGCAATTTTTCAAATTTAATTGGACTCTTTAATAGTACTTGCTCAAGAAAAATATGCCAGTGATTTGGAAACACAGATACCCCCTGGGAATTAGGGGGCAGGATATTGGAGAGGGGTTCTAGAACCTCACTCTCTTGATTCTCCTTCCATATGCCTAAAACACCCAATTCCTCAAGTGGCTCCTAGAGCCCATCTGAAAAACCACTGATCAAAACCAAAAGAAATTACTCCAATAGTTCCCACTCTACGTTATCTACTTGCTCCCATTTGTACATACCTTTTGGGGGAAAGTACAAGGCAAATGAGTGTCATTATGGGAAGTCAAAAAGTGAGTCACTGGCTTGATATATAATCAGATTAAAATGTTTTTCTTTTTAACCCATGTAAATACAAGACCAAACGGTCGGTCTTACCTGAAGGTGGCCACAAAGGTCACCGTGGGCCAGCCCAGGATAAAGGACCTCCCAGCACAGATGTTGGCATCCTCCACTCTGTCCATACAGTTGGCAGTCCACACGGTGTTCAGTGGTATTTTATTTTTTATCTTAAGTTTTTTCTTATACCTAGAAAGATACCCAAACAAGACCTCTGTCAGTTTGTTTCATAAATGTTATGGGAACAGCCGTGCTCATCAAAGACCAGTTCTCACTGCTCCAGGGCACAGCATGCCTCCCTTGTCTCTATTACCCTCTGTGCCCAGCACAGCAAATGGTGACATGACCTTTACAAAGTGTGTGTTGAGCGAAGTCTGGCCCTAGGAAGGCCCTGAAAACACTTCCTCAAATGGCAGCAAGTGGCCATTTTTCTGAATGTTGAGTGTTGAGTAAAGACGATATATTGCAGAGCTTTTTCAGAAAACCATTAATTCATTTATTATTGTTAGAATTTGTTTCTTATTATATATAGTTTTATGGTTATTATTAGAGTTAATTATTCATTTATGACTTGCTTACTTCAAAAAGTATTTGAGGGGCTGAACAAAGCTACCTGTACACGATTTATAAAAATAGTCATACAATTTTTTTCTTAAGAGAGACAAACCAGGGGGCGCGCCTGAGTGGCTCAGTCGGTTAAGCATCCAACTCTTGGTTTCGGCTCAGGTGGTGATCTCAGGGTCTTGAGATCGAGTCCCCGTGTAAGGCTCCCCTCTCAGTGGGGAGTCTGCTTCCCCTCTCCCTTTGCCCTTCCCCCCGCTCACGCTCATTCTCTCTAAAATAAATAAATACATAAATAAATCTTCAAAAGAGAGAGAGAGAGAGAGAGAGAGAGACAAACCAAGAACAAAAAATAAACTTGGATCAGAAAGATTTAAAAGTTATTTTCAACCTTAATTAAAAAAAAAATACTTTCTAGCCTTTAAAGCATAGGTTATTTTCAATTTCCCTTCTTAAAATTTTATCCATATCATTTTCCCTTAGATTCTGGCTAAAACTGAAAAACTGTTAGCCTACAGATTGAGCCCAATTTAAAAATCATCAATCCATCAATCAATCAATCCCAGATCAGTGGTCAGGAGGTCGTATATGTGAGTGATGGATACTTCCCATTTCTCTGAGGAGTCAGAAGGTGATCAACTTTGTCAGTGGTGAAACTGCTTTTTGACAATTTCTGCCTAATCTTCTTTGATCTCTAACATGAAAACCACCATATTGATTAATTTGGTTAATTCACAACTTTAACTCTCAGGTGGGCTTGAGATTTAAATAGTTATAAGCCCTCTGAGGGATGCTTAGGGAACTTGGACACACCACTCTGGAACTCCTTCCTATTCAGAAACACATGTGGAAACACTAAACTAAAATGAGATCAAAGACACCTCATGTGCAAAAATCCCTATGACTCCAATGATTCATGGAACAATTAAAGCTAAGACTCTCCAATGGGTTTTATGAAAGAAAAATAATTTTGCTGGAAGCGCACTTGAAGGATAATCTAGATTCAAAGTTTATGACACAATGAATAAAGTCATCAGATAAAATCATTATCAGATATCAGATGTCTGATTATCAGATAAAATCATTTTTCTAGATAGTAACTCCAAAGGCGTTGCCAAGGTAAAAATATATGGCTAATGGGAAAGATAGACATATATCTGTTTGTTTTCACAGATTTTTTTTTTGTTTTTCTAATGTAGGTATCTGTGTGTATACAGACACCTGAGGTACTGTGTGGAAACTTCCAAATACATTGACCTGGAAAAAGGCATCTCAATAATTCTCTCCTTAGTTCAAGAAAGCGCCAAGATTATCTACTCCAAACCAAGGAGTTATCCCAAAGCCCAGAGCATGGTTTCTACTGTCCTATAACATTTGGAGCACTTACCATATGCCAAGCACTGTTCTAAATATTTTATAAATACAAATATAAAAAATTTAATCCTCAAACAACTACACTAGGTGGTCTTTATTAGCTCCATTTTACAAATAAGGAAACTCACAGAAAGGTCAAAAAAATTGCCAAAGGCAAGAGAGTTTGAACCCAGACAGCCTAACTCATGAGCCCATGTTTGTAACCACTTGGCCTCTGTGGGTGCTGACCTATCGTTCCATGAACTACCCTTCTCATGTTTCCTACCCTCACTCAGCCTCACTTCGGTCCCCAGAGCCATCAGGCTTTCTCATGGGATTGTCTGGGGAGTGAGAGGATAGATCTCAAGACATTGTATTAACAAAGCTACTTGCTAGCTTGGAAATATTTAAAGTTTATTACAACAAAGCTTCATACTTCAGTGGATTCTTCTAGGGTCTTACTGCATTTCTTCACTCTCAATCACTGACCCAACTGGATTATCTCAGTAGAAATTGGAAAGTATTAATCTAATGGAAACTGACTTGAGGAGAAGAAAGAGGAGGAGAAAGAACTGTGGTTTTTATTTCTAAAAATAGTCCTTTATTATATTTGTATTAACATGATGGATATCACTCTTGCTTTCTGTTACCTCAACCTTTATACCAGAAGGGAAGCCCCAGTGCACTGTGGAAATTTACAGGATTCTAGGGAGATTTCCCCTGTTCTAAGAAAGGGGTATCCTTTTACAGATGTTGGGAGTGGGGGTCATGGTATATTCTGTAAGTAATTCTTTGTAATTTCACGCATAATGAGTTAATAGTCATCTTCATCTTTTGACCTAATTTAAATTCATTTTTTGTTTCATTTCATATTCTTTAATACCTACATATGAGGCATGTGATGTCTAAAGAACTAAGTTCAGTCCCTTCCTTTTTGTAAATTCTTCATGGGCCTCTACTAGTATTAATATCTTAATATTTATCAAGCAGATACTGTTCTTAAAAATAAAGTAATAATTTTATTTGAAAAATAACTTATTTAGTATTCTAATGAATATCAAAAGTAATAAGGAAGGTTCCATCTGACCTCAATTCTTGAGAAATTTCTAAAGGTGTATGAAAAAAATCCCCAAACAATTTCCACTATTATTGACATCTTGTACGACTAGAGAAATATAATTTCTTTGTGAAGAAACAAACATTTAAATTCCTTTTACGATTACACACAAACTAAAATTCACTAATTCTGACAGAATAAATAGGTAGCAATTAGTCAACTACTTACCCAATCTGTGTTAATTTCTATAGCGTCAACCTAAAGATGAGAGTTTCCAGCTGAAGCCTGCAGGTGAGCTGAGGTAAAATGGAACCTGGGTCACCCCAACCCCTTCTTCTTATAGCTAATTGGAAAACGTAGGCCCTAAATTCAGATTATTAATTTGAACAGATTGATTCAGGGCATAACACAATCCTCCAAGAACAAGGATGACAGGGATGAAACAAGGTTGTTAATGCAGGAGCTATTTCTTTTTAGTTGTTTCCTTCTAGAAAAAAAAAAGTAAACTTTTCCAATATTAACAGTGATCATAAATATACCCAAATATTTACTATGGGAATGTTCTCATAGTCGTTTTCTAAAAACTGTGGCAAAAACTTGTACGCGGCCACAGCATGAAGTGCTGCTCCTGACTGCTAGGGACAGAATTGTGTCCCCTCCCCCACTGCTCCCCACAGTCTTACCGTGAAGCCCTCTCTGCCAATATGACCATGTTTGGAGAGAGAGCTTTTAAGCGGTAACTAAGTGTAAATGGGGCCATCAGGGTAAGGGCTTAGTCCAGTAGGATCGGTGCCCTTGTAAGAAGAGGGAGAGAGAGCTCTGTGTGTGTGTGTGTACATGCAGGCGCTGAGGAAACCCCACAGGGCATAGGCCAGAGGGCAGCCATCTGCAAGCAGAAAGACAGCTCTCGTGGGAACCTGACCCTGATGGTGTCCCGAACTTGGACTTCCAAAAATCTGTGTTCTCTCTCTGTCAAGGGCCTTGGTTTTAGAAACCAAATTCAAGTGCCTGAGATCACTTACATTTTCTAATATTCCTAATGGATGTAAAAAGTATATAAGATAATCTTTCAGGAGCTGAGTCTCTTAAAGAGAACATTATTAAATACATTGATGTAGATTTTGTCACATCATAAAAACCCTTGCGTAGACACAAAGACCTATCTCAGAAGCAATATGTGAAGAGGAAAAATGTTGCACTTCTTTTGTAATAGTGAACCAATCAAAATAAAAAATTCAGCTCTTAAAAGGATGCAGTTCTCTCATGGAGAAAGAACACTGCCTTTATATAAAATCTTTTCAGCAGAACACCGTAGGTTCCGTAAAACCCGCTGCGAGGTAAGCAGTATCCAGGACAATAAACGGCTCTAGTAGGAAAAGAAAGGTCTTCTCCTCTCCCTAAGTGCGATAATAATTACAAAGATGAAAACAAAGTGAAGGACAACCTGTTCCCCTTATAAATCGAATGTGAGTGGTCTGCAAGGTCCCAAGGAGCAGGAAAGGAGTTTGCTGTTTGTTAGCGTGTCTCGGGCTGAGCATGGAAGAGTAGGTGTGGCATGGTGTGGCAGGAAGAGTGTGGCCTTGGGATGAAGGCAGGCCTGGCTTGGAGTCTCTCCCACCATTTCCCTGTGGATGACAGGTCCATTCCTGAGACTTCCTCCATCCCCATTTTCATTTCTGCAGCCGGTGGATGATAACAATACTGGCCTTGGAGGGCTGTGGGGAAATCACACGAGGAATCTGTAATGCTCCTCGTGTGGTCCCCAGCATGCGTCCCACACATTTTAGTCTCCTGTACTCACCTTGGTTAAATAAAGAGAATGGTAACTACTCTGCTTTTTTAAAAATAATGATGTGGCCCTCTATCGGGAGGAGCAGAGTGCGTCACATGGACCTCATGTCAGGACCTGGACAGTCTTTTTCTCTCTGTCCTCCTCATGACATCACCACCTCCAAGGCTACATCTGTAGGCAATATCACTCATCTCAAATATATTTTACTATTTCTGTCTTTGCCTCTGGTTTTTTTTTTTTTTTCTTTTTTTTTGGACAGCTACACTACCGTCATTTCTCAGTTCACTAAGCATTCTGACCTATTTCTTACCAGATACCAAGCAGATTGGAGTTGTTTACTCACCGTAAAGGAAAGGTTGATTTCAATAATGAAAGAGAATCTAGGTGTTCATGGAATGTTGTATGAAATTCAGAAAAATAGAAAGAATAGAAACAGCAGCACCACACGTAGAATAAAAGCCTGTACTTTGAAAGAAACGGACCTAATTTCAAATGTAGACTCTACTCATCACTAATATGGTGACCTGGGCAAAACCTTCAGACCTCTGATTTTCAGAGTTCTCCTCTAAAATAAAAATAATCCCATCTCACAGCGTAGTTGTAAGGTTGGAGAAGATTACATACATGAAGTTCTTAGCATAACATCTGTCATGTAGTAAGCCCCTGATAAATTATCATTAATGTCACTCAGATTGAGTATAGCATTTTGCCACATTAGTACTTGCATGTCTTACTAATGGCATGGCATAACTGGGAGCTGGTGAGGGCAGCAAAATAAAGGGGGGTAGTTTTTTTTCTGGTGACTAAAAAGCTTCTTGGTATTTGGTTTGTTGGAATAGTCTTTGTCTTTCATGATGTTTTGTGAATAATGAAAACAGAGACAGAGCAAGTAAACAGCTGACCTCCCACCCACCTGCTTTTGGACACTTATTGAGCAATCATCAGGTTCCAGGCTGGATATCAGCTGCATTTGTGTTCAGGGTTGAGAGGAAAGTACACGCAGTTAGTTCTGTCTCCAGCATATATTCCAAATCTGTCTGCTGCCTCCTTCCTTTTTACTGCACTCCTATCCTGGAGCCCTTGAGAGCAGCCATCAGGACTACTGCCTCCCCTAACCAGTCTCCCTGCTCCCACTCTTGCTTAAGCATCCATCCATTACCTAGCAACAGTCAGAAAAATTTGCTAGAGCTATAAATCAGATTCGGTCAGTCCTAGT
Organism: Halichoerus grypus; assembly: GCF_964656455.1. Classification (NCBI taxonomy): domain Eukaryota; kingdom Metazoa; phylum Chordata; class Mammalia; order Carnivora; family Phocidae; genus Halichoerus; species Halichoerus grypus. The sequence continues at coordinate 101,396,739 of NC_135714.1, forward strand.
TAAAAATGCCATGGCAAAATGTGTCCACTTTCACCATGGCCTGTGCAGACCGTGTGTGACTGGACCCTGAGCGCAGTATCACATCTGATCGCATGCCCCATGCTTCGGCTCCCATCAAACCAGCCTTCCTGAGCCCCTCCCCCCAGGGGTCAGGTTGCACCCACGTAGCCTGCCGGTCCCTCAGCCTAGAAGGTTCAGGCACCTCGTCTAGGAACGTGGCTGCTTCTCATCCCATAGATCTAGTTTCAGTGCTGCCACCTCAGAGAGGCCCTCCTGGACTACCCCTCTCTCAAACGTTCCCATCATCTCCACACAGCCCCCTGTCTACCTTCTATCAGAAGCACTAATCACAATCTATAATTACCCCTCTTATTTTTATCATTTGTCTGTAAGTTCCAGGCAAGAGAGACACTGCTTGTCACATTCTCTATTGTATTCTCTGCAGGCAGGGGAGGGGGGGGTATGGCACAAAACAAGACCTCCATAAGTACTTGTTGAATGAATGAAGGATCAAAACATGGGCAAAAACAAAAGAAAAAAAATGTCATGTCTTCTTATGGTAAGGGTTAATGGAAATGTAACTTCGTGATCATCACGAGGGCACGTTGCTTAGTATACATACTTGGTATCGGACACCAGCAAGAAATCGCTGAACAAGAAGAGGTGCCGCTTCTGCCTCCTCCAGCCTCTCTTGAGCTCGACGGGGCCGTGGATAAGCAGGGTAGGGGCGGCACCCTCAGATGATGTAGTGCTTTTGCTGCGGGCGTCCACCTCAACAGAAGAGCTCTTCCTGCAACCCACCAAACACCACGGAGCAGCTAGTTACTAGTCAAATATACAATAGAGTTGTATGCTAAATGTCAAGGTTCGCACAACACTAAAATTCAGTCTCAACCCCGAAAGCAGAGCTCCAGAGCTCACATTCAGGGATCGCTGAGTTATAGAAAGCTATTGAAAGAGATGAGGTCGGACGTCTGGGTGGCTCAGTCGGTTAAGCGTCTGCCTTCAGCTCAGGTCATGATCCCAGGGTCCTGGGATCGAGCCCCACGTCGGGCTCCCTGCTCAGCGGGGAGCCTGCTTCTCCCTCTGCCTCTACCCCTCCACCCTGTTTGTGCTCTCTCTCTCTCTCTCTCACATGCTCTCTTTCTCAAATAAATAAACACAATATTTTGAAAAAAGAGAGAGAGATGAGGTCACTTGGTGAACTGATACCGATGGAGAACAGTTTCAAGGACAAAGCCCTTGGGCATGCCAACACTCAGACGTGGGGTGGAGAAAGCAGCAAAGCTAATCATGAGCTGTTAGGAAGGGGAGAATCAAGAGGTAGAGTGTATTACAAGAAGGCAAACAACAACAAACAGGACAATTTGTGGCCTAATATAAAACAAAATGATATGGTGTGTGTGTGAAGAATTAATTACAATTTGCTTTCATGTTAAGATAAAAATGAAGACAACTGAAGATTCTGGAAATTTACTTATCTAAATCTATCTAAATCTTATCTAAATCAATATTCAAACTTGGGGGAAAAATTCTCAAAGATCGGCGAAAATACTGGAAACATCAAAAAGTTTCTAAACACAAGAGTTTAGCTGTTACTTGGCTGAGCTCTGACTGAGCTCTGATAGGACTTTCTGGTCGTCATAGGTAAAACAACTAAATTGAACAGAATGCAAAAGTTCTTTCATAAATAGGACAGATATTTTCATAGACCTGGGAAAATTCTCTCTCGTGGAGCCAAGAAAGTGTCTCCTCCGAGAAAGTAAGCCCTGCTCTCTTCAGCTCAGCGGCACTGAATCTTACGAACCTGAGTAGCTTTTCATGAAGCTGGTGCTGAAGTTACTCATTAGTTTACATGTATTAGAAGAAACAAAAGAGAACAACACTCCCTGTTACTGTCAGTCTGTTTTGAGGCTCAAAAAGAGTATATCAAAAGACTACCTTCCGCGGTGAAGCCTTGAACGAGCACCTATAAGTTCAGCATGTTTTCTGAATGACGTGAACATCCTTTTGTCTTCAGTTCTCAGGACTGAAAATCAAGTGAGTCTACAGCACTAGGCAGAGTACTGTAAAATGCTTGAAGCCTGAGGATTCCACAGTAACCTGGGATCACTACCATTATGATGTCACGGATCTAAGGCTCATGCCATAACTGCCAAACTGACATACTTGTTTCCCTGATTTGGCCTGCACGTTTTGATTTTTTAAAAGTAATCTTTTTTTTTATTTTGAGATAACTATAGATTCATATGTATCTGTAAGAAATAATACAGAGAGATTACATCAATTTTCTACAGATAGAGACTTCCAGACACTTCCATCACCACAAGGATCCTTCCTATTACCCTTTTACAACCACACACACTTCCTTCCACCTCCCCCACCTCTTTAATCCCTGGCAATCACGAATCTGTTCTCCATGTGTATAATTTTGACATTTCAAGAACGGTATACAGAGGGGATCATATAGTATGTAACATTTTTGTGATTTGCTTTTTTCCACTCAACATAACGGGAGAGTCATCCGGATTGCCACAGGTGCTCACAGTCCATTTCTCTGTGTCTCTTAGTAGTATGCCAGGATACGGCTGTATCACAGTTTGCTTCACCACCTGCTGAAGGAATTCTGGATTGTCTGCAGGCTTGGGCTTCCACTAATAAAGCTGCTGTAAACATCTGTGTACAGGTTTTTGTGTCAGCGTCGGTCTTCTCTTCTCTGGGCTAAATGCCCAGGAGTCCAATTGCCAGGTCCTAGGGTAGCTGCTCTGTTTTGTTTTTTAAGAAACTGTCTAACTGTTTTCCAGAATGGCTCTGCCATTTCACATTCTCACCAGTACTGCGGGAGTGATTCAGTTTCCCCACAGCCACACTAGCATTGGGTGTTGTCATTTTTTATTTTAGCTGTTCTGATAGCTGTGTCGTGATATCTCACTGTGGATTTAACGTGCATTTCCCCAATGGTTAGTGATGCTAAACATCTATTTGCCATGTGGACATCTTCTTCAGTGTGACGGAACCTACAGTAGTCTGTTAAAAACATTTTCCGTGGAGACGGTGTTCCCTGTCCACTGGAAAACTGACCGTTTTACAGATGAGGAGGTGCTTCACGGACAGGTTAGACGCTTTCAACCCAAGCGGCTGCGACGTAACGTGAAGGATTCAAATCCAGCTGACTCAGGAGGTCACTCAACTTCCTGTGAGGGCCCCCCACTCTTCTCACACGGACAGTGTCTTTCCTTTGACAACAGTGGAGGACTGAAATTTGATCCTACTAACAAAGTTCGTGGTTTCCCTTATAGGCACCTCTAACAGGTATGTGAATCCCTCTCTTTTATTCCCCACTCGACTCTATGGACCTCAAGGAAAGAGTCTATGTCTGATTTATCATTTTAATTCTCACAAACATTGGCACATTGGAGGAATTCAAAAATTCTCTTGAATGGGTGAATGAAATAGTTTTCTGGCATGGATGGATGGGGAAAAGGCATGACCTAAACTAGTCTCTCTCTCATTTACTTCATTCATTCAACAGATAGTGTTTGAACCTGTACTAGGAGAAAGACACTTGCTAGGTCTGGGCAACAGAGAGCCAGGCCCCACTCTCACAAAACCAGGATTTAAATGGGGGGGTGCGGGGGCAGAAATTAAACAAAGAGCGTCATCAATAACTGTGTAACACCAGACTCTGGAAAGTACTGCAGAGAAAAATTAAAGAGTGAGATGAGAAATTAAAAGAGGGACCTGACACCTGATTTCAGTTGTGAAGAAGTCTCCTTTGAAGAGCTCCTTTAAAATGAGCTTTAAAGAATAATTAGGGATTGATTAGAGAGAGGAGAGAAAAGAGGAAGGCAGAGGGAAGGGACAAGAAGAGAAGTGTATTGGAAGGGAAGATACATTTTTCAGCTGAAGGGACAGAATGCGAATATGTGACGTTTCAGAGACATGGAAGAGTTTGCTAGATTGCAGACACAGGCAGAAGGTACAGGAGCATGAAATATGCCTGAAAAAGTAAGTAGAGGCAAGAGCACAAGTCCTGGTAGACCTCTTAGACTTTACTGAGGCCTCTCATCTGAAAACCAAACTAGCACAGAAGTGACATGTAGATAGTGGCCTTCAGACTTTTCACCACTTTTATTTTTTTTAAGATTTTATTTATTTATTTGGGGGGGGGCGGGTAGCAGAGGGAGAGGGACAAGCACAAACAGTGCTGAGAGTGGAGCCTGACCTGGGGCTCGATCTCACAGCCCTGAGATCATGACCTGAACCAAGATCATGACCTGAGCCGAGATCAAGAGTCAGAAGCTTAACCGACTGAGCCACCCAGATGCCCCTTCTCACCACTTTTAAAGGGACAAGTGCTAGTCTGGACACGTTTGATTGTATTAGAACCATGGAGGCTCATTGGGCAACACTTTCTGGCCTCCCATCAAGCATCTGTCAAAATTTATTTAAGGTAAAAATGTAGGCAAACTTATCTCTGCACCTTCCCCAATTCCCGGATTATGTCCCATTTCTCTGCCTCTCCCTTCAGAGAAGTTCGAGATTTAGAGACCAGGAAAACTCTCCTTCTAGAATCTAGTATCTGCTTATCAATACTGATATGCATCAGTCTCACTTGGGGGAGTTTTCAGGCACTCCCTCTGTAACCCCCAGAGGTTCTGATTCATCAGATCCAGAAAACCTGTATTTTAAAAAAATTTTTGAGTGATTCTTGTATGTAACCAGGATTGTGAGTTACTAGTCTTCAGGAATTAATTGAGAAAGATGTAGTGTTCTGATTCTATCTTCCCCTTGTAGTAAAGCCAAGGAGAGAAAAGTTTTCTCAGAAAGATAAAGGGAGCTTTCCTTAGTCATGTAATAGTTACATTTACAGTAATAGCTAAAGCTTAATTTCTTCTAAAATACCATTGCTATTTATTTTAATTTGGTGAATGAGCTCTAAATAGAATAACAGTGATAGGGTTTGTTTTCATCTATTTCATTGAACACTTAACTTTTCACCCTAAATATCAAATAGAAGAGACAGTATAAGGTGATCCTATGCCCATAATACCAATGTTTTTAAGCATGTTGCAAAGACAAGACTATTTTTTAAAAAAAGGTTTTTTGAAGATTTTATTTATTTGAGAGAGAAGTGAGAGAGAGAGAGAGAGCATGAGCGGGGAGGGGGTTGGGGGGGAGGGGGAGAAGCAGACTCCCCTAGGAGCAGGGAGCCCGATGTGGGGCTCGATCCCAGGACCCTGAGATCACGACCTGAGCCGAAGGCAGATGCTTAACTGAATGGGCCATGCAGGTGCCCCTAGACTATTTTCTTAATTCAATTTCTTTCTTTGAATTTTTTAATATTTATTTTATTTCAATTCCAGTATAATTAACAGTGTTATATTAGTTTCAGGTGTACGATATAGTGATTCGATAATTCTATACATTACTCAGTGCTCATCATGATAAGTGTACTCTTAATCCCCATCACCTACCATCCAGCCCCCCACCCACCTTCCTTCTGATAACCATCAGTTTGTTTTCTATAGCTAAGAGTCTGTCTTTTGGTTTATCTCTTTTTTATTTGTTTTGTTTCTTAAATTCCACATATAAGTGAAATCATATGGTATTTGTCTTTCTCTGACTTATTTCACTTAGCATTATACCCTCTAAATCCATCCATGTTGTTGCAAATGGCAAGATTTCATTCTTTTTTATTGCTGAATAATATTCCATTGTGTGTGTGTCTGTGTGTGTGTGTGTGTGTGTGTGTGTATATATATATATATATATATATATATATATATATACCACATCTTCTTCATCCATTCATCTATCAGTGGACACACTTGGGCTTGCTCCATAATTTGGCTACTGTAAATAATGTTGCAACAAACATAGGGGTGCATATATCTTTTTAAATTAGTGTTTTTCTTTTTTTAAAGATTTTATTTATTTATTTATTTATTTATTTATTTATTTATTTGAGAAAGAGAGAGGGTGAGCAGACAGGTGGGGGCAGGGGCAGAGGAAGAGGGAGAGGGAATCTCAAGCAGACTCTGTGCTGAGCGCAGAACCCAATGTGAGGGTCGATCCCACGATCCCGAGATTATGACCTGAGCTGAAACCATGAGCTAGATGCTTAACCGACTGAGCCACCCAGACACCCCACAAATTAGTGCTTTTCTATTTTGGGGGTAAATACTCAGTTGTGGATCATATAGCAATTCTAGTTTTCATTTTTTGAGGAACCTCCATATTGTTTTCCACAGGGGCTGCACCAGTTTGCATTCCCACCAACAGTGCACAAGAGTCCCTTTTTCTCCACAATCTTGCCAAAACCTGTTGTTTCTTGTGTTGTTGATTTTAGCCATTTGGACAGGTATGAGGTGATAGCTCACTGTGGTTTTCGTTTGCATTTCCCTGATGATGAGTGATTTGAGCGTCTTTTCGTGTGTCTGTTGGCCATCTGTGTCTTCTTTGGAGAAATGTCTGTTGATGTCTTCCGCCTATTTTTAAATTGGATCATTTGGTTTTTTGGTGTTGAGTTGTATAAGTTCTTTATATATTTTGGATACTAACCTTTTCTATCATTTGCAAATATCTTCTCCCATTCAGTAACTTGTCCTCTAGTTTTATCGGTGGTTTTCTTTGCTGTGCAGAAGCCTTTCATTTTGATGTAGTCCCAATAATTTATTTTTGCTGTTGTCTCCCTTGCCTCAGGGGACATATCTAGAAAGATGTTGTTGCAACCAGTGTCTGAGAAAGTACTGTCTGTGCTCTCTTCGAGGACTTTTTTGGTTTCAAGTCTCACATTTAGGTCTTTAATCCATTTTGAATTTTATTTTTGTGTGTAGTGTAAGAGAGTGGTCCAGTTTCATTCTTTTGGATGTACCTGTCCAGTTTTCCCAACACCAGTTTTTGAAGAGACTATCTTTTTCCCATTGTATATTCTTGCCTCCCTGCTTGTACATAAAATCATGGGTTTATTTCTGGATTCTCTCTTCTGTTCCGTTGATCTATTGTCTACTTTTCCGTCAGTACCATACTGTTTTGATTATTACAGCTTTGTGATATATCTTGAAATCTGGGATTGTGATACCTCCAATTTTGTTCTTTCTCAAGATTGCTTTGGCTATTTGGGGCCTTTTGTGGTACCATACATATTTTAGAATTATTTGTTCTAGTTCTGTGAAAAATGCTATTGGTGTTTTGATAGGGATTGCATTAAATCTGTAGATCATTTTGGGTATGGGACATTTTAAAATATTTGTTCTTCCATCAATAAGCATAGAATATTTTTCCATTCATGTTGTCTTCAATTTTTTTTCATCAGTGTTTTATAGTTTTCAGAATATAGGTCTTTCACTTCCTTGTTTAAGTTTATTCCTAAGTAGTTTGTTATTTTTGGTATAATTGTGAATGGGACTGTTTCTTAATTTCTTTTTCTGCTTCTTCATTATTAGTGTATAAAAATGCAGATTTCTGTATATTGATTTTGTATCCTGTGATTTTCCTGAACTCATTTATCAGTTCTAGTCTATTTTTGGTGGAGTCTTGAGGGTTTTCTGTATATATAGTATCATGTCACCTGCAAATAGTGAAAGTCTTACTTCTTCCTTACCCATTTGGATGCCATTTATTTCTTTGTCTTGTCTTATTCCTGGGGCTAGGACTTCCAGTGCTATGTTGAATACAAGTAGTGAGAATGGACATCCCTGTCTTGCTCTTGATCTTGGGGAAAAGCTTTTAGTTTTTCACCATTGAGTATGATTTTAGCTATAGGTTTTTATATGGTCTTTATTATATTGAAATATGTTCCCTCTAAACCTACTTCGTTGAGAGTTTTTATCATGAATGGATATTGTACTTTGTCAAATGCTTTTCTGCATCTATTAAAATAATCATGTGCTTTTTATCCTTTCTCTTGTTGATGTGATGTATGATGTTAATTGATTTGTGAATATTGAATCACGTTTGCATCCTAGGAATAAATCCCACTTGATCACCGTGAATGATTTTTTAATGTATTGTTGGATTTGGTTGGCTATTATTTTGTTGAGGATTTTTGCATCTGTGTTCATCAGAGATATTGGCCTGTAGTTCTCTCTTTTTTTAAAAAGATTTTATTTATTTGCGATAGAGCAAGAGTGAGAGAGAGAGAGAGAGCACAAGCAGGGGGAGTGGGAGAGGGAGAAGCAGGCTCCCCGCCGAGCCAGGAGCCCGATGGGGGACTCGATCCCAGGACTCTGGGATCATGACCAGAGCTGAAGGCAGACGCTTAACTGACTGAGCCACCCAGGCGTCCTCTTTTTTTTTTTTTTTTTTTTTTTAAATGTCTTTACCTGGTTTTGGTATCAGGGTAATGCTGGCCTCACAGAATGAATTTGTGAATTTGGAAGCTTTCCTTCTAACTCTTCTTTAAATGTTCGGTAAAATTCACCTGTGAAGCCATCTGCTCCTGGACTTTTGTTTGTTGGGAGTTTTCTGAATGCTGATTCAATTTCATTCCTGGTAATCAGTCTGTTCAAGTTTTCTATTTCGTCCCGATTCAGTTTTGGGAGGTTATATGTTTCCAGGGATTTATCATTTCTTCTAGGTTGTTCAATTTGTTTGCATACAATTTTTCATAATATTCTCTTATAATCCTTCATATTTCTGTGGCGTTGGTTGTCCTTTCTCCTCTTTCCCTTCTGATTTTGTTTATTTGAGTCCTCTCTCTCTCTCTCTCTCTCTTTTATGAGTCTGGCTAAAGGTTTATCTATTTGGTTGATCTTTTCAAAGAACCAGCTCCTGGTTTCATTGATCTGCTCTATTGGGTTTTTTTTTAGGTTCTATTTCATTTATTTCTGCTCTAATCTTTATTATTTTCTTCCTTCCTATTTAGGTTTTGGGTTTTGTTTGTTCTTTTTCTAGCTTCTGTAGGTGTAAGTTTAGGTTGTTTCTTCAATATTTTTCTTACTTCTTGAGGTAGGCCTTGATTGCTATAAACTTCCCTCATAGAACAGCTTTTGCTGGATTCCAAAGTTTTTGGACCATTGTGTTTTCATTTTCATTTGTCTCCATGTATTTTTTAATTTCTTCTCTGATTTATTCCCTTAAAATTTTAAATCTTTGATTAAATGTGTATATTGGAAAACATTATGCAGTGTCAAGAGCATGAGCTCTGGAATCCAATTACCTAGTTTTAATCCTTCCTTATGATTTACTACCTACATGACACTGGGTAAACCTGTTATACTTCTAAAGCCTCAATGTCCTTATCTGTAAAATCAAAATGATGATGAAAGCATCTGCTTCATAGGGTTGTTGTGAGAATTAAATGAGATCATACTGCAGAAATGTTAGTATGGTACCTAACAGATTAATCCTTCAAATAATTTAGTTATGCTTATAGGAGACAATGAGGCTTTTTATTCAAAATAGCAACAATATAATGGGTATTCTCCCATGACCAAAGACAGGGACAGAGAACAGGTAGTAATGCCAACTGAGTAACTACAAATTGCCAAGTTCTTTGCCAGGCAGTTTATGGACATCATCTCATTTCCTTGCAGCAGATTTGTGAGGTAAGAATCATTATTTCCATTTTATAGATGGAGAAACTGAAGCTCAATAAAGTTAAGTAACTGAGATACCAAATAATCTGCAGAGTCAAGTTTGTCTAATTTCAAAGTCATATAGTTTTTCCTCACCTAAACAATGTTTTCCTTCTGGAGGAGGAAAGAAAACATATTTTAAGCCGCATCCCATTTAGGTTGGCTCCCAAATTATTTAACTGACACACATGTGAGTGTTTTCATCAGCTGTCAGTGTTTGCCTATGGTGCCCCTATGCCACTCAGTCTCTCCTCCCTGAAATGGCTGGTTGAGGAACACTTAGCCACTGCTGGTACCATGTCCTAACTGTCAGTCAGGAAGTTTGCATCAGCTCCCAAGATGGACAGGAGACTCCTGTTACTTTACGGAGCCAGATCTGAGGTTTTAGACAGGCGGGGAGTAGGAGGAGTCGGGTCTGGGAAAGTCTAATGATTCCCCTCCTGATGTCTAGTGGTTCACATCTCTAAGATAGATACCAGGCTGTGAATTGTGCCTCCTCAGCTGATCCCCATTCTGGATCAGTATCCCTATGAGTAATTTCTCTCCTGATTCTGGCACTCTGGACTTTCTACTACCACTGACGGATTTTTATCTCTATAGAGGGAAAAAAGGGATGCCCAGGCCTTGGCTGTGAGTGCTCACTCCACTACCCTTTGCTGCCCTCTACTGACCATACCTGGAAATTACATTTAACCTTTCAGGCCCTTGGCCCAAATAGATACTACAGTGGGTGAAACCAGGCACACAAAATTTGAGGTGCACCAAAAAACTAAGTAAATAAGATATGATATTTTAATTTTAATGTAATATTTTAAAAAGTCAATTTTCAAAAAATACATGGTGAACAAAATACCTAAATGTGCCCTAAAATAGTACTACTAGCTTACTACTAGCTTACTTACTAGCTTAGTACTACTGCTTCAGCCATACCAGATTTCTTGCTCTTCCTTTAACTTGTTGCTGCTTCAGAGATTCAGATTTGCTATTCCTTCTGCTTGGAATATACTTTGCCCAGGTCTTCACATAGATTGTCATCTCTCATTCTTTAAGTCTGTATTCAAAGGTTGCCACCCCAAAAAGTCTTTCTTAATGAAACCAGAAGCTGTTTTTGTTTTTTTTTAAAGATCAACAAAATTATCAATTTTGTTGATAGACTTTTAACCAAATTCATCAAAAGAGAGAGAGGACTCAAATAAACAAGATCAGAATGAAAGTGGAGAAATAACAACCAACACCACAGAAATACAAAGGATTATAAGAATATTATGAGAAATGACATACCAATATATTAGACAACCTAGAAGAAATGGATAAATTTCTAGAAACATATAACCTCCCAAACTGAATCAGGAAGAAATGGAAAATTTGAATAGACTGATTACCAGCAATGAAATTGAATCAGTAACCAAAAAACTCCCAACAAACGAACGTTCAGGGCCAGATGGCTTCACAGGCAAATCCTAACAAACATTTAAAGAGTTAATACCTATGCTTCTCAAACTGTTCCAAAAAATAGAGGAAGAAAAGCTTCCAAATTCACTCGATGAAGCCAGTATTACCCTGATACCAAAACCAGATAAAGACACTACCAAAAATACAAAGAGAGCTACAAGCCAGTATCTCTGATGAACATAGATGCAAAGATCCTCAACAAAATATTAGCAAACAGAATCTAACAATGCATTAAACAAATCATTCACCACGATCAAATAGGCTTTATTCCTGGGATGCAAGGGTGGTTTAATATTCACAAATCAGTCAACATCATACATCACATCAACAAAGGAAGGATAAATCCCATGCAATAATTTCAACTGATGCAGACAAAGTGTGGGACAAAGTACAACAGCCGTTCAGGATAAAAACCCTCAACAAGTAGGTCTAGAGGGCACATACCCCTCTTCTCTCACAGTTTGAGGATTTCTTTAGTGGATTACTTGGATTTCTTTCTCTTTATTTTTTGCATATATATTACCAGATTTTGATTTGCGGTTACCATTAGGTTTACACGTAACATCTATACACATAATGCAGTCTTTATTAAGTTGATGGTTCCCCTTAAGTTTGAACTCATTCTCAAAGCACTAAATTTTTACTCCTCTCTCCCCACATTTTAGGTGTATGGTGACGTACTTTACATCCTTGTATTTTGTGACTCCTTTGACTAGTTTTTGTAGATATACTTGATTGTACTGCTTTTGTGCTTCTTATTCCTGCTTATGGTCTTTTCTTTTCACTCAAAGAATCTCCTTTAACGTTCCTTGTAAGGCTGGTTTAGCTGTGCTGAAGTTCTTTAACTTTTTTTGTCTGGGAAACTATTTATCTCTCCATTTATTCTGAATGATAGCCTTGCTGAATAGAATATTTAGTTGCAGGTTCTTTTCTTTCAGCACTTTGAATATATCATGTCACTCCCTTCCGGCCTGCAAAGTTTTTGCTGAAAATCAGCGGATGGCCTTATGGGGTTTCCCTTGTACGCAACTATTTTCTTTTCTCTTGCTGCTTCCAAAATTCTCTTTCCCACTCCTTTTTGCCATTTAAATTGCTGTGTGTCTTGGGGTGGACCTCCTTGGGTTGATTTTGTTGGGGGCCCTCTGTTCCTCTTAAATCTGGATTTCTGTTTCCTTCCCCAGATTTGGGAAGTTTTCAGCTGTTATATCTTTAAATACATTTTCTGCCCCCTCTTCTCTTTCTTCTGGGATCCTTATTATGCAATGTTATTATGCTTGATGGTGTTGTTGAGTTCCCTAAGTCTAGTTTCATTTTTTATTATTATTCTTTCTCCCTCTTTGTTCAGCTTGATTGCTTTCTGTTACTTTCCCCTCCAGGTCCCTGACTCATTCTTCTGCTTCCTCTAGTGTGCTTCCTCTTTTCCATCCAGTGTACTTTTAATTTCAGTTATTGAGTTTTTCATCTCTGATCGGTTCTTTTTTATGTTCTCTATCTCTTTGTTGAGAGTCTCATGGAGGTTCTCCACTCTTTTCTCACATTTAGTGAGTATCTCTATGACTATTACTTTAAATTCTCTATCAGGCATTTTACTTATCTCCATCTCATGTAGCTCTCTTGCTGTGATTTTGTGCTGTTCTTTTATTTGGGACATATTCCTCTATCTCTTTATTTTGTCTAATTCTCTGTTTCTTTTTTTTTTTTTAAGATTTTTTATTTATTTATTTGACAGAGAGAGAGATAGCGAGAGCAGGAACGCAAGCAGGGGGAGTGGGAGAGGGAGAAGCAGGCTTCCCGCAGAGCAGGGAGCCCGATGTGGGACTCGATCCCAGGACCCTGGGATCATGACCTGAGCCGAAGGCAGACGCTTAACGACTGAGCCACCCAGGCGCCCTAATTCTCTGTTTCTTTGAGTTAGGAAAGTCAGCTACCTATCCTGCTCGTGAAGGTAGTGGCCTTATGAAGAAGAGCTCCTGCTGTGCCCTGCAGTGCAATGTCCCCTGTTGCCCAGAACCTGATGCTTCAGAGGCGTCTCCTATGTGTGTTGTATGTGCCCTACTGTTGTGGCTGACATGTGTTTGTCTTTAGTCCAGTCATCTGCAATGGCTCTCTTTGTCTGTTGTGGGCAGGGTTTGGTCTCTGCGCCGTTAATAGGCCAGTCTGAGGCCCTCCTGGGCTTGAGTTTACTCAGATCAGCAGTTTGCCAGAGCTTCAGTCTCACTGAACTGCAGGGCACTTTCCCTGTGTGGTCCCCTGAGGAGCTTTTGTTGGGGGGTGGGGCCTGCAGTCAGACCATATGTCTGCCCCCAGCCCACTGCTGGGGCTGCAGACAAACTGGTGTATGTGGTTTTCTTGCCCTCTCCCCGGGGCAGGAGTCACTGTGGAGTGGTGCTGACCCCTGTTAGGGCTGCTTGCACACTGCCAGGCTTGTGATGCGCCTTTGGGTGGACTCTTGCTGAGGGTGTGTTGAAGTGGGCAGGTCCGCAGGAGAATGCAGGGGTGAGGCATACAGTGTTAGCAAGCTAAGTGAAGAGTATTCATGCTGGATCCTGCAGTTGTCCAGATATTTAGACTGGGGGGCGGGGGAGGGAAATTGCACCCACCAGCTCTTTTGTTCTTGGAGAAATCTCCTAAAGATCCCTATACCCCCAGCACAAGTTGCAAGATCAGGAAATCAGTCTCCTTCCAGGTGTCTTTCAAACTGCTGCTTCTGTGCTGTATTTTGAGTCCATTCCTTGAAGCGTCATTAGAGTTCCTGGCACGATCCTTTTCATGAGGCTCTGAAACTATCCTTCCTTATAGAAGACAGTGTTTGGCCTCTCTGCCTAATGTCAGAGTTTTTGGGCAAGCAGGAAAGGAAATTTTTACCTGTGGAGGATAAGGATGAATGACTGTGGTTGATTGTATCAGTAACCAACAACATCAGAATGGAGGAAAGTAAAATCCTCTTTTTGGATAGAATACACAAATGTTACATAAGGATTACATCAGTTTCCCTTTAGGATAGTAACATATTATGTATGATATATGAGTGCTTTTCTATAAAGTATATAATCTCTGAACTACATTAAATTAATAACATTTTTACCAGAATGTAACAACCAATGAGGGTGAAACTTGTCTGATTTCACAATTCTTCCCTTGTAGCTTTTATGATACTATTGAGCTAATTATGCAAGATGGAATATTAAATAAAGATTATTTCTAGTAGTGTTTCCTTTGTAGGGTAAGAAAAAAAGAAAACAAAATAGTTTAAAAAGACATCTTGAATTTGCTTATTCACTTACCTTTGATTTTCCTGAATTCTGTGGCTGGCTTTGAGAAGAGTCAAAAGCATTAGCAGAGGAGATTGGTCACTTGATCTTTAACATGGATGCGTAAGTACCTGAGAACAATGAGTGGTTGTAGCTTGGTTTCTTGGCAATTGAAATGACAGCACAAGATTTATAAATGAACAGAAGCAGAAATTAGGGTAACTGTAAGCAATCTTAGCTGTCTCCGAAGTAAGGAACTTCTGGGTTTTATTTGTTTTAAGTAATTGGGAGAAAACACAGTAGCATAAGGACAGAAAGCTAATCTGGTGAGAAAGAATCCCACCTAACTTGGCAGATTACACAAAAGGTGTAAATTATATAATATAGAATATATATCAATCACACATTATATGTGTACATTGTACATTAAGTTACATATAAGTATAAAATTATGGTCTAATATATAATTGAATATGTCTTTCATATATATAAATCTAATATATATTTATGTATATATTAGATATATATCATTAGATCTTAAACTTCTTATATATTATTTACTTATATAATCTAATGTATAATTTATATATTATATGTAATATATATAAAATATATAATATACATTTAAAATACAATATAAATATACAATATACCTACAAATACAAATATACAATATAAGATATGTAATATATATTTAATATATGCATATTAATTATGTATAAATAAATAAAGATATATGATAAACTTATGTCATTAATATATATCTTATTATATATTAGAGTATATATCATATGTATTATAAATTACATATATATTGCATATATTAAATATTTATCATTAGAACTTAAACTTCTTCAGAAAATAATTCTACCTTAAGATATATTTTTCCTGATATTACTATAGCTAATATTAATATACTAATTATATTACATATTAATTAATACAGTAAAAAAGTAGATATTAATAAGAATATGTAAGACATAAGATTGATATTATATAATATAAATACTCTTAATATATTAAGATATATATCTCATGATATCTAATATATAAATATATGTATACATACATGCATATGTGTATACACACATACATATACAAATCCAGAGAGACTATTGAATCTGTGTGAACCTAAGTTTTCACTATAAGAAGCTAGAAAAAAGGAAGCCTGTACCCAAAGTGGAATGAAGGAAATGATTAAATTAGGAAAAGTTTAGTTAATATAGTCCAACTTCACTTATAAACATTAGAAACAAAAATGCTGAATAAGATGTCAAACCAAATCAAGTGATATGTGTGTATGTATATAAGTATATAAATATAATGTGAAAATGCTAAGTGTTGGTAAGGTAGGGAACACCTGGAAGTCTCATACACTGTTGCTTGGAATAGAAATTGATAAAACTACTTTGAACAACTTTTGGCAAGCTTTAATAAAATCATAAATCGAAAAAATAGGTCTAAACCAGAAAAGGCCCTAGTACTATATTTAATAACATTTTAATAATTCTCAAAACCATTACTCCAGGACCACCTGAAACTTTCCTCACATTTTTCTGAACTGAAATTCCTTGTTTACAACAACAAACATGTACTAAATGTCAGTCATCAATGAGAAATTGTCTAATGTGCTAGAAAGACACAATTATGAACATGACCTAGTTTTTGCCATAAAGGGATTTACAGATAACTTGGGGTGACAGACCTGAAATTACTAATAGAGCAGATATAAAAATACTAGATGTTTTTACAAAGTGTTATGATGAAAAATAAATGGGAAGTAAAAAATTGCTTCTGCTCAGAGAGGTATAGACAGAAAGTGCAGAGAATACTTGCCCAGACGGTGATGTTTAAATCACGCCCTGCAGGATGATTAGAAGTTTTCCTTGCAAACTTAGTTAAGGGGGAGATGCAGAGACAAGAAAGCGCGTAGTATGTTGGAAGGGTATGCGTAAATAGTCAAAGAAGAACCTGAGGAAGGATGGTGGGACTAAATTTCCTAACATATACGTTACAAAAAGAAGTAAAGCAGCTACTGTGACTTCCCAGTACCGCAAATTGCTTAAAATCTGTTGCTACAATAAATGAT
Source organism: Halichoerus grypus (assembly GCF_964656455.1). Lineage (NCBI taxonomy): Eukaryota > Metazoa > Chordata > Mammalia > Carnivora > Phocidae > Halichoerus > Halichoerus grypus. Next base: position 101,413,112 of record NC_135714.1, read on the forward strand.
ACGCATTTGCCAAAGTATATCATATCGCTACTTAAAATTCTACAGTTAGCACATATTACTAATATCACAAGAATATTGAATATTGAGTATCATAAGAAACTCCTATTATTTTCATTCAAAAGATTTAGGTCATTTTAACAAGAAGATAATTTTGGTGAGGGTAAAATGAAATCTGAAATGCTATGTATGTGTGTGTTTTCTATTCCTCATTACTTTGAGAAATTCACTGAATAAGAGTGTTTTTCTTTACTGATATTTTTAGAGGCAGTTAACCCTACCTGTTGGCTGTCGAAACAAGTCGATAAGCTTTTACAGTGAAAAAAAGATGTACTAAGATACATAAAAGCCCAATATATTGCTGATAAGCTTAATATCCTTAATTTTTTTTTTTTAAATTTCAGTTTTAAATTTGAATTCTTATTATACGTGGCAGATATCTACTGGTGCTCGCCTAAGCCCAAAGAGGTAATTTATAATAAGGGTACTCCGGTACGTTGAGAATCCGAGGAGATGTGAACAATCAAGCCTCAGGATGAGTAAAAGCAAGGAATGAGTAAGAGTTCTGTGGTGTCTTCATTCCAGTTGGCTCTCAGAAAGCCAAATGGCTAAGCCAGCCTGGCAGGGCTTTAGAACACAGCAGCGGGGGCCGACTGCCCACTCGGCATACACTCCTGGAAATATACCATTCGGGAATGATTCTTCCTCCAGATAGATATTCTGAAGAATTAAACATTGTGTTCCATACACAGGCGAATGAGTCTAAGGGTCTTACATACTCTATCTCACTAAACCTACACAACGTCTTTATCGTAGCGCTTGGCTATAAAGTGAAAGGTATGCAAAAATAGCACAGGCTGAGTTCAGGCACTTTCTTTATGTTTTGTTTGGGCAAATGTCTGACATACTGTTTGTCAGAAACAAAATGTAGAAGTTTCCAGGGAGCTGCCGTCAGTGGCTATAAAAAGATTAGCACAAGCATTGTATTAAATGTTAACTCTTAGCCAACTAAAGCGAGTGGCAAATGAGAAGAATGCTCCAGACTAGATTCTGCGGAGGTTATGGTGAAAGTCACCTCTCTGGAGAAATCCAAGTCCCTGTTTGAATTTTAATGCAGGCTTTCTCTTTGGTGGTGTAGCAGAAGGAGAGGGATTTGAGTCACTGAGGGAGGTAGGGCCTCCAGAGTCGCTCTTCTGGCCGGGGAGGTACAGGGAGAGAGAGAGAGAGAGAACTCGGAGGAGCTGAGGAAACAGCCAAAAGTTGCATGTGGGAAGCTGGCCTGAAGCGCTCCCCTAAGTACCGGCACAAGAGAGTAAGATTAAAAGGCTCGTGTTTCCCAAGGGCTCTGGAATGCCCAGAGGAGAGAACACTGTACTTCTAACACAGGCTGATAGTAGCTAATGATAATTGACGTTTTACTTATTATGTGCCCGGCCTCACCGAATATCCTCTTGCTTTATTTCACTTAATTTTCAAAATCTCCTAATAAGATCCTTTCACTCAATTTGCAGTTGAAGACATTGAGGCCTAGAGAAATTAAGCAACTTGCTCAAATAAGCGGGAGAATCAGAATTTGAACGTGGAGTCTGTGCTGTCGGGTCCCTGCCCGCCCTGTCACCAGATAGCCTCTCCGGAGCTAGAGAGTGGCAGATGTCCTGTATTAGCTGATACCTTGGAAGCTGATGGCAGAACAAGGAGCAAGCCACGGACAGGTGGCCTCACAGAAAGCCCCAGCTTTTGGACCATTTGAATTTACTCCGATACTCCCTATAAACAGATGTCAGCATAAAGACTAGAAGAGCAAATCCAGTCCCTTCATCGGTAGAGGTTTACCCAGAAGTGTACTAAGTGATGACAGTTTCTCGGGCAGCACCATACCTTGGTGGAGCCCTGATTTGGTACCGTGTTAAAGACGTGGCAGCTTTACCGGGGTTATGAATTCCGATTTCTTCTAAATGGTTGGCAGTTTAGCAGGTCATGTTTGCCAAACCCATCGAGGCTTTTCTTGCAGTTATAAGAGAGAGTGCCCAGCCCTTTTGCAAGTGGGAGTATTTTGCATTTGTATGCCATCTAAAATGAGATTAAAGCTATTTGTCCTTATTTCTCCTTTTATATGATAGACTTAGCAAGGATACTCATTATTCTGAGCATGCATGACAAAATTATTAATTGAAATTAAGTAAGTTAATTTATAATATTTATATAATTTATATATTATGACTTTAAACAAATATCTAATTAATGTGAATAATTATTAATTATAATTAACAAATTTAATGATAACAGAAGGTAATTAAAGGTAACTAACACCGTAGAACTGTGATTTCTCACATCCACATGTATTTTTTTCTTCTTTTGGGCATTTTTTAGTTCCCTACTTGTATTCTGGTCACTTATATACGTCCCCCACTGTATTTTTGGCACCATTCGTCAGGAACTATAGCTTCATTGTACATCCAGAATTTGTATCTCAGTGGTATTTTCCCCAGTTATGTCGAGTTAGTTTTCTGTTCCTCAAGCACACCACTTTTAAAGAATTTTGGAGATAATTATTTTATGTGTCTGAGTTTCCCTATCATAGCAATGCCTTCTGTTGCTTGTTTCTATTTCAGGGCTTTGTAAATTTGCTTTAGAGCAGGGTTTTCTAAACCAGACACTGTGCCACCTCCACAATTTTTGCCGAATATATCACCTGTACCATTATCTCATTAATATTTTCCTTAAGTAAATTCAGGACTTTATTTTTTTTAATATTTTATTTATTTATTTGACAGAGAGAGACACACAGAGAGAGGGAACACAAGCAGGGGGAGTGGGAGAGGGAGAAGCAGGCTTCCCGCGGAGCAGGGAGCCCGATGCGGGGCTCGATCCCAGGACCCCGGGATCATGACCAGAGCCGAAGGTGGACGCTTAACGACTGAGCCACCCAGGCGCCCCTAAGCTCAGGACTTTTATCTAAAATTTTATTTCTGAAGGAACTATGTAACTATTGCAAATGGGAAACCAGAACCCCTTGCTTTAAGGTGTAGAAAATTTATACACTGCCAACAAACTCTGGCTTTAGAGTCTTACCTGCCGCCCTTAAGTGAAATAAGGAGAGAGAGAGGGAGAGAGGAGCAATTACTGGGGAAGCATTAATCGGAGCACCAGATTAATGGCACTGGCACCAATCTGAGACTTTATCCTTGATGTAATAAAATTAATTACAAAGAAGTTTTAGAGGGAATAATTTTCTTATGGTCTAATGCTGTCATTACTGAATGCCACTTTGTTTACTACCCATAATCATCTCACTTACAGCCATGGACCACTTTGGGAACATTCCTTATAACATGGACCCCAAACAGAACACACATCAGACCTAAATTCCTAATTGTTCGATTTTTGACAAGTTAGTTAATTCCTTTCAGCTTGATTCCTCAGTGTGAAAAAGGGATAATACATTTATATTCAAGATCACTTTGAGGATTACATGAGGTAATGTTCACAATGTGTCTAATCCTGTGCCTGGAGTTTATTAAAAAACATTAATACCTTAGGGTGCCTGGGTGGCTCAATCAGTTAAGCGTCCAACTCTTGGTTTTGGCTCAGGTCATGATCTCAGGGTCATGAGATCAAGCCCTGGATCGGGCTCCATGCTGAACGTGGAGCCTACTTAAGATTTTCTCTCTCCCTCTCTCTGCCCCTTCCCCCCACGCGCATGTGCTTTCTCTCTCTCTCTAAAAAACAAAAACAGAAACAAACCAAAGCATAAATACCTACTGTGTGCCAAGCACACCTCTGGGGGCTCAGGATCTAGAAGAGCACATGACAGAGAAGGACTCTGCTTTCATGGAACTTACATTCTGTTGAGGGAAAAATTAACCATGAACAACTGAACAAAAGAGCAAGGTCATTCGAGGCAATATTGATAAAAGCTCTGAAGTAAATAAAATGAAGCACTATGAAGGAAGGTGACTGGTGTTTAGGGAATACTAATTTCCTTCCTAATTCTCAACTCTATATGGTTGGAATTCCATATATGTAGAAAAAGATGAAGGCTATTGAGAATATGCTTGTCAACTGCGATAAGCAAAGGGCAAAAGACGGAGAATGAATAACAATTGCAGTTTAAAACATAATTAAATACACGGCCCCAATTTTAAATGTCTGTACTGCTCTAAAACTTGCCTTCTTAAATTATGTGCTATAGAACATATGATCCTCTCTTAGAAACAGAGAACATTTCATTGTTCATGTCATGGAAATGAAATGCAGTTGGGGCTTTATCACTTACTTTTGTCATGGTTGTGCTTTTCAAAAAAACACAACTTCAGAACTTAATGTACTGTGTGTGATGAGCTTGATTTTAGGAAAGTTAAGAACATTCTGCCACAAAGTTCAGGCCCCTAAATATACTTTCAGTCAGCAAATTCTGATTTGGGCAGGGCTCGGAAGTCCGCGAGCTGATGATGACAGAATGGGAATAATTAGGTTTTGTACCTAAAACAAAGGATGGATTTATATGGAGAGAATCCGTTCTGAGATTTCTGAGACCTATTATCTGGCTTGTGAATGATAAATGAACTCATTTGAGGCATTGCAGATTGACTTTGGAGGGCCAGGAAAAAAGTTTTCCTCTTTTCCAATCCCTTCATCTCTTTGCTCCTCTAGTCATTTGCAATGACTTTGAATCCTGTTGCTCTTAACTGGACTCTGTTAACATCCTTCCGATGTCTAAATGACTTAATTACTGAAATTAAGAATTTGAAGAATCAGTTAAGAGTATCTAGTTGGAGACAGGATACCCAATTAGGAAGTACAGAAGGCAGCTACTCTGTTCCCAGCGTCCTTCATTTCAGTCCTAATTGAATTCTGCTTTTCCTTCTCAAGTAACAATAAATCTTTTGATCTCTGTGAAAGAAGCAAAGATCAAGCTGATCCTCAGAATGAATCTCCTCCTTCCTCCACTTCTTCAAAGATCTAGTTAAATTTGAGTTGCACTTATTTTTTTAAATGTTTTCCAATGCAATTACCAGTCACAAAAGAAAATTACTTTATTATCATAACTGAAAAACACCATTTCTTTTTTCTTCCAGCATTTTTTTTTTTTTTTAAAGATTTTATTTATTTGACAGAGCGAGATACACAGCGAGAGAGAGAACACAAGCAGGGGAGTGGGAGAGGGAGAAGCAGGCTTCCCGCTGAGCAGGGAGCCCGATGCGGGGCTCGATCCCAGGACCCTGGGATCATGACCTGAGCCGAAGGCAGACGCTTAACGACTGAGCCACCCAGGCGCCACCTTCTTCCAGCATTTTTATGTTACATTTTAAATCAATGAAATTCATGTAAATTTAACTTTTCTCTCTGATAATTCATAGTAAGGGGCTTTCACAGTAATGCCACAAGTAGTTGCTTTTTATTTTCCTGTGTAAGAACCCCTACCACTAAAACAAGTCGTTCAGTGCTGTTCATAATCTACTTTAGAAACATAATGACTTTTATCTCCCAGGACAGCAATGAAGAATGTTTAACAGACTAGATGATGTAGTGGAGAAAGCTGTGGTCTATCTACTTCTGACCCCAGTATTTACTATTTGTCCTTCAGCAAGTGAAATCTGAATTCTGAATCCCAAATTCCATATCTGTAGAACAATATTTTATCCATCATTCTATTTGGTTTTTTTTTAAGATTTTATTTATTTATTTGACAGAGAGAGAGAGAGAGAGAGAGCACAAGCAGGGGGAGCAGCAGAGGGAGAGGGAGAAGCAGGCTCCCCGCCGAGCAGGGAGCCCAATGCAGGACTCGATCCCAGGACCCCGAGATTATGACCTGAGCCGAAGGCAGATGCTTAACGACTGAGCCATCCAGGCGTTCCCCCCTCCCACCATCATGCTATTTGGAAGGAGAATCAAATGTGGAAATACAAATGTGCTGCTTTTAAACTGCCAAGACCTCTACAAGTAAGTTTTATTATTACCACGGTGCTAGAAGAAAAACATGCTAGGGCTCATAAAGCCTAGCAGTGGTTAATCTCATTTTTTAGTGCTTACTTTATACAGCTACTTGCATTCATTTGAATGCATTCAAATGTCATTTTGAGAGCTTGAAATGTGCTGTATCAGTTCTGCTCTAAACAAATCCAGGAGATGACCACTGAGATTCCACATGTAGCAGGAAAGAGCAGTTCAGATCCACCTTTACTTACCCACACTTCATCAGTCTTGACATATGTGTCAAGGTGCTCCTTTAAAGACTTCACGAAAATTTACTTCTAGAAATAATGACACAAACGATACACCATCCATAAGGTCAATTCAGGGACAAATCTGTGTTAACATTTTGAGCTCAACCTGCCTCACATAATCCACTTCTTTCACTCATTGTCTCTTCCACCAAACCTACCATGCAGGAAAACCTCTGACACACAAAGCCCCTGGAGATTTGGTCTTTGTGGCTGTGTCATCTAGACAGCTCTCTGAAATCTTGATTAGTTTGGGGATTTCAGGTCTTTAGCAAATTGGAGACCCTTACAAGGCTGAAATCATGTTGCATTTTATTTGGTGGATTAAGGTGAAACTAAGTAGAGCTGAGTGAAGAAAAGATGTGAGAAAACAGAGCCTAATAGGTAATGAGACACTGTGATGGTTAATTTTATATGTTAACTTGGCTATGCTATGGTGCCCAATAGTTTGGTCAAACACTAGTCTAGATGTTGCTGTGCATGTATTTTTTAGGTGTGATTAACATTTAAATTAGTAGGCTTTGAGTAAAGCAGATTACATTCCTTAGTGTGTGGGCCCCATCTAATCAGTTGAAGGCTTTAAGAGCAAAGAGCAGTTTTCCATAGAAGAAGAAATACAGCCTCAAGACTGCAAAATAGAAACCTTGCCTAAATTTCTCATTTATCTGACCAGCCTGGAATTTGGGCTCAAGATTGTAACATCAACTCTTACCTGAATTTCAAGCCTGCCAGCGTGCCCTACAGATTTCAGACTTGCCAGCCTCCACAATTGTGTGAGCCCATTACTTTTTTTTTAAGATTTTGTTTGTTTGTTTGTTTGTTTGTTTGTTTATTTATTTATTTATAGAACATGCAAGCAGGGGGAAGGGAGAGAATCTCAAGCAGACTCAACACTGAGCATGGAGCCTGATGTGGGGCTCAATCTCATGACCTGCACCGAAATCAAGAGTTGGATGCTTAACTGACTGAGCCATCCAGGCACCCCATGTGAGCCAGTTTCTTACAATAAAGTGTATGCTTGTTTTCTCTCTCACCCCCCCAAATAAAAGGGGAAAGTAGATAATGTAAATTCATTCCCTGTGTAGTCTTTTCAAACTTCACCTACTTCTAGTTTTCCAACATTTGCTTCTTGCATCCAAACTGAGTATATAACTTGAAATTCTGCAGGAACAGAATTCTATGTTCGAGATAACAAGTTCGTAAATAAAAGTTGTGTTTTTTTCCTTCCAAATTCTAATATTATCTTAAGGATAATACTTTCTGATCTTAAATTATAGCCATTTACAGATTTCCTTAAAATCCATGCGTGTGTTTTGGAAAGAAATCTAAAACTTGCTGTCTATAAAGAAATACTAGAGCAATAATTCATGTTCCTTTTGGGAGGCCTAAGACACCACTTTTTTAAGAAAATTAAGACACGGAAAGAAACTAACATTTAGGAGATTGGCACACAATTGTTTGAAAAGATTAAGAGGAATGCTCACTGTGGATGTAGTCTGCATGTTTGCACACAAACCAATCAAGAACAAGCTGACCCAATTATCTAGCTATAACTGTGCTAGTCCCTTTGGGTGCAGAAGCCTGTGTTCTAATGAGAGAGACAAATCTAAAACATACTACATATTTATACCAATATTTTCAGGTTCACAAAACCTTTTGCCTCAGACCCATAAATAAAATAATAAAGCAAAAAAGTACAAAAAAAAAAAAAAAAAAGAAAGAGGTGAGCTGCTTTTTCAAGGTTGTAAGAGTGACCAGAGCAGGGCTCCACTGGTTTACTTAACTTTCCCCACTGCGTTAGCCCTGCTCTTGGTGGCTCCGGAAGGTGCCATGGAGGACCACCTGAGAACAATTGCGAAGTCAAGTTTCCTACTTCCTCATTTTCTAGAACCCATGGATTATGCATGTGTTATCCATTTAAAAACATTTGAGGGTGGACAGAGAATTGCTGAAAAAAAATAAACATATATACACAGACGGGGGGTACTTCAGTTTCAGAAAATGTAAAATTAAAAAAAAAAAAAAAAAAAAGATGTGCCTTAAAGACTACCTGTCACAAACATTACACGAAAATGATTACAAGGCTATAGAAATTCACAAGAGAAAATGCCAACATAACTGAACAAATCAAGACAGACTTTGTTGGGAAGCTGACACTCTATAGGTTGGATTTGGACAGGAGGAACCATCTGGGGGCAGCAACAGCATGAGCACATGTGTTAGAGTAGAAATGACAAACTGATTTTGGAAAACTTGAGAATTTTCCACATCTTCAAGTCCTGATTTCCTTTTGCTTAATACCTTCCTCAACTCATTTCTCTCTTCTTGCATTTTACTATGAGCAATCAGGAAGAAACAAACTCCTTTAAAACTTCCCTGAGAAATCTCCTCAGGTAAATACCCGATCTTATAGCTTGCAAGTTCGACCTTCCAGAAAACACTAGAACACTAGTTAAGCCAAGTTCTTTGCTATTTTATAACAAGGATCTCCTTTCTTACAGTTTCCAACAGCATGTTCTTCATTTCCATCTGAGATCTCACCAGAAAGATGTTCAACGTGCATATTTCTAACATTCTGTTTCTGATTAGTTACATACTCTCTAAGAAGATAGAGTCTATCCCTGAAGCTCTCGCTTTTATTTCTGAACACTTACCAGAATCACCTTCAACATCTCTTATTTCTACCAACAGTCCCTTCACAGCAATGTGGACTTTTCCCAGCATGCCCCTCAAAACTCCTCCAACCTCTACCCCTTCCCCAATTCTAAAGCCGCTTTGACATTTTTAGGTATTTGTCACAGCAGCATCCTACTTCTTGGTACCAAAATCAGAGAGGAAAATGAATGAAGTGATGTTTATTTTTTTTTTAAAGATTATTTATTTATTCATTTGAGAGAGAGAGCCCACGAGTGAGAGAGAGCAGGGAGGAGCAGAGGGAGAGAGAGAGAATCTCAAGCAGACTCCCTGCTGAGCGGGGAGCCTCAGTCAGGGATACATCTCAGGATCCTGAGATCATGACCTGAGCCAAAATCAAGAATCGTATCCTCAGCCCGGTGAGCCACCCAGGCACCCCTGAAATGATCTTTATTGAAAAAACATAAAATTATATGAATAGGAAAAAGATCTGATTAGTAATCCCAGAAAACATATAGGTGTGAAAAAAAGACATGAAACTAAAAGAATTAACTCTAGAATGACCAAAGTTAAAGAATTAATAAACTGGAAGAAAGAACTGAGAATTTTACTCAGGATGCAGTCTAAAGAGAAAAATTGAAAGAGTTGTTTATATGGAGTGTTCTTTGAGAATCACTGTTTCCTAAAATTTTAGTGGATTCTAGTAAAAGATAATAGAGGGATATTGCAGCAAATTAGTCAAAGATATAATAGCTGAGAAATTTTAATATATATAAATAAAAATTGATAGAGAAAATACTAAACTTTAATTATCAATCCAACAAAAATTAGGAAAGGAAGAAAAAAGAAACCAGGAGAAATCTCTGATGAAAGAAAAATACAAAATAAGGTGGTCAGTGTAACTCAAAGTACATTGTAACGACAATAAATGTAAATAGATTAAATCACCCTATTAAAAATCAGAAATTATCAGCATGGATATAAAAAAAATCAGTTATATGCTGCTTATAAGGCACACTGCTATACACACATGCACACAAACACACTCTAAAACAGAAAATATAAAAAGGAAAAAAAAGAAATCTACTAAGCATATATGAACCAAAAAAGAGCTGGTGCAACAATATCTGTCAAAATAGAATATGAAGTCAACACATTAATGTGAATAAAGCAAATAAGCTATACTTCATGAAAAGGCTATAGAAGTTATAAATTTGTATTTGCCTAACAATATAGAGTTAAACTATAAAGCACCAAAAGCCAACAACTACAAAAATTCAGAATTACAAAATAAAATTGAAAAGCTCATGTAAGCATAATGGCAAAATTTAACACCTCTTTCAGAAACCACATATTTGGAGAATATACAGAGAATCTGAGGAACGCATAGGACATAATTGTGAATTTACATATGCCTGCACCCAAAAGACAACAACAACAGAGGATACACATTCTCCTAAAGCATGCACGCAACACATTAGATATGTATAAAATTAACTGTATACTCTCCGTCACAAAAAGTCATAGTTATTCAAACCACATTATCAAATTACTATGCAATTTATTTAGAAATTAACTACTACCACTAGTAATTAAAATCCTATAGGTTAGAAAATCTGAAAAAAACAAAAGCTTAAACAATGAATAAGTTAAAAAATACTTCACGAAGAGAATCATAAACTGTAATGGTTTTATCAACAAACTAAAATACGAAAAATTTGTGAGATATAGATAAAGCAGTACTTAGAAGTTATGAATAATCTTATTAAATATATTTACTAAATGTAAGTGACCTAGCATTTCATCCGAGAAGCTAGATGAAGAAGTGAAAACAGTAAGAAAGTTGAAGCAACAGAATGGTAAAAGCAAAACACCAATTAATAACCTAGGAAAAAACATTAATGGAGATGAATTTTAAAATCTATTTCTTTGAAAGCTAATAAACTAGGCAAGCCTCTAGAAAGTTTGATCAAGGTAGATGTGTACACACATAAATGCATTATCATATAATGGAATACTAGACGGAGTGAACCAGGTCATCAATACAGAGGAATCACAAAACATATGGTAAAACGATAAAATTGCTGAATGATAAGAATTTCTGTAGTTTACTTATTCATTTAACAATGTTTTGTATGTTTCTATATACAAATTGTGTGTGTGTGTGTATGCATGGGTATGTTGTGGATATTTATGTAATAAAGTCACCTCTAACATTTTCTTAAGAAGTGTGAAGCACGTGGTGAAATGTTAGCATTTTTAAATCTTTCAAGAAATTAAATTAATATATGTGTGCTTGGAGTTTCTTTTTTCCCCCTTTACTCAATCCCACTCAATCCCCTCAAACCTCCTTCCACAGAGGTGATCACTATCCTGAAGACGGTGTTGTTTTGTTTTTTCTTTCCCAACTAGTTTTATATTTTTACATTTTGGAAAAACTCCCATTCTTACAAAGCAGTTTCTCTTTTTCCATTTTAGGAAATTATAACTTTCCTTTGACAGTTTGGTTTTCTAGTTGTTTCTTTTATTTGACAAAGGAATGATACCATTTTTTAAAGATTAAGCCAACTAAATTAATACTGACATTTAGGCCCAGGACCATAAGGAAACCAATTTTTTCTTAGCACCAATTATGTTGTGGGTAAGTAAAACAAAACAAAACTGGAAAATAGAGTCACCATCCGCTATAAATCTTCAGAGTATTACTGGCCCATTCGGCTAGCATAGAAAGAGTTACAGAAAAATATAAAAGGCATCGTTCAGTGCTCTCTGAAAAAAAAGTGGCTTCTTGTACTAATATATATTCCATTCACCAAATTCTTCCATGTTGCTTTTGTGGAATAAAAATTGAGTGATTATATATATATATATATCCCACTTAATTTATCATGGTAATTAATCCCAACCATCCATGATATTAATTTTCTGATATTGGTAGCCTGTGAGTCGCTTTCTTTCTGGAATAAAATAAGAGAGTCATTCTAAGTACCTTTATTTTACTTCTGGAGATGTTTAACCTTAACTACATCACTAAGTGCAGATTGACTGATGACTACACACATCTTACTCCCAGGTACGGTAAAGGCCAATATCAGAATGTCTAATTGCCTTTTAGTCATTCTAGATTAGGCAATTAAGTTCTTTTATAGTTTATCAGAGTTCCCAGGATCTTTTCCTCAAATTTAAGAAATAAATTGTTATTCTCAAGGAGACATTATGCTTGAGTCTCCTGAAGGAAATACTAACATTTATTAACCATTTCCCTAGGTCAGGAATCTCTTCTCTGAGTTGCCATTGACAAATAAGTTCAATTTCAGCTTTTCTTTACCTTCTGGTACTTCTAGCTCCTCTTCTTTTCAATTTTTTTTTAATATCTTCCTTGGCTTAAAAACTCACAGATGCATTGCCCAGCCATGTTTTTTGGCCCCTTTTATTCTGGATTGTTGATATTTAAAAGAAATTTAATACAAAAATGCAACTATTCCCAAATGCATCACACCGATATCAGATTTTTTACATAATGAATAAAAATAGTATATCCCAGAACTTGTGAATAAGGCTGTGAAGTCATATCTAAAAAAATTGGTCAAACTGATGATGTCTTATTGCCACCCATTGAAATTCCATATGTGCTATGTTCTACCTCGTCAGTTTTAAAACTTGCAGTTGCTACCAATATATATAAAATCTCTACACCCTTCGAAAATTGAACATATTCATTCATATTTTTTTGAGTAGAAATTTAGCCAGGCATTAAAAGCAATATAAAACTAACACAAGATACAGTTGTTTACCACAGGAATTTGGATTTGCTGAATAATGTATGAACACACTGGCATAATTCCTGATGGTGCAAAGCAGCATACGAGCCAATGTCTAGTAGGGGCAAGCGCTCATGTAAAGAACAATTAATTTGAGATCAGGAAGGCTTTGTGAAATTCTGGGAGTGGGGAACCCAGATGGCTACCTAGTTAGTGGGTGGAAACGTAGAGACCAAGGAGAGGTGAGAGGTGAGAATTATAGTTAGAAAAGTGAGTGTGACTTATTCAGGGACCAGTAAAGTTTCTGACCTAGCTAAAGCAAAGGATCTACAATGGGAAAGTGTGAAGACAAAATTGATTACTAGAGCAGGTTGCATTGTGGAGGATCTAAAAAAGGACATTTTTTTCTGAAAAAAAGAAAAAATCCAAAGATCTATTGATGGCTTCTTAGCAGGTGAGTGAAATGGTAAAATCTGTGACTTAAGAAGAAATAAATTCAGAGCAATGTTTATTAATGTATGTTCCCAGGATCATTAATTAAAGGGGTTACTCCAAAAGGCCAAGTAATGTCAAATAAGTGTGGAAAAAACTGGAGCATTTGACTTCAAAAGGAAAATACAGAATTTCCCAAACCTATTTGACCAGGGAACCCTTTCTAGGAAAACTGTGCTTGGATCATATATTCTATATATATTGATACCAACCTCAATCTATACATTGACATATGTAATAAATGTCCAATTCTGTATTTTTGAATAGCTCACTTGGTGTCTAGTTTGATTCTCTGTTCCCAGATTGGTAGAAATTCAGGATCTCTTAATTTCCCCCAGGAGTGTGTCTATGTTCTGGAGTCTTCTAGTGCCAGGGAGTTAGAAGGCTATGAAATGCTGAGGTGGCACTTATCTGCTGCTTTGTGTCATTGATGTATACTAGCATCTGCTGAGATGTCCTAACTGTTCTCTGGTCCTGGGGAATTGGTCAGGACTACTGTTGCTGAGACATGTCTTTCAAACCTGGTGGCTCTCTGTATTTCTTCCATACTATTCTGGAATTGATGGGAATACTTTTCTTACTGATCTGTTCCATGCTGAGGTATAAGAAACTCTGTGTGGACCCACAGGGCCCCATCTTTCTTAGACAAGTCAGTTAGCTATTCTGTGAGGCCTTCCTGCTTTCTTTTGGCTTCTATCCAGGAAAAGGGGCAGATGTCCCATGTACCTAATGATTTGGGGCTTTTCCCATGAGATTTCCACCTAAATCTTCTACTCTATGCCATGAATAAGTTTTGTTTCCTAGAAAGCTAAATTTTTAAAACTCATAAGCAACAAAGAGCTCCCTTTTCCTCATATTCTCCTATAGCTTCTATTCCCTGAGGAAGTGATTTAGTTGTCCGTAAGACAGCTTAAGACAGGGACAAGGATAGAGGCAAAGAATACCTGAGGTAAAAAATCAGTTATTATTTCAAAGATACTTCCTACCACACTTTGAATGCCTTTTAGGAAATGCTGATTATAATCCACTGAGGATTAAAAGCCGATGAATAAAAGGATATGTGTAGTAGTGGTGCTGCCTTGAGTTTTGATTATCATGTGTGGTCTTAATAAATCATGAATGCCTCCTTGTCTTGTAAGTCACTGTCTTTGGCATGGTGCTTTGCACAGTCCTCTCCCACATTAACTCTTGAAAAGCCTTTCTTGCTTCTGGCAACTCTTCCTCCACCATATGGAGAAGGACAGGCTAGCTCGTTGAAGACATGGGGACCAGCTGAGAGCCAACACCAATAAACAGACTCCTAGGTTAGCTCCAGATGAGCTGCCAGCTGACTGCAGGTGCGCAAGTGACCTCAGCTGAGACCAGAATTGCTCAGATGAGCCTCCACTGAAGTGTTGATATGAATCATAAACAAGTAAAATGGTTGTCTAACCCATTGAGTGATGGAATTATTTTTATTGCATCAGTATAAAAATATGCAATACACTACAATGCAACAAAGTACATAATATGATACGGTAGGTATTGAAGACAGAGGAGATACTCTGTGGGAAGATTTCCTCAAGATGGATAATATGAGATGAGGCAGAAGAAAAATTCAAATGCGATGAGCAAGTTCCTTGGAAGGGGCTCATTTTTCATTCATTGGAAAAACAGTTCATTTTATTTTCTATTTTATAGGAAATAAAGAAAAAGGAAGAGTCAAGTGTCATTATGGAGATGGTAGTCTTCAGTGACTTAGAAAACTGTAGACAGGTAGCTGGGTGGAACCATGCCACATGGGGTCTTCGTATCATTCTGCAGTTGTGCCTTTTTGTAAATCACTATCACTCTCACTGGCTTGTATTCAAGAGGTTGTTTTCGTGTCACTGATGAAACGAAAAACAAACAGTTGTCTTATATAAGCATATTCTCAGACACTACACTAGATTTATCTAAATTCCTGATGACATGTATTTTCCTAAAGATTTCCTCAAAGCAATGAGGTAAACGTCATAAAACCAAGAAATGTCAAAAATATAGAGGAATTGATGAGATGTGTCTCCAGGTTCTGAATCGAAAGTCTAATATAAGGTGGACTGCTACCAGTTAGCTGTGATTAGCTAGGCTCAAATATACCAGCTCTAGTCTCAGGGGCACTTCTCCTAGTCCTATTAATGGCTTTTTTTTGAAATTTATTTTACAGCCATCATCTTATTTAATCTTTACAACAATTCTAAGATTTAGACACTATTTTTATCCAGATTTTAGAGAGAAAGAACTGATGCCAGTTCTTTTCAACCCGTTCCAAAGGGCACTGGAATCCTGTGGTGCCTCAAGAAACCTGAGCAAAAAGAGGAGGGAGGGGAAGAAAGGACCCTTGCTCTGGCTACAACCAGATCATATCTAATATACATAAGTATATATATTACATTTAATAATTAGATATTCTAAATTTCTAATTATATATTACATATATAACTACATATATATGCATGATATGACATATATATATATATGGCACCCATTCAAATTTTGTAAGAGAAATTCCCTAACACTGTAGCATACCATGATGAGTCCTAATGCCGTTATGATCTGCACTAGAAACTTCTTGAAGTCAGAGACCTCATCTTATCCTTTCTTTGGTCTCACAACAGTGTGGAACCTCCCTTGACCTGTGAGCCAGCCTTCGGAACAAGGAGCAGATGGAAATCACTGCCCTGGCGATGCTCTGGGCTCCAGAATAGCGCTGTCTAAGCATCTCCCATGACCCCTGGCAACCTTGCTGTCTGCTTCTCACTAAAGCCAATTAAATGATTCCCGGTACCTGCAGCCTTCTCGCTGTTAGCACGACTCATTGAGTTCTCTCCCAAGAGGGAAGTGATGTCTTCTCCAAATATTCTGAGGCAATTTTCAATGAGAAATGCGACAAGAGAAATCTGTAACACAAAAAGACAAAAATGGGGTACTCTCTTTCATAGGGCATAGTGATAAATCACATTTTGTATATAGACCTTGGATCTAAGAAAAAATGTGAAAGACTTCCCAGAAAAATTCAGAGTTGATAAAAATACGTAGAAACCTGGGGCGCCTGGGTGGCTCAGTCGGGTAAGCGTCTGCCTTCGGCTCAGGTCATGATCCCAGGGTGCTGGGATCAGCCCTACATCGGGCTCCCTGCTCAGCGGGAAACCTGCTTCTCCCTCTCCCACTCCCCCGGCTTGTGTTCCCTCTCTCGCTGAGTCTCTCTCTGTCAAGTAAATAAATAAAAGCTTAAAAAAACACAAAAAACAAAAAACATAGAGACCAGAGTTCTCTAAGAAATAATTAGAAAGAGTGATACTTTCCTGTGTACTTTGGGTACACATTTTAAAATACTGCTCATCAGTGGGCTAAAGTTATAATGCGTGGCCTAGTTTAATAGCTAACATTTTGGGATCAGCGGTTACGTCTTGAAGCCTAGGATACATTTCGGGGCCCCTCAGTTGAGCGTCTGACTCTTGATTTCGGCTCAGATCACGATCTCATGTTGGTGAGATCCAGCCCCACTTGGAGCCAACTTTGGGCTCCGTGCTCAGCGGGGAAACGGCTTGGGCTTCTCCCTCTCCCTCTCCCTTTTCCTCTTCTTCTGCCCCTGCCCCGCCCATGCTCTCTCTTTCCCTCTCTCAAATAAATACATATCAAAAGATAAATAAAACTAGGATAATTTTCAAAGTAGCCTACCTTAGTAAAGTTTACTTAGTTTTTGTTTTTACATTTTGTTTCCAGTTTTATTGAGCTGTAATTGATGTATAATATCTTATTAAACTTTGTAAAGTATGAACAAAAACTTAAGAAAACCATTTCTTAAATGAAGAAGTATCTCAAAGTTCGGAAGCAGAGATTTTTGTGGGGTTGTGAGGGAAAACCCACACAGCTGGAGAGAAAACGTATCTGTCTGTCTAACTTCAGTCCCTTCTCATGCATTGCTTTGCCTCATGCTGGCTCTCTGTGTGCACTTGGGGAAGACCTGTCATCTTGTTAGGATGTTCTGGAATCTTTTGCTAGTTTCCGTATGACGTAGCAGAGGTGAAATAGTAGCCGAGTACTTCTCTAGATGAGCCACAATTTGCAGAGGAAAGCCAATGTGTTTGGAGCCATGGGAGCTCATATTGCCCAAGCCACCTAGGATGTGCCAGTCATGACCAGAGGAGCTGACTGTTGTCGCCATTGTGTAGCGAGGAAACCATGGCTTTACCCAAGGTTACAAGTCCCTCAGGGATTAGGCTGAGAGTTGAACCCTGACTGGTAAAGCTCCAAAGCCCAGGTTCTTTTCTATCGTATCACACGACTCTTCTGTCTCTCGTTTAGTCAGTCTAGTGTTTAGTCTCCTAGAGGGGGAAGAAGTGACTCGACTGCTCCGAGTTTCCCGTTTAACGACACCCCTTCCCAGACCGCAGCAGAGTAAGATAAAGAACTCTCCCACTCCACTGGGGCCTAATGAAAATGTGCACTTCATAAAGTTCCATCCGTCAGAGTTACTACTGCACATGTCCGGTTCAAAGTAGGGATTCTACCCCTGGGGGACAAAAATGAGAGCTCTCATTACCTTTTTTATCAAGTTGTCTTCCAATTCCAAGCTGCCGGAATTAGGTGCGCAAAGAAGGCTTGGAGCTATACACACTGATAAATTATAAGCTGTCATCTGATTGGATGAGGAATGTTGCTCAATGTTGTATAACACTCCAAAAAGGTATCGCAAGAGAACAACATTTGCTCTTGGCAGCTGGGCTAAAAGCCTAAGGTCAGAAAAATACACTTTTAAATTAGGCAAGTGATTCCACTTAGGGGGTTGGAAATACAGAGACAGGGAACAGGATACATCCTTGTATATCTAGCACACAACCTGCCGTAGCAGAGTTCCAGGCATGAATGTATACAAAATTGTTGCACTGAATTCAGTTCCTGAGCCAGATAAACACTTCTCTGGTTAGTTAAATGTTTCACAGACTCTTAAGGTCATAACCCTGGCAGTGGATGCTCTTGCATCTGTCTTGCACCAGGGGATTTCGTCGACCAGTTTCATGGATCCAGAAGGTGTAAAACGGCCAAGGATTCCACATTAATAACATCAGGAGAAGAACAATAAGAGCCCTAAAGCGTGCCTCTATTCTGAAGCTGACCCCCATGGGTGTGAAGAATTGAAACTCTTTGGCATCGGTCATGATTTTAGTGGGCAAAGCTGCAAAACGTAAGCCAATGTTCTCCTAATAGTATGTTGGCTGTATTTCGGAGATGTGACCAGAGTAGAGTAATCATTGCATCATTACCTCTGGGCTGCAGTTATCTTCTCCTCTTCGTTCCCTTGATCAATAACACCGAGCCATTTGTCATAGAGATCGGATACAAATACACTTCCTTGGATATTTCTAAGAAAATCCTTATGGAGATAAAAAAATATGTATATATATTATAGAAAATATGTATTGGAAATATTACAGAGAAAATATGTAGTTAAAAAATTCAGTTCAGCCCCCACTTCCTTCACAGATAGCCAAACTGTGACCCACAGGGTGCTCGCCTCTGACTCTCCGTTGACTGGCACACGCAGGAGCAGTTGCTTGGATTTTCTCCCGCTAAAACTTAGAGGCAGAAAAGCAGAGCTTAGGCTGTGGTGGAAATGAACATAAAGCTCCCTTCTATCATCTGGAACTTATTTTTTGTGTGTGCTTTTTTTGCAAAGTACCACAAACTGACAGGGTCTGGCCATAGACCATCCTAAATCCTATTAGCTTCTTGGACAGAAACACACATACCCATGTTGCTTGTTTTAAACACAGTGCTAGCTCTTAATTCTAGCAAGAAAAGTTCTGAAACAATCAAAACACAAACAGGTGGGCTCTTGCACACGTATTAGGAAAGAACTAGGTCTTCTCACTCGGGGTATGTGTGCTCCCTGGAAGAAAGCTTCTCTCATAATTGCTTCATTCTTCCTTTTCTTAGCTGTCTAAAAGTCGAGAGTCTACTGGCAGACTCACTGTGGTCCTGAGGATAGATTCATTTCTAGTTTAGGCCAATTCTCCAGTTAGTTTGACATGATATTATCAAGGCCAAGGTAGCAGAGACTGATTCTCCACCAAGATCAGTCAACTTCAGGAAGAGAAAACTTTAGAAATGTCTAAGCACTATACCCACAAGTGCTCACCCTCTTCCTAGTCGGTGCTTATCACACGGAATCAGGAAAGAACCTACTCACTCTTGCTAGAAAATCGATTCCATGTGTGCACCTTACAGAGGGCAACACCCATCTTGCTACCTAGTGTATCATCATTCTTCTCCTGTCTCCTAATGCCTATATGTATATTACTACTGGATATCACTATGGCCCCAGTGTAAGAGTGGTTACCTAAGTCATTTCTGGACTTTGCTATTTATCACATCTTCGAACATTCATGGGGGACAAGGGAAGACCAAATGTGACTGAGATTCTAAGACTGTACTCATTACTACATTAACATAGGGTTGTTCAGAGTTGGTAATAAGTGCCAAGATGGATGGATTAAATTCTTTCCCTGTTCTATTTCTTGTGGAAACTTTGCCTTCATTAGGAGGGTGATGAGGATGTTTGCTTTGGTAAACCACTGTTTATGTATGTGTCAGTGCGTATTTTGAAATTTATTATCATGACTCGTAGTCATTTCAGTATTAGTATTTTGCATGGAGTCTTCAGGAGTGAAGGTGGGGACGGTGGTGTGTGGTGAAAACAGAAAGTATTACTAATATATGGGGCTTTTAACTCCTAAAGTAGCTTCTTTAAATTTTGAATTTGTCAAGTGTTTTTCAGTTTGTCAGGTTCTTAATCTATTATGCCCATTATGGTCCTTGAGCAGTCACGATGAAGGACACCAATCATAGCTTCAGTTACTTGTGTGTGGATAATGCTAGAGCCTTCCCTACCTTTAAGACGGATGCGACCACAAGAACAGATTCGCTGTATAAGTTCACTTTGACCCCAGAATTGAGTTTGTCCTTGAGGATTCTGCATGATTTTATATTGGCTGATTTTCTGAAGATGCCTTTTGTGAGTGGCCCTTTTTGATTAATAAAGGAAAGCATACCCTGTAGGAAGAAAAGAAAAGTATATGGCATCTCATATCCACAAACGTAGAGCACAAGCTTGCCTCTGTTTAGGAAGAGGAGGGGAATGTAATGGTACACTGTTTTAGACCGAGTAGGACTAAAGTCGATTTAGATTGGTTTTTTTTCAGTGTCTCTCTCTATACTTTCTACCCAAATATCCATTTAAAGTCATACACTGAAACATTTTTAACACTTCTTTTAATCAGATTTTCCTTTCCATTGAGTTTACACTTTTAAGTCAAACTTCTCTGCTTCAAGGCCTTTGCGGAATCACCGTCTGTTTCCTACTTTACCATTCTTTTCTCATTATTCCCTTACATAGATGCTCTTCCCCAAGTAGGGAAGTCGATTTAGGAAATACTCATTTCCCATTTGTTTATTTCTCTTTAAGTGCCTGTATACTCCATTCCTACTTGTTCTATTTCCTTCCCTCTTACAAAGTCAGGCTCAAAAACTCTCTTGTCCTTCTCTGATTACCCTCCCTTCTCATGAGTCTTTCATTGTCTTTTGCTCTATGTTCATGTCCTCTCCCTGCTGTGTAGAAAGTTAATGAGGGCTGCACTCAGGGAATCCAACGGATCTGAAGTCTATTATGCTACGTATCTATTGTGTGAGCTGGGGCACATACATACTGTACTGAGGCTTTTCTGACTCGTTTGGGAAGTGCGGAGGATGATAATCCTAGCTAGCCCCTAAATTTGCTGTGATGCAAGGAACTGGGGGAGTAGCTAGCAGGTAACATGCTAGCTAATATGATACATTTCTTCATGACTAGCAGAACGTTCCCTCCATCCCGTACAGTGCTTGCAGAGACACCGAATACTCAGTGAATGTCAACACTGACAATTCACTACAGCAGTTTGAGATAACACAGGCCAAACTCTGGGGCTTTCATTTGACATATTCTGTTAGGATTAACAGATTCCTATTTGCCAGAGGATGAGTCTATGCTCGTGTCAGATGTTTGCAGTTGTTAGACTGAGTAGACTCCGCTGAAGGAGACTTGAGACTAATGTGAGCTCAGGAAGGCAATGAAGGGAGAGTGTGAAGCTGAGCTGGACTCTCAAGAGACTCACATACACAGAGTCCAGTTTGACTGATCTGAACAGGCCTCCGTGGGTCTTTGTGGAAACAAGACACAAGTGGAATGGACAACAATGTCTTTTCCTGTTGTATTTGCCTCATGACTCTGTAGGACCTAAATCAGATTCTGTTCTTTGCAATAACAGTAACAGAGCTTCTCAGCCAAAGCCAGGGGCTGTGCAATGACTTCTGCATTTGGGGATAGATTTGGTTGAGGACGCTTGGCCTCTCAGAGTTTCCCCTCCTCAGGAGGGCTATAGAAGACCAAAATGAGATGACCTACCAGAATTGGGAAGGCCAGGTTGTCTTTATCACACACATCCGTGAGGGAAACTCCAAAGAGCTGTCCTGGCTTTGCGGAAGGTGGGGCTGTGCCCTGGTTGTCCTGGCAAGTGCTGCAACCCCGACCAAAGGCCCTGTCTCCGAAAGAACGGCTTTTCACTGTCTTCCGGCTGGAGTCTAAGGAAGAAGTGAGAGTACTAGTAGTAGTAGTTGTTGTTTAATACGCTGAACCTTCTTTTTCCTTTTTTTTTTTAAAGATTTTATTTATTTTTTGACAGAGAGAGAGAGACAGCGAGAGAGGGAACACAAGCAGGGGGAGGGGGAGAGGGAGAAGCAGGCTTCCCTTGGAGCAGGGAGCCCGATGCGGGGCTCGATCCCAGGACCCCGGGATCATGACCTGAGCTGAAGGCAGACGCTTAATGACTGAGCCACCCACGTGCCCCAGACTCATCTTAATTCCTGATGACTTGTATTTTCCTAAAGATTTCCTCAAAGCAATGTGATAAGCGTCATAAAACCAAGAAATGTCAAAATTATGGAGCGATTGATGATACGTGTCTCCAGGTTCTGAATCGAAAGTCTACCTCCTAAGGTGGACTGCTGCCAGTTAGCTGTGATTAGCTAGGCTCAAATCATACTAGCTCTAGTCTCAGGGGCACTTCTCCTAGTCCTATTAATGGCTTTTTTTGGATTACATCCATCATCTTATTTAATCCACACAACAATTCTAAGATTTAGACATTATTTTTATCCACATTTTAGAGATGAATAAACTGATGCTGAGCTAGAATAACTGGCCAAAGATAATATAGCTGGTAAATGGGGGCATAGGACTTTACACTCTGGAGAGGTTGTTTGACATCAAGTCAAGTCCTTTTCTCTCAATGATGTCAGTTCTTTTCAACCTGTTCCAAAGGGCACTGGAATCCTGTGGTGCCTCAAGAGCCCCTGAGCGAAAAGAGGAGGGAGGAGAAGAAAGGCCCCTTGCTCTGGCTTCAACCAGAGCACATCTAATATACATAAATATATACATTATGTTTATATATTTATATAGTATAAGTATCTAATTATATATCATGTATATAACTACATACATATGTATGATGTTATATATATATATATATATATATATATATATATATATATATATATATATATATATAGCACCCATTTAGAATTTTGTTAGAAAAAATTCCCACCACTGTAGCATACCATGATGAGTCCTAATGCCGTTATGATCTGCACTAGAAGCTTCTTGAAGTCAGAGACCTCATCTTATCCTTTCTTTGGTCTCACAACAGTGTGGAACCTCCCTTGACCTGTGAGCCAGCCTTCGGAACAAGGAGCAGATGGAAATCATTGCCCTGGCGATGCTCTGGGCTCCAGAATAGCGCTGTCTAAGCATCTCCCATGACCCCTGGCAACCTTGCTGTCTGCTTCACACTAAAGCCAATTAAATGATTCCCGGTACCTGCCATCTTCTCGCTGTTAGCACGACTCATTGAGTTCTCTCCCAAGAGGGAAGTGATGTCTTCTCCAAATATTCTGAGGCAATTTTCAATGAGAAATGCGACAAGAGAAATCTGTAACACAAAAAGACAAAAATGGGGTGCTGTCTTTCATAGGGCATAGTGATAAATCACATTTTGTATATAGACCTTGGATCTAAGAAAAAATGTGAAAGACTTCCCAGAAAAATTCAGAGTTCATAAAAATACATAGAGACCAGGAGCGCCTGGGTGGCTCAGTCGGGTAAGCGTCTGCCTTCGGCTCAGGTCATGATCCCAGGGTGCTGGGATCAGTCCTACATCGGGCTCCCTGCTCAGCGGGAAACCTGCTTCTCCCTCTCCCACTCCCCTGGCTTGTGTTCCCTCTCTCGCTGAGTCTCTCTCTGTCAAGTAAATAAATAAAAGCTTAAAAAAAACCAAAAAACAAAAAACATAGAGACCAGAGTTCTCTAAGAAATAATTAGAAAGAGTGATACTTTCCTGTGTACATTGGGTACACATTTTAAAATACTGCTCATCAGTGGGCTAAAGTTATAATGCGTGGCCTAGTTTAATAGCTAACATTTTGGGATCAGTGGTTACGTCTTGAAGCCTAGGTTACATTTCGGGGCCCTCAGTTGAGCGTCTGACTCTTGATTTCGGCTCAGATCACGATCTCATGGTGGTGAGATCCAGCCCCACTTGGAGCCAACTTTGGGCTCCGTGCTCAGCGGGGAATCGGCTTGGGCTTCTCCCTCTCCCTCTCCCTCTCCCTCTTCTTCTGCCCCTGCCCCGCTCACGCTCTCTCTTTCCCTCTCTCAAATAAATACATATCAAAAAATAAATAAAACTAGGATAATTTTCAACGTAGCCTACCTTAGTAAAGTTTACTTAGTTTTTGTTTTTACATTTTGTTTCCAGTTTTATTGAGTTGTAACTGATGTATAATATCTTATTAAACTTTATAAAGTATGAACAAAAACTTAAGAAAACCATTTCTTAAATGAAGAAGTATCTCAAAGTTGGGAAGCAGAGATTTTTGTGGGGTTGTGAGGGAAAACCCACACAGCTGGAGAGAAAACGTATCTGTCTGTCTAACTTCAGTCCCTTCTCATGCATTGCTTTGCCTCATGCTGGCTCTCTGTGTGAGCTTGGGGAAGACCTGTCATCTTGTTAGGATGTTCTGGAAATTTTTGCTAGTTTCCGTATGACGTAGCAGAGGTGAAATAGTAGCCGAGTACTTCTCTAGATGAGCCACAATTTGCAGAGGAAAGCCAATGTGTTTGGAGCCATGGGAGCTCATATTGCCCAAGCCACCTAGGATGTGCCAGTCATGACCAGAGGAGCTGACTGTTGTCGCCATTGTGTAGCGAGGAAACCATGGCTTTACCCAAGGTTACAAGTCCCTCAGGGATTAGGCTGAGAGTTGAACCCTGACTGGTAAAGCTCCAAAGCCCAGGTTCTTTTCTATCGTATCACACGACTCTTCTGTCTCTCGTTTAGTCAGTCTAGTGTTTAGTCTCCTGGAGGGGGAAGAAGTGACTCGACTGCTCCGAGTTTCCCGTTTAACGACACCCCTTCCCAGACCCCAGCAGAGTAGGATAAAGAACTCTGCCACTCCACAGGGGCCTAATGAAAATGTGCACTTCATAAAGTTCCATCCGTCAGAGTTACTACTGCACATGTCCGGTTCAAAGTAGGGATTCTACCCCTGGGGGACAAAAATGAGAGCTCTCATTACCTTTTTTATCAAGTTGTCTTCCAATTCCAAGCTGCCGGAATTAGGTGCGCAAAGAAGGCTTGGAGCTATACACACTGATAAATTATAAGCTGTCATCTGATTGGATGAGGAATGTTGCTCAATGTTGTATAACACTCCAAAAATGTATCGCAAGAGAACAACATTTGCTCTTGGCAGCTGGGCTAAAAGCCTAAGGTCAGAAAAATACACTTTTAAATTAGGCAAGTGATTCCACTTAGGGGGTTGGAAATACAGAGACAGGGAACAGGATACATCCTTGTATATCTAGCACACAACCTGCCGTAGCAGAGTTCCAGGCATGAATGTATACAAAATTGTTGCACTGAATTCAGTTCCTGAGCCAGATAAACACTTCTCTGGTTAGTTAAATGTTTCACAGACTCTTAAGGTCATAACCCTGGCAGTGGATGCTCTTGCATCTGTCTTGCACCAGGGGATTTCGTCTACCAGTTTCATGGATCCAGAAGGTGTAAAACGGCCAAGGATTCCACATTAATAACATCAGGAGAAGAACAATAAGAGCCCTAAAGCGTGCCTCTATTCTGAAGCTGACCCCCATGGCTGTGAAGAATTGAAACTCTTTGGCATCGGTCATGATTTTAGTGGGCAAAGCTGCAAAACGTAAGCCAATGTTCTCCTAATAGTATGTTGGCTGTATTTCGGAGATGTGACCAGAGTAGAGTAATTATTGCATCATTACCTCTGGGCTGCAGTTATCTTCTCCTCTTCGTTCCCTTGATCAATAACACCGAGCCATTTGTCATAGAGATCGGATACAAATACACTTCCTTGGATATTTCTAAGAAAATCCTTATGGAGATAAAAAATATGTATATATATTATAGAAAATATGTATTGGAAATATTACAGAGAAAATATGTAGTTAAAAAATTCAGTTCAGCCCCCACTTCCTTCACAGATAGCCAAACTGTGACCCACACGGAGCTCGCCTCTGACTCTCCGTTGACTGGCACACGCAGGAGCAGGTGCTTGGATTTTCTCCCGCTAAAACTTAGAGGCAGAAAAGCAGAGCTTAGGCTGTGGTGGAAATGAACATAAAGCTCCCTTCTATCATCTGGAACTTATTTTTTGTGTGTGCTTTTTTTGCAAAGTACCACAAACTGACAGGGTCTGGCCATAGACCATCCTAAATCCTATTAGCTTCTTGGACAGAAACACACATACCCATGTTGCTTGTTTTAAACACAGTGCTAGCTCTTAATTCTAGCAAGAAAAGTTCTGAAACAATCAAAACACAAACAGGTGGGCTCTTGCACACGTATTAGGAAAGAACTAGGTCTTCTCACTCGGGGTATGTGTGCTCCCTGGAAGAAAGCTTCTCTCATAATTGCTTCATTCTTCCTTTTCTTAGCTGTCTATAAGTCGAGAGTCTACTGGCAGACTCACTGTGGTCCTGAGGATAGATTCATTTCTAGTTTAGGCCAATTCTCCAGTTAGTTTGACATGATATTATCAAGGCCAAGGTAGCAGAGACTGATTCTCCACCAAGATCAGTCAACTTCAGGAAGAGAAAACTTTAGAAATGTCTAAGCACTATACCCACAAGTGCTCACCCTCTTCCTAGTCGGTGCTTATCACACGGAATCAGGAAAGAACCTACTCACTCTTGCTAGAAAATCGATTCCATGTGTGCACCTTACAGAGGGCAACACCCATCTTGCTACCTAGTGTATCATCATTCTTCTCCTGTCTCCTAATGCCTATATGTATATTACTACTGGATATCACTATGGCCCCAGTGTAAGAGTGGTTACCTAAGTCATTTCTGGACTTTGCTATTTATCACATCTTCGAACATTCATGGGGGACAAGGGAAGACCAAATGTGACTGAGATTCTAAGAGTGTACTCATTACTACATTAACATAGGGTTGTTCAGAGTTGGTAATAAGTGCCAAGGTGGATGGATTAAATTCTTTCCCTGTTCTATTTCTTGTGGAAACTTTGCCTTCATTAGGAGGGTGATGAGGATGTTTGCTTTGGTAAACCACTGTTTATGTATGTGTCAGTGCGTATTTTGAAATTTATTATCATGACTCGTAGTCATTTCAGTATTAGTATTTTGCATGGAGTCTTCAGGAGTGAAGGTGGGGACGGTGGTGTGTGGTGAAAACAGAAAGTATTACTAACATATGGGGCTTTTAACTCCTAAAGTAGCTTCTTTAAATTTTGAATTTGTCAAGTGTTTTTCAGTTTGTCAGGTTCTTAATCTATTATGCCCATTATGGTCCTTGAGCAGTCACGATGAAGGACACCAATCATAGCTTCAGTTACTTGTGTGTGGATAATGCTAGAGCCTTCCCTACCTTTAAGACAGATGCGACCACAAGAACAGATTCGCTGTATAAGTTCACTTTGACCCCAGAATTGAGTTTGTCCTTGAGGATTCTGCATGATTTTATATTGGCTGATTTACTGAAGATGCCTTTTGTGAGTGGCCCTTTTTGATTAATAAAGGAAAGCATACCCTGTAGGAAGAAAAGAAAAGTATATGGCATCTCATATCCACAAACGTAGAGCACAAGCTTGCCTCTGTTTAGGAAGAGGAGGGGAATGTAATGGTACACTGTTTTAGACCGAGTAGGACTAAAGTCGATTTAGATTGGTTTTTTTTCAGTGTCTCTCTCTATACTTTCTACCCAAATATCCATTTAAAGTCATACACTGAAACATTTTAAACACTTCTTTTAATCAGATTTTCCTTTCCATTGAGTTTACACTTTTAAGTCAAACTTCTCTGCTTCAAGGCCTTTGCGGAATCACCGTCTGTTTCCTACTTTACCATTCTTTTCTCATTATTCCCTTACATAGATGCTCTTCCCCAAGTAGGGAAGTCGATTTAGGAAATACTCATTTCCCATTGTTTATTTCTCTTTAAGTGCCTGTATACTCCATTCCTACTTGTTCTATTTCCTTCCCTCTTACAAAGTCAGGCTCAAAAACTCTCTTGTCCTTCTCTGATTACCCTCCCTTCTCATGAGTCTTTCATTGTCTTTTGCTCTATCTTCATGTCCTCTCCCTGCTGTGTAGAAAGTTAATGAGGGCTGCACTCAGGGAATCCAACGGATCTGAAGTCTATTATGCTACGTATCTATTGTGTGAGCTGGGGCACATACATACTGTACTGAGGCTTTTCTGACTCGTTTGGGAAGTGCGGAGGATGATAATCCTAGCTAGCCCCTAAATTTGCTGTGATGCAAGGAACTGGGGGAGTAGCTAGCAGGTAACATGCTAGCTAATATGATACATTTCTTCATGACTAGCAGAACGTTCCCTCCATCCCGTACAGGGCTTGCAGAGACACCGAATACTCAGTGAATGTCAACACTGACAATTCACTACAGCAGTTTGAGATAACACAGGCCAAACTCTGGGGCTTTCATTTGACATATTCTGTTAGGATTAACAGATTCCTATTTGCCAGAGGATGAGTCTATGCTCGTGTCAGATGTTTGCAGTTGTTAGACTGAGTAGACTCCGCTGAAGGAGACTTGAGACTAATGTGAGCTCAGGAAGGCAATGAAGGGAGAGTGTGAAGCTGAGCTGGACTCTCAAGAGACTCACATACACAGAGTCCAGTTTGACTGATCTGAACAGGCCTCCGTGGGTCTTTGTGGAAACAAGACACAAGAGGAATGGACAACAATGTCTTTTCCTGTTGTATTTGCCTCATGACTCTGTAGGACCTAAATCAGATTCTGTTCTTTGCAATAACAGTAACAGAGCTTCTCAGCCAAAGCCAGGGGCTGTGCAATGACTTCTGCATTTGGGGATAGATTTGGTTGAGGACGCTTGGCCTCTCAGAGTTTCCCCTCCTCAGGAGGGCTATAGAAGACCAAAATGAGATGACCTACCAGAATTGGGAAGGCCAGGTTGTCTTTATCACACACATCCGTGAGGGAAACTCCAAAGAGCTGTCCTGGCTTTGCGGAAGGTGGGGCTGTGCCCTGGTTGTCCTGGCAAGTGCTGCAAGCCCGACAAAAGGCCCTGTCTCCGAAAGAACGGCTTTTCACTCTCTTCCGGCCGGAGCCTAAGGAAGAAGTGAGAGTACTAGTAGTAGTAGTTGTTGTTTAATACGCTGAACCTTCTTTTTCCTTCTTTTTTTTTTTTTAAAGATTTTATTTATTTTTTGACAGAGAGAGAGAGACAGCGAGAGAGGGAACACAAGCAGGGGGAGGGGGAGAGGGAGAAGCAGGCTTCCCTCGGAGCAGGGAGCCCGATGCGGGGCTCGATCCCAGGACCCTGGGGTCATGACCTGAGCTGAAGGCAGACGCTTAACGACTGAGCCACCCAGGTTGCCCCAGACTCATCTTAATTCCTTATGACTTGTATTTTCCTAAAGATTTCCTCAAAGCAATGTGATAAGCGTCATAAAACCAAGAAATGTCAAAATTATGGAGCGATTGATGATACGTGTCTCCAAGTTCTGAATCGAAAGTCTACCTCCTAAGGTGGACTGCTGCCAGTTAGCTGTGATTAGCTAGGCTCAAATCATACTAGCTCTAGTCTCAGGGGCACTTCTCCTAGTCCTATTAATGGCTTTTTTTGGATTACATCCATCATCTTATTTAATCTACACCACAATTCTAAGATTTAGACATTATTTTTATCCACATTTTAGAGATGAATAAACTGATGTTGAGCTAGAATAACTGGCCAAAGATAATATAGCTGGTAAATGGGGGCAGAGGAATTTACACTCTGGAGAGGTTGTTTGACATCAAGTCAATCCTTTTCTCTCAATGATGCCAGTTCTTTTCAACCTGTTCCAAAGGGCACTGTAATCCTGTGGTGCCTCAAGAGCCCCTGAGCGAAAAGAGGAGGGAGGAGAAGAAAGGCCCCTTGCTCTGGCTTAAACCAGAGCATATCTAATATACATAAATATATACATTATGTTTATATATTTATATAGTATAAGTATATAATTATATATCATATATATAACTACATACATATGTATGATGTTATATATATATATATATATATATATAGCACCCATTTAGAATTTGTTAGAAAATATTCCCACCACTGTAGCATACCATGATGAGTCCTAATGCTCTTATGATCTGCACTAGAAACTTCTTGAAGTCAGAGACCTCATCTTAGACTTTCTTTGGTCTCACAACAGTGTGCAACCTCCCTTGACCTGTGAGCCAGCCTTCGGAACAAGGAGCAGATGGAAATCATTGCCCTGGCGATGCTCTGGGCTCCAGAAGAGCGCTGTCTAAGCATCTCCCATGACCCCTGGCAACCTTGCTGTCTGCTTCTCACTAAAGCCAATTAAATGATTCCCGGTACCTGAAGCCTTCTCGCTGTTAGCACGACTCATTGAGTTCTCTCCCAAGAGGGAAGTGATGTCTTCTCCAAATATTCTGAGGCAATTTTCAATGAGAAATGCGACAAGAGAAATCTGTAACACAAAAAGACAAAAATGGGGTGCTGTCTTTCATAGGGCATAGTGATAAATCACATTTTGTATATAGACCTTGGATCTAAGAAAAAATGTGAAAGACTTCCCAGAAAAATTCAGAGTTGAGAAAAATACGTAGAAACCTGGGGCGCCTGGGTGGCTCAGACGGTTAAGCGTCTGCCTTCGGCTCAGGTCATGATCCCAGGGTGCTGGGATCAGTCCTACATCGGGCTCCCTGCTCAGCGGGAAACCTGCTTCTCCCTCTCCCACTCCCCCGGCTTGTGTTCCCTCTCTCGCTGAGTCTCTCTCTGTCAAGTAAATAAATAAAAGTTTAAAAAAAAACAAAAAACAAAAAACATAGAGACCAGAGTTCTCTAAGAAATAATTAGAAAGAGTGATAATTTCCTGTGTACTTTGGGTACACATTTTAAAATACTGCTCATCAGTGGGCTAAAGTTATAATGCGTGGCCTAGTTTAATAGCTAACATCTTGGGATCAGCGGTTACGTCTTGAAGCCTAGGATACATTTCGGGGCCCCTCAGTTGAGCGTCTGACTCTTGATTTCGGCTCAGATCACGATCTCATGGTGGTGAGATCCAGCCCCACTTGGAGCCAACTTTGGGCTCCGTGCTCAGCGGGGAATCGGCTTGGGCTTCTCCCTCTCCCTCTCCCTCTCCCTCTTCTTCTGCCCCTGCCCCGCTCACGCTCTCTCTTTCCCTCTCTCAAATAAATACATATCAAAAAATAAATAAAACTAGGATAATTTTCAAAGTAGCCTACCTTAGTAAAGTTTACTTAGTTTTTGTTTTTACATTTTGTTTCCAGTTTTATTGAGCTGTAACTGATGTATAATATCTTATTAAACTTTATAAAGTATGAACAAAAACTTAAGAAAACCATTTCTTAAATGAAGAAGTATCTCAAAGTTGGGAAGCAGAGATTTTTGTGGGGTTGTGAGGGAAAACCCACACAGCTGGAGAGAAAACGTATCTGTCTGTCTAACTTCAGTCCCTTCTCATGCATTGCTTTGCCTCATGCTGGCTCTCTGTGTGAGCTTGGGGAAGACCTGTCATCTTGTTAGGATGTTCTGGAATCTTTTGCTAGTTTCCGTATGACGTAGCAGAGGTGAAATAGTAGCCGAGTACTTCTCTAGATGAGCCACAATTTGCAGAGGAAAGCCAATGTGTTTGGAGCCATGGGAGCTCATATTGCCCAAGCCACCTAGGATGTGCCAGTCATGACCAGAGGAGCTGACTGTTGTCGCCATTGTGTAGCGAGGAAACCATGGCTTTACCCAAGGTTACAAGTCCCTCAGGGATTAGGCTGAGAGTTGAACCCTGACTGGTAAAGCTCCAAAGCCCGTGTTCTTTTCTATCGTATCACACGACTCTTCTGTCTCTCATTTAGTCAGTCTAGTGTTTAGTCTCCTAGAGGGGGAAGAAGTGACTCGACTGCTCCGAGTTTCCCGTTTAACGACACCCCTTCCCAGACCCCAGCAGAGTAAGATAAAGAACTCTGCCACTCCACAGGGGCCTAATGAAAATGTGCACTTCATAAAGTTCCATCCGTCAGAGTTACTACTGCACATGTCCGGTTCAAAGTAGGGATTCTACCCCTGGGGGACAAAAATGAGAGCTCTCATTACCTTTTTTATCAAGTTGTCTTTCAATTCCAAGCTGCCGGAATTAGGTGGCAAAGAAGGCTTGGGGTTATACACGCTGATAAATTATAAGCTGTCATCTGATTGGATGAGGAATGTTGCTCAATGTTGTATAACACTCCAAAAAGGTATCGCAAGAGAACAACATTTGCTCTTGGCAGCTGGGCTAAAAGCCTAAGGTCAGAAAAATACACTTTTAAATTAGGCAAGTGATTCCACTTAGGAGGTTGGAAATACAGAGACAGGGAATAGGATAGATCCTTGTATATCTAGCACACAACCCGCCGTAGCAGAGTTCCAGGCATGAATGTATACAAAATTGTTGCACTGAATTCAGTTCCTGAGCCAGAAAAAAACTTCTCTGGATAGTTAAATGTTTGACAGACTTTTAAGGTCATAACCCTGGCAGTGGATGCTCTTGCATCTGTCTTGCACCAGGGGATTTCGTCGACCAGTTTCATGGATCCAGACGGTAGAAAACGGCCAAGGATTCCACATTAATAACATCAGGAGAAGAACAATAAGAGCCCTAAAGCGTGCCTCTATTCTGAAGCTGACCCCCATGGCTGTGAAGAATTGAAACTCTTTGGCATCGGTCATGATTTTAGTGG
This sequence comes from Halichoerus grypus, assembly GCF_964656455.1. Lineage (NCBI taxonomy): Eukaryota > Metazoa > Chordata > Mammalia > Carnivora > Phocidae > Halichoerus > Halichoerus grypus. The sequence goes on from NC_135714.1 coordinate 101,445,631, forward strand.
GCAAAGCTGCAAAACGTAAGCCAATGTTCTCCTAATAGTATGCTGGCTGTATTTCGGAGATGTGACCAGAGTAGAGTAATTATTGCATCATTACCTCTGGGCTGCAGTTATCTTCTCCTCTTCGTTCCCTTGATCAATAACACCGAGCCATTTGTCATAGAGATCGGATACAAATACACTTCCTTGGATATTTCTAAGAAAATCCTTATGGAGATAAAAAAAATATGTATATATATTATAGAAAATATGTATTGGAATTATTACAGAGAAAATATGTAGTTAAAAAATTCAGTTCAGCCCCCACTTCCTTCACAGATAGCCAAACTGTGATCCACAGGGTGCTCGCCTCTGACTCTCCGTTGACTGGCACACGCAGGAGCAGGTGCTTGGATTTTCTCCGGCTAAAACTTAGAGGCAGAAAAGCAGAGCTTAGGCTGTGGTGGAAATGAACATAAAGCTCCCTTCTATCATCTGGAACTTATTTTTTGTGTGTGCTTTTTTTGCAAAGTACCACAAACTGACAGGGTCTGGCTATAGAGCATCCTAAATCCTATTAGCTTCTTGGACAGAAACACACATACCCATGTTGCTTGTTTTAAACACAGTGCTAGCTCTTAATTCTAGCAAGAAAAGTTCTGAAACAATCAAAACACAAACAGGTGGGCTCTTGCACACGTATTAGGAAAGAACTAGGTCTTCTCACTCGGGGTATGTGTGCTCCCTGAAAGAAAGCTTCTCTCCTAATTGCTTCATTCTTCCTTTTCTTAGCTGTCTAAAAGTCGAGAGTCTACTGGCAGACTCACTGTGGTCCTGAGGAGAGATTCATTTCTAGTTTAGGCCAATTCTCCAGTTAGTTTGACATGATATTATCAAGGCCAAGGTAGCAGAGACTGATTCTCCACCAAGATCAGTCAACTTCAGGAAGAGAAAACTTTAGAAATGTCTAAGCACTATACCCACAAGTGCTCACCCTCTTCCTAGTCGGTGCTTATCACACGGAATCAGGAAAGAACCTACTCACTCTTGCTAGAAAATCGATTCCATGTGTGCACCTTACAGAGGGCAACACCCATCTTGCTACCTAGTGTATCATCATTCTTCTCCTGTCTCCTGATGCCTATATGTATATTACTACTGGATATCACTATGGCCCCAGTGTAAGAGTGGTTACCTAAGTCATTTCTGGACTTTGCTATTTATCACATCTTCGAACATTCATGGGGGACAAGGGAAGACCAAATGTGACTGAGATTCTAAGACTGTACTCATTACTACATTAACATAGGGTTGTTCAGAGTTGGTAATAAGTGCCATGGTGGATGGATTAAATTCTTTCCCTGTTCTATTTCTTGTGGAAACTTTGCCTTCATTAGGAGGGTGGTGAGGATGTTTGCTTTGGTAAACCACTGTTTATGTATGTGTCAGTGCGTATTTTGAAATTTATTATCATGACTCGTAGTCATTTCAGTATTAGTATTTTGCATGGAGTCTTCAGGAGTGAAGGTGGGGAGGGCGGTGTGTGGTGAAAACAGAAAGTATTACTAACATATGGGGCTTTTAACTCCTAAAGTAGCTTCCTTAAATTTTGAATTTGTCAAGCGTTTTTCAGTTTGTCAGGTTCTTAATCTATTATGCCCATTATGGTCCTTGAGCAGTCATGATGAAGGACACCAATCATAGCTTCAGTTACTCATGTGTGCATAATGCTAGAACCTTCCCTACCTTTAAGACGGATGCGACCACATGAACAGATTCGTTGTACGGGTTCACTTTGACCCCAGAATTGAGTTTGTCCTTGAGGATTCTGCAGGATTTTATATTGGCTGATTTGCTGAAGATGCCTTCTGTGAGTGGCCCTCTTCGATTAAGAAAGGAAAGCATACCCTGTAGGAAGAAAAGAAAAGTATATGGCATCTCATATCCACAAACGCAGAGCACAAGCTTGCCTCCGTTTTGAAAGAGGAGGGGAATGTAATGGCACACTGTTTTAGAGCAGGAAGGACGAAAGTCAATTTAGATTGGTTTTTTTTCAGTGTCTCTCTCTATACTTTCTACCCAAATATCCATTTTACAGTCATACACTGAAACATTTTAAACACTTCTTTTAATCAGATTTTCCTTTCCATTGAGTTTACACTTTTAAGTCAAACTTCTCTGCTTCAAGGCCTTTGCGGAATCACCGTCTGTTTCCTACTTTACCATTCTTTTCTCATTATTCCCTTACATAGATGCTCTTCCCCAAGTAGGGAAGTCGATTTAGGAAATACTCATTTCCCATTTGTTTATTTCTCTTTAAGTGCCTGTATACTCCATTCCTACTTGTTCTATTTCCTTCCCTCTTACAAAGTCAGGCTCAAAAACTCTCTTGTCCTTCTCTGATTACCCTCCCTTCTCATGAGTCTTTCATTGTCTTTTGCTCTATGTTCATGTCCTCTCCCTGCTGTGTAGAAAGTTAATGAGGGCTGCACTCAGGGAATCCAACGGATCTGAAGTCTATTATGCTACGTATCTATTGTGTGAGCTGGGGCACATACATACTGTACTGAGGCTTTTCTGATTCGTTTGGGAAGTGCGGAGGATGATAATCCTAGCTAGCCCCTAAATTTGCTGTGATGCAAGGAACTGGGGGAGTAGCTAGCAGGTAACATGCTAGCTAATATGATACATTTCTTCATGTCTAGCAGAACGTTCCCTCCATCCCGTACCGTGCTTGCAGAGACACCGAATACTCAGTGAATGTCAACACTGACAATTCACTATAGCAGTTTGAGATAACACAGGGCAAACTCTGGGGCTTTCATGTGACATACTCTGTTAGGATTAACAGATTCTTATTTGCCAGAGGATGAGTCTATGCTCGTGTCAGATGTTTGCAGTTGTTAGACTGAGTAGACTCCGCTGAAGGAGACTTGAGACTAATGTGAGTTCAGGAAGGCAATGAAGGGAGAGTGTGAAGCTGAGCTGGACTCTCAGAGACTCACATACACAGCGTCCAGTTTGACTGATCTGAACAGGCCTCCGTGGGTCTTTGTGGAAACAAGACACAAGTGGAATGGACAACAATGTCTTTTCCTGTTGTATTTGCCTCATGACTCTGCTGGACCTAAATCAGATTCTGTTCTTTGCAATAACAGTAACGGAGCTTCTCAGCCAAAGCCAGGGGCTGTCTAATGACTTCTCCATTTGGGGATAGATTTGGTTGAGGACGCTTGGCCTCTCAGAGTTTCCCCTCCTCAGGAGGGCTATAGAAGACCAAAATGAGATGACCTACCAGAATTGGGAAGGCCAGGTTGTCTTTATCACACACATCCGTGAGGGAAACTCCAAAGAGCTGTCCTGGCTTTGCGGAAGGTGGGGCTGTGCCCTGGTTGTCCTGGCAAGTGCTGCAAGCCCGACAAAAGGCCCTGTCTCCGAAAGAACGGCTTTTCACTCTCTTCCGGCCGGAGCCTAAGGAAGAAGTGAGAGTACTAGTAGTAGTAGTTGTTGTTTAATACGCTGAACCTTCTTTTCCTTTTTTTTTTTAAAGATTTTATTTATTTTTTGACAGAGAGAGAGAGACAGCGAGAGAGGGAACACAAGCAGGGGGAGGGGGAGAGGGAGAAGCAGGCTTCCCTCGGAGCAGGGAGCCCGATGCGGGGCTCGATCCCAGGACCCCGGGATCATGACCTGAGCTGAAGGCAGACGCTTAACGACTGAGCCACCCACGTGCCCCAGACTCATCTTAATTCCTGATGACTTGTATTTTCCTAAAGGTTTCCTCAAAGCAATGTGGTAAGCATCATAAAACCAAGAAATGTCAAAAACATGTAGGGATTGATGATACGTGTCTCCAGGTTCTGAATCGAAAGTCTACCTTCTAAGGTGGACTGCTGCCAGTTAGCTGTGATTAGCTAGGCTCAAATCATACTAGCTCTAGTCTCAGGGGCACTTCTCCTAGTCCTATTAATGGCTTTTTTTGGATTACATCCATCATCTTATTTAATCTACACAACAATTCTAAGATTTAGACCTTATTTTTATCCACATTTTAGAGATGAATAAACTGATGCTGAGCTAGAATAACTGGCCAAAGATAATATAGCTGGTAAATGGGGGCACAGGACTTTACACTCTGGAGAGGTTGTTTGACATCAAGTCAAGTCCTTTTCTCTCAATGATGCCAGTTCTTTTCAACCTGTTCCAAAGGGCACTGGAATCCTGTGGTGCCTCAAGAGCCCCTGAGCGAAAAGAGGAGGGAGGAGAAGAAAGGCCCCTTGCTCTGGCTTCAACCAGAGCACATCTAATATACATAAATATATACATTATGTTTATATATTTATATAGTATAAGTATCTAATGATATATCATATATATAACTACATACATATGTATGATGTTATATATATATATATATATATATATATATAGCACCCATTTAGAATTTTGTTAGAAAATATTCCCAGACACTGTAGCATACCATGATGAGTCCTAATGCCGTTATGATCTGCACTAGAAACTTCTTGAAGTCAGAGACCTCATCTTATCCTTTCTTTGGTCTCACAACAGTGTGGAACCTCCCTTGACCTGTGAGCCAGCCTTCGGAACAAGGAGCAGATGGAAATCATTGCCCTGGCGATGCTCTGGGCTCCAGAAGAGCGCTGTCTAAGCATCTCCCATGACCCCTGGCAACCTTGCTGTCTGCTTCTCACTAAAGCCAATTAAATGATTCCCGGTACCTGCAGCCTTCTCGCTGTTAGCACGACTCATTGAGTTCTCTCCCAAGAGGGAAGTGATGTCTTCTCCAAATATTCTGAGGCAATTTTCAATGAGAAATGCGACAAGAGAAATCTGTAACACAAAAAGACAAAAATGGGGTGCTGTCTTTCATAGGGCATAGTGATAAATCACATTTTGTATATAGACCTTGGATCTAAGAAAAAATGTGAAAGACTTCCCAGAAAAATTCAGAGTTGAGAAAAATACAGAGAGACCAGGAGCGCCTGGGTGGCTCAGTCAGTTAAGCGTCTGCCTTCGGCTCAGGTCATGATCCCAGGGTGCTGGGATCAGCCCTACATCGGGCTCCCTGCTCAGCGGGAAGCCTGCTTCTCCCTCTCCCACTCCCCCGGCTTGTGTTCCCTCTCTCGCTGTGTCTCTCTCTGTCAAGTAAATAAATAAAAGCTTAAAAAAAAACAAAAAAAAAAAACATAGAGACCAGAGTTCTCTAAGAAATAACTTCGAAAGAGTGATACTGTCCTGTGTACTTTGGGTACACATTTTAAAATACTGCTCATCAGTGGGCTAAAGTTATAATGCGTGGCCTAGACTAATAGCTAACATTTTGGGATCAGTGGTGACGTCTTGAAGCCTAGGATACATTTCGGGGCCCCTCAGTTGAGCGTCTGACTCTTGATTTCGGCTCAGATCACGATCTCATGGTGGTGAGATCCAGCCCCACATGGAGCCAACTTTGGGCTCCGTGCTCAGCGGGGAATCGGCTTGGGCTTCTCCCTCTCCCTCTCCCTCTCCCTCTTCTTCTGCCCCTGCCCCGCTCACGCTCTCTCTTTCCCTCTCTCAAATAAATACATATCAAAAGATAAATAAAACTAGGATCATTTTCAAAGTAGCCTACCTTAGTAAAGTTTACTTAGTTTTTGTTTTTACATTTTGTTTCCAGTTTTATTGAGCTGTAACTGATGTATAACATCTTATTAAACTTTATAAAGTATGAACAAAAACTTAAGAAAACCATTTCTTAACTGAAGAAGTATCTCAAAGTTGGGAAGCAGAGATTTTTGTGGGGTTGTGAGGGAAAACCCACACAGCTGGAGAGAAAACGTATCTGTCTGTCTAACTTCAGTCCCTTCTCATGCATTGCTTTGCCTCATGCTGGCTCTCTGTGTGCGCTTGGGGAAGACCTGTCATCTTGTTAGGATGTCATGGAATCTTTTGCTAGTTTCCGTATGACGTAGCAGAGGTGAAATAGTAGCCGAGTACTTTTCTAGATGAGCCACAATTTGCAGAGGAAAGCCAATGTGTTTGGAGCCATGGGAGCTCATATTGCCCAAGCCACCTAGGATGCGCCAGTCATGAGCAGAGGAGCTGACTGTTGTCGCCATTGTGTAGCGAGGAAACCATGGCTTTACCCAAGGTTACAAGTCTCTCAGGGATTAGGCTGAGAGTTGAACCCTGACTGGTAAAGCTCCAAAGCCCAGGTTCTTTTCTATCGTATCACACGACTCTTCTGTCTCTCGTTTAGTCAGTCTAGTGTTTAGTCTCCTGGAGGGGGAAGAAGTGACTCGACTGCTCCGAGTTTCCCGTTTAACGACACCCCTTCCCAGACCCCACCAGAGTAGGATAAAGAACTCTGCCACTCCACAGGGGCCTAATGAAAATGTGCACTTCACAAAGTTCCATCCGTCAGAGTTACTACTGCACATGTCCGGTTCAAAGTAGGGATTCTACCCCTGGGGGACAAAAATGAGAGCTCTCATTACCTTTTTTATCAAGTTGTCTTCCAATTCCAAGCTGCCGGAATTAGGTGGGCAAAGAAGGCTTGGGGTTATACACGCTGATAAATTATAAGCTGTCATCTGATTGGATGAGGAATGTTGCTCAATGTTGTATAACACTCCAAAAAGGTATCGCAAGAGAACCACATTTGCTCTTGGCAGCTGGGCTAAAAGCCTAAGGTCAGAAAAATACACTTTTAAATTAGGCAAGTGATTCCACTTAGGAGGTTGGAAATACAGAGACAGGGAACAGGATAGATCCTTGTGTATCTAGCACACAACCTGCCGTAGCAGAGTTCCAGGCATGAATGTATACAAAATTGTTGCACTGAATTCAGTCCTGAGCCAGATAAACACTTCTCTGGTTAGTTAAATGTTTCACAGACTCTTAAGGTCATAACCCTGGCAGTCGATGCTCTTGCATCTGTCTTGGACCAGGGGATTTCGTCGACCAGTTTCATGGATCCAGAAGGTGTAAAACGGCCAAGGATTCCACATTAATAACATCAGGAGAAGAACAATAAGAGCCCTAAAGCGTGCCTCTATTCTGAAGCTGACCCCCATGGGTGTGAAGAATTGAAACTCTTTGGCATCGGTCATGATTTTAGTGGGCAAAGCTGCAAAACGTAAGCCAATGTTCTCCTAATAGTATGTTGGCTGTATTTCGGAGATGTGACCAGAGTAGAGTAATTATTGCTTCATTACCTCTGGGCTGCAGTTATCTTCTCCTCTTCGTTCCCTTGATCAATAACACTGAGCCATTTGTCATAGAGATCGGTTAACAATACACTTCCTGGGATATTTCTAAGAAAATCCTTATGGAGATAAAAAATATGTATATATATTATAGAAAATATGTATTGGAAATATTACAGAGAAAATATGTAGTTAAAAAATTCAGTTCAGCCCCCACTTCCTTCACAGATAGCCAAACTGTGACCCACACGGAGCTCGCCTCTGACTCCCCGTTGACTGGCACACGCAGGAGCAGGTGCTTGGATTTTCTCCCGCTAAAACTTAGAGGCAGAAAAGCAGAGCTTAGGCTGTGGTGGAAATGAACATAAAGCTCCCTTCTATCATCTGGAACTTATTTTTTGTGTGTGCTTTTTTTGCAAAGTACCACAAACTGACAGGGTCTGGCTATAGAGCATCCTAAATCCTATTAGCTTCTTGGACAGAAACACACATACCCCTGTTGCTTGTTTTAAACACAGTGCTAGCTCTTAATTCTAGCAAGAAAAGTTCTGAAACAGTCAAAACACAAACAGGTGGGCTCTTGCACACATATTAGGAAAGAACTAGGTCTTCTCACTCGGGGTATGTGTGCTCCCTGGAAGAAAGCTTCTCTCATAATTGCTTCATTCTTCCTTTTCTTAGCTGTCTAAAAGGCGAGAGTCTAATGGCAGACTCACTGTGGTCCTGAGGATAGATTCATTTCTAGTTTAGGCCAATTCTCCAGTTAGTTTGACATGATATTATCAAGGCCAAGGTTGCAGAGACTGATTCTCCACCAAGATCAGTCAACTTCAGGAAGAGAAAACTTTAGAAATGTCTAAGCACTATACCCACAAGTGCTCACCCTCTTCCTTGTCGGTGCTTATCACACGGAATCAGGAAAGAACCTACTCACTCTTGCTAGAAAATCGATTCCATGTGTGCACCTTACAGAGGGCAACACCCATCTTGCTACCTAGTGTATCATCATTCTTCTCCTGTCTCCTGATGCCTATATGTATATTACTACTGGATATCACTATGGCCCCAGTGTAGGAGTGGTTACCTAAGTCATTTCTGGACTTTGCTATTTATCACATCTTCGAACATTCATGGGGGACAAGGGAAGACCAAATGTGACTGAGATTCTAAGACTGTACTCATTACTACATTAACATAGGGTTGTTCAAACCTGTTAATAAGTGCCAAGGTGGATGGATTAAATTCTTTCCCTGTTCTATTTCTTTTGGAAACTTTGCCTTCATTAGGAGGGTGGTGAGGATGTTTGCTTTGGTAAACAGTGTGTATGTGTCAGTGCGTATTTTGAAATTTATTATCATGACTCGTAGTCATTTCAGTATTAGTATTTTGCATGGAGTCTTCAGGAGTGTAGGTGGGGAGGGCGGTGTGTGGTGAAAACAGAAAGTATTACTAACATATGGGGCTTTTAACTCCTAAAGTAGCTTCCTTAAATTTTGAATTTGTCAAGCGTTTTTCAGTTTGTCAGGTTCTTAATCTATTATGCCCATTATGGTCCTTGAGCAGTCATGATGAAGGACACCAATCATAGCTTCAGTTACTCATGTGTGCATAATGCTAGAACCTTCCCTACCTTTAAGACGGATGCGACCACATGAACAGATTCGTTGTACGGGTTCACTTTGACCCCAGAATTGAGTTTGTCCTTGAGGATTCTGCAGGATTTTATATTGGCTGATTTGCTGAAGATGCCTTCTGTGAGTGGCCCTCTTCGATTAAGAAAGGAAAGCATACCCTGTAGGAAGAAAAGAAAAGTATATGGCATCTCATATCCACAAACGCAGAGCACAAGCTTGCCTCCGTTTTGAAAGAGGAAGGGAATGTCATGGCACACTGGGTTAGAGCGGGAAGGACGAAAGTCAATTTAGATTGGTTTTTTTTTCAGTGTCTCTCTCTGTACTTTCTACCCAAATATCCATTTTACAGTCATACACTGAAACATTTTAAACACTTCTTTTAATCAGATTTTCCTTTCCATTGAGTTTACACTTTTAAGTCAAACTTCTCTGCTTCAAGGCCTTTGCGGAATCACCGTCTGTTTCCTACTTTACCATTCTTTTCTCATTATTCCCTTACATAGATGCTCTTCCCCAAGTAGGGAAGTCGATTTAGGAAATACTCATTTCCCATTTGTTTATTTCTCTTTAAGTGCCTGTATACTCCATTCCTACTTGTTCTATTTCCTTCCCTCTTTTAAAGTCAGGCTCAAAAACTCTCTTGTCCTTCTCTGATTACCCTCCCTTCTCATGAGTCTTTCATTGTCTTTTGCTCTATCTTCATGTCCTCTCCCTGCTGTGTAGAAAGTTAATGAGGGCTGCACTCAGGGAATCCAACGGATCTGAAGTCTATTATGCTACGTATCTATTGTGTGAGCTGGGGCACATACATACTGTACTGAGGCTTTTCTGATTCGTTTGGGAAGTGCGGAGGATGATAATCCTAGCTAGCCCCTAAATTTGCTGTGATGCAAGGAACTGGGGGAGTAGCTAGCAGGTAACATGCTAGCTAATATGATACATTTCTTCATGTCTAGCAGAACGTTCCCTCCATCCCGTACCGTGCTTGCAGAGACACCGAATACTCAGTGAATGTCAACACTGACAATTCACTATAGCAGTTTGAGATAACACTCTGGGGCTTTCATGTGACATATTCTGTTAGCATTAACAGATTCTTATTTGCCAGAGGATGAGTCTATGCTCGTGTCAGATGTTTGCAGTTGTTAGACTGAGTAGACTCCGCTGAAGGAGACTTGAGACTAATGTGAGTTCAGGAAGGCAATGAAGGGAGACTGTGAAGCTGAGCTGGACTCTCAGAGACTCACATACACAGCGTCCAGTTTGACTGATCTGAACAGGCCTCCGTGGGTCTTTGTGGAAACAAGACACAAGTGGAATGGACAACAATGTCTTTTCCTGTTGCATTTGCCTCATGACTCTGCTGGACCTAAATCAGATTCTGTTCTTTGCAATAACAGTAACAGAGCTTCTCAGCCAAAGCCAGGGGCTGTCTAATGACTTCTCCATTTGGGGATAGATTTGGTTGAGGACGCTTGGCCTCTCAGAGTTTCCCCTCCTCAGGAGGGCTATAGAAGACCAAAATGAGATGACCTACCAGAATTGGGAAGGCCAGGTTGTCTTTATCACACACATCCGTGAGGGAAACTCCAAAGAGCTGTCCTGGCTTTGCGGAAGGTGGGGCTGTGCCCTGGTTGTCCTGGCAAGTGCTGCAAGCCCGACAAAAGGCCCTGTCTCCGAAAGAACGGCTTTTCACTCTCTTCCGGCCGGAGCCTAAGGAAGAAGTGAGAGTACTAGTAGTAGTAGTTGTTGTTTAATACGCTGAACCTTCTTTTTCCTTCTTTTTTTTTTTTAAAGATTTTATTTATTTTTTGACAGAGAGAGAGAGACAGCGAGAGAGGGAACACAAGCAGGGGGAGGGGGAGAGGGAGAAGCAGGCTTCCCTCGGAGCAGGGAGCCCGATGCGGGGCTCGATCCCAGGACCCCGGGATCATGACCTGAGCTGAAGGCAGACGCTTAACGACTGAGCCACCCACGTGCCCCAGACTCATCTTAATTCCTGATGACTTGTATTTTCCTAAAGGTTTCCTCAAAGCAATGTGGTAAGCATCATAAAACCAAGAAATGTCAAAAACATGTAGGGATTGATGATACGTGTCTCCAGGTTCTGAATCGAAAGTCTACCTTCTAAGGTGGACTGCTGCCAGTTAGCTGTGATTAGCTAGGCTCAAATCATACTAGCTCTAGTCTCAGGGGCACTTCTCCTAGTCCTATTAATGGCTTTTTTTGGATTACATCCATCATCTTATTTAATCTACACAACAATTCTAAGATTTAGACCTTATTTTTATCCACATTTTAGAGATGAATAAACTGATGCTGAGCTAGAATAACTGGCCAAAGATAATATAGCTGGTAAATGGGGGCACAGGACTTTACACTCTGGAGAGGTTGTTTGACATCAAGTCAAGTCCTTTTCTCTCAATGATGCCAGTTCTTTTCAACCTGTTCCAAAGGGCACTGGAATCCTGTGGTGCCTCAAGAGCCCCTAAGCGAAAAGAGGAGGGAGGAGAAGAAAGGCCCCTTGCTCTGGCTTCAACCAGAGCACATCTAATATACATAAATATATACATTATGTTTATATATTTATATAGTATAAGTATCTAATGATATATCATATATATAACTACATACATATGTATGATGTTATATATATATATATATATATATAGCACCCGTTTAGAATTTTGTTAGAAAATATTCCCAGACACTGTAGCATACCATGATGAGTCCTAATGCCGTTATGATCTGCACCAGAAACGTCTTGAAGTCAGAGACCTCATCTTATCCTTTCTTTTGTCTCACAACAGTGTGCAACCTCCCTTGACCTGTGAGCCAGCCTTCGGAACAAGGAGCAGATGGAAATCATTGCCCTGGCGATGCTCTGAGCTCCAGAAGAGCACTGTCTAAGCATCTCCCATGACCCCTGGCAACCTTGCTGTCTGCTTCTCACTAAAACCAATTAAATGATTCCCGGTACCTGCAGCCTCCTCGCTGTTAGCACGACTCATTGAGTTCTCTCCCAAGAGGGAAGTGATGTCTTCTCCAAATATTCTGAGGCAATTTTCAATGAGAAATGCGACAAGAGAAATCTGTAACACAAAAAGACAAAAATGGGGTGCTGTCTTTCATAGGGCATAGTGATAAATCACATTTTGTATATAGACCTTGGATCTAAGAAAAAATGTGAAAGACTTCCCAGAAAAATTCAGAGTTGAGAAAAATACGTAGAAACCTGGGGCGCCTGGGTGGCTCAGTCGGTTAAGCGTCTGCCTTCGGCTCAGGTCATGATCCCAGGGTGCTGGGATCAGCCCTACATCGGGCTCCCTGCTCAGCGGGAAGCCTGCTTCTCCCTCTCCCACTTCCCCGGCTTGTGTTCCCTCTCTCGCTGTGTCTCTCTCTGTCAAGTAAATAAATAAAAGCTTAAAAAAAAACAAAAAACAAAAAACATAGAGACCAGAGTTCTCTAAGAAATAACTTCGAAAGAGTGATACTTTCCTGTGTACTTTGGGTACACATTTTAAAATACTGCTCATCAGTGGGCTAAAGTTATAATGCGTGGCCTAGATTAATAGCTAACATTTTGGGATCAGTGGTGACGTCTTGAAGCCTAGGATACATTTCGGGGCCCCTCAGTTGAGCGTCTGACTCTTGATTTCGGCTCAGATCACGATCTCATGGTGGTGAGATCCAGCCCCACATGGAGCCAACTTTGGGCTCCGTGCTCAGCGGGGAATCGGCTTGGGCTTCTCCCTCTCCCTCTCCCTCTCCCTCTTCTTCTGCCCCTGCCCCGCTCACGCTCTCTCTTTCCCTCTCTCAAATAAATACATATCAAAAGATAAATAATACTAGGATCATTTTCAAAGTAGCCTACCTTAGTAAAGTTTACTTAGTTTTTGTTTTTACATTTTGTTTCCAGTTTTATTGAGCTGTAACTGATGTATAACATCTTATTAAACTTTATAAAGTATGAACAAAAACTTAAGAAAACCATTTCTTAACTGAAGAAGTATCTCAAAGTTGGGAAGCAGAGATTTTTGTGGGGTTGTGAGGGAAAACCCACACAGCTGGAGAGAAAACGTATCTGTCTGTCTAACTTCAGTCCCTTCTCATGCATTGCTCTGCCTCATGCTGGCTCTCTGTGTGCGCTTGGGGAAGACCTGTCATCTTGTTAGGATGTTCTGGAATCTTTTGCTAGTTTCCGTATGACGTAGCAGAGGTGAAATAGTAGCCGAGTACTTTTCTAGATGAGCCACAATTTGCAGAGGAAAGCCAATGTGTTTGGAGCCATGGGAGCTCATATTGCCCAAGCCACCTAGGATGCGCCAGTCATGAGCAGAGGAGCTGACTGTTGTCGCCATTGTGTAGCGAGGAAACCATGGCTTTACCCAAGGTTACAAGTCCCTCAGGGATTAGGCTGAGAGTTGAACCCTGACTGGTAAAGCTCCAAAGCCCAGGTTCTTTTCTATCGTATCACACGACTCTTCTGTCTCTCGTTTAGTCAGTCTAGTGTTTAGTCTCCTGGAGGGGGAAGAAGTGACTCGACTGCTCCGAGTTTCCCGTTTAACGACACCCCTTCCCAGACCCCACCAGAGTAGGATAAAGAACTCTGCCACTCCACAGGGGCCTAATGAAAATGTGCACTTCACAAAGTTCCATCCGTCAGAGTTACTACTGCACATGTCCGGTTCAAAGTAGGGATTCTACCCCTGTGGGACAAAAATGAGAGCTCTCATTACCTTTTTTATCAAGTTGTCTTCCAATTCCAAGCTGCCGGAATTAGGTGGGCAAAGAAGGCTTGGGGTTATACACGCTGATAAATTATAAGCTGTCATCTGATTGGATGAGGAATGTTGCTCAATGTTGTATAACACTCCAAAAAGGTATCGCAAGAGAACCACATTTGCTCTTGGCAGCTGGGCTAAAAGCCTAAGGTCAGAAAAATACACTTTTAAATTAGGCAAGTGATTCCACTTAGGAGGTTGGAAATACAGAGACAGGGAACAGGATAGATCCTTGTGTATCTAGCACACAACCTGCCGTAGCAGAGTTCCAGGCATGAATGTATACAAAATTGTTGCACTGAATTCAGTTCCTGAGCCAGATAAACACTTCTCTGGTTAGTTAAATGTTTCACAGACTCTTAAGGTCATAACCCTGGCAGTCGATGCTCTTGCATCTGTCTTGGACCAGGGGATTTCGTCGACCAGTTTCATGGATCCAGAAGGTGTAAAACGGCCAAGGATTCCACATTAATAACATCAGGAGAAGAACAATAAGAGCCCTAAAGCGTGCCTCTATTCTGAAGCTGACCCCCATGGGTGTGAAGAATTGAAACTCTTTGGCATCGGTCATGATTTTAGTGGGCAAAGCTGCAAAACGTAAGCCAATGTTCTCCTAATAGTATGTTGGCTGTATTTCGGAGATGTGACCAGAGTAGAGTAATTATTGCTTCATTACCTCTGGGCTGCAGTTATCTTCTCCTCTTCGTTCCCTTGATCAATAACACTGAGCCATTTGTCATAGAGATCGGTTAACAATACACTTCCTGGGATATTTCTAAGAAAATCCTTATGGAGATAAAAAATATGTATATATATTATAGAAAATATGTATTGGAAATATTACAGAGAAAATATGTAGTTAAAAAATTCAGTTCAGCCCCCACTTCCTTCACAGATAGCCAAACTGTGACCCACACGGAGCTCGCCTCTGACTCTCCGTTGACTGGCACACGCAGGAGCAGGTGCTTGGATTTTCTCCCGCTAAAACTTAGAGGCAGAAAAGCAGAGCTTAGGCTGTGGTGGAAATGAACATAAAGCTCCCTTCTATCATCTGGAACTTATTTTTTGTGTGTGCTTTTTTTGCAAAGTACCACAAACTGACAGGGTCTGGCTATAGAGCATCCTAAATCCTATTAGCTTCTTGGACAGAAACACACATACCCCTGTTGCTTGTTTTAAACACAGTGCTAGCTCTTAATTCTAGCAAGAAAAGTTCTGAAACAGTCAAAACACAAACAGGTGGGCTCTTGCACACATATTAGGAAAGAACTAGGTCTTCTCACTCGGGGTATGTGTGCTCCCTGGAAGAAAGCTTCTCTCATAATTGCTTCATTCTTCCTTTTCTTAGCTGTCTAAAAGGCGAGAGTCTAATGGCAGACTCACTGTGGTCCTGAGGATAGATTCATTTCTAGTTTAGGCCAATTCTCCAGTTAGTTTGACATGATATTATCAAGGCCAAGGTTGCAGAGACTGATTCTCCACCAAGATCAGTCAACTTCAGGAAGAGAAAACTTTAGAAATGTCTAAGCACTATACCCACAAGTGCTCACCCTCTTCCTTGTCGGTGCTTATCACACGGAATCAGGAAAGAACCTACTCACTCTTGCTAGAAAATCGATTCCATGTGTGCACCTTACAGAGGGCAACACCCATCTTGCTACCTAGTGTATCATCATTCTTCTCCTGTCTCCTGATGCCTATATGTATATTACTACTGGATATCACTATGGCCCCAGTGTAGGAGTGGTTACCTAAGTCATTTCTGGACTTTGCTATTTATCACATCTTTGAACATTCATGGGGGACAAGGGAAGACCAAATGTGACTGAGATTCTAAGACTGTACTCATTACTACATTAACATAGGGTTGTTCAGACCTGTTAATAAGTGCCAAGGTGGATGGATTAAATTCTTTCCCTGTTCTATTTCTTTTGGAAACTTTGCCTTCATTAGGAGGGTGGTGAGGATGTTTGCTTTGGTAAACAGTGTGTATGTGTCAGTGCGTATTTTGAAATTTATTATCATGACTCGTAGTCATTTCAGTATTAGTATTTTGCATGGAGTCTTCAGGAGTGAAGGTGGGGAGGGCGGTGTGTGGTGAAAACAGAAAGTATTACTAACATATGGGGCTTTTAACTCCTAAAGTAGCTTCCTTAAATTTTGAATTTGTCAAGCGTTTTTCAGTTTGTCAGGTTCTTAATCTATTATGCCCATTATGGTCCTTGAGCAGTCATGATGAAGGACACCAATCATAGCTTCAGTTACTCATGTGTGCATAATGCTAGAACCTTCCCTACCTTTAAGACGGATGCGACCACATGAACAGATTCGTTGTACGGGTTCACTTTGACCCCAGAATTGAGTTTGTCCTTGAGGATTCTGCAGGATTTTATATTGGCTGATTTGCTGAAGATGCCTTCTGTGAGTGGCCCTCTTCGATTAAGAAAGGAAAGCATACCCTGTAGGAAGAAAAGAAAAGTATATGGCATCTCATATCCACAAACGCAGAGCACAAGCTTGCCTCCGTTTTGAAAGAGGAAGGGAATGTCATGGCACACTGGGTTAGAGCGGGAAGGACGAAAGTCAATTTAGATTGGTTTTTTTTTCAGTGTCTCTCTCTGTACTTTCTACCCAAATATCCATTTTACAGTCATACACTGAAACATTTTAAACACTTCTTTTAATCAGATTTTCCTTTCCATTGAGTTTACACTTTTAAGTCAAACTTCTCTGCTTCAAGGCCTTTGCGGAATCACCGTCTGTTTCCTACTTTACCATTCTTTTCTCATTATTCCCTTACATAGATGCTCTTCCCCAAGTAGGGAAGTCGATTTAGGAAATACTCATTTCCCATTTGTTTATTTCTCTTTAAGTGCCTGTATACTCCATTCCTACTTGTTCTATTTCCTTCCCTCTTTTAAAGTCAGGCTCAAAAACTCTCTTGTCCTTCTCTGATTACCCTCCCTTCTCATGAGTCTTTCATTGTCTTTTGCTCTATCTTCATGTCCTCTCCCTGCTGTGTAGAAAGTTAATGAGGGCTGCACTCAGGGAATCCAACGGATCTGAAGTCTATTATGCTACGTATCTATTGTGTGAGCTGGGGCACATACATACTGTACTGAGGCTTTTCTGATTCGTTTGGGAAGTGCGGAGGATGATAATCCTAGCTAGCCCCTAAATTTGCTGTGATGCAAGGAACTGGGGGAGTAGCTAGCAGGTAACATGCTAGCTAATATGATACATTTCTTCATGTCTAGCAGAACGTTCCCTCCATCCCGTACCGTGCTTGCAGAGACACCGAATACTCAGTGAATGTCAACACTGACAATTCACTATAGCAGTTTGAGATAACACTCTGGGGCTTTCATGTGACATATTCTGTTAGCATTAACAGATTCTTATTTGCCAGAGGATGAGTCTATGCTCGTGTCAGATGTTTGCAGTTGTTAGACTGAGTAGACTCCGCTGAAGGAGACTTGAGACTAATGTGAGTTCAGGAAGGCAATGAAGGGAGACTGTGAAGCTGAGCTGGACTCTCAGAGACTCACATACACAGCGTCCAGTTTGACTGATCTGAACAGGCCTCCGTGGGTCTTTGTGGAAACAAGACACAAGTGGAATGGACAACAATGTCTTTTCCTGTTGTATTTGCCTCATGACTCTGCTGGACCTAAATCAGATTCTGTTCTTTGCAATAACAGTAACAGAGCTTCTCAGCCAAAGCCAGGGGCTGTCTAATGACTTCTCCATTTGGGGATAGATTTGGTTGAGGACGCTTGGCCTCTCAGAGTTTCCCCTCCTCAGGAGGGCTATAGAAGACCAAAATGAGATGACCTACCAGAATTGGGAAGGCCAGGTTGTCTTTATCACACACATCCGTGAGGGAAACTCCAAAGAGCTGTCCTGGCTTTGCGGAAGGTGGGGCTGTGCCCTGGTTGTCCTGGCAAGTGCTGCAAGCCCGACCAAAGGCCCTGTCTCCGAAAGAATGGCTTTTCACTGTCTTCTGGCCGGAGTCTAAGGAAGAAGTGAGAGTACTAGTAGTAGTAGTTGTTGTTTAATACGCTGAACCTTCTTTTTCCTTCTTTTTTTTTTTTAAAGATTTTATTTATTTTTTGACAGAGAGAGAGAGACAGCGAGAGAGGGAACACAAGCAGGGGGAGGGGGAGAGGGAGAAGCAGGCTTCCCTCGGAGCAGGGAGCCCGATGCGGGGCTCGATCCCAGGACCCCGGGATCATGACCTGAGCTGAAGGCAGACGCTTAACGACTGAGCCACCCAGGTGCCCCAGACTCATCTTAATTCCTGATGACTTGTATTTTCCTAAAGGTTTCCTCAAAGCAATGTGGTAAGCATCATAAAACCAAGAAATGTCAAAAACATGTAGGGATTGATGATACGTGTCTCCAGGTTCTGAATCGAAAGTCTACCTTCTAAGGTGGACTGCTGCCAGTTAGCTGTGATTAGCTAGGCTCAAATCATACTAGCTCTAGTCTCAGGGGCACTTCTCCTAGTCCTATTAATGGCTTTTTTTGGATTACATCCATCATCTTATTTAATCTACAAAACAATTCTAAGATTTAGACCTTATTTTTATCCACATTTTAGAGATGAATAAACTGATGCTGAGCTAGAATAACTGGCCAAAGATAATATAGCTGGTAAATGGGGGCACAGGACTTTACACTCTGGAGAGGTTGTTTGACATCAAGTCAAGTCCTTTTCTCTCAATGATGCCAGTTCTTTTCAACCTGTTCCAAAGGGCACTGGAATCCTGTGGTGCCTCAAGAGCCCCTAAGCGAAAAGAGGAGGGAGGAGAAGAAAGGCCCCTTGCTCTGGCTTCAACCAGAGCACATCTAATATACATAAATATATACATTATGTTTATATATTTATATAGTATAAGTATCTAATGATATATCATATATATAACTACATACATATGTATGATGTTATATATATATATATATATATATATATATATATAGCACCCGTTTAGAATTTTGTTAGAAAATATTCCCAGACACTGTAGCATACCATGATGAGTCCTAATGCCGTTATGATCTGCACTAGAAACTTCTTGAAGTCAGAGACCTCATCTTATCCTTTCTTTGGTCTCACAACAGTGTGGAACCTCCCTTGACCTGTGAGCCAGCCTTCGGAACAAGGAGCAGATGGAAATCATTGCCCTGGCGATGCTCTGGGCTCCAGAAGAGCGCTGTCTAAGCATCTCCCATGACCCCTGGCAACCTTGCTGTCTGCTTCTCACTAAAGCCAATTAAATGATTCCCGGTACCTGCAGCCTTCTCGCTGTTAGCACGACTCATTGAGTTCTCTCCCAAGAGGGAAGTGATGTCTTCTCCAAATATTCTGAGGCAATTTTCAATGAGAAATGCGACAAGAGAAATCTGTAACACAAAAAGACAAAAATGGGGTGCTGTCTTTCATAGGGCATAGTGATAAATCACATTTTGTATATAGACCTTGGATCTAAGAAAAAATGTGAAAGACTTCCCAGAAAAATTCAGAGTTGAGAAAAATACAGAGAGACCAGGAGCGCCTGGGTGGCTCAGTCAGTTAAGCGTCTGCCTTCGGCTCAGGTCATGATCCCAGGGTGCTGGGATCAGCCCTACATCGGGCTCCCTGCTCAGCGGGAAGCCTGCTTCTCCCTCTCCCAATTCCCTGGCTTGTGTTCCCTCTCTCGCTGTGTCTCTCTCTGTCAAGTAAATAAATAAAAGCTTAAAAAAAAAAAAAAAAAAAACAAAAAACATAGAGACCAGAGTTCTCTAAGAAATAACTTCGAAAGAGTGATACTTTCCTGTGTACTTTGGGTACACATTTTAAAATACTGCTCATCAGTGGGCTAAAGTTATAATGCGTGGCCTAGATTAATAGCTAACATTTTGGGATCAGTGGTGACGTCTTGAAGCCTAGGATACGTTTCGGGGCCCCTCAGTTGAGCGTCTGACTCTTGATTTCGGCTCAGATCACGATCTCATGGTGGTGAGATCCAGCCCCACATGGAGCCAACTTTGGGCTCCGTGCTCAGCGGGGAATCGGCTTGGGCTTCTCCCTCTCCCTCTCCCTCTCCCTCTTCTTCTGCCCCTGCCCCGCTCACGCTCTCTCTTTCCCTCTCTCAAATAAATACATATCAAAAGATAAATAAAACTAGGATCATTTTCAAAGTAGCCTACCTTAGTAAAGTTTACTTAGTTTTTGTTTTTACATTTTGTTTCCAGTTTTATTGAGCTGTAACTGATGTATAACATCTTATTAAACTTTATAAAGTATGAACAAAAACTTAAGAAAACCATTTCTTAACTGAAGAAGTATCTCAAAGTTGGGAAGCAGAGATTTTTGTGGGGTTGTGAGGGAAAACCCACACAGCTGGAGAGAAAACGTATCTGTCTGTCTAACTTCAGTCCCTTCTCATGCATTGCTTTGCCTCATGCTGGCTCTCTGTGTGCGCTTGGGGAAGACCTGTCATCTTGTTAGGATGTCATGGAATCTTTTGCTAGTTTCCGTATGACGTAGCAGAGGTGAAATAGTAGCCGAGTACTTTTCTAGATGAGCCACAATTTGCAGAGGAAAGCCAATGTGTTTGGAGCCATGGGAGCTCATATTGCCCAAGCCACCTAGGATGCGCCAGTCATGAGCAGAGGAGCTGACTGTTGTCGCCATTGTGTAGCGAGGAAACCATGGCTTTACCCAAGGTTACAAGTCCCTCAGGGATTAGGCTGAGAGTTGAACCCTGACTGGTAAAGCTCCAAAGCCCAGGTTCTTTTCTATCGTATCACATGACTCTTCTGTCTCTCGTTTAGTCAGTCTAGTGTTTAGTCTCCTGGAGGGGGAAGAAGTGACTCGACTGCTCCGAGTTTCCCGTTTAACGACACCCCTTCCCAGACCCCAGCAGAGTAGGATAAAGAACTCTGCCACTCCACAGGGGCCTAATGAAAATGTGCACTTCACAAAGTTCCATCCGTCAGAGTTACTACTGCACATGTCCGGTTCAAAGTAGGGATTCTACCCCTGGGGGACAAAAATGAGAGCTCTCATTACCTTTTTTATCAAGTTGTCTTCCAATTCCAAGCTGCCGGAATTAGGTGGGCAAAGAAGGCTTGGGGTTATACACGCTGATAAATTATAAGCTGTCATCTGATTGGATGAGGAATGTTGCTCAATGTTGTATAACACTCCAAAAAGGTATCGCAAGAGAACAACATTTGCTCTTGGCAGCTGGGCTAAAAGCCTAAGGTCAGAAAAATACACTTTTAAATTAGGCAAGTGATTCCACTTAGGAGGTTGGAAATACAGAGACAGGGAACAGGATAGATCCTTGTGTATCTAGCACACAACCTGCCGTAGCAGAGTTCCAGGCATGAATGTATACAAAATTGTTGCACTGAATTCAGTCCTGAGCCAGATAAACACTTCTCTGGTTAGTTAAATGTTTGACAGACTCTTAAGGTCATAACCCTGGCAGTCGATGCTCTTGCATCTGTCTTGGACCAGGGGATTTCGTCGACCAGTTTCATGGATCCAGAAGGTGTAAAACGGCCAAGGATTCCACATTAATAACATCAGGAGAAGAACAATAAGAGCCCTAAAGCGTGCCTCTATTCTGAAGCTGACCCCCATGGGTGTGAAGAATTGAAACTCTTTGGCATCGGTCATGATTTTAGTGGGCAAAGCTGCAAAACGTAAGCCAATGTTCTCCTAATAGTATGTTGGCTGTATTTCGGAGATGTGACCAGAGTAGAGTAATTATTGCTTCATTACCTCTGGGCTGCAGTTATCTTCTCCTCTTCGTTCCCTTGATCAATAACACTGAGCCATTTGTCATAGAGATCGGTTAACAATACACTTCCTGGGATATTTCTAAGAAAATCCTTATGGAGATACAAAATATGTATATATATTATAGAAAATATGTATTGGAAATATTACAGAGAAAATATGTAGTTAAAAAATTCAGTTCAGCCCCCACTTCATTCACAGATAGCCAAACTGTGACCCACACGGAGCTCGCCTCTGACTCTCCGTTGACTGGCACACGCAGGAGCAGGTGCTTGGATTTTCTCCCGCTAAAACTTAGAGGCAGAAAAGCAGAGCTTAGGCTGTGGTGGAAATGAACATAAAGCTCCCTTCTATCATCTGGAACTTATTTTTTGTGTGTGTTTTTTTGCAAAGTACCACAAACTGACAGGGTCTGGCTATAGAGCATCCTAAATCCTATTAGCTTCTTGGACAGAAACACACATACCCCTGTTGCTTGTTTTAAACACAGTGCTAGCTCTTAATTCTAGCAAGAAAAGTTCTGAAACAGTCAAAACACAAACAGGTGGGCTCTTGCACACATATTAGGAAAGAACTAGGTCTTCTCACTCGGGGTATGTGTGCTCCCTGGAAGAAAGCTTCTCTCATAATTGCTTCATTCTTCCTTTTCTTAGCTGTCTAAAAGGCGAGAGTCTAATGGCAGACTCACTGTGGTCCTGAGGATAGATTCATTTCTAGTTTAGGCCAATTCTCCAGTTAGTTTGACATGATATTATCAAGGCCAAGGTTGCAGAGACTGATTCTCCACCAAGATCAGTCAACTTCAGGAAGAGAAAACTTTAGAAATGTCTAAGCACTATACCCACAAGTGCTCACCTTCTTCCTTGTCGGTGCTTATCACACGGAATCAGGAAAGAACCTACTCACTCTTGCTAGAAAATCGATTCCATGTGTGCACCTTACAGAGGGCAACACCCATCTTGCTACCTAGTGTATCATCATTCTTCTCCTGTCTCCTGATGCCTATATGTATATTACTACTGGATATCACTATGGCCCCAGTGTAGGAGTGGTTACCTAAGTCATTTCTGGACTTTGCTATTTATCACATCTTCGAACATTAATGGGGGACAAGGGAAGACCAAATGTGACTGAGATTCTAAGACTGTACTCATTACTACATTAACATAGGGTTGTTCAGACCTGTTAATAAGTGCCAAGGTGGATGGATTAAATTCTTTCCCTGTTCTATTTCTTGTGGAAACTTTGCCTTCATTAGGAGGGTGGTGAGGATGTTTGCTTTGGTAAACAGTGTGTATGTGTCAGTGCGTATTTTGAAATTTATTATCATGACTCGTAGTCATTTCAGTATTAGTATTTTGCATGGAGTCTTCAGGAGTGAAGGTGGGGAGGGCGGTGTGTGGTGAAAACAGAAAGTATTACTAACATATGGGGCTTTTAACTCCTAAAGTAGCTTCCTTAAATTTTGAATTTGTCAAGCGTTTTTCAGTTTGTCAGGTTCTTAATCTATTATGCCCATTATGGTCCTTGAGCAGTCATGATGAAGGACACCAATCATAGCTTCAGTTACTCATGTGTGCATAATGCTAGAACCTTCCCTACCTTTAAGACGGATGCGACCACATGAACAGATTCGTTGTACGGGTTCACTTTGACCCCAGAATTGAGTTTGTCCTTGAGGATTCTGCAGGATTTTATATTGGCTGATTTGCTGAAGATGCCTTCTGTGAGTGGCCCTCTTCGATTAAGAAAGGAAAGCATACCCTGTAGGAAGAAAAGAAAAGTATATGGCATCTCATATCCACAAACGCAGAGCACAAGCTTGCCTCCGTTTTGAAAGAGGAAGGGAATGTCATGGCACACTGGGTTAGAGCGGGAAGGACGAAAGTCAATTTAGATTGTTTTTTTTTTCAGTGTCTCTCTCTGTACTTTCTACCCAAATATCCATTTTACAGTCATACACTGAAACATTTTAAACACTTCTTTTAATCAGATTTTCCTTTCCATTGAGTTTACACTTTTAAGTCAAACTTCTCTGCTTCAAGGCCTTTGCGGAATCACCGTCTGTTTCCTACTTTACCATTCTTTTCTCATTATTCCCTTACATAGATGCTCTTCCCCAAGTAGGGAAGTCGATTTAGGAAATACTCATTTCCCATTTGTTTATTTCTCTTTAAGTGCCTGTATACTCCATTCCTACTTGTTCTATTTCCTTCCCTCTTTTAAAGTCAGGCTCAAAAACTCTCTTGTCCTTCTCTGATTACCCTCCCTTCTCATGAGTCTTTCATTGTCTTTTGCTCTATCTTCATGTCCTCTCCCTGCTGTGTAGAAAGTTAATGAGGGCTGCACTCAGGGAATCCAACGGATCTGAAGTCTATTATGCTACGTATCTATTGTGTGAGCTGGGGCACATACATACTGTACTGAGGCTTTTCTGATTCGTTTGGGAAGTGCGGAGGATGATAATCCTAGCTAGCCACTAAATTTGCTGTGATGCAAGGAACTGGGGGAGTAGCTAGCAGGTAACATGCTAGCTAATATGATACATTTCTTCATGTCTAGCAGAACGTTCCCTCCATCCCGTACCGTGCTTGCAGAGACACCGAATACTCAGTGAATGTCAACACTGACAATTCACTATAGCAGTTTGAGATAACACTCTGGGGCTTTCATGTGACATATTCTGTTAGCATTAACAGATTCTTATTTGCCAGAGGATGAGTCTATGCTCGTGTCAGATGTTTGCAGTTGTTAGACTGAGTAGACTCCGCTGAAGGAGACTTGAGACTAATGTGAGTTCAGGAAGGCAATGAAGGGAGACTGTGAAGCTGAGCTGGACTCTCAGAGACTCACATACACAGCGTCCAGTTTGACTGATCTGAACAGGCCTCCGTGGGTCTTTGTGGAAACAAGACACAAGTGGAATGGACAACAATGTCTTTTCCTGTTGTATTTGCCTCATGACTCTGCTGGACCTAAATCAGATTCTGTTCTTTGCAATAACAGTAACAGAGCTTCTCAGCCAAAGCCAGGGGCTGTCTAATGACTTCTCCATTTGGGGATAGATTTGGTTGAGGACGCTTGGCCTCTCAGAGTTTCCCCTCCTCAGGAGGGCTATAGAAGACCAAAATGAGATGACCTACCAGAATTGGGAAGGCCAGGTTGTCTTTATCACACACATCCGTGAGGGAAACTCCAAAGAGCTGTCCTGGCTTTGCGGAAGGTGGGGCTGTGCCCTGGTTGTCCTGGCAAGTGCTGCAAGCCCGACCAAAGGCCCTGTCTCCGAAAGAACGGCTTTTCACTGTCTTCTGGCCGGAGTCTAAGGAAGAAGTGAGAGTACTAGTAGTAGTAGTTGTTGTTTAATACGCTGAACCTTCTTTTTCCTTCTTTTTTTTTTTTAAAGATTTTATTTATTTTTTGACAGAGAGAGAGAGACAGCGAGAGAGGGAACACAAGCAGGGGGAGGGGGAGAGGGAGAAGCAGGCTTCCCTCGGAGCAGGGAGCCCGATGCGGGGCTCGATCCCAGGACCCCGGGATCATGACCTGAGCTGAAGGCAGACGCTTAACGACTGAGCCACCCAGGTGCCCCAGACTCATCTTAATTCCTGATGACTTGTATTTTCCTAAAGGTTTCCTCAAAGCAATGTGGTAAGCATCATAAAACCAAGAAATGTCAAAAACATGTAGGGATTGATGATACGTGTCTCCAGGTTCTGAATCGAAAGTCTACCTTCTAAGGTGGACTGCTGCCAGTTAGCTGTGATTAGCTAGGCTCAAATCATACTAGCTCTAGTCTCAGGGGCACTTCTCCTAGTCCTATTAATGGCTTTTTTTGGATTACATCCATCATCTTATTTAATCTACAAAACAATTCTAAGATTTAGACCTTATTTTTATCCACATTTTAGAGATGAATAAACTGATGCTGAGCTAGAATAACTGGCCAAAGATAATATAGCTGGTAAATGGGGGCACAGGACTTTACACTCTGGAGAGGTTGTTTGACATCAAGTCAAGTCCTTTTCTCTCAATGATGCCAGTTCTTTTCAACCTGTTCCAAAGGGCACTGGAATCCTGTGGTGCCTCAAGAGCCCCTAAGCGAAAAGAGGAGGGAGGAGAAGAAAGGCCCCTTGCTCTGGCTTCAACCAGAGCACATCTAATATACATAAATATATACATTATGTTTATATATTTATATAGTATAAGTATCTAATGATATATCATATATATAACTACATACATATGTATGATGTTATACATATATATATATATATATATATATATATATATATATATATATATATAGCACCCGTTTAGAATTTTGTTAGAAAATATTCCCAGACACTGTAGCATACCATGATGAGTCCTAATGCCGTTATGATCTGCACTAGAAACTTCTTGAAGTCAGAGACCTCATCTTATCCTTTCTTTGGTCTCACAACAGTGTGGAACCTCCCTTGACCTGTGAGCCAGCCTTCGGAACAAGGAGCAGATGGAAATCATTGCCCTGGCGATGCTCTGGGCTCCAGAAGAGCGCTGTCTAAGCATCTCCCATGACCCCTGGCAACCTTGCTGTCTGCTTCTCACTAAAGCCAATTAAATGATTCCCGGTACCTGCAGCCTTCTCGCTGTTAGCACGACTCATTGAGTTCTCTCCCAAGAGGGAAGTGATGTCTTCTCCAAATATTCTGAGGCAATTTTCAATGAGAAATGCGACAAGAGAAATCTGTAACACAAAAAGACAAAAATGGGGTGCTGTCTTTCATAGGGCATAGTGATAAATCACATTTTGTATATAGACCTTGGATCTAAGAAAAAATGTGAAAGACTTCCCAGAAAAATTCAGAGTTGAGAAAAATACAGAGAGACCAGGAGCGCCTGGGTGGCTCAGTCAGTTAAGCGTCTGCCTTCGGCTCAGGTCATGATCCCAGGGTGCTGGGATCAGCCCTACATCGGGCTCCCTGCTCAGCGGGAAGCCTGCTTCTCCCTCTCCCAATTCCCTGGCTTGTGTTCCCTCTCTCGCTGTGTCTCTCTCTGTCAAGTAAATAAATAAAAGCTTAAAAAAAAAAAAAAAAAAAACAAAAAACATAGAGACCAGAGTTCTCTAAGAAATAACTTCGAAAGAGTGATACTTTCCTGTGTACTTTGGGTACACATTTTAAAATACTGCTCATCAGTGGGCTAAACTTATAATGCGTGGCCTAGTTTAATAGCTAACATTTTGGGATCAGTGGTGACGTCTTGAAGCCTAGGATACGTTTCGGGGCCCCTCAGTTGAGCGTCTGACTCTTGATTTCGGCTCAGATCACGATCTCATGGTGGTGAGATCCAGCCCCACATGGAGCCAACTTTGGGCTCCGTGCTCAGCGGGGAATCGGCTTGGGCTTCTCCCTCTCCCTCTCCCTCTCCCTCCTCTTCTGCCCCTGCCCCGCTCACGCTCTCTCTTTCCCTCTCTCAAATAAATACATATCAAAAGATAAATAAAACTAGGATCATTTTCAAAGTAGCCTACCTTAGTAAAGTTTACTTAGTTTTTGTTTTTACATTTTGTTTCCAGTTTTATTGAGCTGTAACTGATGTATAACATCTTATTAAACTTTATAAAGTATGAACAAAAACTTAAGAAAACCATTTCTTAACTGAAGAAGTATCTCAAAGTTGGGAAGCAGAGATTTTTGTGGGGTTGTGAGGGAAAACCCACACAGCTGGAGAGAAAACGTATCTGTCTGTCTAACTTCAGTCCCTTCTCATGCATTGCTTTGCCTCATGCTGGCTCTCTGTGTGCGCTTGGGGAAGACCTGTCATCTTGTTAGGATGTCATGGAATCTTTTGCTAGTTTCCGTATGACGTAGCAGAGGTGAAATAGTAGCCGAGTACTTTTCTAGATGAGCCACAATTTGCAGAGGAAAGCCAATGTGTTTGGAGCCATGGGAGCTCATATTGCCCAAGCCACCTAGGATGCGCCAGTCATGAGCAGAGGAGCTGACTGTTGTCGCCATTGTGTAGCGAGGAAACCATGGCTTTACCCAAGGTTACAAGTCCCTCAGGGATTAGGCTGAGAGTTGAACCCTGACTGGTAAAGCTCCAAAGCCCAGGTTCTTTTCTATCGTATCACATGACTCTTCTGTCTCTCGTTTAGTCAGTCTAGTGTTTAGTCTCCTGGAGGGGGAAGAAGTGACTCGACTGCTCCGAGTTTCCCGTTTAACGACACCCCTTCCCAGACCCCAGCAGAGTAGGATAAAGAACTCTGCCACTCCACAGGGGCCTAATGAAAATGTGCACTTCACAAAGTTCCATCCGTCAGAGTTACTACTGCACATGTCCGGTTCAAAGTAGGGATTCTACCCCTGGGGGACAAAAATGAGAGCTCTCATTACCTTTTTTATCAAGTTGTCTTCCAATTCCAAGCTGCCGGAATTAGGTGGGCAAAGAAGGCTTGGGGTTATACACGCTGATAAATTATAAGCTGTCATCTGATTGGATGAGGAATGTTGCTCAATGTTGTATAACACTCCAAAAAGGTATCGCAAGAGAACAACATTTGCTCTTGGCAGCTGGGCTAAAAGCCTAAGGTCAGAAAAATACACTTTTAAATTAGGCAAGTGATTCCACTTAGGAGGTTGGAAATACAGAGACAGGGAACAGGATAGATCCTTGTGTATCTAGCACACAACCTGCCGTAGCAGAGTTCCAGGCATGAATGTATACACAATTGTTGCACTGAATTCAGTCCTGAGCCAGATAAACACTTCTC
Source organism: Halichoerus grypus (assembly GCF_964656455.1). Taxonomy (NCBI): domain Eukaryota; kingdom Metazoa; phylum Chordata; class Mammalia; order Carnivora; family Phocidae; genus Halichoerus; species Halichoerus grypus. Next base: position 101,473,779 of record NC_135714.1, read on the forward strand.
TGGTTAGTTAAATGTTTGACAGACTCTTAAGGTCATAACCCTGGCAGTCGATGCTCTTGCATCTGTCTTGGACCAGGGGATTTCGTCGACCAGTTTCATGGATCCAGAAGGTGTAAAACGGCCAAGGATTCCACATTAATAACATCAGGAGAAGAACAATAACAGCCCTAAAGCGTGCCTCTATTCTGAAGCTGACCCCCATGGGTGTGAAGAATTGAAACTCTTTGGCATCGGTCATGATTTTAGTGGGCAAAGCTACAAAACGTAAGCCAATGTTCTCCTAATAGTATGTTGGCTGTATTTCGGAGATGTGACCAGAGTAGAGTAATTATTGCTTCATTACCTCTGGGCTGCAGTTATCTTTTCCTCTTCGTTCCCTTGATCAATAACACTGAGCCATTTGTCATAGAAATCGGTTAACAATACACTTCCTGGGATATTTCTAAGAAAATCCTTATGGAGATAAAAAATATGTATATATATTATAGAAAATATGTATTGGAAATATTACAGAGAAAATATGTAGTTAAAAAATTCAGTTCAGCCCCCACTTCCTTCACAGATAGCCAAACTGTGACCCACACGGAGCTCGCCTCTGACTCTCCGTTGACTGGCACACGCAGGAGCAGGTGCTTGGATTTTCTCCCGCTAAAACTTAGAGGCAGAAAAGCAGAGCTTAGGCTGTGGTGGAAATGAACATAAAGCTCCCTTCTATCATCTGGAACTTATTTTTTGTGTGTGTTTTTTTTGCAAAGTACCACAAACTGACAGGGTCTGGCTATAGAGCATCCTAAATCCTATTAGCTTCTTGGACAGAAACACACATACCCCTGTTGCTTGTTTTAAACACAGTGCTAGCTCTTAATTCTAGCAAGAAAAGTTCTGAAACAGTCAAAACACAAACAGGTGGGCTCTTGCACACATATTAGGAAAGAACTAGGTCTTCTCACTCGGGGTATGTGTGCTCCCTGGAAGAAAGCTTCTCTCATAATTGCTTCATTCTTCCTTTTCTTAGCTGTCTAAAAGGCGAGAGTCTAATGGCAGACTCACTGTGGTCCTGAGGATAGATTCATTTCTAGTTTAGGCCAATTCTCCAGTTAGTTTGACATGATATTATCAAGGCCAAGGTTGCAGAGACTGATTCTCCACCAAGATCAGTCAACTTCAGGAAGAGAAAACTTTAGAAATGTCTAAGCACTATACCCACAAGTGCTCACCTTCTTCCTTGTCGGTGCTTATCACACGGAATCAGGAAAGAACCTACTCACTCTTGCTAGAAAATCGATTCCATGTGTGCACCTTACAGAGGGCAACACCCATCTTGCTACCTAGTGTATCATCATTCTTCTCCTGTCTCCTGATGCCTATATGTATATTACTACTGGATATCACTATGGCCCCAGTGTAGGAGTGGTTACCTAAGTCATTTCTGGACTTTGCTATTTATCACATCTTCGAACATTAATGGGGGACAAGGGAAGACCAAATGTGACTGAGATTCTAAGACTGTACTCATTACTACATTAACATAGGGTTGTTCAGACCTGTTAATAAGTGCCAAGGTGGATGGATTAAATTCTTTCCCTGTTCTATTTCTTGTGGAAACTTTGCCTTCATTAGGAGGGTGGTGAGGATGTTTGCTTTGGTAAACAGTGTGTATGTGTCAGTGCGTATTTTGAAATTTATTATCATGACTCGTAGTCATTTCAGTATTAGTATTTTGCATGGAGTCTTCAGGAGTGAAGGTGGGGAGGGCGGTGTGTGGTGAAAACAGAAAGTATTACTAACATATGGGGCTTTTAACTCCTAAAGTAGCTTCCTTAAATTTTGAATTTGTCAAGCGTTTTTCAGTTTGTCAGGTTCTTAATCTATTATGCCCATTATGGTCCTTGAGCAGTCATGATGAAGGACACCAATCATAGCTTCAGTTACTCATGTGTGCATAATGCTAGAACCTTCCCTACCTTTAAGACGGATGCGACCACATGAACAGATTCGTTGTACGGGTTCACTTTGACCCCAGAATTGAGTTTGTCCTTGAGGATTCTGCAGGATTTTATATTGGCTGATTTGCTGAAGATGCCTTCTGTGAGTGGCCCTCTTCGATTAAGAAAGGAAAGCATACCCTGTAGGAAGAAAAGAAAAGTATATGGCATCTCATATCCACAAACGCAGAGCACAAGCTTGCCTCCGTTTTGAAAGAGGAAGGGAATGTCATGGCACACTGGGTTAGAGCGGGAAAGACGAAAGTCAATTTAGATTGTTTTTTTTTTTCAGTGTCTCTCTCTGTACTTTCTACCCAAATATCCATTTTACAGTCATACACTGAAACATTTTAAACACTTCTTTTAATCAGATTTTCCTTTCCATTGAGTTTACACTTTTAAGTCAAACTTCTCTGCTTCAAGGCCTTTGCGGAATCACCGTCTGTTTCCTACTTTACCATTCTTTTCTCATTATTCCCTTACATAGATGCTCTTCCCCAAGTAGGGAAGTCGATTTAGGAAATACTCATTTCCCATTTGTTTATTTCTCTTTAAGTGCCTGTATACTCCATTCCTACTTGTTCTATTTCCTTCCCTCTTTTAAAGTCAGGCTCAAAAACTCTCTTGTCCTTCTCTGATTACCCTCCCTTCTCATGAGTCTTTCATTGTCTTTTGCTCTATCTTCATGTCCTCTCCCTGCTGTGTAGAAAGTTAATGAGGGCTGCACTCAGGGAATCCAACGGATCTGAAGTCTATTATGCTACGTATCTATTGTGTGAGCTGGGGCACATACATACTGTACTGAGGCTTTTCTGATTCGTTTGGGAAGTGCGGAGGATGATAATCCTAGCTAGCCACTAAATTTGCTGTGATGCAAGGAACTGGGGGAGTAGCTAGCAGGTAACATGCTAGCTAATATGATACATTTCTTCATGTCTAGCAGAACGTTCCCTCCATCCCGTACCGTGCTTGCAGAGACACCGAATACTCAGTGAATGTCAACACTGACAATTCACTATAGCAGTTTGAGATAACACTCTGGGGCTTTCATGTGACATATTCTGTTAGCATTAACAGATTCTTATTTGCCAGAGGATGAGTCTATGCTCGTGTCAGATGTTTGCAGTTGTTAGACTGAGTAGACTCCGCTGAAGGAGACTTGAGACTAATGTGAGTTCAGGAAGGCAATGAAGGGAGACTGTGAAGCTGAGCTGGACTCTCAGAGACTCACATACACAGCGTCCAGTTTGACTGATCTGAACAGGCCTCCGTGGGTCTTTGTGGAAACAAGACACAAGTGGAATGGACAACAATGTCTTTTCCTGTTGTATTTGCCTCATGACTCTGCTGGACCTAAATCAGATTCTGTTCTTTGCAATAACAGTAACAGAGCTTCTCAGCCAAAGCCAGGGGCTGTCTAATGACTTCTCCATTTGGGGATAGATTTGGTTGAGGACGCTTGGCCTCTCAGAGTTTCCCCTCCTCAGGAGGGCTATAGAAGACCAAAATGAGATGACCTACCAGAATTGGGAAGGCCAGGTTGTCTTTATCACACACATCCGTGAGGGAAACTCCAAAGAGCTGTCCTGGCTTTGCGGAAGGTGGGGCTGTGCCCTGGTTGTCCTGGCAAGTCCTGCAAGCCCGACCAAAGGCCCTGTCTCCGAAAGAACGGCTTTTCACTCTCTTCCGGCCGGAGTCTAAGGAAGAAGTGAGAGTACTAGTAGTAGTAGTTGTTGTTTAATACGCTGAACCTTCTTTTTCCTTCTTTTTTTTTTTTTTAAAGATTTTATTTATTTTTTGACAGAGAGAGAGAGACAGCGAGAGAGGGAACACAAGCAGGGGGAGGGGGAGAGGGAGAAGCAGGCTTCCCTCGGAGCAGGGAGCCCGATGCGGGGCTCGATCCCAGGACCCCGGGATCATGACCTGAGCTGAAGGCAGACGCTTAACGACTGAGCCACCCACGTGCCCCAGACTCATCTTAATTCCTGATGACTTGTATTTTCCTAAAGGTTTCCTCAAAGCAATGTGGTAAGCATCATAAAACCAAGAAATGTCAAAAACATGTAGGGATTGATGATACGTGTCTCCAGGTTCTGAATCGAAAGTCTACCTTCTAAGGTGGACTGCTGCCAGTTAGCTGTGATTAGCTAGGCTCAAATCATACTAGCTCTAGTCTCAGGGGCACTTCTCCTAGTCCTATTAATGGCTTTTTTTGGATTACATCCATCATCTTATTTAATCTACACAACAATTCTAAGATTTAGACCTTATTTTTATCCACATTTTAGAGATGAATAAACTGATGCTGAGCTAGAATAACTGGCCAAAGATAATATAGCTGGTAAATGGGGGCACAGGACTTTACACTCTGGAGAGGTTGTTTGACATCAAGTCAAGTCCTTTTCTCTCAATGATGCCAGCTCTTTTCAACCTGTTCCAAAGGGCACTGGAATCCTGTGGTGCCTCAAGAGCCCCTGAGCGAAAAGAGGAGGGAGGAGAAGAAAGGCCCCTTGCTCTGGCTTCAACCAGAGCACATCTAATATACATAAATATATACATTATGTTTATATATTTATATAGTATAAGTATCTAATGATATATCATATATATAACTACATACATATGTATGATGTTATATATATATATATATATATATATATATATATATATATATATAGCACCCGTTTAGAATTTTGTTAGAAAATATTCCCAGACACTGTAGCATACCATGATGAGTCCTAATGCCGTTATGATCTGCACCAGAAACTTCTTGAAGTCAGAAACCTCATCTTATCCTTTCTTTGGTCTCACAACAGTGTGCAACCTCCCTTGACCTGTGAGCCAGCCTTCGGAACAAGGAGCAGATGGAAATCATTGCCCTGGCGATGCTCTGGGCTCCAGAAGAGCGCTGTCTAAGCATCTCCCATGACCCCTGGCAACCTTGCTGTCTGCTTCTCACTAAAACCAATTAAATGATTCCCGGTACCTGCAGCCTTCTCGCTGTTAGCACGACTCATTGAGTTCTCTCCCAAGAGGGAAGTGATGTCTTCTCCAAATATTCTGAGGCAATTTTCAATGAGAAATGCGACAAGAGAAATCTGTAACACAAAAAGACAAAAATGGGGTGCTGTCTTTCATAGGGCATAGTGATAAATCACATTTTGTATATAGACCTTGGATCTAAGAAAAAATGTGAAAGACTTCCCAGAAAAATTCAGAGTTGAGAAAAATACAGAGAGACCAGGAGCGCCTGGGTGGCTCAGTCAGTTAAGCGTCTGCCTTCGGCTCAGGTCATGATCCCAGGGTGCTGGGATCAGCCCTACATCGGGCTCCCTGCTCAGCGGGAAGCCTGCTTCTCCCTCTCCCACTTCCCCGGCTTGTGTTCCCTCTCTCGCTGTGTCTCTCTCTGTCAAGTAAATAAATAAAAGCTTAAAAAAAAACAAAAAACAAAAAACATAGAGACCAGAGTTCTCTAAGAAATAACTTCGAAAGAGTGATACTTTCCTGTGTACTTTGGGTACACATTTTAAAATACTGCTCATCAGTGGGCTAAAGTTATAATGCTTGGCCTAGTTTAATAGCTAACATTTTGGGATCAGTGGTGACGTCTTTAAGCCTAGGATACATTTTGGGGCCCCTCAGTTGAGCGTCTGACTCTTGATTTCGGCTCAGATCACGATCTCATGGTGGTGAGATACAGCCCCACATGGAGCCAACTTTGGGCTCCGTGCTCAGCGGGGAATCGGCTTGGGCTTCTCCCTCTCCCTCTCCCTCTCCCTCTTCTTCTGCCCCTGCCCCGCTCACGCTCTCTCTTTCCCTCTCTCAAATAAATACATATCAAAAGATAAATAAAACTAGGATCATTTTCAAAGTAGCCTACCTTAGTAAAGTTTACTTAGTTTTTGTTTTTACATTTTGTTTCCAGTTTTATTGAGCTGTAACTGATGTATAACATCTTATTAAACTTTATAAAGTATGAACAAAAACTTAAGAAAACCATTTCTTAACTGAAGAAGTATCTCAAAGTTGGGAAGCAGAGATTTTTGTGGGGTTGTGAGGGAAAACCCACACAGCTGGAGAGAAAACGTATCTGTCTCTAACTTCAGTCCCTTCTCATGCATTGCTCTGCCTCATGCTGGCTCTCTGTGTGCGCTTGGGGAAGACCTGTCATCTTGTTAGGATGTTCTGGAATCTTTTGCTAGTTTCCGTATGACGTAGCAGAGGTGAAATAGTAGCCGAGTACTTTTCTAGATGAGCCACAATTTGCAGAGGAAAGCCAATGTGTTTGGAGCCATGGGAGCTCATATTGCCCAAGCCACCTAGGATGCGCCAGTCATGAGCAGAGGAGCTGACTGTTGTCGCCATTGTGTAGCGAGGAAACCATGGCTTTACCCAAGGTTACAAGTCCCTCAGGGATTAGGCTGAGAGTTGAACCCTGACTGGTAAAGCTCCAAAGCCCAGGTTCTTTTCTATCGTATCACACGACTCTTCTGTCTCTCGTTTAGTCAGTCTAGTGTTTAGTCTCCTGGAGGGGGAAGAAGTGACTCGACTGCTCCGAGTTTCCCGTTTAACGACACCCCTTCCCAGACCCCAGCAGAGTAGGATAAAGAACTCTGCCACTCCACAGGGGCCTAATGAAAATGTGCACTTCACAAAGTTCCATCCGTCAGAGTTACTACTGCACATGTCCGGTTCAAAGTAGGGATTCTACCCCTGGGGGACAATAATGAGAGCTCTCATTACCTTTTTTATCAAGTTGTCTTCCAATTCCAAGCTGCCGGAATTAGGTGGGCAAAGAAGGCTTGGGGTTATACACGCTGATAAATTATAAGCTGTCATCTGATTGGATGAGGAATGTTGCTCAATGTTGTATAACACTCCAAAAAGGTATCGCAAGAGAACAACATTTGCTCTTGGCAGCTGGGCTAAAAGCCTAAGGTCAGAAAAATACACTTTTAAATTAGGCAAGGGATTCCACTTAGAAGGTTGGAAATACAGAGACAGGGAACAGGATACATCCTTGTGTATCTAGCACACAACCCGCCGTAGCAGAGTTCCAGGCATGAATGTATACAAAATTGTTGCACTGAATTCAGTTCCTGAGCTAGACAAAAACTTCTCTGGTTAGTTAAATGTTTGACAGACTCTTAAGGTCATAACCCTGGCAGTCGATGCTCTTGCATCTGTCTTGGACCAGGGGATGTCGTCTACCAGTTTCATGGATCCAGAAGGTGTAAATCGGCCAAGGATTCCACATTAATAACATCAGGAGAAGAACAATAAGAGCCCTAAAGCGTGCCTCTATTCTGAAGCTGACCCCCATGGGAGTGAAGAATTGAAACTCTTTGGCATCGGTCATGATTTTAGTGGGTAAAGCTGCAAAACGTAAGCCAATATTATCCTAATAGTATGTTGGCTGTATTTTGGAGATGTGACCAGAGTAGAGTAATTATTGCATCATTACCTCTGGGCTGCAGTTATCTTCTCTTCATTCCCTTGATCAATAACACCGAGCCATTTGTCATAGATATTGGATAACAATATACTTCCTGGGATATTTCTCAGGAAATCCTTATGGAGATAATAAAAATGTATATATATTAGAGAAAATATGTATTGGGAATGTTACAGAGAAAGTATGTAGTTAAAAAATTCAGTTCAGACCACACTTCCTTCACAGATGCCCAAACTGTGACCCACACGGAGCTCGCCTCTGACTCTCCATTGATTTGCACATGCGGGAGCAGGTGCTTGGATTTTCTACCACTAAAACTTAGAGGCATAAAAGCAGAGCTTAGGCTGTGGTGGAAATGAACATAAAGCTCCCTTCTATCATCTGGTACTTATTTTTTGTGTGTGCTTTTTTTGCAAAGTACCACAAACTGACAGGGTCTGGCCATAGACCATCCTAAATCCTATTAGCTTCTTGGACAGAAACACACATACCCCTGTTGCTTGTTTTAAACACAGTGCTAGCTCTTAATTCTAGCAAGAAAAGTTCTGAAACAGTCAAAACACAAACAGGTGGGCTCTTGCACACATATTAGGAAAGAACTAGTTCTTCTCACTGGGGTATGTGCGCTCCCTGGAAGAAAGCTACTCTCATAATTGCTTCATTCTTCCTTTTCTTAGCTGTCTAAAAGGCGAGAGTCTAATGGCAGACTCACTGTGGTCCTGAGGATAGATTCATTTCTAGTTTAGGCCAATTCTCCAGTTAGTTTGACATGATATTATCAAGGCCAAGGTTGCAGAGACTGATTCTCCACCAAGATCAGTCAACTTCAGGAAGAGAAAACTTTAGAAATGTCTAAGCACTATACCCACAAGTGCTCACCCTCTTCCTAGTCGGTGCTTATCACACGGAATCAGGAAAGAACCTACTCACTCTTGCTAGAAAATCGATTCCATGTGTGCACCTTACAGAGGGCAACACCCATCTTGCTACCTAGTGTATCATCATTCTTCTCCTGTCTCCTGAGGCCTATATGTATATTACTACTGGATATCACTATGGCCCCAGTATAAGAGTGGTTGCCTAAGTCATTTCTGGACTTTGCTATTTATCACATCTTCGAACATTAATGGGGGACAAGGAAAGACCAAACGTGACAGATTCTAAGACTGCAGTCATTACTACATTAGCATAGGGTTGTTCAGAGCTGTTAATAAGTGCCAAAGTAGATGGATTAAATTCTTCCTCTGTTCTACTTCTTTTGGAATCTTTGCCTTCATTACGAGGGTGGTGAGGATATTTGCTTTGGTAAACAGTGTGTATGTGGCAGTGCATATTTTGAAATTTTTTTCATGACTCGTAGTCATTTCAGTATTAGTATTTTGCATGGAGTCTTCCGGAGTGAAGTTGGAGAGGATGGTGTGTGATGAAAACAGAATGTATTTCTAACATATAGGGCTTTTAACTCCTAAAGTAGCTTCCTTAAATTTTGATTTTGTCAAGCGTTTTTCAGTTTGTCAGGTTCTTAATCTATTATGTCCATTATGGTTCTTGAGCAGTCATGATGAAGGACACCAATCATAGCTTCAGTTACTCATGTGTGCATAATGCTAGAACCTTCCCTACCTTTAAGACGGATGCGACCACAAGAACAGATTCTCTGTACAGGTTCACTTTGACCCCAGAATTTAGTTTATCCTTTAGATCTCTGCATGATATTATATTGGCTGATTTGCTGAAGATGCCTTCTGTGAGTGGCTCTTTTTGATTAATAAAGGAAAGCATACCCTGTAGGAAGAAAAGAAAAGTATATGGCATCTCATATCCACAAACGCAGAGCACAAGCTTGGCTTCGTTTTGAAAGAGAAGGGGAATGTAATGGTACACTGTTTTAGAGCGGTAAGGACGAAAGTCTATTTAGATTGGTTTTTTTTTCAGTGTCTCTCTCTATACTTCCTACCCAAATATCCATTTTACAGTCATACACTGAAACATTTTTAACACTTCTTTTAGTCATATTTTCCTTTCCATTGAGTTTACACTTTTAAGTCAAACATTTCTGTTTCAAGGCCTTTGCGGAATCACCGTCTGTTTCCTACTTTACCATTCTTTTCTCATTATTCCCTTACATGGATGCTCTTCCCCAAGTATGGTAGTCGATTTAGGAAATACTCATTTCCCATTTGTTTATTTCTCTTTAAGTGCCTGTATACTCCATTCCTACTTGTTCTATTTCCTTCCCTCTTACAAAGTCAGGCTCAAAAACTCTCTTGTCCTTCTCTGATTACCCTCCCTTCTCATGAGTCTTTCATTGTCTTTTGCTCTATCTTCATGTCCTCTCCCTGCTGTGTAGAAAGTTAATGAGGGCTGCACTCAGGGAATCCAACGGATCTGAAGTCTATTATGCTACGTATCTATTGTGTGAGCTGGGGCACATACATACTGTACTGAGGCTTTTCTGACTCGTTTGGGAAGTGCGGAGGATGATAATCCTAGCTAGCCCCTAAATTTGCTGTGATGCAAGGAACTGGGGGAGTAGCTAGCAGGTAACATGCTAGCTAATATGATACATTTCTTCATGTCTAGCAGAACGTTCCCTCCATCCCGTACAGTGCTTGCAGAGACACCGAATACTCAGTGAATGTCTACACTGACAATTCACTACAGCAGTTTGAGATAACACAGGCCAAATTCTGGGGCTTTCATGTGACATATTCTGTTAGGATTAACAGATTCTTATTTGCCAGAGGATGAATCTAGGCTCGTGTTAGATGTTTGCAGTTGTTAGACTGAGAAGACTCCGCTGAAGGAGACTTGAGACTAATGTGAGTTCAGGAAGGCAATGAAGGGAGACTGTGAAGATGAGCTGGACTCTCAGAGACTCACATACACAGAGTCCAGTTTGACTGATCTGAACAGGACTCCGTGGGTCTTTGTGGAAACAAGAGACAAGTGGAATGGACAACAATGTCTTTTCCTGTTGCATTTGCCTCATGACTCTGCAGGACTTAAATCAGATTCTCTTCTTTGAAATAACAGTAACAGAGCTTCTCAGCCAAAGCCAGTGGCTGTCCAATGACTTCTCTATTTGGGGATAGATTTGGATGAGGACGCTTGGCCTCTCAAGATTCCCCTCCTCAGGTGGGCTATAGAAGACCAAAATGAGATGACCTACCAGAATTGGGAAGGCCAGGTTGTCTATATAACACACATCCGTGAGGGAAACTCCAAAGAGCTGTCCCGGCATTGCAGAAGGTGGGGCTGTGCCCTGGTTGTCCTGGCAAGTGCTGCAACCCCAACAAAAGGCCCTGTCTCCGAAATAGCTGCTTTTCACTGTCTTCCAGTCGGAGTCTAAGGATGAAATGAGAGTATTAGTAGTAGTAGTGGTTGTTTAATATGCTGAACCTTCTTTTTCCTTTTTTTTTTTTTTTTTTAAGATTTTGTTTATTTTTTGACAGAGAGAGAGAGAGACAGCAAGAGAGGGAACACAAGCAGGGGGAGTGGGAGAGGGAGAAGCAGGCTTCCCTCGGAGCAGGGAGCCCGATGCGGGGCTCGATCCCAGGACCCCGGGATCATGACCTGAGCTGAAGGCAGACGCTTAACGACTGAGCCACCCAGGTGCCCCAGACTCATCTTAATTCCTGATGACTTGTATTTTCCTAAAGGTTTCCTCAAAGCAATGTGGTAAGCATCATAAAACCAAGAAATGTCAAAAACATGTAGGGATTGATGATACGTGTCTCCAGGTTCTGAATCGAAAGTCTACCTTCTAAGGTGGACTGGTGCCAGTTAGCTGTGATTAGCTAGGCTCAAATCATACTAGCTCTAGTCTCAGGGGCACTTCTCTTAGTCCTATTAATGGCTTTTTTTGGATTACATCCATCATCTTATTTAATCTACACAAGAATTCTAAGATTTAGTCCTTATTTTTATCCACATTTTAGAGATGAATAAACTGATGCTGAGCTAGAATAACTGGCCAAAGATAATATAGCTGGTAAATGGGGGCACAGGAATTTACACTCTGGAAAGGTTGTTTGACATCAAGTTAAGTCCTTTTTTCTCAGTGATGCCAGTTCTTTTCAACCCGTTTCAAAGGGCACTGGAATCCTGTGGTGCCTCAAGAGCCCCTGAGTGAAAAGAGGAGGGAGGAGAAGAAAGGCCCCTTGCTCTGGCTTCAACCAGAGCACATCTGATATACATAAATATAAACATTATGTTTATATATTTATATAGTATAAGTATCTAATTATATATTATAATTATAACTACATACATATGTAGTTATATATGTGTGTGTGTATATATATATATATATATATAGCACCCATTTAGATATTTGTGACAATAAATTCCCAAACACTGTAGCATACCATGATGATTCCTAATGCCATTGTGATCTACATTAGAATCTTCTTGAAGTCAGAGACCTCATCTTATCCTTTCTTTGCTCTGACAACAGTGTGGAACCTCCCTTGACCTGTGTGCCAACCTTCGGAAGAAGGAGCAGATGGAAATCACTGCCCTGGCGATGCTTGGGGCTCCAGAAGAGCGCTGTCTAAGCATCTCCCATGACCCCTGGCAACCTTGCTGTCTGCTTCTCACTAAAGCCAATTAAATGATTCCCGGTACCTGCAGCCTTCTCGCTGTTAGCACGACTCATTGAGTTCTCTCCCAAGAGGGAAGTGATGTCTTCTCCAAATATTCTGAGGCAATTTTCAAGGAGAATTTGGACAAGAGATATCTGTAACACAAAAGACAAAAATGGGGTGCTCTTTTTCATAGGGCATAGTTATAAATCACATTTTGTATATAGATCTTGGATCTAAGAAAAAATGTGAAAGACTTCCGAGAAAAATTCAGAGTTGAGAAAAATACGTAGAAACCTGGGGCGCCTGGGTGGCTCAGTTGGTTAAGCGTCTGCCTTCAGCTCAGGTCCTCATCCCAGGGTGCTGGGATCAGCCCTACATCGGGCTCCCTGCTCAGCAGGAAGCCTGCTTCTCCCTCTCCCACTCCCCTGGCTTGTGTTCCCTCTCTCGCTGTGTCTCTCTCTGTTAAGTAAATAAATAAAAGCTTAAAAAAAACCAAAAAAACAAAAAACTTAGAGACCAGAGTTCTCTAAGAAATAACTTAGAAAGAGTGATACTTTCCCGTGTACTTTGGGTACACATTTTAAAATACTGCACATCAGTGGGCTAAAGTTATAATGCATGGCCTAGTTTAATAGCTAACATTTTGGGAACAGTGGTTACGTCTTGAAGCCTAGGATACATTTCGGGGCCCCTCAGTTGACCGTCTGACTCTTGATTTCGGCTCAGATCACGATCTCATGGTGGTGAGATCCAGCCCCACACGGAGCCAACTTTGGGCTCCGTGCTCAGCGGGAAATTGGCTTGGCTTCTCCCTATCCCTCTTCTTCTGCCCCTGCCCCGCTCACACTCTCTCTTTCCCTCTCTCAAATAAATACATATTAAAAAATAAATAAAACTAGGATAATTTTCAAAGTAGCTTACCTTAGTAAAGTTTACTTAGTTTTTGTTTTTACATTTTGTTTCCAGTTTTATTGAGCTGTAACTGATGTTGAACATCCTATTAAACTTTATAAAGTATGAACAAAAACTTAAGAAAACCATTTCTTAACTGAAGAAGTATCTCAAAGGTGGGAAGCAGAGATTTTTGTGGGGTTGTGAGGGAAAACCCTCACAGCTGGAGAGAAAACATATCTGTCTGTCTAACTTCAGTCACTTCTCATGCATTGCTTTGCCTAATGCTGGCTCTCTGTGGGAGCTTGGGGAAGACCTGTCATCTTGTTAGGATGTTCAGGAATCTTTTCCTAGTTTCCGTATGACGTAGCCGAGGTGAAATAGTAGCCGAGTACTTCACTAGATGAGCCACAATTTGCAGAGGAAAGCCAATGTGTTTGGAGCCATGGGAGCTCATATTGCCCAAGCCACCTAGGATGTGCCAGTCATGACCAGAGGAGCTGACTGTTGTCGCCATTGTGTAGCGAGGAAACCATGGCTTTACCCAAGGTTACAAGTCCCTCAGGGATCAGGCTGAGAGTTGAACCTTGACTGGTAAAGCTCCAAAGCCCAGGTTCTTTTCTATCGTATCACACGACTCTTCTGTCTCTAGTTTAGTCAGTCGAGTGTTTAGTCTCCTGGAGGGGGAAGAAGTGACTCGACTGCTCCGAGTTTCCCGTTTAACGACACCCCTTCCCAGACCCCAGCAGAGTAGGATAAAGAACTCTGCCACTCCACAGGGGCCTAATGAAAATGTGCACTTCACAAAGTTCCATCCGTCAGAGTTACTACTGCACATGTCCGGTTCAAAGTAGGGATTCTACCCCCTGGGGGACAAAAATGAGAGCTCTCATTACCTTTTTTATCAAGTTGTCTTCCAATTCCAAGCTGCCGGAATTAGGTGGGCAAAGAAGGTTTGGGGCTATACACACTGATAAATTATAAGCTGTCATCTGATTGGATGAGGAATGTTGCTCAATGTTGTATAACACTCCAAAAAGGTATCGCAAGAGAACAACATTTGCTCTTGGCAGCTGGGCTAAAAGCCTAAGGTCAGAAAAATACACTTTTAAATTAGGCAAGTGATTCCACTTAGGAGGTTGGAAATACAGAGACAGGGAACAGGATAAATCCTTGTGTATCTAGCACACAACCTGCCGTAGCAGAGTTCCAGGCATGAATGTATACAAAATTGTTGCAGTGAATTCAGTTCCTGAGCCAGATAAACACTTCTCTGGTTAGTTAAATGTTTCACAGACTCTTAAGGTCATAACCCTGGCAGTCGATGCTCTTGCATCTGTCTTGGACCAGGGGATTTCGTCGACCAGTTTCACGTATCCACATCTTGTAAAACGGCCAATGATTCCACATTAATAATATCAGGAGAAGAACAATAACAGCCCTAAAGCGTGCCTCTACTCTGAAGCTGACCCCCATGGCTGTGAAGAATTGAAACTCTTTGGCATCGGTCATGATTTTAGTGGGCAAAGCTGCAAAACGTAAGCCAATGTTCTCCTAATAGTATGTTGGCTGTATTTTGGAGATGTGACCAGAGTAGAGTTATTATTGCATCATTACCTCTGGGCTGCAGTTATCTTCTCTTCGTTCCCTTGATGACTAACACCGAGCCATTTGTCATAGTGATCGGATAAGAGTATAGTTCCTTGGATATTTCTCAGGAAATCCTTATGAAGATAATAAAAATGTATATATATTATAGAAAATATGTATTGGGAATATTACAGAGAAAATATGTAGTTAAAAAATTCAGTTCATCCCCCAATTCCTTCACAGATACCCAAACTGTGACCCACACGGAGCTCGCCTCTGACTCTCCTTTGACTGGCACACGCAGGAGCAGGTGCTTGGATTTTCTCCCGCTAAAACTTAGAGGCAGAAAAGCAGAGCTTAGGCTGTGGTGGAAATGAACATAAAGCTCCCTTCTATCTTCTGGAACTTATTTTTTGTGTGTGCTTTTTTTGCAAAGTACCACAAACTGACAGGGTCTGGCTATAGAGCATCCCAAATCCTATTAGCTTCTTGGACAGAAACATACATACCCATGTTGCTTGTTTTAGACACAGTGCTAGCTCTTAATTCTAGCAAGAAAAGTTCTGAAACAGTCAAAACACAAACAGGTGGGCTCTTGCACAAATATTAGGAAAGAACTAGGTCTTCTCACTCGGGGTATGTGTGCTCCCTGGAAGAAAGCTTCTCTCATAATTGCTTCATTCTTCCTTTTCTTAGCTGTCTAAAAGGCGAGAGTCTAATGGCAGACTCACTGTGGTCCTGAGGATAGATTCATTTCTAGTTTAGGCCAATTCTCCAGTTAGTTTGACATGATATAATCAAGGCCAAGGTTGCAGAGTCTGATTCTCCACCAAGATCAGTCAACTTCAGGAAGAGAATACTTTAGAAATGTCTAAGCACTATACCCACAAGTGTTCCCCCTCCTCCTTGTCGGTGCTTATCACACGGAATCAGGAAAGAACCTACTTACTCTTGCTAGAAAATCGATTCCATGTGTGCACCTTACAGAGGGCAGCACTCATCTTGCTACCTAGTGTATCATCATTCTTCTCCTGTCTCCTGATGCCTATATGTATATTACTACTAGATATCACCATGGCCCCAGTGTAGGAGTGGTTACCTAAGTCATTTCTGGACTTTGCTATTTATCACATCTTCGAACATTAATGGGGGACAAGGGAAGACCAAATGTGACTGAGATTCTAAGACTGTACTCATTACTACATTAACATAGGGTTGTTCAGAGCTGCTAATAAGTGCCAAGTTGGATGGATTAAATTCTCCCCCTGTTCTATTTCTTTTGGAATCTTTGCCTTCATTAGGAGGGTGGCGAGGATATTTGCTTTGGTAAACAGTGTGTATGTGTCAGTGCGTATTTTGAAATTTATTATCATGACTAGTAGTCATTTCAGTATTAGTATTTTGCATGGAGTCTTCAGGAGTGAAGGTGGGGAGGGCGGTGTGTGGTGAAAACAGAGAGTATTACTAACATATGGGGCTTTTAACTCCTAAAGTAGCTTCCTTAAATTTTAAATTTGTCAAGCGTTTTTCAGTTTCTCAGGTTCTTAACCTATTATGCCCATTATGGTTCTTGAGCAGTCATGATGAAGGACACCAATCATAGCTTCAGTTACTCGTGTGGGGATAATGCTAGAACCTTCCCTACCTTTAAGACGGATGCGACCACAAGAAGAGATTCGCTGTACAGGTTCACTTTTACCCCAAAATTTAGTTTCTCCTTTAGATCTCTGCATGATATTATATTGGCTGATTTGCTGAAGATGCCTTCTGTGAGTGGCTCTTTTTGATTAATAAAGGAAAGCATACCCTGTAGGAAGAAAAGAAAAGTATATGGCATCTCAAATCCAGAAACGCAGAGCACAAGCTTGTCTTCGTTTTGAAAGAGGAGGGGAATGTATTGGCACACTGTTTTAGAGCGGTAAGGACGAAAGTCTATTTAGATTGGTTTTTTTTCAGTGTCTCTCTCTATACTTTCTACCCAAATATCCATTTTACAGTCATACACTGAAACATTTTAAACACTTCTTTTAGTCATATTTTCCTTTCCATTGAGTTTACACTTTTAAGTCAAACATTTCTGCTTCAAGGCCTTTGCGGAATCACCGTCTGTTTCCTACTTTACCATTCTTTTCTCATTATTCCCTTACATAGATGCTCTTCCCCAAGTATGGAAGTCGATTTAGGAAATACTCATTTCCCATTTGTTTATTTCTCTTAAGTGCCTGTATACTCCATTCCTACTTGTTCTATTTCCTTCCCTCTTTAAAGTCAGGCTCAAAAACTCTCTTGTCCTTCTCTAATTACCCTACCTTCTCATGAGTCTTTCATTGTCTTTTGCTCTATTTTCATGTCCTCTCCCTGCTGTGTAGAAAGTTAATGAGGGCTGCACTCAGGGAATCCGACGGATCTAAAGTCTATTATGCTACTTATCTATTGTGTGACCTGGGGCACATACATACTGTACTGAGGCTATTCTGATTCGTTTGGGATGATAATCCTAGCTAGCCCCTAAATTTGCTGTGATGCAAGGAACTGGGGGAGTAGCTAGCAGGTAACATGCTAGCTAATATGATACATTTCTTCATGTCTAGCAGAACGTTCCCTCCATCCCGTACAGTGCTTGCAGAGACACCGAATACTCAGTGAATGTCAACACTGACAATTCACTACAGCAGTTTGAGATAACACAGGCCAAACTCTGGGGCTTTCATGTGACATATTCTGTTAGGATTAACAGATTCCTATTTGCCAGAGGATGAGTCTATCCTCATGTCAGATGTTTGCAGTTGTTAGACTGAGTAGACTCCGCTGAAGGAGACTTGAGACTAATGTGAGTTCAGGAAGGCAATGAAGGGAGAGTGTGAAAATGAGCTGGACTCTCAGAGACTCACATACACAGAGTCCATTTTGACTGATCTGAACAGGCATCCATGGGTCTTTGTGGAAACAAGACACAAGTGGAATGGACAACAATGTCTTTTCCTGTTGCATTTGCCTCATGATTCTGCACGACCTCAGTCAAATTCTATTCTTTGCAATAACAGTAACAGAGCTTCTCAGGCAAAGCCAGTGGCTGTCTAACGACTTCTCCATTTGGGAGTAGATTTGGATGAGGACGCTTGGCCTCTCAGAGATTCCCCTCCTTAGAGGGCTATAGAAGACCAAAATGAGATGACCTACCAGAATTGGGAAGGCCAGGGTTTCTATATAACACACATCCATGAGGGAAACTCCAAAGAGCTGTCCTGGCTTTGCGGAAGGTGGGGCTGTGCCCTGGTTTTCCTGGCAAGTGCTGCAACCCCGACCAAAGGCCCTGTCTCCGAAAGAACGGCTTTTCACTGTCTTCCGGCCGGAGTCTAAGGAAGAAGTGAGAGTACTAGTAGTAGTAGTTGTTGTTTAATACGCTGAACCTTCTTTTTCCTTTTCTTTTTTTTTAAAGATTTTGTTTATTTTTTGACAGAGAGAGACAGCGAGAGAGGGAACACAAGCAGGGGGAGGGGGAGAGGGAGAAGCAGGCTTCCCTCGGAGCAGGGAGCCCGATGCGGGGCTCGATCCCAGGACCCCGGGATCATGACCTGAGCTGAAGGCAGACGCTTAACGACTGAGCCACCCACGTGCCCCAGACTCATCTTAATTCCTGATGACTTGTATTTTCCTAAAGGTTTCCTCAAAGCAATGTGGTAAGCATCATAAAACCAAGAAATGTCAAAAACATGTAGGGATTGATGATACGTGTCTCCAGGTTCTGAATCGAAAGTCTACCTTCTAAGGTGGACTGCTGCCAGTTAGCTGTGATTAGCTAGGCTCAAATCATACTAGCTCTAGTCTCAGGGGCACTTCTCCTAGTCCTATTAATGGCTTTTTTTGGATTACATCTATCATGTTATTTAATCTACACAACAATTCTAAGATTTAAACCTTATTTTTATCCACATTTTAGAGATGAATAAACTGATGCTGATCTAGAATAACTGGCCAAAGATAATATAGCTGGTAATGGGGCACAGGACTTTACACTCTGGAGAGGTTGTTTGACATCAAGTCAAGTCCTTTTTTCTCAGTGATGCCAGTTCTTTTCAACCCGTTGCAAAGGGCACTGGAATCCTGGGGTGCCTCAAGAGCCCCTGAGTGAAAAGAGGAGGGAGGAAAAGAAAGGCCCCTTGCTCTGGCTTCAACCAGAGCACATCTAATATACATAAATATATACATTATGTTTATATATTTATATAGTATAAGTATCTAATTATATATTATATATATAACTACATACATATGTAGTTATATATGTGTATATATATATATATATATATATATATATATATATATATAGCACCCATTTAGACATTTGTTACAATAAATTCCCATCACTGTAGCATACCATGATGATTCCTAATGCCGTTATGATCTGCACTAGAAACTTCTTGAAGTCAGAGACCTCATCTTATCCTTTCTTTGGTCTCACAACAGTGTGGAACCTCCCTTGACCTGTGAGCCAGCCTTCGGAACAAGGAGCAGATGGAAATCACTGCCCTGGCGATGCTCTGGGCTCCAGAAGAGCGCTGTCTAAGCATCTCCCATGACCCCTGGCAACCTTGCTGTCTGCTTCCCCCAAAGCCAATTAAAATATTCCCGGTACCTGCAGCTTTCTCGCTGTTAGCACGACTCATTGAGTTCTCTCCCAAGAGGGAAGTGATGTCTTCTCCAAATATTCTGAGGCAATTTTCAATGAGAGTTCGGACAAGAGAAATCTGTAACACAAAAAGACAAAAATGGGGTGCTCTTTTTCATAGGGCATAGTTATAAATCACATTTTGTATATAGACCTTGGATCTAAGAAAAAATGTGAAAGACTTCCCAGAAAAATTCAGAGTTGAGAAAATTACGTAGAAACCAGGGGCACCTGGGTGGCTCAGTCGGTTAAGCGTCTGCCTTCGGCTCAGGTCATCATCCCAGGGTGCTGGGATCAGCCCTACATCGGGCTCCCTGCTCAGCGGGATGCCTGCTTCTCCCTCTCCCACTCCGCCTGCTTCTGTTCCCTCTCTTGCTGTGTCTCTCTCTGTCGTGTAAATAAATAAAATCTTAAAAAAAAAACAAAACCCAAAAAACATAGAGACCAGAGTTCTAAGAAATAACTTAGAAAGAGTGATACTTTCCCGTGTACTTTGGGTACACATTTTAAAATACTGCTCATCAGTGGGCTAAAGTTATAATGCGTGGCCGAGTTTAATAGCTAACATTTTGGGAACAGTGGTTACGTCTTTAAGCCTAGGATAAATTTCGGGGCCCCTCAGTTGAGCGTCTGACTCTTGATTTCGGCTCAGATCACGATCTCATGGTTGTGAGATCCAGCCCCACATGGAGCCAACTTTGGGCTCCGTGCTCAGCGGGGAATCGGCTTGGGCTTCTCCCTCTCCCTCTCCCTCTTCCTCAGCCCCTGCCCCGCTCACGCTCTCTCTTTCCCTCTCTCAAATAAATACATATCAAAAAATAAATAAAACTAGGATAATTTTCAAAGTAGCCTACCTTATTAAAGTTTGCTTAGTTTTGGTTTTTAAATTTTGTTTCCAGTTTTATTGAGCTGTATCTGATGTATAACATCTTATTAAACTTTATAAAGTATGAACAAAAACTTAAGAAAACCATTTCTTAAGTGAAGAAGTATCTTAAAGGTTGGAAGCAGAGATTTTTGTGGGGTTGTGAGGGAAAACCCACACAGCTGGAGAGAAAACGTATCTGTCTGTGTAACTTCAGTCCCTTCTCATGCATTGCTTTGCCTCATGCTGGATCTCTGTGTGAGCTTGGGGAAGACCTGTCATCTTGTTAGGATATTCTGGAATCTTTTGGTAGTTTCCGTGTGACATAGCAGAGGTGAAATAGTAGCCGAGTACTTCTCTAGATGAGCCACAATTTGCAGAGGAAAGCCAATGTGTTTGGAGGCATGGGAGCTCATATTGCCCAAGCCACCTAGTATGTGCCTGTCATGACCAGAGGAGCTGACTGTTGTCGCCATTGTGTAGCGAGGAAACCATGGCTTTACCCAAGGTTACAAGTCCCTCAGGGATTAGGCTGAGAGCTGAACCTTGACTGGTAAAGCTCCAAAGCCCAGGTTCTTTTCTATCGTATCACACGACTCTTCTGTCTCTCGTTTAGTCAGTCTAGTGTTTAGTCTCCTGGAGGGGGAAGAATGACTCGACTGCTCCGAGTTTCCCGTTTAATGACACCCCTTCCCAGACCCCACCAGAATAGGTTGAAGAACTCTGCCACTCCACAGGGGCCTAATGAAAATGTGCACTTCACAAAGTTCCATCCGTCAGAGTTACTACTGCACATGTCCGGTTCAAAGTAGGGATTCTACCCCCTGGGGGACTAAAATGAGAGCTCTCATTACCTTTTTTATCAAGTTGTCTTTCAATTCCAAGCTGCCGGAATTAGGTGCGCAAAGAAGGCTTGGAGCTATACACACTGATAAATTATAAGCTGTCATCTGATTGGATGAGGAATGTTGCTCAATGTTGTATAACACTCCAAAAAGGTATCGCAAGAGAACAACATTTGCTCTTGGCAGCTGGGCTAAAAGCCTAAGGTCAGAAAAATACACTTTTAAATTAGGCAAGTGATTCCACTTAGGAGGTTGGAAATACAGAGACAGGGAACAGGATAGATCCTTGTGTATCTAGCACACAACCCGCTGTAGCAGAGTTCCAGGCATGAATGTATATAAAATTGTTGCACTGAATTCAGTTCCTGAGCCAGATAAACACTTCTCTGGTTAGTTAAATGTTTGACAGACTCTTAAGGTCATAACCCTGGCAGTCGATGCTCTTGCATCTGTCTTGGACCAGGGGATTTGAATTGAAACTCTTTGGCATCGGTCATGATTTTAGTGGGCAAAGCTGCGAAACGTAAGCCAATGTTCTCCTAATAGTATGTTGGCTGTATTATGGAGATGTGACCAGAGTAGAGTAATTTTTGCTTCATTACCTCTGGGCTGCAGTTATCTTCTCCTCTTCGTTCCCTTGATCAATAACACCGAGCCATTTGTCATAGTGATCGGATAACAATATACTTCCTTGGATATTTCTAAGAAAATCCTTATGGAGATAAAAAAAATATGTATATATATTATAGAAAATATGTATTGGATAATATTGGAAATATTACAGAGAAAATATGTAGTTAAAATATTCAGTTCATCCCCCACTTCCTTCACAGATAGCCAAACTGTGACCCACACGGAGCTCGCCTCTGACTCCTCGTTTACTGGCACACGCAGGAGCAGGTGCTTGGATTTTCTCCCGCTAAAACTTAGAGGCATAAAAGCAGAGCTTAGGCTGTGGTGGAAATGAACATAAAGCTCCCTTCTATCATCTGGAACTTATTTTTTGTGTGTGCCTTTTTTGCGAAGTACCACAAACTGACAGGGTCTGGCCATAGACCATCCTAAATCTTATTAGCTTCTTGGACAGAAACACACATTCCCATGTTGCTTGTTTTAGACACAGTGCTAGCTCTTAATTCTAGCAAGAAAAGTTCTGAAACAATCAAAACACAAACAGGTGGGCTCTTGCACACATATTAGGAAAGAACTAGGTCTTCTCACTCGGGGTATGTGTGCTCCCTGGAAGAAAGCTTCTCTCATATTTGCTTCATTCTTCCTTTTCTTAGCTGTCTAAAAGGCGGGAGTCTAATGGCAGACTCACTGTGGTCCTGAGGATAGATTCATTTCTAGTTTAGGCCAATTCTCCAGTTAGTTTGACATGATATTATCAAGGCCAAGGTTGCAGAGACTGATTCTCCACCAAGATCAGTCAACTTCAGGAAGAGAAAACTTTAGAAATGTCTAAGCACTATACCCACAAGTGCTCACCCTCTTCCTAGTCGGTGCTTATCACATGGAATCAGGAAAGAACCTTCTCACTCTTGCTAGAAAATCGATTCCATGTGTGCACCTTACAGAGGGCAACACCCATCTTGCTACCTAATGTATCATCATTCTTTTCCTGTCTCCTGATGCCTATATGTATATTACTACTGGATATCACTATGGCCCCAGTGTAGGAGTGGTTACCTAAGTCATTTCTGGACTTTGCTATTTATCACATCTTCGGACATTATCGGGACAATGGAAGACCAAATGTGACTGAGATTCTAAGACTGTACTCATTACTTCATTAACATAGTGTTGTTCAGACCTGTTAATAAGTGCCAAGGTGGATGGATTAAATTCTTTCCCTGTTCTATTTCTTTTAGAAGGTTTGCCTTCATTAGGAGGGTGGCGAGGATGTTTGCTTTGGTAAACAGTGTGTATGTGTCAGTGCGTATTTTGAAATTTATTATCATGACTAGTAGTCATTTCAGTATTAGTATTTTGCATGGAGTCTTCAGGAGTGAAGGTGGGGAGGGCGGTGTGTGGTGAAAACAGAAAGTATTACTAACATATGGGGCTTTTAACTCCTCAAGTAGCTTCCTTACATTTTGATTTTGTCAAGCGTTTTTCAGTTTGTCAAGTTCTTAAACTATTATGCCCGTTATGGTTCTTGAGCTGTCATGATGAAGGACACCAATCATAGTTTCAGTTACTTGTGTGTAGATAATGCTAGAACCTTCCCTACCTTTAAGACGGATGCGACCACATGAACAGATTCGCTGTACAAGTTCACTTTGACCCCAGAATTGAGTTTGTCCTTGAGGATTCTGCAGGATTTTATATTGGCTGATTTGCTGAAGATGCCTTCTGTGAGTGGCCCTTTTTGATTAATAAAGGAAAGCATATCCTGTAGGAAGAAAAGAAAAGTATATGGCATCTCATATCCACAAATGCAGAGCACAAGCTTGCCTCCGTTTTGAAAGAGGAGGGGAATGTAATGGCACACTGTGTTAGAGCGGGAAGGAGTAAAGTCAATTTAGATTGGTTGTTTTTCAGTGTCTCTCTCTATACTTTCTACCCAAATATCCATTTTACAGTCATACACTGAAACATTTTTAACACTTCTTTTAATCAGATTTTCCCTTCCATTGAGTTTACATTTTTAAGTCAAACTTCTCTGCTTCAAGGCCTTTGCGGAATCACCGTCTGTTTCCTACTTTACCATTCTTTTCTCATTATTCCCTTACATAGATGCTCTTCCCCAAGTAGGGAAGTCGATTTAGGAAATACTCATTTCCCATTTGTTTATTTCTCTTTAAGTGCCTGTATACTCCATTCCTACTTGTCCTATTTCCTTCCCTCTTTTAAAGTCAGGCTCAAAAACTCTCTTGTCCTTCTCTGATTACCCTCCCTTCTCATGAGTCTTTCATTGTCTTTTGCTCTATGTTCATGTCCTCTCCCTGCTGTGTAGAAAGTTAAGGAGGGCTGCACTCAGGGAATCCAACGGATCTGAAGTCTATTATGCTACGTATCTTTTGTGTGCCCTGGGGCCCATACATACTGTACTGATGCTTTTCTGATTCGTTTGGGAAGTGCGGAGGATGATAATCCTAGCTAGCCCCTAAATTTGCAGTGATGCAAGGAACTGGGGGAGTAGCTAGCAGGTAACATGCTAGCTAATATGATACATTTCTTCATGTCTAGCAGAACGTTCCCTCCATCCCGTCCCGTGCTTGCAGAGACACCGAATACTCAGTGAATGTCAAAACTGACAATTCACTACAGCAGTTTGAGATAACACAGGCCAAACTCTGGGGCTTTCATTTCACATATTCTGTTAGGATTAACAGATTCCTATTTGCCAGAGGATGAGTCTATGCTCGTGTCAGATGTTTGCAGTTGTTAGACTGAGTACACTCCGCTGAAGGAGACTTGAGACTAATGTGAGCTCAGGAAGGCAATGAAGGGAGACTGTGAAGATGAGGTGGACTCTCAGAGACTCACATACACAGAGTCCATTTTGACTGATCTGAACAGGCCTCCGTGGGTCTTTGTGGAAACAAGACACAAGTGGAATGGACAAGAATGTCTTTTCCTGTTGTATTTGCCTCATGACTGTGTAGGACCTAAATCAGATTCTGTTCTTTGCAATAACAGTAACAGAGCTTCTCAGCCAAAGCCAGGGGCTGTCTAATGACTTCTCCATTTGGGGATAGATTTGGTTGAGGACGCTTGGCCTCTCAGAGTTTCCCCTCCTCAGGAGGGCTATAGAAGACCAAAATGAGATGACCTACCAGAATTGGGAAGGGCAGCTTGTCTTTATCACACACATCCGTGAGGGAAACTCCGAAGAGCTGTCCTGGTTTTGCGGAAGGTGGGGCTGTGCCCTGGTTTTCCCGGCTAGGGCTGGAGCCCAGACAACAGACCCAGTCTCTGAAAGAACGTCTTTTCACTGTCTTCCGGCCGGGGTCTAAGGAAGAAGTGAGATTAGTAGTAGTAGTCGTTGTTTTATTCGCTTAACCTTCTTTTCTTTTTTTTCTAAAGATTTTATTTATTTTTTGACAGATAGAGAGACGGCGAGAGATGGAACACAAGCAGGGGCAGCGGGAGAGGGAGAAGCAGGCTTCCCGCCCAGCATGGAGCCTAATGCAGGGCTCAATCCCAGGACACCGGGATCATGACCTGAGCCCAAGGGAGACGCTTAACAACTGAGCCACCCAGGCACCCCGCTTAACCTTATTTTCACCATCCCCATTCTACGGTACATTCATTGCAATGGCTAGAATAGGGAAACAGGCATTTGTTGTGTAGAATTCTCCATTTTTTGAAATTGGCCAATAGCATTCTTATGGTGTTAAGATTTCTTCCCCAGATCCTGCAAACTGATGGTGAAACCTAGAGACTTGATCAGACTTAGTGTCAATGCTTTCAATGCCATCTACTGCCTGTTGTGCTTTATCTTGAGGCACTTAACTTGTTGTTTGTTTCCTATTGGTAAGTATGATTAGTGGATTCATCCAGTGTCAGATCCGATTTTAAAAGCTCAAAAGATCTGGTATTCAAATCAAGCTGAGTTTGTTAATCATCTGCTTTCACAGTGAGTCTCCTCCCAGCCTTAGGTTTCCTCTTTGGCTTTCTGAGTGCTCAACTTTTTTTTTTTCTTTTAAGATTTTATTTATTTATTTGGCAGAGAGAGACAGCAAGAGAGGGAACACAAGCGGGGGGGGGATTGGGAGAGGGAGAAGCAGACTCCCACTGAGCAGGGAGCCCGATACAGGGCTAGATCCCAGGACCCTGGGATCATGACCTGAGCTGAAGGCAGACGCTTAACGACTGAGCCACCCAGGTGCCTCTGAGTGCTCATCTTTCTATGATCAAAAGGATCTGCCTTTCATGACATGATCCGCCTGACCCCACTTCTCAGGCAGCCTCTGGTGTCTCTGCTCTGGGCCATCCCCAAGGATGACTTCCTGCAGTCAGGGTTCTTGGGAAATAGTCATTACATGCTGGCTATGTGGTAAGATTCCAGGTGACTGTGTTTTCTTATGATACCCCACCAAGCTACCCAGAGATGATTTTTTTTTTTTTGTAAATTATGTTTGATATTTACTGAAAAGAGTCTAATCCACAATGAATTGCACCCAATTCCTCACACATACTCAAACATACATGTATATACACCATACCAGTACAAGGCTTGAAAGAAAACATACAAAAAGAAAAACAATGAGAGATTATGAATGCCTGATTTATCCCCAATTTCCAGAGAAGATTTTGAATTACCCAACATTCCCTATCAAAGGAATGCAGAAGAAGAGCTTTACAAAGAAAAGGTGATCCGCAGTGAAAAGCTGAGTTGAAAGTTTCTACTGCTCAGCTATGAATGTTTTCCTTATAAGATACCTTAACATTTGCTTACATAATCTGCTTAAATAACTGAATTCTTTAAAAGTCCACAGAGGAGCCAAGCTGTAGAAGGATAAACAAATGAGCAACATTTCACCAAACACCCATAAACACCTGTCCACTGGGCTTTTCTGGGATGTAGTGAGTGCATCACCATATCCACTCACGTGGGTGGCAACACTCATGGCACTTGACCAGAGAGACCAGGATCTAAGAACCAGAAGCATCCTGGTTCTGCCACTTAGTTAGATTACTCAAAAGTTTTTAAGCTTTGGTTTGCTTAACTTTAACATAAATGCTGCTGCCTACAACTCGTTGAACTAAATGTAATGTACTACTCAGCACAAGGCATGGCTCATGGCAGCCTTGATAAAAGTAATTTCCTTGCTCAGAAGGCCTCAGGCAGTCTAGACATCAGTCTCTTCCCCCTCCAAAGCAGACATCACTCCCATTCTCTATTTGATTTTGCAACCTCTAGAAGGTAGGCAATCATGAAGGATTGCTACCACTTTACTTAACTAAGGCTCTTTCTTCCTGCCCTGAAATTGATTCCCCTACCATTTTAAAAGGAGTGAAGAAAGAAAGCAAATACATTCTTAAATCCAGGAGGAGATTCCTGTCCATCAAAATGTATGCATTTGCTGAAGACACATGTTAATATGTAAGTTGAGTTGTTGTATGCAACCTGGGTTCCCTACTCTTCCCCTAGTTTTATTATTTCTAAAACTACCCAAATATATTCCATTATTCAGCTTTAATAAGAAGAATGCTCTTAAGAAGAATGTTGTATCCCTTGGTACAAAGCTATATATCTAGCTACTCTATGAGTATATACAGAAAATAAGTACACATTGGGTCCTATACTTTCTCCAAGGTATTTTCAGCCTTAGCTGGATGTTTTATAATGTACATTATTTGCTGTTAGAGTTCATGTTGCCTCTATTACTAATAAAAATATATGCTATAGCCATGTAAAATATAGGAATGATTAAACAAGCTAACTTTATGGAAACCTATTCTTTCTTAAACAGCCCTGGCAAGATTTGGGTTAATGTTTCCTAATGCTTGAATTAGGGTATGAATATTAAAAAATAAAATTTTGGAAACTTTGTGCTTATAGAATAACAATCATAACAATAAAATACTTTCTATTTTGGCCCAATACTTCTCAGATGAATAACACATTTTCATCAGAGAAAACAAATATCAATGGGAGAATACTGGAATGCTAGGGAAAAAAATAGCAAGAAGGAAGATTAAAAAGCCCTGACCACAAACATTCAGTCTAGCTCCAGCCTTGACCTGTGTCTGAAGCAGACATGGAAGGTGGGGGCAGAATTGAGACTTGAATTCTAACTGTAACCCCAAGGCCACTTCAGCCTAAGCCCGGAATAAATCCAATTCAGTTCCATAACTCTTTACTCCACTGGAGTTCTTCCATTCCAGGTGCATCTAAGCCATGCAGTCATTTGATTCCATCCTGTGATGGCCTGAGATACTAGATAAAACCCTGGAATAGGGAAGACCTGTTTCCAGGCCACAAACAGCCTGTGCTCTAAGAAGACACACAGATGTGTACTCACACAATTATATGTAGAAAGTGTTCTGGGGATACAGAGAAAGGAGTAACAGTCTACCTAGGAGAATTAAAACAAGCACACAACCTTCCTCGAAGTGAGTTGGGTCTTAAGACCTTTGGGTTTCTCTAAGCTTGATTCTGTGCAGTTTTGGGGTTCTTGCCTCTACGGTTCCTCCCCACCCCTCACAGAGAGAGTGAGCTCTGTGTCCTGAATTTGTGGTCAAGAGTGGAGACATGAGCCAAGAGAAGACACGTGAAGAAAGGGAAGGGGCTCACCTCTCCCTTGCTCATTCTGCGTTGGGTGCCTGGGCTTCAGGATGAACTGGCCTTGCATCTCTGCGAACCCCTGCTCCAGAAGGAGGGACTCCTGGAGGGTGGAAGGAGAGATGGAGTCCTCTGGTGTCTGCGGCAGCAGTGTGGTAGATGGAAGATGGCTCATTTTAATTCCATAGGGATCTTCATGTCCTATATGGAAAAAATATAGATTCAGGCTGATGGTGATGGCTCTGATCAAATCCCCCTTACCGTGAGTGTATGCATCACACTGGTATATGCTGCTATTCTGCTGGGGCTTCTGGCTAAAAAGGGCTGTGCCTCCTGAGTGAGCATCATATTCGCTCTTGTTGGGGACACCCTGCAAAAAGCAGGTGCCCAAGGAAAAGATTTTAAAAAGAGAAAAAAAATTTAAAGCATGTTACTTTACTCGGAATACAAAGATTCATCAGCGCATTGCACAATGCTGACTTTTGCTGTGTTTCCATCTGAGAATATTTAAGGCCTTCTAGTTTCTGCCTTGACACTAACGAGATCTGCACATCTTAGGCAAATTACTTGGCCCCTCTGAGCCTTACATTCATCCTTTGAAATGCTTGCCCTCACACAAACTTATAAGGATCAGAGTAAATATATTAATACGCATTGGTGGTTAATATTTTTTAAGTAATTGAACATATATATTAAGAATTGCTAACCTCTCTCACATAATGTCAGTTGAACAGATTTTTTTTCATTTCGTTTTGTCAATTTCTAGAGCCAGAGCTACTCAAGGGCAGTGGGATGGGTTGCCTTTATGCTTTATACTTCCCTCCCACTGCTGCCCTGCCTCCAAGGGGAGTCCTGCCAGGTGATGATCAGAGGGAAGGCTGCACAGTGTTGGGAACCCAGAAGCAAAGTGCAAAACGATGTTTACAGAGTGGAAAACTGCACCCAGAGTCAGTGAGAGTTGCCTGCCAAGTGATTAGTTTTGTTCTTGTATGCTTTAAATTGTTTCCTCTCTATAGAATTCTCAAAGACCCTGTGCTATATGACATGGATCTCATTTTTTAAGAACAGAATGGAAGTTCTCTTTCTGTCACTTCTGATTTATTATTGAATGTAACTTGAGGAGCTTTTGCTGTTCCTTCTCATCTGTCATAGATGCAGTGTCAGTGATGTGTTCACAAGAATCACAGTGACTTCCCTCTTTTAAGGAAAAAGAAGCTTCTACGACAGCAATACAACCAATTCACAAAGATAACCAGGAGATAATCCGCAATTGAGAATTGAGAGCATTGTTAAAAAATGCATTTTGATTGCTGCTAATGGATCATCATGAATGACAGGCTCTCCGGATTCCTTAGAGCTGCCTTGGTGTGTGAAGCTGCTCAAAGTCTAAAAAGTTATCATCTATATTGTTTTACCTAAATTAATGCACTTTATTAAAAGAAATATATTTAAGTATTTGACTTTTTTCCTTTTTGTTGTTGGCCAACTTTTACAGAGATGTCAATATTAATATGAAACATGGAATGGTGGGGGGGATTTTTTTCCTCAGCTATGCCCTTGGTGACTCTCTGTATCCTAAGACTGGGAATATACATTTCATAGAAAGAAATTGGTTATTTAGATTTCCAGATCACTTGAAAATATTCTTTAGATAACTTGGAAAACAGTAATAGCCTCATGGGATTATTTTCTTTTTAAGATTTTATTTATTTCTTTGTCAGAGAGAGAGAGAGAGAGCACAAGCAGGGGGAGCGGCAGGCCAAGGGAGAAGCAGCTCCCCACTGAGCAAGGAGCCCAGGACCCTGGGATCATGACCTGAGCCAAAGGCAGACACTTAACTGAGCCACCCAGGCATCCCGCCTCACAGGATTCTTAAAAAGATTAAAAAAAATGCATGTAAGAAGGAATGCTCTAAGATTTCTAGCAGAAATCATTGTCACCATTACCATACATTACTATACTTCAAGGTCTGCTGCAGATCCTCTCTTTTTTCTCTTGTTTTTTAATCCTTCTATTTCTGGTAAGCACTGAACAATTTTGCTAATCCAAAGATTTTTTTTTAGAGAACTTGTGCTAATAACTATTTTAGGAGAGGTGTAATCTGTTTATCAATAACCTTAAGAACAGTGATGGAAAAAGCCTGAGAAACAGCAAAGTGCAGGTAGTTTAGTCAGTGAAGACTTGAGGAGTTTAAATGTGATTATCTCATTTTCCTCATGATGCTGAGAAAACTTCTGGGCACAGAGCAGGTGTTAAACACATACCTATACCTGGATTCAGAGACATGATTGGATTTTAGTGGATTCTCACAGAATAGAGGCTATTTAGTTGTTAGGAACTGGAATTCAAGACTGAATATGAAAAATAAATGTATGGGAAAAAGAAATTCCGATTCTTTGCTTTCATACCTAAGTGAGTAAATAAGTAAGTAAACACTAAACAAAACAATGTTTAAGACAGCTCTGTTTGTCAGGTAAAATGAAGTAGAAACGAAAAATTTACATTTCTCTCCCTAACTAGACCTTAAGCTGATGAATGAAGAGATGTCCTCAGTGCCTGGGAAAAAGTAAGTACCTGGTAATTCTTTAATAAACGTGAGAGTGAATATTGCATGTGATTTTCACTTTTAAGGGTATTTAAGCTTAAGACAGAACAACCATTACTTTGAGATGTAGAGTTACAATTTTGAACCTAATCAATCCCATCTTAGATTTTCCCTGACACTTACCAATGAGTGGGTGTGGGGACGCTTCCTTGCCAGCACTCACCGACAGCTGGTAGTCTTTCTCAGAGCCCTTGGAAACAAAAAGAACTATGCATCATAACAAATCTTTCACAGTACTTGAAGAACACATTTCCTTTGCATATCTATGTTTCCAGAAAGAAGGAATTGGGGCCAGTATAAATGCTATTTGGTCCATGGAGGTAGCTACAGTACTTGTTAACTTGTTCCCTCATAGCCTCCAGTGGACCGTCCCAGGTTCTTGTCATTTTTGATAAAGGCCAGGAAACCGCAGTACAATCAGCCCCTCACTGTGTGGGTGGCCCATGGCATAAGAAATCACAGTTGTGCCCCTTCACTAAGGAGGAAAGTTCTAATCTCGGAGTCCTGCCTTCCGCTGTCTCTAGATTCCTTGGATAATGTTGGCTTTTGCCGCCAAATGTCCCTGCCCTGACATGCATATTGTCCAGAGAGCCATATACCCTGCTGTGACTATTCCCGAGCAAAGTAACTTGAAAGGCATCAATAGCTCAGCAGCCCTGGGCAAAAGGAGACAAACGCCCAAGAGGCCTTGAGGAGATAGCGGACTGAAGTCAGCCACTGGCTTTGGTGCGGGCAAGCCCCACTTCAGGGAGAGGAAGAACAAGGACTCTCACCTAGACGACATATCAGATGCAGAAAACAATCACTCCCAGCAGAATTACCGCCCAGTAAACCTGGAAGTCCTACTTGAAACAAACACATCTAAATTATAAAGATCGCGGAACTATTTTAGAGAGTCTTCCAGGAGACTAAAGCAAAAAATGTTCGACATGGAGTTGTTGGTGATAGGTACTATGCTTGCCCTTGACTCCTGATTAAAAATCAGGGTCTTGCCCTTATGAAGAAAGGTCATAGGTATGGACACAGACACACACAGACACACAGACACACACACATAGCTGAATCTGCTCAAAACTGTATTGCATATAAGACGTGAGAGCTAATAAGGTAGGGTAGGGTTTGGAAATGCTATGCTGGAATCCCTTAAATCAGGCATACATAAAGCCAAATAGCCCCAATTCTTCATTAAAACAGAAATTCTTTGTGTGGTGAGATTGATCACTTTATGCAAAGGAAAATCACAAACATGAAATAAAATGAGCTTCATCATTAATCAATCTCCCCAACTTCATCCCTAAAACCACTCACTCTCTTTCTAAGACTTAATTCCTGTTTAGGGTATATATATCATACAGGTTAGAAATCAATGTAGATATGTGCTTTACTCAGTACATATAAATTCAATTTTATTTCAGATATATTATTAAATTTTGTTTGTACAGAAATCATTGATTTCTTATGCCAAATTCCAGTTGCTCTGAATTTTTTAGGGGCTTTATTATACCATTGGGTCAGACAGAATTTAAGTAAGAATCTTGTAATTATGTCATGTCATAATAGCAAGACATCTTTGCATTTATAGAGGATTTTATATAAGAAGCGGTGCTTTACAAGTGCTCCCTTCAGTTCTGTCCATCTGACTATCACTCTCCCTCTCTTTTCCCTTAGAAAACCTCATCCTCAAATATGTCCATGTCTTCCATCAAAAAAAAAAAAAAAAAAAAAAAAAAAAAAAATCCAGCAACTCACACCAGCACCATCAAAACATAAAGGAACAGGCAGTTAAAACCAAAACAAGATGAAAGTGATATGTACGCAACTGCCCCCAGATCCATGGTCTTATTCAGAACTTGCCCTCTTTACCAGTTCATAAGGGGTGTGAGCCGCCTCATCCCAAGGAACTGCACCAAGAGGAGGTAGCTTCTAGCCATGTGGTCTTTATGTCAAAATGTACAACAAAACATATAACTTAGGATTCCTCTAACTGGGATTGAGTCCTTGCGTGATGACCAGGGTAAATAGGGATGGGGAGGAATCAGGAACGAAGACACAGATAGAAGAGTCCAATAGAGGAAATATTTAGAAACTTAGAAATATTTTATTGTCTGTGTATAAAATATATACAATAAACTGCATGTTGTTATTAGCACTCTAAAATTATAGCCCAATTTTATGCTATGATTTCGAATTCGCAGAAAATTTAAAATGGGAAGACAAGAAGAGCACCCATGTATAGGCTAATAATATAGCTTTGCTGCCTTCAATTTCTAAATCTGGGGGACAAAATATGACTATGATATCTATAATAATCAGCTGTCTTATAATGGGAGGTACACAACACACACACACACAAACCTCAAAAGTCAAAGTTGGTTTTTAAATTAAAAATAGTTTGCAAGGCAACTTATGGTTATTCCTAGCATTGGTAGTGACATGTTGATAATGTCATTCGCTGTGTCTGAATTTGTTCCTGTTACAGTTACAGACTGTAAAAAAGAAATAAGAAAAATTGCTATAAATTTTTAAAAATTTAAAGCAGTGACCAAATAATTATTGTCAAATTATTATCCATACTCTAAAGGCAAAGCTTGTTTTCAGTTAATGACAAAGTAAAGCATATGTAGAGCACACACCCTTAATTATATCTTCATTTCTTTACAGAACATGAAGCTAGTAGGAAACATTTCAGTAAAACATGTATTTCCCTTCAAGGATTTGTGGCTTACAAAATATAGCAGCTTAAGCAAGAAAGAGAAAAACAGAATTCCACGAGGGGACATGAACTGACCCTCAGCTCCATAATGCTATTTCCAAAATAGAGAGGGGAGATAGTTTAAAAAGGAGGAGCTAGATACTTTTCTCTCTTCGCAATTACATACTCAGTTTCAGCAAAATCAGAATAAGAACTGTCTGTGACAGACATTTAAAAAAAAAAAAAAAACTACTATTTAGTCAGTACTTTCTTTGTGTCATCATGGTTACTAAGATTTCCATTGTTGAAATCTGTTGAGACAAATAAAACCAATGAGTCTAGGAAATGAGACTGAAAATTTTAGAAGTTTATATTCCATTCGCAACTCTGACAGTGAGTAGTTACTTATAATATCTCTCTATCACACCTTATATTGAGAAACTGCTCCATACAACAAGGAAAACAGTTATTGAAAATTATCTGAAAGGGACTGATAGGAATCTGAGATGATATCTATAAAACTATCCGAATTCCAAAAGACATTTTAAAATAGGACAATATGTAACCAACTATGCATACAGTTTTTATAACATTATTAGGCAATGAGGCCTGTGTCCTTTGAGAAACAGTGCATGAAGAAGACAAGCAACAGAAGTGGACACTCACAGTCCTTAAAAATATTAAAAACAAAGTTAAAAGAAACTTGTTCTTTCATTGTATTTTTCTTCTTAGGAATTGAAATGCAATTGCTTGATATGACAGATGGCCCAAAAGTTGTTTGATAATCGAACTTTTATAAACACAAGTGTTCATTGATTTCAAACTACTTGAGCTTTAAGGATTATTAAAAAAAAGTGTTCAGAACCTAGCAGTAGGACTCAGAGCACCCAAACTCAAGGATATCCTATGTTAAATTGTCAGGGAGGGGCTTCCTATGTTAAATTGTCTAGAGGATTCAAGACTGGGTCTTAGCTTGAAATTTAGTTAGAAGTAATGGCTCTGCTATTTTTTTTTTTTAAGATGTCTGAAAGCCTTTCAATACAACTTAAAAACTTTCCCACGAATTTTTTTTTTAAGATTTTTATTTATTTATTTGTCAGAGAGAGAGCACAAGCAGGGGGAGCCACAGGCAGAGAAGGCAGAGGGAGAAGCAGGTTCCCCTCTGAGCAGGGAGCCTGTTGCAAGACTCCATCCCAGGACCCGGGGATCATAACCTGAGTCGAAGGTAGATGCATAACTGACTGAGCCACCCAGGCGTCCCTCCCTTGAAATCTTTTTAAAGAAAAAAAAAAAATCTCTTTTGAAATACTAATAATCACTTTTTAATTTATCTGGTCTGCAAGATAATGGTTTTCATGGTATAAGGAACATACTATGTTCAAAATAGTAATTCCAGAGACGTATGTATATTTTCCTGCATGTTGTAGGTTCTCCAAAACAGATAAATTCCAGTAGATAGAGCTCTCTGTAAACAAATAACTTCAGAAAAATAAGCTGTTTTTTGGAAATAATTTAAAAGAAAAAGAAATGTTACTTTTTGTTTTATATGAGTCAAAGTGTTACTTAATATATGAAGAACAAGGAAAATGTGATCAATTCTCAAGAGCTGAAGCCAACCCTGAGATGATCTAGATGTTCAGGCTGTTAGCCAAAAACAGCTATTACAATAATGCTCAATGATACAAATGAAAATATGCTCACAATAAACGAAAGAGGCATCTTAGCATAGAAACTAAAAATATTTAAAAATAGAAATTTTTTATCTGAAAAATATCTTAAAGAAAAAATTTACTGACTAGGCTACATTGCATAATGGAGATGACAAAAGGAAGTCAGCGATTTGAAAATAGATAATAGAAATTATCCTGTCTGAAGAAGAAAAGGGGAGAAAAAGATTGAAAAAATTAAGACCCTGAGGGATCTATGAGCAATATGAAAGGGTCTGATATACATATAACTGGACTCTCAGGAGGAGAGAAGAGAGAAAATGGGGAAGAAAATATTTGAGGTAATAATGATTAAAATTTCCCAAATTTGGTGAAATTAAATTTATAAATTCAAGAAGTTCAGAATATGCCAAATAGGACAGATTCAAAGAAAACCATGCTGTGATACTTGATAGCCACACTGCTAAAAACCAAAAATAAAGAGAAACTCTTGAAAGCAGCTAGAGAAAAATGACAAATCACCTACAGAGGATTAATGTTTGATTGATCCCAGACTACTCATCAGAAAGCACAAAGACAAAAAGACAGTGGAACAGCTTTAAAGGGCTGAAAGGAAAAAGTTTGCAAACAAAATTCTACATCCCTCAAAATATCCTTCAAGAGTGAGTGTGAAATAAAGCCATATTCAGAGAAGAGAAATTAAGAAAATCTGTTTGCACCAGATCTGCACAAGAAATGCTAAGGATCATCTCTCTCGGATGAAATGAAAACAGTGTTAGAGGGAAACTTGGATCTTTAGGAATGAGTGAAGAACATTAGAAATGCTTATTTTGTGTAAATTATACATAAATAAAGTTGATTTTTAAAGATTTCAAGGTAATTTTCCATGGAAAATTCTGAATGGAACCCACTGCCACAGCTGAAATCAAAGCAGGCAGAGACAAGAGTGTGCTCTGCTGCTAGAGAACCCTCTGGCCTTATCTCCTTCATGCAATGCATCTACCTGGTGCTTAGAAACCAATCAAAATATTTGCGTGGCTTTTGCTTTGGCCACGAATAGCTACCACTTTTTCCACCTTCAAGTACTCTTTTGTGTGATCTAGAGCTACTGTAAAGTATAACAGGAAAAAAAAAAAATGTCACTTAAAGATACCCAAAGTATCTTGTTCATCATTGCAAATGTCTTGGCTACTGCACTACAATTTCAGAAATCAAATTTTATACAAATAATGGGCAACTGGTTTGATTTTTTCCCCCAACAGCCAAAAGAAAATGAGATAGAAATATGCTGATCCCTTAAAAGTGTCATCCCTCTGAGCTCAATTCAACCCTGATATTCCTTGGAACAAAAGACCTTTCAAAACCCCTCTGCAGTTGATATAACTACTAAGTGAAATACCTGACCCTTGAGTAGATCCTGTACTGGAAAGGAGACATTATTGAGGTCAACTGACAAAATGGGAACATGGAAGGCAGAGTAAAGTATTACACCGATGTTAAATTTACTAAAGGTGATAACTGTATGATGGTGATATAAGAGGATATCTTTATTCTTGGGAAATACTTAGGTTTAAGGATAAAGGGCCATGGCATTTGTATGACCCTCAAAAATAAGTATAACATACACATAATAGGGACAGAGAAAGAAAATAAATGATAAAGCAAGTGGAGTAAAATGTTACTAATAGCTGAATCTAGGTAAAGGGTGCATGGGGTGTTTTTTGTTTTATTTTAATATCTACAACTTTTCTGTGAGTTTACACTTATACCAAATAAAACACCAATGGGGGGAGGGTGGAGAACTGTGGAAACAATCCAAGCCATTCTGTACATAAGTAGTAACCATTGGAAAAAAAGGTTTAATTCTAGTAGGAAATACCTGCATGTGAAAATCACCTTATTACAAGCCAGTGTTATTGCTATTAGAAAGATCCAGAGAAATATTATGGATACTTAACATGCAATACTCTTTCCATGCTTAAGTACTGTGGCATGGATTCCTCTCGCTTCATATTACCTAGGATTCACTCTGTATGTATAGAAAGACACGTGTAGACAGGAAAAGACATTTTCCCACATGGTACTTTTCTAAATACTCTCTCTCTTCTTATCTTTTGCTCTCTCCTTCCTACCTCCCCGTCTCTCCCTCCCTCCCTCTCTCTATCTCCATCTCCATCTCCCTCTCTTTCATTCTATCTGAATCAGGAACATGGAATTTAATTTTTGGTCTTAAAAACACTTACACAGGCACAGTTCTTGATGTCCTCAGTGAAGATTCTGAGAGGAATGCTTTTTGGCTGGTCCTTCTCTTTGGCTAGATTGATGTACCTAATCAAATTCAATAATAACCCCAAATAGAGTAGGATGAATTAGCTATTAGCTTACTTTCAAATTGATCTATGTGGCTAAAATTTTCAACATACTCTGTTATTTTTAAATGCATGTAAATAAACTCAGCAAAACCAAATTATGGGTTGGGAGAAAACATGCAAAACTATTTCAGGAAAATAAGACATGACTCAGAAAACAACAGGTTGCTCTTGTCATGTAAGATGTGAGCAGCAGATCCAGTCATCAAAGCTTTCCTGCCTAGACTGGAGGGCCCAGCACCTTCAAGGGTAGGAATGAGAAGGTGCTTTGAGCATCACTCAGGAGACTAAATTGCACTGAAGAAAATTTAATATGTATCTTTTGAGAATAATGTTAGCTCCAATCATTAGGTCTGAGAGAAGGGGAAGATGAGAGTGATAACCAGAATTTCATCAAAAATAAGCAATATGTGCATGTAAATAAGAGCAGATTATTTGCAGTAGCAGCCAGGGTACATCTAAATAAGAAATTATTTGAGGATAGTCTAACAATTTCTACTAAGTAGGGGAAGCATAGTGTGTGGGGGCGCTGCTTTGAAGGGATTTATTCTTTTCTCATGGGTTAAAGATGTATAGTATGTATAGTGACAAGATACCTTTGAAGGAAAGAATGCCATTTTTCCTTTTGTTCCGAAGAACTGCAATTTAAAAAAATGGGAAGAAAAAATTAAGATACATACAATACTTATACTAGCAAAATAAGATCACCATTCCAGAAAAAAATATCAGCAGCCAGTTGTTAAGGATGTGGATGCATGTGTTAATATCATACTGTCCTCATAGTTGGGCTTTGGAGGGACCCCACTCTTTTATGAGCGTATTAAAGCAATGGGAAGTAGATCCTAAAGTGGAAGAAAAGTTGGTTTTGAATCTGAACACTTAATTGTAACTATGTGATGCAAGCTATGCGATCATGGGCACTTTGCTTAACTGCGCTGATCTTCAGTTTCCAGAACTGGAAAAGGGTTAATTATACCCCGAGTGTTCCTGCAGCTGCAAGTGCTATTCAGATATAAAGAACATTATTATTCAAATTAAATCATACTTAAGGAATTTGGCATTTGGATGGAACTATCTTGGCCCAGAAACAAGAATATCTTTTTAGGAAAAAACACCTGTAATATTTTTATTTCTTCATCCACACAGCAGCTTGGAATGTGTTAAATTAGTTTCTAGAAAACATTCTTCATTACTGTGATCCTCTGAGCAAGATCAATCCAGCTAGTGCTAAACTACTAAAGGTTAGTCTTTTCTCAACTAAAGTTTTCACAGCATTTAATATCCAAAGTTGCGAATGTTTTAAGCCTCATTCATACATGGCCTTACCACTTACTAGCGTTTTTTTACTGTGGGAAACTACACAAAATAAAATTGACCATTAGTGACCTTTAGTACATTCACAGTTTTGTGCAACTACCGTGACTGTTTAGTTCTGGAACATTTTTTCACCCAAAAGCAAACCTGTGTCCATGAAGCAGTCAGTCACTCTTCCTTCCTTCCTGTTTCTAGCTCCTGTACCATATTTTGTGTATTTGTTGATAAACACTTGGGTTGTTTCTACTTTTTTTTGTTTGTTTGGTTTTTGGCTATTGTCGACAATGCTGCTATGAACGTTTGTGTATCAATTTTGTGTGCACCTATGTTTCTCTTGGGTATACATCTGGAGGTGGCATTGCTGGGTCGTATAGTAATTCTGTTTGACTTACTGAGGAACCATCAAACTGTCCACAGTGGCTGCCACATTTTATACTCCTCCCAGCAACACTGCTCCCCAACCCCTCCATCGCTGTTTCAGGATTTGTCCCATCTGGAAAATGGAACGCCCACTTCGCGCCCCAGCCTGCCTATGCGCATGGACACAGCTTCTAGTTAGCCATGCTGATCTGCAGAACAGTAATAATAACAAATAGCAAAAGCACTAGGTGCCAGGAATTGTTATAAATGCCTTCTATATGTTTACACAGCTTTTTAACTAATATAACCTGTAGAAGCCTGGCTTCCACATTTTCCTCCTTGTTAGGGAAAAAAAGTTTCTTGGAAACTCCCCTGTCAAAGACTTTATACATTCCCAATTGAAACTGGTTCCTTCCATTTGCAACATGGAGAAGACAGTAAGCAAGAGGAACTGAGAATCTTTACAGAAATACGTCGTGGAAAAGAAGACATGCGGAGAGCATATAAATACATATTTCTTCCCAATAAGCTTTGAAAATTTTTCATCAAGTCAACGCTGCATTATAGGGCTTAATAAATTAACAACTTGTAAACATTTTCGTTGTCTTCCCTTTGTGATGACGTGTGGCATTTTGGTGGAGTGGGGTGAGGAGAAGAAAGGAGGGTGTTAAGTGCATGTGATGAACACTCATTGTGCAAAACAAGAATGAGACTTGGGGTGTGGTTGTTTCAAACAGCAGATGTAAGTGTTGCACCACCCCTGTAAACTCAGGAGTGTCTGCTCAGGATGTCCGGGGTAGAGAGTCACATTCCCCATCCTCATGTCAGCCTAAGAATGTGTCTTGCACAACTAACCTCTACTCAACGCAATCATACTGTTGTTTTC
This sequence comes from Halichoerus grypus, assembly GCF_964656455.1. NCBI lineage: Eukaryota > Metazoa > Chordata > Mammalia > Carnivora > Phocidae > Halichoerus > Halichoerus grypus. Next base: position 101,513,798 of record NC_135714.1, read on the forward strand.
GATGGTCACCTCTCTAGAGACACCAACTAAGATAAGCAGTACACAGCAATTCAGGCAACCTCATATTCAATGACATGATTAATTTCTTTGTATAATTACATACTACTTTTAAAGGAATGAACTTGGGAGTATAAGAGCAATTTTTCAAATTTAATTGGACTCTTTAATAGTACTTGCTCAAGAAAAATATGCCAGTGATTTGGAAACACAGATACCCCCTGGGAATTAGGGGGCAGGATATTGGAGAGGGGTTCTAGAACCTCACTCTCTTGATTCTCCTTCCATATGCCTAAAACACCCAATTCCTCAAGTGGCTCCTAGAGCCCATCTGAAAAACCACTGATCAAAACCAAAAGAAATTACTCCAATAGTTCCCACTCTACGTTATCTACTTGCTCCCATTTGTACATACCTTTTGGGGGAAAGTACAAGGCAAATGAGTGTCATTATGGGAAGTCAAAAAGTGAGTCACTGGCTTGATATATAATCAGATTAAAATGTTTTTCTTTTTAACCCATGTAAATACAAGACCAAACGGTCGGTCTTACCTGAAGGTGGCCACAAAGGTCACCGTGGGCCAGCCCAGGATAAAGGACCTCCCAGCACAGATGTTGGCATCCTCCACTCTGTCCATACAGTTGGCAGTCCACACGGTGTTCAGTGGTATTTTATTTTTTATCTTAAGTTTTTTCTTATACCTAGAAAGATACCCAAACAAGACCTCTGTCAGTTTGTTTCATAAATGTTATGGGAACAGCCGTGCTCATCAGAGACCAGTTCTCACTGCTCCAGGGCACAGCATGCCTCCCTTGTCTCTATTACCCTCTGTGCCCAGCACAGCAAATGGTGACATGACCTTTACAAAGTGTGTGTTGAGCGAAGTCTGGCCCTAGGAAGGCCCTGAAAACACTTCCTCAAATGGCAGCAAGTGGCCATTTTTCTGAATGTTGAGTGTTGAGTAAAGACGATATATTGCAGAGCTTTTTCAGAAAACCATTAATTCATTTATTATTGTTAGAATTTGTTTCTTATTATATATAGTTTTATGGTTATTATTAGAGTTAATTATTCATTTATGACTTGCTTACTTCAAAAAGTATTTGAGGGGCTGAACAAAGCTACCTGTACACGATTTATAAAAATAGTCATACAATTTTTTTCTTAAGAGAGACAAACCAGGGGGCGCGCCTGAGTGGCTCAGTCGGTTAAGCATCCAACTCTTGGTTTCGGCTCAGGTGGTGATCTCAGGGTCTTGAGATCGAGTCCCCGTGTAAGGCTCCCCTCTCAGTGGGGAGTCTGCTTCCCCTCTCCCTTTGCCCTTCCCCCCGCTCACGCTCATTCTCTCTAAAATAAATAAATACATAAATAAATCTTCAAAAGAGAGAGAGAGAGAGAGAGAGAGAGACAAACCAAGAACAAAAAATAAACTTGGATCAGAAAGATTTAAAAGTTATTTTCAACCTTAATTAAAAAAAAAATACTTTCTAGCCTTTAAAGCATAGGTTATTTTCAATTTCCCTTCTTAAAATTTTATCCATATCATTTTCCCTTAGATTCTGGCTAAAACTGAAAAACTGTTAGCCTACAGATTGAGCCCAATTTAAAAATCATCAATCCATCAATCAATCAATCCCAGATCAGTGGTCAGGAGGTCGTATATGTGAGTGATGGATACTTCCCATTTCTCTGAGGAGTCAGAAGGTGATCAACTTTGTCAGTGGTGAAACTGCTTTTTGACAATTTCTGCCTAATCTTCTTTGATCTCTAACATGAAAACCACCATATTGATTAATTTGGTTAATTCACAACTTTAACTCTCAGGTGGGCTTGAGATTTAAATAGTTATAAGCCCTCTGAGGGATGCTTAGGGAACTTGGACACACCACTCTGGAACTCCTTCCTATTCAGAAACACATGTGGAAACACTAAACTAAAATGAGATCAAAGACACCTCATGTGCAAAAATCCCTATGACTCCAATGATTCATGGAACAATTAAAGCTAAGACTCTCCAATGGGTTTTATGAAAGAAAAATAATTTTGCTGGAAGCGCACTTGAAGGATAATCTAGATTCAAAGTTTATGACACAATGAATAAAGTCATCAGATAAAATCATTATCAGATATCAGATGTCTGATTATCAGATAAAATCATTTTTCTAGATAGTAACTCCAAAGGCGTTGCCAAGGTAAAAATATATGGCTAATGGGAAAGATAGACATATATCTGTTTGTTTTCACAGATTTTTTTTTTGTTTTTCTAATGTAGGTATCTGTGTGTATACAGACACCTGAGGTACTGTGTGGAAACTTCCAAATACATTGACCTGGAAAAAGGCATCTCAATAATTCTCTCCTTAGTTCAAGAAAGCGCCAAGATTATCTACTCCAAACCAAGGAGTTATCCCAAAGCCCAGAGCATGGTTTCTACTGTCCTATAACATTTGGAGCACTTACCATATGCCAAGCACTGTTCTAAATATTTTATAAATACAAATATAAAAAATTTAATCCTCAAACAACTACACTAGGTGGTCTTTATTAGCTCCATTTTACAAATAAGGAAACTCACAGAAAGGTCAAAAAAATTGCCAAAGGCAAGAGAGTTTGAACCCAGACAGCCTAACACATGAGCCCATGTTTGTAACCACTTGGCCTCTGTGGGTGCTGACCTATCGTTCCATGAACTACCCTTCTCATGTTTCCTACCCTCACTCAGCCTCACTTCGGTCCCCAGAGCCATCAGGCTTTCTCATGGGATTGTCTGGGGAGTGAGAGGATAGATCTCAAGACATTGTATTAACAAAGCTACTTGCTAGCTTGGAAATATTTAAAGTTTATTACAACAAAGCTTCATACTTCAGTGGATTCTTCTAGGGTCTTACTGCATTTCTTCACTCTCAATCACTGACCCAACTGGATTATCTCAGTAGAAATTGGAAAGTATTAATCTAATGGAAACTGACTTGAGGAGAAGAAAGAGGAGGAGAAAGAACTGTGGTTTTTATTTCTAAAAATAGTCCTTTATTATATTTGTATTAACATGATGGATATCACTCTTGCTTTCTGTTACCTCAACCTTTATACCAGAAGGGAAGCCCCAGTGCACTGTGGAAATTTACAGGATTCTAGGGAGATTTCCCCTGTTCTAAGAAAGGGGTATCCTTTTACAGATGTTGGGAGTGGGGGTCATGGTATATTCTGTAAGTAATTCTTTGTAATTTCACGCATAATGAGTTAATAGTCATCTTCATCTTTTGACCTAATTTAAATTCATTTTTTGTTTCATTTCATATTCTTTAATACCTACATATGAGGCATGTGATGTCTAAAGAACTAAGTTCAGTCCCTTCCTTTTTGTAAATTCTTCATGGGCCTCTACTAGTATTAATATCTTAATATTTATCAAGCAGATACTGTTCTTAAAAATAAAGTAATAATTTTATTTGAAAAATAACTTATTTAGTATTCTAATGAATATCAAAAGTAATAAGGAAGGTTCCATCTGACCTCAATTCTTGAGAAATTTCTAAAGGTGTATGAAAAAAATCCCCAAACAATTTCCACTATTATTGACATCTTGTACGACTAGAGAAATATAATTTCTTTGTGAAGAAACAAACATTTAAATTCCTTTTACGATTACACACAAACTAAAATTCACTAATTCTGACAGAATAAATAGGTAGCAATTAGTCAACTACTTACCCAATCTGTGTTAATTTCTATAGCGTCAACCTAAAGATGAGAGTTTCCAGCTGAAGCCTGCAGGTGAGCTGAGGTAAAATGGAACCTGGGTCACCCCAACCCCTTCTTCTTATAGCTAATTGGAAAACGTAGGCCCTAAATTCAGATTATTAATTTGAACAGATTGATTCAGGGCATAACACAATCCTCCAAGAACAAGGATGACAGGGATGAAACAAGGTTGTTAATGCAGGAGCTATTTCTTTTTAGTTGTTTCCTTCTAGAAAAAAAAATGTAAACTTTTCCAATATTAACAGTGATCATAAATATACCCAAATATTTACTATGGGAATGTTCTCATAGTCGTTTTCTAAAAACTGTGGCAAAAACTTGTACGCGGCCACAGCATGAAGTGCTGCTCGTGACTGCTAGGGACAGAATTGTGTCCCCTCCCCCACTGCTCCCCACAGTCTTACCGTGAAGCCCTCTCTGCCAATATGACCATGTTTGGAGAGAGAGCTTTTAAGCGGTAACTAAGTGTAAATGGGGCCATCAGGGTAAGGGCTTAGTCCAGTAGGATCGGTGCCCTTGTAAGAAGAGGGAGAGAGAGCTCTGTGTGTGTGTGTGTACATGCAGGCGCTGAGGAAACCCCACAGGGCATAGGCCAGAGGGCAGCCATCTGCAAGCAGAAAGACAGCTCTCGTGGGAACCTGACCCTGATGGTGTCCCGAACTTGGACTTCCAAAAATCTGTGTTCTCTCTCTGTCAAGGGCCTTGGTTTTAGAAACCAAATTCAAGTGCCTGAGATCACTTACATTTTCTAATATTCCTAATGGATGTAAAAAGTATATAAGATAATCTTTCAGGAGCTGAGTCTCTTAAAGAGAACATTATTAAATACATTGATGTAGATTTTGTCACATCATAAAAACCCTTGCGTAGACACAAAGACCTATCTCAGAAGCAATATGTGAAGAGGAAAAATGTTGCACTTCTTTTGTAATAGTGAACCAATCAAAATAAAAAATTCAGCTCTTAAAAGGATGCAGTTCTCTCATGGAGAAAGAACACTGCCTTTATATAAAATCTTTTCAGCAGAACACCGTAGGTTCCGTAAAACCCGCTGCGAGGTAAGCAGTATCCAGGACAATAAACGGCTCTAGTAGGAAAAGAAAGGTCTTCTCCTCTCCCTAAGTGCGATAATAATTACAAAGATGAAAACAAAGTGAAGGACAACCTGTTCCCCTTATAAATCGAATGTGAGTGGTCTGCAAGGTCCCAAGGAGCAGGAAAGGAGTTTGCTGTTTGTTAGCGTGTCTCGGGCTGAGCATGGAAGAGTAGGTGTGGCATGGTGTGGCAGGAAGAGTGTGGCCTTGGGATGAAGGCAGGCCTGGCTTGGAGTCTCTCCCACCATTTCCCTGTGGATGACAGGTCCATTCCTGAGACTTCCTCCATCCCCATTTTCATTTCTGCAGCCGGTGGATGATAACAATACTGGCCTTGGAGGGCTGTGGGGAAATCACACGAGGAATCTGTAATGCTCCTCGTGTGGTCCCCAGCATGCGTCCCACACATTTTAGTCTCCTGTACTCACCTTGGTTAAATAAAGAGAATGGTAACTACTCTGCTTTTTTAAAAATAATGATGTGGCCCTCTATCGGGAGGAGCAGAGTGCGTCACATGGACCTCATGTCAGGACCTGGACAGTCTTTTTCTCTCTGTCCTCCTCATGACATCACCACCTCCAAGGCTACATCTGTAGGCAATATCACTCATCTCAAATATATTTTACTATTTCTGTCTTTGCCTCTGGTTTTTTTTTTTTTTTCTTTTTTTTTGGACAGCTACACTACCGTCATTTCTCAGTTCACTAAGCATTCTGACCTATTTCTTACCAGATACCAAGCAGATTGGAGTTGTTTACTCACCGTAAAGGAAAGGTTGATTTCAATAATGAAAGAGAATCTAGGTGTTCATGGAATGTTGTATGAAATTCAGAAAAATAGAAAGAATAGAAACAGCAGCACCACACGTAGAATAAAAGCCTGTACTTTGAAAGAAACGGACCTAATTTCAAATGTAGACTCTACTCATCACTAATATGGTGACCTGGGCAAAACCTTCAGACCTCTGATTTTCAGAGTTCTCCTCTAAAATAAAAATAATCCCATCTCACAGCGTAGTTGTAAGGTTGGAGAAGATTACATACATGAAGTTCTTAGCATAACATCTGTCATGTAGTAAGCCCCTGATAAATTATCATTAATGTCACTCAGATTGAGTATAGCATTTTGCCACATTAGTACTTGCATGTCTTACTAATGGCATGGCATAACTGGGAGCTGGTGAGGGCAGCAAAATAAAGGGGGGTAGTTTTTTTTCTGGTGACTAAAAAGCTTCTTGGTATTTGGTTTGTTGGAATAGTCTTTGTCTTTCATGATGTTTTGTGAATAATGAAAACAGAGACAGAGCAAGTAAACAGCTGACCTCCCACCCACCTGCTTTTGGACACTTATTGAGCAATCATCAGGTTCCAGGCTGGATATCAGCTGCATTTGTGTTCAGGGTTGAGAGGAAAGTACACGCAGTTAGTTCTGTCTCCAGCATATATTCCAAATCTGTCTGCTGCCTCCTTCCTTTTTACTGCACTCCTATCCTGGAGCCCTTGAGAGCAGCCATCAGGACTACTGCCTCCCCTAACCAGTCTCCCTGCTCCCACTCTTGCTTAAGCATCCATCCATTACCTAGCAACAGTCAGAAAAATTTGCTAGAGCTATAAATCAGATTCGGTCAGTCCTAGTTAAAAATGCCATGGCAAAATGTGTCCACTTTCACCATGGCCTGTGCAGACCGTGTGTGACTGGACCCTGAGCGCAGTATCACATCTGATCGCATGCCCCATGCTTCGGCTCCCATCAAACCAGCCTTCCTGAGCCCCTCCCCCCAGGGGTCAGGTTGCACCCACGTAGCCTGCCGGTCCCTCAGCCTAGAAGGTTCAGGCACCTCGTCTAGGAACGTGGCTGCTTCTCATCCCATAGATCTAGTTTCAGTGCTGCCACCTCAGAGAGGCCCTCCTGGACTACCCCTCTCTCAAACGTTCCCATCATCTCCACACAGCCCCCTGTCTACCTTCTATCAGAAGCACTAATCACAATCTATAATTACCCCTCTTATTTTTATCATTTGTCTGTAAGTTCCAGGCAAGAGAGACACTGCTTGTCACATTCTCTATTGTATTCTCTGCAGGCAGGGGAGGGGGGGGTATGGCACAAAACAAGACCTCCATAAGTACTTGTTGAATGAATGAAGGATCAAAACATGGGCAAAAACAAAAGAAAAAAAATGTCATGTCTTCTTATGGTAAGGGTTAATGGAAATGTAACTTCGTGATCATCACGAGGGCACGTTGCTTAGTATACATACTTGGTATCGGACACCAGCAAGAAATCGCTGAACAAGAAGAGGTGCCGCTTCTGCCTCCTCCAGCCTCTCTTGAGCTCGACGGGGCCGTGGATAAGCAGGGTAGGGGCGGCACCCTCAGATGATGTAGTGCTTTTGCTGCGGGCGTCCACCTCAACAGAAGAGCTCTTCCTGCAACCCACCAAACACCACGGAGCAGCTAGTTACTAGTCAAATATACAATAGAGTTGTATGCTAAATGTCAAGGTTCGCACAACACTAAAATTCAGTCTCAACCCCGAAAGCAGAGCTCCAGAGCTCACATTCAGGGATCGCTGAGTTATAGAAAGCTATTGAAAGAGATGAGGTCGGACGTCTGGGTGGCTCAGTCGGTTAAGCGTCTGCCTTCAGCTCAGGTCATGATCCCAGGGTCCTGGGATCGAGCCCCACGTCGGGCTCCCTGCTCAGCGGGGAGCCTGCTTCTCCCTCTGCCTCTACCCCTCCACCCTGTTTGTGCTCTCTCTCTCTCTCTCTCACATGCTCTCTTTCTCAAATAAATAAACACAATATTTTGAAAAAAGAGAGAGAGATGAGGTCACTTGGTGAACTGATACCGATGGAGAACAGTTTCAAGGACAAAGCCCTTGGGCATGCCAACACTCAGACGTGGGGTGGAGAAAGCAGCAAAGCTAATCATGAGCTGTTAGGAAGGGGAGAATCAAGAGGTAGAGTGTATTACAAGAAGGCAAACAACAACAAACAGGACAATTTGTGGCCTAATATAAAACAAAATGATATGGTGTGTGTGTGAAGAATTAATTACAATTTGCTTTCATGTTAAGATAAAAATGAAGACAACTGAAGATTCTGGAAATTTACTTATCTAAATCTATCTAAATCTTATCTAAATCAATATTCAAACTTGGGGGAAAAATTCTCAAAGATCGGCGAAAATACTGGAAACATCAAAAAGTTTCTAAACACAAGAGTTTAGCTGTTACTTGGCTGAGCTCTGACTGAGCTCTGATAGGACTTTCTGGTCGTCATAGGTAAAACAACTAAATTGAACAGAATGCAAAAGTTCTTTCATAAATAGGACAGATATTTTCATAGACCTGGGAAAATTCTCTCTCGTGGAGCCAAGAAAGTGTCTCCTCCGAGAAAGTAAGCCCTGCTCTCTTCAGCTCAGCGGCACTGAATCTTACGAACCTGAGTAGCTTTTCATGAAGCTGGTGCTGAAGTTACTCATTAGTTTACATGTATTAGAAGAAACAAAAGAGAACAACACTCCCTGTTACTGTCAGTCTGTTTTGAGGCTCAAAAAGAGTATATCAAAAGACTACCTTCCGCGGTGAAGCCTTGAACGAGCACCTATAAGTTCAGCATGTTTTCTGAATGACGTGAACATCCTTTTGTCTTCAGTTCTCAGGACTGAAAATCAAGTGAGTCTACAGCACTAGGCAGAGTACTGTAAAATGCTTGAAGCCTGAGGATTCCACAGTAACCTGGGATCACTACCATTATGATGTCACGGATCTAAGGCTCATGCCATAACTGCCAAACTGACATACTTGTTTCCCTGATTTGGCCTGCACGTTTTGATTTTTTAAAAGTAATCTTTTTTTTTTATTTTGAGATAACTATAGATTCATATGTATCTGTAAGAAATAATACAGAGAGATTACATCAATTTTCTACAGATAGAGACTTCCAGACACTTCCATCACCACAAGGATCCTTCCTATTACCCTTTTACAACCACACACACTTCCTTCCACCTCCCCCACCTCTTTAATCCCTGGCAATCACGAATCTGTTCTCCATGTGTATAATTTTGACATTTCAAGAACGGTATACAGAGGGGATCATATAGTATGTAACATTTTTGTGATTTGCTTTTTTCCACTCAACATAACGGGAGAGTCATCCGGATTGCCACAGGTGCTCACAGTCCATTTCTCTGTGTCTCTTAGTAGTATGCCAGGATACGGCTGTATCACAGTTTGCTTCACCACCTGCTGAAGGAATTCTGGATTGTCTGCAGGCTTGGGCTTCCACTAATAAAGCTGCTGTAAACATCTGTGTACAGGTTTTTGTGTCAGCGTCGGTCTTCTCTTCTCTGGGCTAAATGCCCAGGAGTCCAATTGCCAGGTCCTAGGGTAGCTGCTCTGTTTTGTTTTTTAAGAAACTGTCTAACTGTTTTCCAGAATGGCTCTGCCATTTCACATTCTCACCAGTACTGCGGGAGTGATTCAGTTTCCCCACAGCCACACTAGCATTGGGTGTTGTCATTTTTTATTTTAGCTGTTCTGATAGCTGTGTCGTGATATCTCACTGTGGATTTAACGTGCATTTCCCCAATGGTTAGTGATGCTAAACATCTATTTGCCATGTGGACATCTTCTTCAGTGTGACGGAACCTACAGTAGTCTGTTAAAAACATTTTCCGTGGAGACGGTGTTCCCTGTCCACTGGAAAACTGACCGTTTTACAGATGAGGAGGTGCTTCACGGACAGGTTAGACGCTTTCAACCCAAGCGGCTGCGACGTAACGTGAAGGATTCAAATCCAGCTGACTCAGGAGGTCACTCAACTTCCTGTGAGGGCCCCCCACTCTTCTCACACGGACAGTGTCTTTCCTTTGACAACAGTGGAGGACTGAAATTTGATCCTACTAACAAAGTTCGTGGTTTCCCTTATAGGCACCTCTAACAGGTATGTGAATCCCTCTCTTTTATTCCCCACTCGACTCTATGGACCTCAAGGAAAGAGTCTATGTCTGATTTATCATTTTAATTCTCACAAACATTGGCACATTGGAGGAATTCAAAAATTCTCTTGAATGGGTGAATGAAATAGTTTTCTGGCATGGATGGATGGGGAAAAGGCATGACCTAAACTAGTCTCTCTCTCATTTACTTCATTCATTCAACAGATAGTGTTTGAACCTGTACTAGGAGAAAGACACTTGCTAGGTCTGGGCAACAGAGAGCCAGGCCCCACTCTCACAAAACCAGGATTTAAATGGGGGGGTGCGGGGGCAGAAATTAAACAAAGAGCGTCATCAATAACTGTGTAACACCAGACTCTGGAAAGTACTGCAGAGAAAAATTAAAGAGTGAGATGAGAAATTAAAAGAGGGACCTGACACCTGATTTCAGTTGTGAAGAAGTCTCCTTTGAAGAGCTCCTTTAAAATGAGCTTTAAAGAATAATTAGGGATTGATTAGAGAGAGGAGAGAAAAGAGGAAGGCAGAGGGAAGGGACAAGAAGAGAAGTGTATTGGAAGGGAAGATACATTTTTCAGCTGAAGGGACAGAATGCGAATATGTGACGTTTCAGAGACATGGAAGAGTTTGCTAGATTGCAGACACAGGCAGAAGGTACAGGAGCATGAAATATGCCTGAAAAAGTAAGTAGAGGCAAGAGCACAAGTCCTGGTAGACCTCTTAGACTTTACTGAGGCCTCTCATCTGAAAACCAAACTAGCACAGAAGTGACATGTAGATAGTGGCCTTCAGACTTTTCACCACTTTTATTTTTTTTAAGATTTTATTTATTTATTTGGGGGGGGGCGGGTAGCAGAGGGAGAGGGACAAGCACAAACAGTGCTGAGAGTGGAGCCTGACCTGGGGCTCGATCTCACAGCCCTGAGATCATGACCTGAACCAAGATCATGACCTGAGCCGAGATCAAGAGTCAGAAGCTTAACCGACTGAGCCACCCAGATGCCCCTTCTCACCACTTTTAAAGGGACAAGTGCTAGTCTGGACACGTTTGATTGTATTAGAACCATGGAGGCTCATTGGGCAACACTTTCTGGCCTCCCATCAAGCATCTGTCAAAATTTATTTAAGGTAAAAATGTAGGCACACTTATCTCTGCACCTTCCCCAATTCCCGGATTATGTCCCATTTCTCTGCCTCTCCCTTCAGAGAAGTTCGAGATTTAGAGACCAGGAAAACTCTCCTTCTAGAATCTAGTATCTGCTTATCAATACTGATATGCATCAGTCTCACTTGAGGGAGTTTTCAGGCACTCCCTCTGTAACCCCCAGAGGTTCTGATTCATCAGATCCAGAAAACCTGTATTTTAAAAAAATTTTTGAGTGATTCTTGTATGTAACCAGGATTGTGAGTTACTAGTCTTCAGGAATTAATTGAGAAAGATGTAGTGTTCTGATTCTATCTTCCCCTTGTAGTAAAGCCAAGGAGAGAAAAGTTTTCTCAGAAAGATAAAGGGAGCTTTCCTTAGTCATGTAATAGTTACATTTACAGTAATAGCTAAAGCTTAATTTCTTCTAAAATACCATTGCTATTTATTTTAATTTGGTGAATGAGCTCTAAATAGAATAACAGTGATAGGGTTTGTTTTCATCTATTTCATTGAACACTTAACTTTTCACCCTAAATATCAAATAGAAGAGACAGTATAAGGTGATCCTATGCCCATAATACCAATGTTTTTAAGCATGTTGCAAAGACAAGACTATTTTTTAAAAAAAGGTTTTTTGAAGATTTTATTTATTTGAGAGAGAAGTGAGAGAGAGAGAGAGAGCATGAGCGGGGAGGGGGTTGGGGGGGAGGGGGAGAAGCAGACTCCCCTAGGAGCAGGGAGCCCGATGTGGGGCTCGATCCCAGGACCCTGAGATCACGACCTGAGCCGAAGGCAGATGCTTAACTGAATGGGCCATGCAGGTGCCCCTAGACTATTTTCTTAATTCAATTTCTTTCTTTGAATTTTTTAATATTTATTTTATTTCAATTCCAGTATAATTAACAGTGTTATATTAGTTTCAGGTGTACGATATAGTGATTCGATAATTCTATACATTACTCAGTGCTCATCATGATAAGTGTACTCTTAATCCCCATCACCTACCATCCAGCCCCCCACCCACCTTCCTTCTGATAACCATCAGTTTGTTTTCTATAGCTAAGAGTCTGTCTTTTGGTTTATCTCTTTTTTATTTGTTTTGTTTCTTAAATTCCACATATAAGTGAAATCATATGGTATTTGTCTTTCTCTGACTTATTTCACTTAGCATTATACCCTCTAAATCCATCCATGTTGTTGCAAATGGCAAGATTTCATTCTTTTTTATTGCTGAATAATATTCCATTGTGTGTGTGTCTGTGTGTGTGTGTGTGTGTGTGTGTATATATATATATATATATATATATATATATATATATATATACCACATCTTCTTCATCCATTCATCTATCAGTGGACACACTTGGGCTTGCTCCATAATTTGGCTACTGTAAATAATGTTGCAACAAACATAGGGGTGCATATATCTTTTTAAATTAGTGTTTTTCTTTTTTTAAAGATTTTATTTATTTATTTATTTATTTATTTATTTATTTGAGAAAGAGAGAGGGTGAGCAGACAGGTGGGGGCAGGGGCAGAGGAAGAGGGAGAGGGAATCTCAAGCAGACTCTGTGCTGAGCGCAGAACCCAATGTGAGGGTCGATCCCACGATCCCGAGATTATGACCTGAGCTGAAACCATGAGCTAGATGCTTAACCGACTGAGCCACCCAGACACCCCACAAATTAGTGCTTTTCTATTTTGGGGGTAAATACTCAGTTGTGGATCATATAGCAATTCTAGTTTTCATTTTTTGAGGAACCTCCATATTGTTTTCCACAGGGGCTGCACCAGTTTGCATTCCCACCAACAGTGCACAAGAGTCCCTTTTTCTCCACAATCTTGCCAAAACCTGTTGTTTCTTGTGTTGTTGATTTTAGCCATTTGGACAGGTATGAGGTGATAGCTCACTGTGGTTTTCGTTTGCATTTCCCTGATGATGAGTGATTTGAGCGTCTTTTCGTGTGTCTGTTGGCCATCTGTGTCTTCTTTGGAGAAATGTCTGTTGATGTCTTCCGCCTATTTTTAAATTGGATCATTTGGTTTTTTGGTGTTGAGTTGTATAAGTTCTTTATATATTTTGGATACTAACCTTTTCTATCATTTGCAAATATCTTCTCCCATTCAGTAACTTGTCCTCTAGTTTTATCGGTGGTTTTCTTTGCTGTGCAGAAGCCTTTCATTTTGATGTAGTCCCAATAATTTATTTTTGCTGTTGTCTCCCTTGCCTCAGGGGACATATCTAGAAAGATGTTGTTGCAACCAGTGTCTGAGAAAGTACTGTCTGTGCTCTCTTCGAGGACTTTCTTGGTTTCAAGTCTCACATTTAGGTCTTTAATCCATTTTGAATTTTATTTTTGTGTGTAGTGTAAGAGAGTGGTCCAGTTTCATTCTTTTGGATGTACCTGTCCAGTTTTCCCAACACCAGTTTTTGAAGAGACTATCTTTTTCCCATTGTATATTCTTGCCTCCCTGCTTGTACATAAAATCATGGGTTTATTTCTGGATTCTCTCTTCTGTTCCGTTGATCTATTGTCTACTTTTCCGTCAGTACCATACTGTTTTGATTATTACAGCTTTGTGATATATCTTGAAATCTGGGATTGTGATACCTCCAATTTTGTTCTTTCTCAAGATTGCTTTGGCTATTTGGGGCCTTTTGTGGTACCATACATATTTTAGAATTATTTGTTCTAGTTCTGTGAAAAATGCTATTGGTGTTTTGATAGGGATTGCATTAAATCTGTAGATCATTTTGGGTATGGGACATTTTAAAATATTTGTTCTTCCATCAATAAGCATAGAATATTTTTCCATTCATGTTGTCTTCAATTTTTTTTCATCAGTGTTTTATAGTTTTCAGAATATAGGTCTTTCACTTCCTTGTTTAAGTTTATTCCTAAGTAGTTTGTTATTTTTGGTATAATTGTGAATGGGACTGTTTCTTAATTTCTTTTTCTGCTTCTTCATTATTAGTGTATAAAAATGCAGATTTCTGTATATTGATTTTGTATCCTGTGATTTTCCTGAACTCATTTATCAGTTCTAGTCTATTTTTGGTGGAGTCTTGAGGGTTTTCTGTATATATAGTATCATGTCACCTGCAAATAGTGAAAGTCTTACTTCTTCCTTACCCATTTGGATGCCATTTATTTCTTTGTCTTGTCTTATTCCTGGGGCTAGGACTTCCAGTGCTATGTTGAATACAAGTAGTGAGAATGGACATCCCTGTCTTGCTCTTGATCTTGGGGAAAAGCTTTTAGTTTTTCACCATTGAGTATGATTTTAGCTGTAGGTTTTTATATGGTCTTTATTACATTGAAATATGTTCCCTCTAAACCTACTTCGTTGAGAGTTTTTATCATGAATGGATATTGTACTTTGTCAAATGCTTTTCTGCATCTATTAAAATAATCATGTGCTTTTTATCCTTTCTCTTGTTGATGTGATGTATGATGTTAATTGATTTGTGAATATTGAATCACGTTTGCATCCTAGGAATAAATCCCACTTGATCACCGTGAATGATTTTTTAATGTATTGTTGGATTTGGTTGGCTATTATTTTGTTGAGGATTTTTGCATCTGTGTTCATCAGAGATATTGGCCTGTAGTTCTCTCTTTTTTTAAAAAGATTTTATTTATTTGCGATAGAGCAAGAGTGAGAGAGAGAGAGAGAGCACAAGCAGGGGGAGTGGGAGAGGGAGAAGCAGGCTCCCCGCCGAGCCAGGAGCCCGATGGGGGACTCGATCCCAGGACTCTGGGATCATGACCAGAGCTGAAGGCAGACGCTTAACTGACTGAGCCACCCAGGCGTCCTCTTTTTTTTTTTTTTTTTTTTAAATGTCTTTACCTGGTTTTGGTATCAGGGTAATGCTGGCCTCACAGAATGAATTTGTGAATTTGGAAGCTTTCCTTCTAACTCTTCTTTAAATGTTCGGTAAAATTCACCTGTGAAGCCATCTGCTCCTGGACTTTTGTTTGTTGGGAGTTTTCTGAATGCTGATTCAATTTCATTCCTGGTAATCAGTCTGTTCAAGTTTTCTATTTCGTCCCGATTCAGTTTTGGGAGGTTATATGTTTCCAGGGATTTATCATTTCTTCTAGGTTGTTCAATTTGTTTGCATACAATTTTTCATAATATTCTCTTATAATCCTTCATATTTCTGTGGTGTTGGTTGTCCTTTCTCCTCTTTCCCTTCTGATTTTGTTTATTTGAGTCCTCTCTCTCTCTCTCTCTCTCTCTTTTATGAGTCTGGCTAAAGGTTTATCTATTTGGTTGATCTTTTCAAAGAACCAGCTCCTGGTTTCATTGATCTGCTCTATTGGTTTTTTTTTTAGGTTCTATTTCATTTATTTCTGCTCTAATCTTTATTATTTTCTTCCTTCCTATTTAGGTTTTGGGTTTTGTTTGTTCTTTTTCTAGCTTCTGTAGGTGTAAGTTTAGGTTGTTTCTTCAATATTTTTCTTACTTCTTGAGGTAGGCCTTGATTGCTATAAACTTCCCTCATAGAACAGCTTTTGCTGGATTCCAAAGTTTTTGGACCATTGTGTTTTCATTTTCATTTGTCTCCATGTATTTTTTAATTTCTTCTCTGATTTATTCCCTTAAAATTTTAAATCTTTGATTAAATGTGTATATTGGAAAACATTATGCAGTGTCAAGAGCATGAGCTCTGGAATCCAATTACCTAGTTTTAATCCTTCCTTATGATTTACTACCTACATGACACTGGGTAAACCTGTTATACTTCTAAAGCCTCAATGTCCTTATCTGTAAAATCAAAATGATGATGAAAGCATCTGCTTCATAGGGTTGTTGTGAGAATTAAATGAGATCATACTGCAGAAATGTTAGTATGGTACCTAACAGATTAATCCTTCAAATAATTTAGTTATGCTTATAGGAGACAATGAGGCTTTTTATTCAAAATAGCAACAATATAATGGGTATTCTCCCATGACCAAAGACAGGGAGAGAGAACAGGTAGTAATGCCAACTGAGTAACTACAAATTGCCAAGTTCTTTGCCAGGCAGTTTATGGACATCATCTCATTTCCTTGCAGCAGATTTGTGAGGTAAGAATCATTATTTCCATTTTATAGATGGAGAAACTGAAGCTCAATAAAGTTAAGTAACTGAGATACCAAATAATCTGCAGAGTCAAGTTTGTCTAATTTCAAAGTCATATAGTTTTTCCTCACCTAAACAATGTTTTCCTTCTGGAGGAGGAAAGAAAATATATTTTAAGCCGCATCCCATTTAGGTTGGCTCCCAAATTATTTAACTGACACACATGTGAGTGTTTTCATCAGCTGTCAGTGTTTGCCTATGGTGCCCCTATGCCACTCAGTCTCTCCTCCCTGAAATGGCTGGTTGAGGAACACTTAGCCACTGCTGGTACCATGTCCTAACTGTCAGTCAGGAAGTTTGCATCAGCTCCCAAGATGGACAGGAGACTCCTGTTACTTTACGGAGCCAGATCTGAGGTTTTAGACAGGCGGGGAGGAGGAGGAGTCGGGACTGGGAAAGTCTAATGATTCCCCTCCTGATGTCTAGTGGTTCACATCTCTAAGATAGATACCAGGCTGTGAATTGTGCCTCCTCAGCTGATCCCCATTCTGGATCAGTATCCCTATGAGTAATTTCTCTCCTGATTCTGGCACTCTGGACTTTCTACTACCACTGACGGATTTTTATCTCTATAGAGGGAAAAAAGGGATGCCCAGGCCTTGGCTGTGAGTGCTCACTCCACTACCCTTTGCTGCCCTCTACTGACCATACCTGGAAATTACATTTAACCTTTCAGGCCCTTGGCCCAAATAGATACTACAGTGGGTGAAACCAGGCACACAAAATTTGAGGTGCACCAAAAAACTAAGTAAATAAGATATGATATTTTAATTTTAATGTAATATTTTAAAAAGTCAATTTTCAAAAAATACATGGTGAACAAAATACCTAAATGTGCCCTAAAATAGTACTACTAGCTTACTACTAGCTTACTTACTAGCTTAGTACTACTGCTTCAGCCATACCAGATTTCTTGCTCTTCCTTTAACTTGTTGCTGCTTCAGAGATTCAGATTTGCTATTCCTTCTGCTTGGAATATACTTTGCCCAGGTCTTCACATAGATTGTCATCTCTCATTCTTTAAGTCTGTATTCAAAGGTTGCCACCCCAAAAAGTCTTTCTTAATGAAACCAGAAGCTGTTTTTGTTTTTTTTTAAAGATCAACAAAATTATCAATTTTGTTGATAGACTTTTAACCAAATTCATCAAAAGAGAGAGAGGACTCAAATAAACAAGATCAGAATGAAAGTGGAGAAATAACAACCAACACCACAGAAATACAAAGGATTATAAGAATATTATGAGAAATGACATACCAATATATTAGACAACCTAGAAGAAATGGATAAATTTCTAGAAACATATAACCTCCCAAACTGAATCAGGAAGAAATGGAAAATTTGAATAGACTGATTACCAGCAATGAAATTGAATCAGTAACCAAAAAACTCCCAACAAACGAACGTTCAGGGCCAGATGGCTTCACAGGCAAATCCTAACAAACATTTAAAGAGTTAATACCTATGCTTCTCAAACTGTTCCAAAAAATAGAGGAAGAAAAGCTTCCAAATTCACTCGATGAAGCCAGTATTACCCTGATACCAAAACCAGATAAAGACACTACCAAAAATACAAAGAGAGCTACAAGCCAGTATCTCTGATGAACATAGATGCAAAGATCCTCAACAAAATATTAGCAAACAGAATCTAACAATGCATTAAACAAATCATTCACCACGATCAAATAGGCTTTATTCCTGGGATGCAAGGGTGGTTTAATATTCACAAATCAGTCAACATCATACATCACATCAACAAAGGAAGGATAAATCCCATGCAATAATTTCAACTGATGCAGACAAAGTGTGGGACAAAGTACAACAGCCGTTCAGGATAAAAACCCTCAACAAGTAGGTCTAGAGGGCACATACCCCTCTTCTCTCACAGTTTGAGGATTTCTTTAGTGGATTACTTGGATTTCTTTCTCTTTATTTTTTGCATATATATTACCAGATTTTGATTTGCGGTTACCATTAGGTTTACACGTAACATCTATACACATAATGCAGTCTTTATTAAGTTGATGGTTCCCCTTAAGTTTGAACTCATTCTCAAAGCACTAAATTTTTACTCCTCTCTCCCCACATTTTAGGTGTATGGTGACGTACTTTACATCCTTGTATTTTGTGACTCCTTTGACTAGTTTTTGTAGATATACTTGATTGTACTGCTTTTGTGCTTCTTATTCCTGCTTATGGTCTTTTCTTTTCACTCAAAGAATCTCCTTTAACGTTCCTTGTAAGGCTGGTTTAGCTGTGCTGAAGTTCTTTAACTTTTTTTGTCTGGGAAACTATTTATCTCTCCATTTATTCTGAATGATAGCCTTGCTGAATAGAATATTTAGTTGCAGGTTCTTTTCTTTCAGCACTTTGAATATATCATGTCACTCCCTTCCGGCCTGCAAAGTTTTTGCTGAAAATCAGCGGATGGCCTTATGGGGTTTCCCTTGTACGCAACTATTTTCTTTTCTCTTGCTGCTTCCAAAATTCTCTTTCCCACTCCTTTTTGCCATTTAAATTGCTGTGTGTCTTGGGGTGGACCTCCTTGGGTTGATTTTGTTGGGGGCCCTCTGTTCCTCTTAAATCTGGATTTCTGTTTCCTTCCCCAGATTTGGGAAGTTTTCAGCTGTTATATCTTTAAATACATTTTCTGCCCCCTCTTCTCTTTCTTCTGGGATCCTTATTATGCAATGTTATTATGCTTGATGGTGTTGTTGAGTTCCCTAAGTCTAGTTTCATTTTTTATTATTATTCTTTCTCCCTCTTTGTTCAGCTTGATTGCTTTCTGTTACTCTCCCCTCCAGGTCCCTGACTCATTCTTCTGCTTCCTCTAGTGTGCTTCCTCTTTTCCATCCAGTGTACTTTTAATTTCAGTTATTGAGTTTTTCATCTCTGATCGGTTCTTTTTTATGTTCTCTATCTCTTTGTTGAGAGTCTCATGGAGGTTCTCCACTCTTTTCTCACATTTAGTGAGTATCTCTATGACTATTACTTTAAATTCTCTATCAGGCATTTTACTTATCTCCATCTCATGTAGCTCTCTTGCTGTGATTTTGTGCTGTTCTTTTATTTGGGACATATTCCTCTATCTCTTTATTTTGTCTAATTCTCTGTTTCTTTTTTTTTTTTTTTTTTTAAAGATTTTTTATTTATTTATTTGACAGAGAGAGAGATAGCGAGAGCAGGAACGCAAGCAGGGGGAGTGGGAGAGGGAGAAGCAGGCTTCCCGCAGAGCAGGGAGCCCGATGTGGGACTCGATCCCAGGACCCTGGGATCATGACCTGAGCCGAAGGCAGACGCTTAACGACTGAGCCACCCAGGCGCCCTAATTCTCTGTTTCTTTGAGTTAGGAAAGTCAGCTACCTATCCTGCTCGTGAAGGTAGTGGCCTTATGAAGAAGAGCTCCTGCTGTGCCCTGCAGTGCAATGTCCCCTGTTGCCCAGAACCTGATGCTTCAGAGGCGTCTCCTATGTGTGTTGTATGTGCCCTACTGTTGTGGCTGACCTGTGTTTGTCTTTAGTCCAGTCATCTGCAATGGCTCTCTTTGTCTGTTGTGGGCAGGGTTTGGTCTCTGCGCCGTTAATAGGCCAGTCTGAGGCCCTCCTGGGCTTGAGTTTACTCAGATCAGCAGTTTGCCAGAGCTTCAGTCTCACTGAACTGCAGGGCACTTTCCCTGTGTGGTCCCCTGAGGAGCTTTTGTTGGGGGGTGGGGCCTGCAGTCAGACCATATGTCTGCCCCCAGCCCACTGCTGGGGCTGCAGACAAACTGGTGTATGTGGTTTTCTTGCCCTCTCCCCGGGGCAGGAGTCACTGTGGAGTGGTGCTGGCCCCTGTTAGGGCTGCTTGCACACTGCCAGGCTTGTGATGCGCCTTTGGGTGGACTCTTGCTGAGGGTGTGTTGAAGTGGGCAGGTCCGCAGGAGAATGCAGGGGTGAGGCATACAGTGTTAGCAAGCTAAGTGAAGAGTATTCATGCTGGATCCTGCAGTTGTCCAGATATTTAGACTGGGGGGCGGGGGAGGGAAATTGCACCCACCAGCTCTTTTGTTCTTGGAGAAATCTCCTAAAGATCCCTATACCCCCAGCACAAGTTGCAAGATCAGGAAATCAGTCTCCTTCCAGGTGTCTTTCAAACTGCTGCTTCTGTGCTGTATTTTGAGTCCATTCCTTGAAGCGTCATTAGAGTTCCTGGCACGATCCTTTTCATGAGGCTCTGAAACTGTCCTTCCTTATAGAAGACAGTGTTTGGCCTCTCTGCCTAATGTCAGAGTTTTTGGGCAAGCAGGAAAGGAAATTTTTACCTGTGGAGGATAAGGATGAATGACTGTGGTTGATTGTATCAGTAACCAACAACATCAGAATGGAGGAAAGTAAAATCCTCTTTTTGGATAGAATACACAAATGTTACATAAGGATTACATCAGTTTCCCTTTAGGATAGTAACATATTATGTATGATATATGAGTGCTTTTCTATAAAGTATATAATCTCTGAACTACATTAAATTAATAACATTTTTACCAGAATGTAACAACCAATGAGGGTGAAACTTGTCTGATTTCACAATTCTTCCCTTGTAGCTTTTATGATACTATTGAGCTAATTATGCAAGATGGAATATTAAATAAAGATTATTTCTAGTAGTGTTTCCTTTGTAGGGTAAGAAAAAAAGAAAACAAAATAGTTTAAAAAGACATCTTGAATTTGCTTATTCACTTACCTTTGATTTTCCTGAATTCTGTGGCTGGCTTTGAGAAGAGTCAAAAGCATTAGCAGAGGAGATTGGTCACTTGATCTTTAACATGGATGCGTAAGTACCTGAGAACAATGAGTGGTTGTAGCTTGGTTTCTTGGCAATTGAAATGACAGCACAAGATTTATAAATGAACAGAAGCAGAAATTAGGGTAACTGTAAGCAATCTTAGCTGTCTCCGAAGTAAGGAACTTCTGGGTTTTATTTGTTTTAAGTAATTGGGAGAAAACACAGTAGCATAAGCACAGAAAGCTAATCTGGTGAGAAAGAATCCCACCTAACTTGGCAGATTACACAAAAGGTGTAAATTATATAATATAGAATATATATCAATCACACATTATATGTGTACATTGTACATTAAGTTACATATAAGTATAAAATTATGGTCTAATATATAATTGAATATGTCTTTCATATATATAAATCTAATATATATTTATGTATATATTAGATATATATCATTAGATCTTAAACTTCTTATATATTATTTACTTATATAATCTAATGTATAATTTATATATTATATGTAATATATATAAAATATATAATATACATTTAAAATACAATATAAATATACAATATACCTACAAATACAAATATACAATATAAGATATGTAATATATATTTAATATATGCATATTAATTATGTATAAATAAATAAAGATATATGATAAACTTATGTCATTAATATATATCTTATTATATATTAGAGTATATATCATATGTATTATAAATTACATATATATTGCATATATTAAATATTTATCATTAGAACTTAAACTTCTTCAGAAAATAATTCTACCTTAAGATATATTTTTCCTGATATTACTATAGCTAATATTAATATACTAATTATATTACATATTAATTAATACAGTAAAAAAGTAGATATTAATAAGAATATGTAAGACATAAGATTGATATTATATAATATAAATACTCTTAATATATTAAGATATATATCTCATGATATCTAATATATAAATATATGTATACATACATGCATATGTGTATACACACATACATATACAAATCCAGAGAGACTATTGAATCTGTGTGAACCTAAGTTTTCACTATAAGAAGCTAGAAAAAAGGAAGCCTGTACCCAAAGTGGAATGAAGGAAATGATTAAATTAGGAAAAGTTTAGTTAATATAGTCCAACTTCACTTATAAACATTAGAAACAAAAATGCTGAATAAGATGTCAAACCAAATCAAGTGATATGTGTGTATGTATATAAGTATATAAATATAATGTGAAAATGCTAAGTGTTGGTAAGGTAGGGAACACCTGGAAGTCTCATACACTGTTGCTTGGAATAGAAATTGATAAAACTACTTTGAACAACTTTTGGCAAGCTTTAATAAAATCATAAAT
This sequence comes from Halichoerus grypus, assembly GCF_964656455.1. Taxonomy (NCBI): domain Eukaryota; kingdom Metazoa; phylum Chordata; class Mammalia; order Carnivora; family Phocidae; genus Halichoerus; species Halichoerus grypus. The sequence continues at coordinate 101,536,024 of NC_135714.1, forward strand.
CGAAAAAATAGGTCTAAACCAGAAAAGGCCCTAGTACTATATTTAATAACATTTTAATAATTCTCAAAACCATTACTCCAGGACCACCTGAAACTTTCCTCACATTTTTCTGAACTGAAATTCCTTGTTTACAACAACAAACATGTACTAAATGTCAGTCATCAATGAGAAATTGTCTAATGTGCTAGAAAGACACAATTATGAACATGACCTAGTTTTTGCCATAAAGGGATTTACAGATAACTTGGGGTGACAGACCTGAAATTACTAATAGAGCAGATATAAAAATACTAGATGTTTTTACAAAGTGTTATGATGAAAAATAAATGGGAAGTAAAAAATTGCTTCTGCTCAGAGAGGTATAGACAGAAAGTGCAGAGAATACTTGCCCAGACGGTGATGTTTAAATCACGCCCTGCAGGATGATTAGAAGTTTTCCTTGCAAACTTAGTTAAGGGGGAGATGCAGAGACAAGAAAGCGCGTAGTATGTTGGAAGGGTATGCGTAAATAGTCAAAGAAGAACCTGAGGAAGGATGGTGGGACTAAATTTCCTAACATATACGTTACAAAAAGAAGTAAAGCAGCTACTGTGACTTCCCAGTACCGCAAATTGCTTAAAATCTGTTGCTACAATAAATGATACGCATTTGCCAAAGTATATCATATCGCTACTTAAAATTCTACAGTTAGCACATATTACTAATATCACAAGAATATTGAATATTGAGTATCATAAGAAACTCCTATTATTTTCATTCAAAAGATTTAGGTCATTTTAACAAGAAGATAATTTTGGTGAGGGTAAAATGAAATCTGAAATGCTATGTATGTGTGTGTTTTCTATTCCTCATTACTTTGAGAAATTCACTGAATAAGAGTGTTTTTCTTTACTGATATTTTTAGAGGCAGTTAACCCTACCTGTTGGCTGTCGAAACAAGTCGATGAGCTTTTACAGTGAAAAAAAGATGTACTAAGATACATAAAAGCCCAATATATTGCTGATAAGCTTAATATCCTTAATTTTTTTTTTTTTAAATTTCAGTTTTAAATTTGAATTCTTATTATACGTGGCAGATATCTACTTGTGCTCGCCTAAGCCCAAAGAGGTAATTTATAATAAGGGTACTCCGGTACGTTGAGAATCCGAGGAGATGTGAACAATCAAGCCTCAGGATGAGTAAAAGCAAGGAATGAGTAAGAGTTCTGTGGTGTCTTCATTCCAGTTGGCTCTCAGAAAGCCAAATGGCTAAGCCAGCCTGGCAGGGCTTTAGAACACAGCAGCGGGGGCCGACTGCCCACTCGGCATACACTCCTGGAAATATACCATTCGGGAATGATTCTTCCTCCAGATAGATATTCTGAAGAATTAAACATTGTGTTCCATACACAGGCGAATGAGTCTAAGGGTCTTACATACTCTATCTCACTAAACCTACACAACGTCTTTATCGTAGCGCTTGGCTATAAAGTGAAAGGTATGCAAAAATAGCACAGGCTGAGTTCAGGCACTTTCTTTATGTTTTGTTTGGGCAAATGTCTGACATACTGTTTGTCAGAAACAAAATGTAGAAGTTTCCAGGGAGCTGCCTTCAGTGGCTATAAAAAGATTAGCACAAGCATTGTATTAAATGTTAACTCTTAGCCAACTAAAGCGAGTGGCAAATGAGAAGAATGCTCCAGACTAGATTCTGTGGAGGTTATGGTGAAAGTCACCTCTCTGGAGAAATCCAAGTCCCTGTTTGAATTTTAATGCAGGCTTTCTCTTTGGTGGTGTAGCAGAAGGAGAGGGATTTGAGTCACTGAGGGAGGTAGGGCCTCCAGAGTCGCTCTTCTGGCCGGGGAGGTACAGGGAGAGAGAGAGAGAGAACTCGGAGGAGCTGAGGAAACAGCCAAAAGTTGCATGTGGGAAGCTGGCCTGAAGCACTCCCCTAAGTACCGGCACAAGAGAGTAAGATTAAAAGGCTCGTGTTTCCCAAGGGCTCTGGAATGCCCAGAGGAGAGAACACTGTACTTCTAACACAGGCTGATAGTAGCTAATGATAATTGACGTTTTACTTATTATGTGCCCGGCCTCACCGAATATCCTCTTGCTTTATTTCACTTAATTTTCAAAATCTCCTAATAAGATCCTTTCACTCAATTTGCAGTTGAAGACATTGAGGCCTAGAGAAATTAAGCAACTTGCTCAAATAAGCGGGAGAATCAGAATTTGAACGTGGAGTCTGTGCTGTCGGGTCCCTGCCCGCCCTGTCACCAGATAGCCTCTCCGGAGCTAGAGAGTGGCAGATGTCCTGTATTAGCTGATACCTTGGAAGCTGATGGCAGAACAAGGAGCAAGCCACGGACAGGTGGCCTCACAGAAAGCCCCAGCTTTTGGACCATTTGAATTTACTCCGATACTCCCTATAAACAGATGTCAGCATAAAGACTAGAAGAGCAAATCCAGTCCCTTCATCGGTAGAGGTTTACCCAGAAGTGTACTAAGTGATGACAGTTTCTCGGGCAGCACCATACCTTGGTGGAGCCCTGATTTGGTACCGTGTTAAAGACGTGGCAGCTTTACCGGGGTTATGAATTCCGATTTCTTCTAAATGGTTAGCAGTTTAGCAGGTCATGTTTGCCAAACCCATCGAGGCTTTTCTTGCAGTTATAAGAGAGAGTGCCCAGCCCTTTTGCAAGTGGGAGTATTTTGCATTTGTATGCCATCTAAAATGAGATTAAAGCTATTTGTCCTTATTTCTCCTTTTATACGATAGACTTAGCAAGGATACTCATTATTCTGAGCATGCATGACAAAATTATTAATTGAAATTAAGTAAGTTAATTTATAATATTTATATAATTTATATATTATGACTTTAAACAAATATCTAATTAATGTGAATAATTATTAATTATAATTAACAAATTTAATGATAACAGAAGGTAATTAAAGGTAACTAACACCGTAGAACTGTGATTTCTCACATCCACATGTATTTTTTTCTTCTTTTGGGCATTTTTTAGTTCCCTACTTGTATTCTGGTCACTTATATACGTCCCCCACTGTATTTTTGGCACCATTCGTCAGGAACTATAGCTTCATTGTACATCCAGAATTTGTATCTCAGTGGTATTTTCCCCAGTTATGTCGAGTTAGTTTTCTGTTCCTCAAGCACACCACTTTTAAAGAATTTTGGAGATAATTATTTTATGTGTCTGAGTTTCCCTATCATAGCAATGCCTTCTGTTGCTTGTTTCTATTTCAGGGCTTTGTAAATTTGCTTTAGAGCAGGGTTTTCTAAACCAGACACTGTGCCACCTCCACAATTTTTGCCGAATATATCACCTGTACCATTATCTCATTAATATTTTCCTTAAGTAAATTCAGGACTTTATTTTTTTTAATATTTTATTTATTTATTTGACAGAGAGAGACACACAGAGAGAGGGAACACAAGCAGGGGGAGTGGGAGAGGGAGAAGCAGACTTCCCGCGGAGCAGGGAGCCCGATGCGGGGATCGATCCCAGGACCCCGGGATCATGACCAGAGCCAAAGGTGGACGCTTAACGACTGAGCCACCCAGGCGCCCCTAAGCTCAGGACTTTTATCTAAAATTTTATTTCTGAAGGAACTATGTAACTATTGCAAATGGGAAACCAGAACCCCTTGCTTTAAGTTGTAGAAAATTTATACACTGCCAACAAACTCTGGCTTTAGAGTCTTACCTGCCGCCCTTAAGTGAAATAAGGAGAGAGAGAGGGAGAGAGGAGCAATTACTGGGGAAGCATTAATCGGAGCACCAGATTAATGGCACTGGCACCAATCTGAGACTTTATCCTTGATGTAATAAAATTAATTACAAAGAAGTTTTAGAGGGAATAATTTTCTTATGGTCTAATGCTGTCATTACTGAATGCCACTTTGTTTACTACCCATAATCATCTCACTTACAGCCATGGACCACTTTGGGAACATTCCTTATAACATGGACCCCAAACAGAACACACATCAGACCTAAATTCCTAATTGTTCGATTTTTGACAAGTTAGTTAATTCCTTTCAGCTTGATTCCTCAGTGTGAAAAAGGGATAATACATTTATATTCAAGATCACTTTGAGGATTATATGAGGTAATGTTCACAATGTGTCTAATCCTGTGCCTGGAGTTTATTAAAAAACATTAATACCTTAGGGTGCCTGGGTGGCTCAATCAGTTAAGCGTCCAACTCTTGGTTTTGGCTCAGGTCATGATCTCAGGGTCATGAGATCAAGCCCTGGATCGGGCTCCATGCTGAACGTGGAGCCTACTTAAGATTTTCTCTGTCCCTCTCTCTGCCCCTTCCCCCCACGCGCATGTGCTTTCTCTCTCTCTCTAAAAAACAAAAACAGAAACAAACCAAAGCATAAATACCTACTGTGTGCCAAGCACACCTCTGGGGGCTCAGGATCTAGAAGAGCACATGACAGAGAAGGACTCTGCTTTCATGGAACTTACATTCTGTTGAGGGAAAAATTAACCATGAACAACTGAACAAAAGAGCAAGGTCATTCGAGGCAATATTGATAAAAGCTCTGAAGTAAATAAAATGAAGCACTATGAAGGAAGGTGACTGGTGTTTAGGGAATACTAATTTCCTTCCTAATTCTCAACTCTATATGGTTGGAATTCCATATATGTAGAAAAAGATGAAGGCTATTGAGAATATGCTTGTCAACTGCGATAAGCAAAGGGCAAAAGACGGAGAATGAATAACAATTGCAGTTTAAAACATAATTAAATACACGGCCCCAATTTTAAATGTCTGTACTGCTCTAAAACTTGCCTTCTTAAATTATGTGCTATAGAACATATGATCCTCTCTTAGAAACAGAGAACATTTCATTGTTCATGTCATGGAAATGAAATGCAGTTGGGGCTTTATCACTTACTTTTGTCATGGTTGTGCTTTTCAAAAAAAACACAACTTCAGAACTTAATGTATTGTGTGTGATGAGCTTGATTTTAGGAAAGTTAAGAACATTCTGCCACAAAGTTCAGGCCCCTAAATATACTTTCAGTCAGCAAATTCTGATTTGGGCAGGGCTCGGAAGTCCGCGAGCTGATGATGACAGAATGGGAATAATTAGGTTTTGTACCTAAAACAAAGGATGGATTTATATGGAGAGAATCCGTTCTGAGATTTCTGAGACCTATTATCTGGCTTGTGAATGATAAATGAACTCATTTGAGGCATTGCAGATTGACTTTGGAGGGCCAGGAAAAAAGTTTTCCTCTTTTCCAATCCCTTCATCTCTTTGCTCCTCTAGTCATTTGCAATGACTTTGAATCCTGTTGCTCTTAACTGGACTCTGTTAACATCCTTCCGATGTCTAAATGACTTAATTACTGAAATTAAGAATTTGAAGAATCAGTTAAGAGTATCTAGTTGGAGACAGGATACCCAATTAGGAAGTACAGAAGGCAGCTACTCTGTTCCCAGCGTCCTTCATTTCAGTCCTAATTGAATTCTGCTTTTCCTTCTCAAGTAACAATAAATCTTTTGATCTCTGTGAAAGAAGCAAAGATCAAGCTGATCCTCAGAATGAATCTCCTCCTTCCTCCACTTCTTCAAAGATCTAGTTAAATTTGAGTTGCACTTATTTTTTTAAATGTTTTCCAATGCAATTACCAGTCACAAAAGAAAATTACTTTATTATCATAACTGAAAAACACCATTTCTTTTTTCTTCCAGCATTTTTTTTTTTTTTTAAAGATTTTATTTATTTGACAGAGCGAGATACACAGCGAGAGAGAGAACACAAGCAGGGGAGTGGGAGAGGGAGAAGCAGGCTTCCCGCTGAGCAGGGAGCCCGATGCGGGGCTCGATCCCAGGACCCTGGGATCATGACCTGAGCCGAAGGCAGACGCTTAACGACTGAGCCACCCAGGCGCCACCTTCTTCCAGCATTTTTATGTTACATTTTAAATCAATGAAATTCATGTAAATTTAACTTTTCTCTCTGATAATTCATAGTAAGGGGCTTTCACAGTAATGCCACAAGTAGTTGCTTTTTATTTTCCTGTGTAAGAACCCCTACCACTAAAACAAGTCGTTCAGTGCTGTTCATAATCTACTTTAGAAACATAATGACTTTTATCTCCCAGGACAGCAATGAAGAATGTTTAACAGACTAGATGATGTAGTGGAGAAAGCTGTGGTCTATCTACTTCTGACCCCAGTATTTACTATTTGTCCTTCAGCAAGTGAAATCTGAATTCTGAATCCCAAATTCCATATCTGTAGAACAATATTTTATCCATCATTCTATTTGGTTTTTTTTTAAGATTTTATTTATTTATTTGACAGAGAGAGAGAGAGAGAGAGAGAGAGCACAAGCAGGGGGAGCAGCAGAGGGAGAGGGAGAAGCAGGCTCCCCGCCGAGCAGGGAGCCCAATGCAGGACTCGATCCCAGGACCCCGAGATTATGACCTGAGCCGAAGGCAGATGCTTAACGACTGAGCCATCCAGGCGTTCCCCCCTCCCACCATCATGCTATTTGGAAGGAGAATCAAATGTGGAAATACAAATGTGCTGCTTTTAAACTGCCAAGACCTCTACAAGTAAGTTTTATTATTACCACGGTGCTAGAAGAAAAACATGCTAGGGCTCATAAAGCCTAGCAGTGGTTAATCTCATTTTTTAGTGCTTACTTTATACAGCTACTTGCATTCATTTGAATGCATTCAAATGTCATTTTGAGAGCTTGAAATGTGCTGTATCAGTTCTGCTCTAAACAAATCCAGGAGATGACCACTGAGATTCCACATGTAGCAGGAAAGAGCAGTTCAGATCCACCTTTACTTACCCACACTTCATCAGTCTTGGCATATGTGTCAAGGTGCTCCTTTAAAGACTTCACGAAAATTTACTTCTAGAAATAATGACACAAACGATACACCATCCATAAGGTCAATTCAGGGACAAATCTGTGTTAACATTTTGAGCTCAACCTGCCTCACATAATCCACTTCTTTCACTCATTGTCTCTTCCACCAAACCTACCATGCAGGAAAACCTCTGACACACAAAGCCCCTGGAGATTTGGTCTTTGTGGCTGTGTCATCTAGACAGCTCTCTGAAATCTTGATTAGTTTGGGGATTTCAGGTCTTTAGCAAATTGGAGACCCTTACAAGGCTGAAATCATGTTGCATTTTATTTGGTGGATTAAGGTGAAACTAAGTAGAGCTGAGTGAAGAAAAGATGTGAGAAAACAGAGCCTAATAGGTAATGAGACACTGTGATGGTTAATTTTATATGTTAACTTGGCTATGCTATGGTGCCCAATAGTTTGCTCAAACACTAGTCTAGATGTTGCTGTGCATGTATTTTTTAGGTGTGATTAACATTTAAATTAGTAGGCTTTGAGTAAAGCAGATTACATTCCTTAGTGTGTGGGCCCCATCTAATCAGTTGAAGGCTTTAAGAGCAAAGAGCAGTTTTCCATAGAAGAAGAAATACAGCCTCAAGACTGCAAAATAGAAACCTTGCCTAAATTTCTCATTTATCTGACCAGCCTGGAATTTGGGCTCAAGATTGTAACATCAACTCTTACCTGAATTTCAAGCCTGCCAGCGTGCCCTACAGATTTCAGACTTGCCAGCCTCCACAATTGTGTGAGCCCATTACTTTTTTTTTAAGATTTTGTTTGTTTGTTTGTTTGTTTGTTTATTTATTTATTTATTTATTTATAGAACATGCAAGCAGGGGGAAGGGAGAGAATCTCAAGCAGACTCAACACTGAGCATGGAGCCTGATGTGGGGCTCAATCTCATGACCTGCACCGAAATCAAGAGTTGGATGCTTAACTGACTGAGCCATCCAGGCACCCCATGTGAGCCAGTTTCTTACAATAAAGTGTATGCTTGTTTTCTCTCTCACCCCCCCCCAAATAAAAGGGGAAAGTAGATAATGTAAATTCATTCCCTGTGTAGTCTTTTCAAACTTCACCTACTTCTAGTTTTCCAACATTTGCTTCTTGCATCCAAACTAAGTATATAACTTGAAATTCTGCAGGAACAGAATTCTATGTTCGAGATAACAAGTTCGTAAATAAAAGTTGTGTTTTTTTCCTTCCAAATTCTAATATTATCTTAAGGATAATACTTTCTGATCTTAAATTATAGCCATTTACAGATTTCCTTAAAATCCATGCGTGTGTTTTGGAAAGAAATCTAAAACTTGCTGTCTATAAAGAAATACTAGAGCAATAATTCATGTTCCTTTTGGGAGGCCTAAGACACCACTTTTTTAAGAAAATTAAGACACGGAAAGAAACTAACATTTAGGAGATTGGCACACAATTGTTTGAAAAGATTAAGAGGAATGCTCACTGTGGATGTAGTCTGCATGTTTGCACACAAACCAATCAAGAACAAGCTGACCCAATTATCTAGCTATAACTGTGCTAGTCCCTTTGGGTGCAGAAGCCTGTGTTCTAATGAGAGAGACAAATCTAAAACATACTACATATTTATACCAATATTTTCAGGTTCACAAAACCTTTTGCCTCAGACCCATAAATAAAATAATAAAGCAAAAAAGTACAAAAAAAAAAAAAAAAAAGAAAGAGGTGAGCTGCTTTTTCAAGGTTGTAAGAGTGACCAGAGCAGGGCTCCACTGGTTTACTTAACTTTCCCCACTGCGTTAGCCCTGCTCTTGGTGGCTCCGGAAGGTGCCATGGAGGACCACCTGAGAACAATTGCGAAGTCAAGTTTCCTACTTCCTCATTTTCTAGAACCCATGGATTATGCATGTGTTATCCATTTAAAAACATTTGAGGGTGGACAGAGAATTGCTGAAAAAAAATAAACATATATACACAGACGGGGGGTACTTCAGTTTCAGAAAATGTAAAATTAAAAAAAAAAAAAAAAAAGATGTGCCTTAAAGACTACCTGTCACAAACATTACACGAAAATGATTACAAGGCTATAGAAATTCACAAGAGAAAATGCCAACATAACTGAACAAATCAAGACAGACTTTGTTGGGAAGCTGACACTCTATAGGTTGGATTTGGACAGGAGGAACCATCTGGGGGCAGCAACAGCATGAGCACATGTGTTAGAGTAGAAATGACAAACTGATTTTGGAAAACTTGAGAATTTTCCACATCTTCAAGTCCTGATTTCCTTTTGCTTAATACCTTCCTCAACTCATTTCTCTCTTCTTGCATTTTACTATGAGCAATCAGGAAGAAACAAACTCCTTTAAAACTTCCCTGAGAAATCTCCTCAGGTAAATACCCGATCTTATAGCTTGCAAGTTCGACCTTCCAGAAAACACTAGAACACTAGTTAAGCCAAGTTCTTTGCTATTTTATAACAAGGATCTCCTTTCTTACAGTTTCCAACAGCATGTTCTTCATTTCCATCTGAGATCTCACCAGAAAGATGTTCAACGTGCATATTTCTAACATTCTGTTTCTGATTAGTTACATACTCTCTAAGAAGATAGAGTCTATCCCTGAAGCTCTCGCTTTTATTTCTGAACACTTACCAGAATCACCTTCAACATCTCTTATTTCTACCAACAGTCCCTTCACAGCAATGTGGACTTTTCCCAGCATGCCCCTCAAAACTCCTCCAACCTCTACCCCTTCCCCAATTCTAAAGCCGCTTTGACATTTTTAGGTATTTGTCACAGCAGCATCCTACTTCTTGGTACCAAAATCAGAGAGGAAAATGAATGAAGTGATGTTTATTTTTTTTTTAAAGATTATTTATTTATTCATTTGAGAGAGAGAGCCCACGAGTGAGAGAGAGCAGGGAGGAGCAGAGGGAGAGAGAGAGAATCTCAAGCAGACTCCCTGCTGAGCGGGGAGCCTCAGTCAGGGATACATCTCAGGATCCTGAGATCATGACCTGAGCCAAAATCAAGAATCGTATCCTCAGCCCGGTGAGCCACCCAGGCACCCCTGAAATGATCTTTATTGAAAAAACATAAAATTATATGAATAGGAAAAAGATCTGATTAGTAATCCCAGAAAACATATAGGTGTGAAAAAAAGACATGAAACTAAAAGAATTAACTCTAGAATGACCAAAGTTAAAGAATTAATAAACTGGAAGAAAGAACTGAGAATTTTACTCAGGATGCAGTCTAAAGAGAAAAATTGAAAGAGTTGTTTATATGGAGTGTTCTTTGAGAATCACTGTTTCCTAAAATTTTAGTGGATTCTAGTAAAAGATAATAGAGGGATATTGCAGCAAATTAGTCAAAGATATAATAGCTGAGAAATTTTAATATATATAAATAAAAATTGATAGAGAAAATACTAAACTTTAATTATCAATCCAACAAAAATTAGGAAAGGAAGAAAAAAGAAACCAGGAGAAATCTCTGATGAAAGAAAAATACAAAATAAGGTGGTCAGTGTAACTCAAAGTACATTGTAACGACAATAAATGTAAATAGATTAAATCACCCTATTAAAAATCAGAAATTATCAGCATGGATATAAAAAAAATCAGTTATATGCTGCTTATAAGGCACACTGCTATACACACATGCACACAAACACACTCTAAAACAGAAAATATAAAAAGGAAAAAAAAGAAATCTACTAAGCATATATGAACCAAAAAAGAGCTGGTGCAACAATATCTGTCAAAATAGAATATGAAGTCAACACATTAATGTGAATAAAGCAAATAAGCTATACTTCATGAAAAGGCTATAGAAGTTATAAATTTGTATTTGCCTAACAATATAGAGTTAAACTATAAAGCACCAAAAGCCAACAACTACAAAAATTCAGAATTACAAAATAAAATTGAAAAGCTCATGTAAGCATAATGGCAAAATTTAACACCTCTTTCAGAAACCACATATTTGGAGAATATACAGAGAATCTGAGGAACGCATAGGACATAATTGTGAATTTACATATGCCTGCACCCAAAAGACAACAACAACAGAGGATACACATTCTCCTAAAGCATGCACGCAACACATTAGATATGTATAAAATTAACTGTATACTCTCCGTCACAAAAAGTCATAGTTATTCAAACCACATTATCAAATTACTATGCAATTTATTTAGAAATTAACTACTACCACTAGTAATTAAAATCCTATAGGTTAGAAAATCTGAAAAAAACAAAAGCTTAAACAATGAATAAGTTAAAAAATACTTCACGAAGAGAATCATAAACTGTAATGGTTTTATCAACAAACTAAAATACGAAAAATTTGTGAGATATAGATAAAGCAGTACTTAGAAGTTATGAATAATCTTATTAAATATATTTACTAAATGTAAGTGACCTAGCATTTCATCCGAGAAGCTAGATGAAGAAGTGAAAACAGTAAGAAAGTTGAAGCAACAGAATGGTAAAAGCAAAACACCAATTAATAACCTAGGAAAAATCATTAATGGAGATGAATTTTAAAATCTATTTCTTTGAAAGCTAATAAACTAGGCAAGCCTCTAGAAAGTTTGATCAAGGTAGATGTGTACACACATAAATGCATTATCATATAATGGAATACTAGACGGAGTGAACCAGGTCATCAATACAGAGGAATCACAAAACATATGGTAAAACGATAAAATTGCTGAATGATAAGAATTTCTGTAGTTTACTTATTCATTTAACAATGTTTTGTATGTTTCTATATACAAATTGTGTGTGTGTGTGTATGCATGGGTATGTTGTGGATATTTATGTAATAAAGTCACCTCTAACATTTTCTTAAGAAGTGTGAAGCACGTGGTGAAATGTTAGCATTTTTAAATCTTTCAAGAAATTAAATTAATATATGTGTGCTTGGAGTTTCTTTTTTCCCCCTTTACTCAATCCCACTCAATCCCCTCAAACCTCCTTCCACAGAGGTGATCACTATCCTGAAGACGGTGTTGTTTTGTTTTTTCTTTCCCAACTAGTTTTATATTTTTACATTTTGGAAAAACTCCCATTCTTACAAAGCAGTTTCTCTTTTTCCATTTTAGGAAATTATAACTTTCCTTTGACAGTTTGGTTTTCTAGTTGTTTCTTTTATTTGACAAAGGAATGATATCATTTTTTAAAGATTAAGCCAACTAAATTAATACTGACATTTAGGCCCAGGACCATAAGGAAACCAATTTTTTCTTAGCACCAATTATGTTGTGGGTAAGTAAAACAAAACAAAACTGGAAAATAGAGTCACCATCCGCTATAAATCTTCAGAGTATTACTGGCCCATTCGGCTAGCATAGAAAGAGTTACAGAAAAATATAAAAGGCATCGTTCAGTGCTCTCTGAAAAAAAAGTGGCTTCTTGTACTAATATATATTCCATTCACCAAATTCTTCCATGTTGCTTTTGTGGAATAAAAATTGAGTGATTATATATATATATATATATCCCACTTAATTTATCATGGTAATTAATCCCAACCATCCATGATATTAATTTTCTGATATTGGTAGCCTGTGAGTCGCTTTCTTTCTGGAATAAAATAAGAGAGTCATTCTAAGTACCTTTATTTTACTTCTGGAGATGTTTAACCTTAACTACATCACTAAGTGCAGATTGACTGATGACTACACACATCTTACTCCCAGGTACGGTAAAGGCCAATATCAGAATGTCTAATTGCCTTTTAGTCATTCTAGATTAGGCAATTAAGTTCTTTTATAGTTTATCAGAGTTCCCAGGATCTTTTCCTCAAATTTAAGAAATAAATTGTTATTCTCAAGGAGACATTATGCTTGAGTCTCCTGAAGGAAATACTAACATTTATTAACCATTTCCCTAGGTCAGGAATCTCTTCTCTGAGTTGCCATTGACAAATAAGTTCAATTTCAGCTTTTCTTTACCTTCTGGTACTTCTAGCTCCTCTTCTTTTCAATTTTTTTTTAATATCTTCCTTGGCTTAAAAACTCACAGATGCATTGCCCAGCCATGTTTTTTGGCCCCTTTTATTCTGGATTGTTGATATTTAAAAGAAATTTAATACAAAAATGCAACTATTCCCAAATGCATCACACCGATATCAGATTTTTTACATAATGAATAAAAATAGTATATCCCAGAACTTGTGAATAAGGCTGTGAAGTCATATCTAAAAAAATTGGTCAAACTGATGATGTCTTATTGCCACCCATTGAAATTCCATATGTGCTGTGTTCTACCTCGTCAGTTTTAAAACTTGCAGTTGCTACCAATATATATAAAATCTCTACACCCTTCGAAAATTGAACATATTCATTCATATTTTTTTGAGTAGAAATTTAGCCAGGCATTAAAAGCAATATAAAACTAACACAAGATACAGTTGTTTACCACAGGAATTTGGATTTGCTGAATAATGTATGAACACACTGGCATAATTCCTGATGGTGCAAAGCAGCATACGAGCCAATGTCTAGTAGGGGCAAGCGCTCATGTAAAGAACAATTAATTTGAGATCAGGAAGGCTTTGTGAAATTCTGGGAGTGGGGAACCCAGATGGCTACCTAGTTAGTGGGTGGAAACGTAGAGACCAAGGAGAGGTGAGAGGTGAGAATTATAGTTAGAAAAGTGAGTGTGACTTATTCAGGGACCAGTAAAGTTTCTGACCTAGCTAAAGCAAAGGATCTACAATGGGAAAGTGTGAAGACAAAATTGATTACTAGAGCAGGTTGCATTGTGGAGGATCTAAAAAAGGACATTTTTTTCTGAAAAAAAGAAAAAAAAAATCCAAAGATCTATTGATGGCTTCTTAGCAGGTGAGTGAAATGGTAAAATCTGTGACTTAAGAAGAAATAAATTCAGAGCAATGTTTATTAATGTATGTTCCCAGGATCATTAATTAAAGGGGTTACTCCAAAAGGCCAAGTAATGTCAAATAAGTGTGGAAAAAACTGGAGCATTTGACTTCAAAAGGAAAATACAGAATTTCCCAAACCTATTTGACCAGGGAACCCTTTCTAGGAAAACTGTGCTTGGATCATATATTCTATATATATTGATACCAACCTCAATCTATACATTGACATATGTAATAAATGTCCAATTCTGTATTTTTGAATAGCTCACTTGGTGTCTAGTTTGATTCTCTGTTCCCAGATTGGTAGAAATTCAGGATCTCTTAATTTCCCCCAGGAGTGTGTCTATGTTCTGGAGTCTTCTAGTGCCAGGGAGTTAGAAGGCTATGAAATGCTGAGGTGGCACTTATCTGCTGCTTTGTGTCATTGATGTATACTAGCATCTGCTGAGATGTCCTAACTGTTCTCTGGTCCTGGGGAATTGGTCAGGACTACTGTTGCTGAGACATGTCTTTCAAACCTGGTGGCTCTCTGTATTTCTTCCATACTATTCTGGAATTGATGGGAATACTTTTCTTACTGATCTGTTCCATGCTGAGGTATAAGAAACTCTGTGTGGACCCACAGGGCCCCATCTTTCTTAGACAAGTCAGTTAGCTATTCTGTGAGGCCTTCCTGCTTTCTTTTGGCTTCTATCCAGGAAAAGGGGCAGATGTCCCATGTACCTAATGATTTGGGGCTTTTCCCATGAGATTTCCATCTAAATCTTCTACTATATGCCATGAATAAGTTTTGTTTCCTAGAAAGCTAAATTTTTAAAACTCATAAGCAACAAAGAGCTCCCTTTTCCTCATATTCTCCTATAGCTTCTATTCCCTGAGGAAGTGATTTAGTTGTCCGTAAGACAGCTTAAGACAGGGACAAGGATAGAGGCAAAGAATACCTGAGGTAAAAAATCAGTTATTATTTCAAAGATACTTCCTACCACACTTTGAATGCCTTTTAGGAAATGCTGATTATAATCCACTGAGGATTAAAAGCCGATGAATAAAAGGGTATGTGTAGTAGTGGTGCTGCCTTGAGTTTTGATTATCATGTGTGGTCTTAATAAATCATGAATGCCTCCTTGTCTTGTAAGTCACTGTCTTTGGCATGGTGCTTTGCACAGTCCTCTCCCACATTAACTCTTGAAAAGCCTTTCTTGCTTCTGGCAACTCTTCCTCCACCATATGGAGAAGGACAGGCTAGCTCGTTGAAGACATGGGGACCAGCTGAGAGCCAACACCAATAAACAGACTCCTAGGTTAGCTCCAGATGAGCTGCCAGCTGACTGCAGGTGCGCAAGTGACCTCAGCTGAGACCAGAACTGCTCAGATGAGCCTCCACTGAAGTGTTGATATGAATCATAAACAAGTAAAATGGTTGTCTAACCCATTGAGTGATGGAATTATTTTTATTGCATCAGTATAAAAATATGCAATACACTACAATGCAACAAAGTACATAATATGATACGGTAGGTATTGAAGACAGAGGAGATACTCTGTGGGAAGATTTCCTCAAGATGGATAATATGAGATGAGGCAGAAGAAAAATTCAAATGCGATGAGCAAGTTCCTTGGAAGGGGCTCATTTTTCATTCATTGGAAAAACAGTTCATTTTATTTTCTATTTTATAGGAAATAAAGAAAAAGGAAGAGTCAAGTGTCATTATGGAGATGGTAGTCTTCAGTGACTTAGAAAACTGTAGACAGGTAGCTGGGTGGAACCATGCCACATGGGGTCTTCGTATCATTCTGCAGTTGTGCCTTTTTGTAAATCACTATCACTCTCACTGGCTTGTATTCAAGAGGTTGTTTTCCTGTCACTGATGAAACGAAAAACAAACAGTTGTCTTATATAAGCATATTCTCAGACACTACACTAGATTTATCTAAATTCCTGATGACATGTATTTTCCTAAAGATTTCCTCAAAGCAATGAGGTAAACGTCATAAAACCAAGAAATGTCAAAAATATAGAGGAATTGATGAGATGTGTCTCCAGGTTCTGAATCGAAAGTCTAATATAAGGTGGACTGCTACCAGTTAGCTGTGATTAGCTAGGCTCAAATATACCAGCTCTAGTCTCAGGGGCACTTCTCCTAGTCCTATTAATGGCTTTTTTTTGAAATTTATTTTACAGCCATCATCTTATTTAATCTTTACAACAATTCTAAGATTTAGACACTATTTTTATCCAGATTTTAGAGAGAAAGAACTGATGCCAGTTCTTTTCAACCCGTTCCAAAGGGCACTGGAATCCTGTGGTGCCTCAAGAAACCTGAGCAAAAAGAGGAGGGAGGGGAAGAAAGGACCCTTGCTCTGGCTACAACCAGATCATATCTAATACACATAAGTATATATATTACGTTTAATAATTAGATATTCTAAATTTCTAATTATATATTACATATATAACTACATATATATGCATGATATGACATATATATATATATGGCACCCATTCAAATTTTGTAAGAGAAATTCCCTAACACTGTAGCATACCATGATGAGTCCTAATGCCGTTATGATCTGCACTAGAAACTTCTTGAAGTCAGAGACCTCATCTTATCCTTTCTTTGGTCTCACAACAGTGTGGAACCTCCCTTGACCTGTGAGCCAGCCTTCGGAACAAGGAGCAGATGGAAATCACTGCCCTGGCGATGCTCTGGGCTCCAGAAGAGCGCTGTCTAAGCATCTCCCATGACCCCTGGCAACCTTGCTGTCTGCTTCTCACTAAAGCCAATTAAATGATTCCCGGTACCTGCAGCCTTCTCGCTGTTAGCACGACTCATTGAGTTCTCTCCCAAGAGGGAAGTGATGTCTTCTCCAAATATCCTGAGGCAATTTTCAATGAGAAATGCGACAAGAGAAATCTGTAACACAAAAAGACAAAAATGGGGTACTCTCTTTCATAGGGCATAGTGATAAATCACATTTTGTATATAGACCTTGGATCTAAGAAAAAATGTGAAAGACTTCCCAGAAAAATTCAGAGTTGATAAAAATACGTAGAAACCTGGGGCGCCTGGGTGGCTCAGTCGGTTAAGCGTCTGCCTTCGGCTCAGGTCATGATCCCAGGGTGCTGGGATCAGCCCTACATTGGGCTCCCTGCTCAGCGGGAAACCTGCTTCTCCCTCTCCCACTCCCCCGGCTTGTGTTCCCTCTCTCGCTGAGTCTCTCTCTGTCAAGTAAATAAATAAAAGCTTAAAAAAACACAAAAAACAAAAAACATAGAGACCAGAGTTCTCTAAGAAATAATTAGAAAGAGTGATACTTTCCTGTGTACTTTGGGTACACATTTTAAAATACTGCTCATCAGTGGGCTAAAGTTATAATGCGTGGCCTAGTTTAATAGCTAACATTTTGGGATCAGCGGTTACGTCTTGAAGCCTAGGATACATTTCGGGGCCCCTCAGTTGAGCGTCTGACTCTTGATTTCGGCTCAGATCACGATCTCATGTTGGTGAGATCCAGCCCCACTTGGAGCCAACTTTGGGCTCCGTGCTCAGCGGGGAATCGGCTTGGGCTTCTCCCTCTCCCTCTCCCTTTTCCTCTTCTTCTGCCCCTGCCCCGCCCATGCTCTCTCTTTCCCTCTCTCAAATAAATACATATCAAAAGATAAATAAAACTAGGATCATTTTCAAAGTAGCCTACCTTAGTAAAGTTTACTTAGTTTTTGTTTTTACATTTTGTTTCCAGTTTTATTGAGCTGTAATTGATGTATAATATCTTATTAAACTTTGTAAAGTATGAACAAAAACTTAAGAAAACCATTTCTTAAATGAAGAAGTATCTCAAAGTTGGGAAGCAGAGATTTTTGTGGGGTTGTGAGGGAAAACCCACACAGCTGGAGAGAAAACGTATCTGTCTGTCTAACTTCAGTCCCTTCTCATGCATTGCTTTGCCTCATGCTGGCTCTCTGTGTGAGCTTGGGGAAGACCTGTCATCTTGTTAGGATGTTCTGGAAATTTTTGCTAGTTTCCGTATGACGTAGCAGAGGTGAAATAGTAGCCGAGTACTTCTCTAGATGAGCCACAATTTGCAGAGGAAAGCCAATGTGTTTGGAGCCATGGGAGCTCATATTGCCCAAGCCACCTAGGATGTGCCAGTCATGACCAGAGGAGCTGACTGTTGTCGCCATTGTGTAGCGAGGAAACCATGGCTTTACCCAAGGTTACAAGTCCCTCAGGGATTAGGCTGAGAGTTGAACCCTGACTGGTAAAGCTCCAAAGCCCAGGTTCTTTTCTATCGTATCACACGACTCTTCTGTCTCTCGTTTAGTCAGTCTAGTGTTTAGTCTCCTAGAGGGGGAAGAAGTGACTCGACTGCTCCGAGTTTCCCGTTTAACGACACCCCTTCCCAGACCGCAGCAGAGTAAGATAAAGAACTCTGCCACTCCACAGGGGCCTAATGAAAATGTGCACTTCATAAAGTTCCATCCGTCAGAGTTACTACTGCACATGTCCGGTTCAAAGTAGGGATTCTACCCCTGGGGGACAAAAATGAGAGCTCTCATTACCTTTTTTATCAAGTTGTCTTCCAATTCCAAGCTGCCGGAATTAGGTGCGCAAAGAAGGCTTGGAGCTATACACACTGATAAATTATAAGCTGTCATCTGATTGGATGAGGAATGTTGCTCAATGTTGTATAACACTCCAAAAAGGTATCGCAAGAGGACAACATTTGCTCTTGGCAGCTGGGCTAAAAGCCTAAGGTCAGAAAAATACACTTTTAAATTAGGCAAGTGATTCCACTTAGGAGGTTGGAAATACAGAGACAGGGAACAGGATACATCCTTGCATATCTAGCACACAACCTGCCGTAGCAGAGTTCCAGGCATGAATGTATACAAAATTGTTGCACTGAATTCAGTTCCTGAGCCAGATAAAAACTTCTCTGGTTAGTTAAATGTTTCACAGACTCTTAAGGTCATAACCCTGGCAGTGGATGCTCTTGCATCTGTCTTGCACCAGGGGATTTCGTCGACCAGTTTCATGGATCCAGAAGGTGGAAAACGGCCAAGGATTCCACATTAATAACATCAGGAGAAGAACAATAAGAGCCCTAAAGCGTGCCTCTATTCTGAAGCTGACCCCCATGGCTGTGAAGAATTGAAACTCTTTGGCATCGGTCATGATTTTAGTGGGCAAAGCTGCAAAACGTAAGCCAATGTTCTCCTAATAGTATGTTGGCTGTATTTCGGAGATGTGACCAGAGTAGAGTAATTATTGCATCATTACCTCTGGGCTGCAGTTATCTTCTCCTCTTCGTTCCCTTGATCAATAACACCGAGCCATTTGTCATAGAGATCGGATACAAATACACTTCCTTGGATATTTCTAAGAAAATCCTTATGGAGATAAAAAAATATGTATATATATTATAGAAAATATGTATTGGAAATATTACAGAGAAAATATGTAGTTAAAAAATTCAGTTCAGCCCCCACTTCCTTCACAGATAGCCAAACTGTGACCCACACGGTGCTCGCCTCTGACTCTCCGTTGACTGGCACACGCAGGAGCAGGTGCTTGGATTTTCTCCCGCTAAAACTTAGAGGCAGAAAAGCAGAGCTTAGGCTGTGGTGGAAATGAACATAAAGCTCCCTTCTATCATCTGGAACTTATTTTTTGTGTGTGCTTTTTTTGCAAAGTACCACAAACTGACAGGGTCTGGCCATAGACCATCCTAAATCCTATTAGCTTCTTGGACAGAAACACACATACCCCTGTTGCTTGTTTTAAACACAGTGCTAGCTCTTAATTCTAGCAAGAAAAGTTCTGAAACAATCAAAACACAAACAGGTGGGCTCTTGCACACGTATTAGGAAAGAACTAGGTCTTCTCACTCGGGGTATGTGTGCTCCCTGGAAGAAAGCTTCTCTCATAATTGCTTCATTCTTCCTTTTCTTAGCTGTCTAAAAGTCGAGAGTCTACTGGCAGACTCACTGTGGTCCTGAGGATAGATTCATTTCTAGTTTAGGCCAATTCTCCAGTTAGTTTGAGATGATATTATCAAGGCCAAGGTAGCAGAGACTGATTCTCCACCAAGATCAGTCAACTTCAGGAAGAGAAAACTTTAGAAATGTCTAAGCACTATACCCACAAGTGCTCACCCTCTTCCTAGTCGGTGCTTATCACACGGAATCAGGAAAGAACCTACTCACTCTTGCTAGAAAATCGATTCCATGTGTGCACCTTACAGAGGGCAACACCCATCTTGCTACCTAGTGTATCATCATTCTTCTCCTGTCTCCTAATGCCTATATGTATATTACTACTGGATATCACTATGGCCCCAGTGTAAAAGTGGTTACCTAAGTCATTTCTGGACTTTGCTATTTATCACATCTTCGAACATTCATGGGGGACAAGGGAAGACCAAATGTGACTGAGATTCTAAGAGTGTACTCATTACTACATTAACATAGGGTTGTTCAGAGTTGGTAATAAGTGCCAAGGTGGATGGATTAAATTCTTTCCCTGTTCTATTTCTTGTGGAAACTTTGCCTTCATTAGGAGGGTGGTGAGGATGTTTGCTTTGGTAAACCACTGTTTATGTATGTGTCAGTGCGTATTTTGAAATTTATTATCATGACTCGTAGTCATTTCAGTATTAGTATTTTGCATGGAGTCTTCAGGAGTGAAGGTGGGGACGGTGGTGTGTGGTGAAAACAGAAAGTATTACTAACATATGGGGCTTTTAACTCCTAAAGTAGCTTCTTTAAATTTTGAATTTGTCAAGTGTTTTTCAGTTTTTCAGGTTCTTAATCTATTATGCCCATTATGGTCCTTGAGCAGTCACGATGAAGGACACCAATCATAGCTTCAGTTACTTGTGTGTGGATAATGCTAGAGCCTTCCCTACCTTTAAGACAGATGCGACCACAAGAACAGATTCGCTGTATAAGTTCACTTTGACCCCAGAATTGAGTTTGTCCTTGAGGATTCTGCATGATTTTATATTGGCTGATTTTCTGAAGATGCCTTTTGTGAGTGGCCCTTTTTGATTAATAAAGGAAAGCATACCCTGTAGGAAGAAAAGAAAAGTATATGGCATCTCATATCCACAAACGTAGAGCACAAGCTTGCCTCTGTTTAGGAAGAGGAGGGGAATGTAATGGTACACTGTTTTAGACCGAGTAGGACTAAAGTCGATTTAGATTGGTTTTTTTTCAGTGTCTCTCTCTATACTTTCTACCAAAATATCCATTTAAAGTCATACACTGAAACATTTTAAACACTTCTTTTAATCAGATTTTCCTTTCCATTGAGTTTACACTTTTAAGTCAAACTTCTCTGCTTCAAGGCCTTTGCGGAATCACCGTCTGTTTCCTACTTTACCATTCTTTTCTCATTATTCCCTTACATAGATGCTCTTCCCCAAGTAGGGAAGTCGATTTAGGAAATACTCATTTTCCATTTGTTTATTTCTCTTTAAGTGCCTGTATACTCCATTCCTACTTGTTCTATTTCCTTCCCTCTTACAAAGTCAGGCTCAAAAACTCTCTTGTCCTTCTCTGATTACCCTCCCTTCTCATGAGTCTTTCATTGTCTTTTGTTCTATCTTCATGCCCTCTCCCTGCTGCGTAGAAAGTTAATGAGGGCTGCACTCAGGGAATCCAACAGATCTGAAGTCTATTATGCTACGTATCTATTGTGTGAGCTGGGGCACATACATACTGTACTGAGGCTTTTCTGATTCGTTTGGGAAGTGCGGAGGATGATAATCCTAGCTAGCCCCTAAATTTGCTGTGATGCAAGGAACTGGGGGAGTAGCTAGCAGGTAACATGCTAGCTAATATGATACATTTCTTCATATCTAGCAGAACGTTCCCTCCATCCCGTACAGTGCTTGCAGAGACACCGAATACTCAGTGAATGTCAACACTGACAATTCACTACAGCAGTTTGAGATAACACAGGCCAAACTCTGGGGCTTTCATGTGACATATTCTGTTAGGATTAACAGATTCTTATTTGCCAGAGGATGAGTCTATGCTCGTGTCAGATGTTTGCAGTTGTTAGACTGAGTAGACTCCGCTGAAGGAGACTTGAGAGTAATGTGAGTTCAGGAAGGCAATGAAGGGAGAGTTTGAAGCTGAGCTGGACTCTCAGAGACTCACATACACAGCGTCCAGTTTGACTGATCTGAACAGGCCTCCGTGGGTCTTTGTGGAAACAAGACACAAGTGGAATGGACAACAATGTCTTTTCCTGTTGTATTTGCCTCATGACTCTGCTGGACCTAAATCAGATTCTGTTCTTTGCAATAACAGTAACAGAGCTTCTCAGCCAAAGCCAGGGGCTGTCTAATGACTTCTCCATTTGGGGATAGATTTGGTTGAGGACGCTTGGCCTCTCAGAGTTCCCCTCCTCAGGAGGGCTATAGAAGACCAAAATGAGATGACCTACCAGAATTGGGAAGGCCAGGTTGTCTTTATCACACACATCCGTGAGGGAAACTCCAAAGAGCTGTCCTGGCTTTGCGGAAGGTGGGGCTGTGCCCTGGTTGTCCTGGCAAGTGCTGCAAGCCCGACCAAAGGCCCTGTCTCCGAAAGAACGGCTTTTCACTGTCTTCCGGCCGGAGTCTAAGGAAGAAGTGAGAGTACTAGTAGTAGTAGTTGTTGTTTAATACGCTGAACCTTCTTTTTCCTTTTTTTTTTTAAAGATTTTATTTATTTTTTGACAGAGAGAGAGAGACAGCGAGAGAGGGAACACAAGCAGGGGGAGGGGGAGAGGGAGAAGCAGGCTTCCCTCGGAGCAGGGAGCCCGATGCGGGGCTCGATCCCAGGACTCCGGGATCATGACCTGAGCTGAAGGCAGACGCTTAACGACTGAGCCACCCAGGTGCCCCAGACTCATCTTAATTCCTGATGACTTGTATTTTCCTAAAGATTTCCTCAAAACAATGTGATAAGCCTCATAAAACGAAGAAATGTCAAAATTATGGAGCGATTGATGATACGTGTCTCCAGGTTCTGAATCGAAAGTCTACCTTCTAAGGTGGACTGCTGCCAGTTAGCTGTGATTAGCTAGGCTCAAATCATACTAGCTCTAGTCTCAGGGGCACTTCTCCTAGTCCTATTAATGGCTTTTTTTGGATTACATCCATCATCTTATTTAATCCACACAACAATTCTAAGATTTAGACATTATTTTTATCCACATTTTAGAGATGAATAAACTGATGCTGAGCTAGAATAACTGGCCAAAGATAGTATAGCTGGTAAATGGGGGCAGAGGAATTTACACTCTGGAGAGGTTGTTTGACATCAAGTCAAGTCCTTTTCTCTCAATGATGCCAGTTCTTTTCAACCTGTTCCAAAGGGCACTGGAATCCTGTGGTGCCTCAAGAGCCCCTGAGCGAAAAGAGGAGGGAGGAGAAGAAAGGCCCCTTGCTCTGGCTTCAACCAGAGCACATCTAATATACATAAATATATACATTATGTTTATATATTTATATAGTATAAGTATCTAATTATATATCATGTATATAACTACATACATATGTATGATGTTATATATATATATATATATATATATATATATATATATATATATATGGCACCCATTTAGAATTTTGTTAGAAAAAATTCCCACCACTGTAGCATACCATGATGAGTCCTAATGCCGTTATGATCTGCACTAGAAGCTTCTTGAAGTCAGAGACCTCATCTTATCCTTTCTTTGGTCTCACAACAGTGTGCAACCTCCCTTGACCTGTGAGCCAGCCTTCGGAACAAGGAGCAGATGGAAATCATTGCCCTGGCGATGCTCTGGGCTCCAGAAGAGCGCTGTCTAAGCATCTCCCATGACCCCTGGCAACCTTGCTGTCTGCTTCACACTAAAGCCAATTAAATGATTCCCGGTACCTGCAGCCTTCTCGCTGTTAGCACGACTCATTGAGTTCTCTCCCAAGAGGGAAGTGATGTCTTCTCCAAATATTCTGAGGCAATTTTCAATGAGAAATGCGACAAGAGAAATCTGTAACACAAAAAGACAAAAATGGGGTACTCTCTTTCATAGGGCATAGTGATAAATCACATTTTGTATATAGACCTTGGATCTAAGAAAAATGTGAAAGACTTCCCAGAAAAATTCAGAGTTCATAAAAATACATAGAGACCAGGAGCGCCTGGGTGGCTCAGTCGGGTAAGCGTCTGCCTTCGGCTCAGGTCATGATCCCAGGGTGCTGGGATCAGCCCTACATTGGGCTCCCTGCTCAGCGGGAAACCTGCTTCTCCCTCTCCCACTCCCCTGGCTTGTGTTCCCTCTCTCGCTGAGTCTCTCTCTGTCAAGTAAATAAATAAAAGCTTAAAAAAAACCAAAAAACAAAAAACATAGAGACCAGAGTTCTCTAAGAAATAATTAGAAAGAGTGATACTTTCCTGTGTACTTTGGGTACACATTTTAAAATACTGCTCATCAGTGGGCTAAGGTTATAATGCGTGGCCTAGTTTAATAGCTAACATTTTGGGATCAGTGGTTACGTCTTGAAGCCTAGGTTACATTTCGGGGCCCCTCATTGAGCGTCTGACTCTTGATTTCGGCTCAGATCACGATCTCATGGTGGTGAGATCCAGCCCCACTTGGAGCCAACTTTGGGCTCTGTGCTCAGCGGGGAATCGGCTTGGGCTTCTCCCTCTCCCTCTCCCTCTCCCTCTTCTTCTGCCCCTGCCCCGCTCACGCTCTCTCTTTCCCTCTCTCAAATAAATACATATCAAAAAATAAATAAAACTAGGATAATTTTCAACGTAGCCTACCTTAGTAAAGTTTACTTAGTTTTTGTTTTTACATTTTGTTTCCAGTTTTATTGAGCTGTAACTGATGTATAATATCTTATTAAACTTTATAAAGTATGAACAAAAACTTAAGAAAACCATTTCTTAAATGAAGAAGTATCTCAAAGTTGGGAAGCAGAGATTTTTGTGGGGTTGTGAGGGAAAACCCACACAGCTGGAGAGAAAACGTATCTGTCTGTCTAACTTCAGTCCCTTCTCATGCATTGCTTTGCCTCATGCTGGCTCTCTGTGTGAGCTTGGGGAAGACCTGTCATCTTGTTAGGATGTTCTGGAAATTTTTGCTAGTTTCCGTATGACGTAGCAGAGGTGAAATAGTAGCCGAGTACTTCTCTAGATGAGCCACAATTTGCAGAGGAAAGCCAATGTGTTTGGAGCCATGGGAGCTCATATTGCCCAAGCCACCTAGGATGTGCCAGTCATGACCAGAGGAGCTGACTGTTGTCGCCATTGTGTAACGAGGAAACCATGGCTTTACCCAAGGTTACAAGTCCCTCAGGGATTAGGCTGAGAGTTGAACCCTGACTGGTAAAGCTCCAAAGCCCAGGTTCTTTTCTATCGTATCACACGACTCTTCTGTCTCTCGTTTAGTCAGTCTAGTGTTTAGTCTCCTGGAGGGGGAAGAAGTGACTCGACTGCTCCGAGTTTCCCGTTTAACGACACCCCTTCCCAGACCCCAGCAGAGTAGGATAAAGAACTCTGCCACTCCACAGGGGCCTAATGAAAATGTGCACTTCATAAAGTTCCATCCGTCAGAGTTACTACTGCACATGTCCGGTTCAAAGTAGGGATTCTACCCCTGGGGGACAAAAATGAGAGCTCTCATTACCTTTTTTATCAAGTTGTCTTTCAATTCCAACCTGTCGGAATTAGGTGGGCAAAGAAGGCTTGGAGCTATACACACTGATAAATTATAAGCTGTCATCTGATTGGATGAGGAATGTTGCTCAATGTTGTATAACACTCCAAAAAGGTATCGCAAGAGAACAACATTTGCTCTTGGCAGCTGGGCTAAAAGCCTAAGGTCAGAAAATACACTTTTAAATTAGGCAAGTGATTCCACTTAGGGGGTTGGAAATACAGAGACAGGGAACAGGATACATCCTTGTATATCTAGCACACAACCTGCCGTAGCAGAGTTCCAGCCATGAATGTATACAAAATTGTTGCACTGAATTCAGTTCGTGAGCCAGATAAACACTTCTCTGGTTAGTTAAATGTTTCACAGACTCTTAAGGTCATAACCCTGGCAGTGGATGCTCTTGCATCTGTCTTGCACCAGGGGATTTCGTCTACCAGTTTCATGGATCCAGGAGGTGTAAAACGGCCAAGGATTCCACATTAATAACATCAGGAGAAGAACAATAAGAGCCCTAATGCGTGCCTCTATTCTGAAGCTGACCCCCATGGGTGTGAAGAATTGAAACTCTTTGGCATCGGTCATGATTTTAGTGGGCAAAGCTGCAAAACGTAAGCCAATGTTCTCCTAATAGTATGTTGGCTGTATTTCGGAGATGTGACCAGAGTAGAGTAATTATTGCATCATTACCTCTGGGCTGCAGTTATCTTCTCCTCTTCGTTCCCTTGATCAATAACACTGAGCCATTTGTCATAGAGATCGGATACAAATACACTTCCTTGGATATTTCTAAGAAAATCCTTATGGAGATAAAAAAATATGTATATATATTATAGAAAATATGTATTGGAAATATTACAGAGAAAATATGTAGTTAAAAAATTCAGTTCAGCCCCCACTTCCTTCACAGATAGCCAAACTGTGACCCACAGGGTGCTCGCCTCTGACTCTCCGTTGACTGACACACGCAGGAGCAGGTGCTTGGATTTTCTCCCGCTAAAACTTAGAGGTAGAAAAGCAGAGCTTAGGCTGTGGTGGAAATGAACATAAAGCTCCCTTCTATCATCTGGAACTTATTTTTTGTGTGTGCTTTTTTTGCAAAGTACCACAAACTGACAGGGTCTGGCCATAGACCATCCTAAATCCTATTAGCTTCTTGGACAGAAACACACATACCCATGTTGCTTGTTTTAAACACAGTGCTAGCTCTTAATTCTAGCAAGAAAAGTTCTGAAACAATCAAAACACAAACAGGTGGGCTCTTGCACACGTATTAGGAAAGAACTAGGTCTTCTCACTCGGGGTATGTGTGCTCCCTGAAAGAAAGCTTCTCTCATAATTGCTTCATTCTTCCTTTTCTTAGCTGTCTAAAAGGCGAGAGTCTACTGGCAGACTCACTGTGGTCCTGAGGATAGATTCATTTCTAGTTTAGGCCAATTCTCCAGTTAGTTTGACATGATATTATCAAGGCCAAGGTAGCAGAGACTGATTCTCCACCAAGATCAGTCAACTTCAGGAAGAGAAAACTTTAGAAATGTCTAAGCACTATACCCCCAAGTGCTCACCCTCTTCCTAGTCGGTGCTTATCACACGGAATCAGGAAAGAACCTACTCACTCTTGCTAGAAAATCGATTCCATGTGTGCACCTTACAGAGGGCAACACCCATCTTGCTACCTAGTGTATCATCATTCTTCTCCTGTCTCCTAATGCCTATATGTATATTACTACTGGATATCACTATGGCCCCAGTGTAAAAGTGGTTACCTAAGTCATTTCTGGACTTTGCTATTTATCACATCTTCGAACATTCATGGGGGACAAGGGAAGACCAAATGTGACTGAGATTCTAAGAGTGTACTCATTACTACATTAACATAGGGTTGTTCAGAGTTGGTAATAAGTGCCAAGGTGGATGGATTAAATTCTTTCCCTGTTCTATTTCTTGTGGAAACTTTGCCTTCATTAGGAGGGTGATGAGGATGTTTGCTTTGGTAAACCACTGTTTATGTATGTGTCAGTGCGTATTTTGAAATTTATTATCATGACTCGTAGTCATTTCAGTATTAGTATTTTGCATGGAGTCTTCAGGAGTGAAGGTGGGGACGGTGGTGTGTGGTGAAAACAGAAAGTATTACTAACATATGGGGCTTTTAACTCCTAAAGTAGCTTCTTTAAATTTTGAATTTGTCAAGTGTTTTTCAGTTTGTCAGGTTCTTAATCTATTATGCCCATTATGGTCCTTGAGCAGTCACGATGAAGGACACCAATCATAGCTTCAGTTACTTGTGTGTGGATAATGCTAGAGCCTTCCCTACCTTTAAGACAGATGCGACCACAAGAACAGATTCGCTGTATAAGTTCACTTTGACCCCAGAATTGAGTTTGTCCTTGAGGATTCTGCATGATTTTATATTGGCTGATTTTCTGAAGATGCCTTTTGTGAGTGGCCCTTTTTGATTAATAAAGGAAAGCATACCCTGTAGGAAGAAAAGAAAAGTATATGGCATCTCATATCCACAAACGCAGAGCACAAGCTTGCCTCCGTTTTGAAAGAGGAGGGGAATGTAATGGCACACTGTTTTAGAGCGGGAAGGACGAAAGTCAATTTAGATTGGTTTTTTTTCAGTGTCTCTCTCTATACTTTCTACCCAAATATCCATTTTACAGTCATACACTGAAACATTTTAAACACTTCTTTTAATCAGATTTTCCTTTCCATTGAGTTTACACTTTTAAGTCAAACTTCTCTGCTTCAAGGCCTTTGCGGAATCACCGTCTGTTTCCTACTTTACCATTCTTTTCTCATTATTCCCTTACATAGATGCTCTTCCCCAAGTAGGGAAGTCGATTTAGGAAATACTCATTTCCTAAATGTTTATTTCTCTTTAAGTGCCTGTATACTCCATTCCTACTTGTTCTATTTCCTTCCCTCTTTTAAAGTCAGGCTCAAAAACTCTCTTGTCCTTCTCTGATTACCCTCCCTTCTCATGAGTCTTTCATTGTCTTTTGCTCTATGTTCATGTCCTCTCCCTGCTGTGTAGAAAGTTAATGAGGGCTGCACTCAGGGAATCCAACGGATCTGAAGTCTATTATGCTACGTATCTATTGTGTGAGCTGGGGCACATACATACTGTACTGAGGCTTTTCTGACTCGTTTGGGAAGTGCGGAGGATGATAATCCTAGCTAGCCCCTAAATTTGCTGTGATGCAAGGAACTGGGGGAGTAGCTAGCAGGTAACATGCTAGCTAATATGATACATTTCTTCATGTCTAGCAGAACGTTCCCTCCATCCCATACAGTGCTTGCAGAGACACCGAATACTCAGTGAATGTCAACACTGACAATTCACTATAGCAGTTTGAGATAACACAGGGCAAACTCTGCGGCTTTCATGTGACATACTCTGTTAGGATTAACAGATTCTTATTTGCCAGAGGATGAGTCTATGCTCGTGTCAGATGTTTGCAGTTGTTAGACTGAGTAGACTCCGCTGAAGGAGACTTGAGACTAATGTGAGTTCAGGAAGGCAATGAAGGAAGAGTGTGAAGCTGAGCTGGACTCTCAGAGACTCACATACACAGCGTCCAGTTTGACTGATCTGAACAGGCCTCCGTGGGTCTTTGTGGAAACAAGACACAAGTGGAATGGACAACAATGTCTTTTCCTGTTGTATTTGCCTCATGACTCTGCTGGACCTAAATCAGATTCTGTTCTTTGCAATAACAGTAACAGAGCTTCTCAGCCAAAGCCAGGGGCTGTCTAATGACTTCTCCATTTGGGGATAGATTTGGTTGAGGACGCTTGGCCTCTCAGAGTTTCCCCTCCTCAGGAGGGCTATAGAAGACCAAAATGAGATGACCTACCAGAATTGGGAAGGCCAGGTTGTCTTTATCACACACATCCGTGAGGGAAACTCCAAAGAGCTGTCCTGGCTTTGCGGAAGGTGGGGCTGTGCCCTGGTTGTCCTGGCAAGTGCTGCAACCCCGACAAAAGGCCCTGTCTCCGAAAGAACGGCTTTTCACTGTCTTCTGGCCGGAGTCTAAGGAAGAAGTGAGAGTACTAGTAGTAGTAGTTGTTGTTTAATACGCTGAACCTTCTTTTTCCTTCTTTTTTTTTTTTTAAAGATTTTATTTATTTTTTGACAGAGAGAGAGAGACAGCGAGAGAGGGAACACAAGCAGGGGGAGGGGGAGAGGGAGAAGCAGGCTTCCCTCGGAGCAGGGAGCCCGATGCGGGGCTCGATCCCAGGACCCCGGGATCATGACCTGAGCTGAAGGCAGAGGCTTAACGACTGAGCCACCCACGTGCCCCAGACTCATCTTAATTCCTGATGACTTGTATTTTCCTAAAGGTTTCCTCAAAGCAATGTGGTAAGCATCATAAAACCAAGAAATGTCAAAAACATGTAGGGATTGATGATACGTGTCTCCAGGTTCTGAATCGAAAGTCTACCTTCTAAGGTGGACTGCTGCCAGTTAGCTGTGATTAGCTAGGCTCAAATCATACTAGCTCTAGTCTCAGGGGCACTTCTCCTAGTCCTATTAATGGCTTTTTTTGGATTACATCCATCATCTTATTTAATCTACACAACAATTCTAAGATTTAGACCTTATTTTTATCCACATTTTAGAGATGAATAAACTGATGATGAGCTAGAATAACTGGCCAAAGATAATATAGCTGGTAAATGGGGGCACAGGACTTTACACTCTGGAGAGGTTGTTTGACATCAAGTCAAGTCCTTTTCTCTCAATGATGCCAGTTCTTTTCAACCTGTTCCAAAGGGCACTGGAATCCTGTGGTGCCTCAAGAGCCCCTGAGCGAAAAGAGGAGGGAGGAGAAGAAAGTCCCCTTGCTCTGGCTTCAACCAGAGCACATCTAATATACATAAATATATACATTATGTTTATATATTTATATAGTATAAGTATCTAATTATATATCATATATATAACTACATACATATGTATGATGTTATATATATATATATATATATATATATATATATATATATATATATATATAGCACCCGTTTAGAATTTTGTTAGAAAATATTCCCAGACACTGTAGCATACCATGATGAGTCCTAATGCCGTTATGATCTGCACTAGAAACTTCTTGAAGTCAGAGACCTCATCTTATCCTTTCTTTGGTCTCACAACAGTGTGGAACCTCCCTTGACCTGTGAGCCAGCCTTCGGAACAAGGAGCAGATGGAAATCATTGCCCTGGCGATGCTCTGGGCTCCAGAAGAGCGCTGTCTAAGCATCTCCCATGACCCCTGGCAACCTTGCTGTCTGCTTCTCACTAAAGCCAATTAAATGATTCCCGGTACCTGCAGCCTTCTCGCTGTTAGCACGACTCATTGAGTTCTCTCCCAAGAGGGAAGTGATGTCTTCTCCAAATATTCTGAGGCAATTTTCAATGAGAAATGCGACAAGAGAAATCTGTAACACAAAAAGACAAAAATGGGGTGCTGTCTTTCATAGGGCATAGTGATAAATCACATTTTGTATATAGACCATGGATCTAAGAAAAAATGTGAAAGACTTCCCAGAAAAATTCAGAGTTGAGAAAAATACAGAGAGACCAGGAGCGCCTGGGTGGCTCAGTCAGTTAAGCGTCTGCCTTCGGCTCAGGTCATGATCCCAGTGTGCTGGGATCAGCCCTACATCGGGCTCCCTGCTCAGCGGGAAGCCTGCTTCTCCCTCTCCCACTTCCCTGGCTTGTGTTCCCTCTCTCGCTGTGTCTCTCTCTGTCAAGTAAATAAATAAAAGCTTAAAAAAAAACAAAAAACAAAAAACATAGAGACCAGAGTTCTCTAAGAAATAACTTCGAAAGAGTGATACTTTCCTGGGTACTTTGGGTACACATTTTAAAATACTGCTCATCAGTGGGCTAAAGTTATAATGCGTGGCCTAGTTTAATAGCTAACATTTTGGGATCAGTGGTGACGTCTTTAAGCCTAGGATACATTTCGGGGCCCCTCAGTTGAGCGTCTGACTCTTGATTTCGGCTCAGATCACGATCTCATGGTGGTGAGATCCAGCCCCACTTGGAGCCAACTTTGGGCTCTGTGCTCAGCGGGGAATCGGCTTGGGCTTCTCCCTCTCCCTCTCCCTCTCCCTCTTCTTCTGCCCCTGCCCCGCTCACGCTCTCTCTTTCCCTCTCTCAAATAAATACATATCAAAAGATAAATAAAACTAGGATCATTTTCAAAGTAGCCTACCTTAGTAAAGTTTACTTAGTTTTTGTTTTTACATTTTGTTTCCAGTTTTATTGAGCTGTAACTGATGTATAACATCTTATTAAACTTTATAAAGTATGAACAAAAACTTAAGAAAACCATTTCTTAACTGAAGAAGTATCTCAAAGTTGGGAAGCAGAGATTTTTGTGGGGTTGTGAGGGAAAACCCACACAGCTGGAGAGAAAACGTATCTGTCTGTCTAACTTCAGTCCCTTCTCATGCATTGCTCTGCCTCATGCTGGCTCTCTGTGTGCGCTTGGGGAAGACGTGTCATCTTGTTAGGATGTTCTGGAATCTTTTTTTTTTTTTTTTTTTTTTTTTTAAAGATTTTATTTATTTATTTGAGAGAGAGAATGAGATGAGATAGCATGAGAAGGGGGAGGGTCAGAGGGAGAAGCAGACTCCCTGCTGAGCAGGGAGCCCGATGCGGGACTCGATCCCAGGACTCCAGGATCATGACCTGAGCCGAAGGCAGTGGCTTAACCAACTGAGCCACCCAGGCACCCTGTTCTGGAATCTTTTGCTAGTTTCCGTATGACGTAGCAGAGGTGAAATAGTAGCCGAGTACTTTTCTAGATGAGCCACAATTTGCAGAGGAAAGCCAATGTGTTTGGAGCCATGGGAGCTCATATTGCCCAAGCCACCTAGGATGCGCCAGTCATGAGCAGAGGAGCTGACTGTTGTCGCCATTGTGTAGCGAGGAAACCATGGCTTTACCCAAGGTTACAAGTCCCTCAGGGATTAGGCTGAGAGTTGAACCCTGACTGGTAAAGCTCCAAAGCCCAGGTTCTTTTCTATCGTATCACACGACTCTTCTGTCTCTCGTTTAGTCAGTCTAGTGTTTAGTCTCCTGGAGGGGGAAGAAGTGACTCGACTGCTCCGAGTTTCCCGTTTAACGACACCCCTTCCCAGACCCCAGCAGAGTAGGATAAAGAACTCTGCCACTCCACAGGGGCCTAATGAAAATGTGCACTTCACAAAGTTCCATCCGTCAGAGTTACTACTGCACATGTCCGGTTCAAAGTAGGGATTCTACCCCTGGGGGACAAAAATGAGAGCTCTCATTACCTTTTTTATCAAGTTGTCTTCCAATTCCAAGCTGCCGGAATTAGGTGGGCAAAGAAGGCTTGGGGTTATACACGCTGATAAATTATAAGCTGTCATCTGATTGGATGAGGAATGTTGCTCAATGTTGTATAACACTCCAAAAAGGTATCGCAAGAGAACAACATTTGCTCTTGGCAGCTGGGCTAAAAGCCTAAGGTCAGAAAAATACACTTTTAAATTAGGCAAGTGATTCCACTTAGGAGGTTGGAAATACAGAGACAGGGAACAGGATAGATCCTTGTGTATCTAGCACACAACCCGCCGTAGCAGAGTTCCAGGCATGAATGTATACAAAATTGTTGCACTGAATTCAGTCCTGAGCCAGATAAACACTTCTCTGGTTAGTTAAATGTTTCACAGACTCTTAAGGTCATAACCCTGGCAGTCGATGCTCTTGCATCTGTCTTGGACCAGGGGATTTCGTCGACCAGTTTCATGGATCCAGAAGGTGTAAAACGGCCAAGGATTCCACATTAATAACATCAGGAGAAGAACAATAAGAGCCCTAAAGCGTGCCTCTATTCTGAAGCTGACCCCCATGGGTGTGAAGAATTGAAACTCTTTGGCATCGGTCATGATTTTAGTGGGCAAAGCTGCAAAACGTAAGCCAATGTTCTCCTAATAGTATGTTGGCTGTATTTCGGAGATGTGACCAGAGTAGAGTAATTATTGCTTCATTACCTCTGGGCTGCAGTTATCTTCTCCTCTTCGTTCCCTTGATCAATAACACTGAGCCATTTGTCATAGAGATCGGTTAACAATACACTTCCTGGGATATTTCTAAGAAAATCCTTATGGAGATAAAAAATATGTATATATATTATAGAAAATATGTATTGGAAATATTACAGAGAAAATATGTAGTTAAAAAATTCAGTTCAGCCCCCACTTCCTTCACAGATAGCCAAACTGTGACCCACACGGAGCTCGCCTCTGACTCTCCGTTGACTGGCACACGCAGGGGCAGGTGCTTGGATTTTCTCCCGCTAAAACTTAGAGGCAGAAAAGCAGAGCTTAGGCTGTGGTGGAAATGAACATAAAGCTCCCTTCTATCATCTGGAACTTATTTTTTGTGTGTGCTTTTTTTGCAAAGTACCACAAACTGACAGGGTCTGGCTATAGAGCATCCTAAATCCTATTAGCTTCTTGGACAGAAACACACATACCCCTGTTGCTTGTTTTAAACACAGTGCTAGCTCTTAATTCTAGCAAGAAAAGTTCTGAAACAGTCAAAACACAAACAGGTGGGCTCTTGCCACATATTAGGAAAGAACTAGGTCTTCTCACTCGGGGTATGTGTGCTCCCTGGAAGAAAGCTTCTCTCATAATTGCTTCATTCTTCCTTTTCTTAGCTGTCTAAAAGGCGGGAGTCTAATGGCAGACTCACTGTGGTCCTGAGGATAGATTCATTTCTAGTTTAGGCCAATTCTCCAGTTAGGTTGACATGATATTATCAAGGCCAAGGTTGCAGAGACTGATTCTCCACCAAGATCAGTGAACTTCAGGAAGAGAAAACTTTAGAAATGTCTAAGCACTATACCCACAAGTGCTCACCCTCTTCCTTGTCGGTGCTTATCACACGGAATCAGGAAAGAACCTACTCACTCTTGCTAGAAAATCGATTCCATGTGTGCACCTTACAGAGGGCAACACCCATCTTGCTACCTAGTGTATCATCATTCTTCTCCTGTCTCCTGATGCCTATATGTATATTACTACTGGATATCACTATGGCCCCAGTGTAGGAGTGGTTACCTAAGGCATTTCTGGACTTTACTATTTATCACATCTTCGAACATTAATGGGGGACAAGGGAAGACCAAATGTGACTGAGATTCTAAGACTGTACTCATTACTACATTAACATAGGGTTGTTCAGACCTGTTAATAAGTGCCAAGGTGGATGGATTAAATTCTTTCCCTGTTCTATTTCTTTTGGAAACTTTGCCTTCATTAGGAGGGTGGTGAGGATGTTTGCTTTGGTAAACAGTGTGTATGTGTCAGTGCGTATTTTGAAATTTATTATCATGACTCGTAGTCATTTCAGTATTAGTATTTTGCATGGAGTCTTCAGGAGTGAAGGCGGGGAGGGCGGTGTGTGGTGAAAACAGAAAGTATTACTAACATATGGGGCTTTTAACTCCTAAAGTAGCTTCCTTAAATTTTGAATTTGTCAAGCGTTTTTCAGTTTGTCAGGTTCTTAATCTATTATGCCCATCATGGTCCTTGAGCAGTCATGATGAAGGACACCAATCATAGCTTCAGTTACTCATGTGTGCATAATGCTAGAACCTTCCCTACCTTTAAGACGGATGCGACCACATGAACAGATTCGTTGTACGGGTTCACTTTGACCCCAGAATTGAGTTTGTCCTTGAGGATTCTGCAGGATTTTATATTGGCTGATTTGCTGAAGATGCCTTCTGTGAGTGGCCCTCTTCGATTAAGAAAGGAAAGCATACCCTGTAGGAAGAAAAGAAAAGTATATGGCATCTCATATCCACAAACGCAGAGCACAAGCTTGCCTCCGTTTTGAAAGAGGAGGGGAATGTAATGGCACACTGTTTTAGAGCGGGAAGGACGAAAGTCAATTTAGATTGGTTTTTTTTTCAGTGTCTCTCTCTATACTTTCTACCCAAATATCCATTTTACAGTCATACACTGAAACATTTTAAACACTTCTTTTAATCAGATTTTCCTTTCCATTGAGTTTACACTTTTAAGTCAAACTTCTCTGCTTCAAGGCCTTTGCGGAATCACCGTCTGTTTCCTACTTTACCATTCTTTTCTCATTATTCCCTTACATAGATGCTCTTCCCCAAGTAGGGAAGTCGATTTAGGAAATACTCATTTCCTAAATGTTTATTTCTCTTTAAGTGCCTGTATACTCCATTCCTACTTGTTCTATTTCCTTCCCTCTTTTAAAGTCAG
Organism: Halichoerus grypus; assembly: GCF_964656455.1. NCBI lineage: Eukaryota > Metazoa > Chordata > Mammalia > Carnivora > Phocidae > Halichoerus > Halichoerus grypus. The sequence continues at coordinate 101,571,780 of NC_135714.1, forward strand.
GCTCAAAAACTCTCTTGTCCTTCTCTGATTACCCTCCCTTCTCATGAGTCTTTCATTGTCTTTTGCTCTATGTTCATGTCCTCTCCCTGCTGTGTAGAAAGTTAATGAGGGCTGCACTCAGGGAATCCAACGGATCTGAAGTCTATTATGCTACGTATCTATTGTGTGAGCTGGGGCACATACATACTGTACTGAGGCTTTTCTGACTCGTTTGGGAAGTGCGGAGGATGATAATCCTAGCTAGCCCCTAAATTTGCTGTGATGCAAGGAACTGGGGGAGTAGCTAGCAGGTAACATGCTAGCTAATATGATACATTTCTTCATGTCTAGCAGAACGTTCCCTCCATCCCATACAGTGCTTGCAGAGACACCGAATACTCAGTGAATGTCAACACTGACAATTCACTATAGCAGTTTGAGATAACACAGGGCAAACTCTGGGGCTTTCATGTGACATACTCTGTTAGGATTAACAGATTCTTATTTGCCAGAGGATGAGTCTATGCTCGTGTCAGATGTTTGCAGTTGTTAGACTGAGTAGACTCCGCTGAAGGAGACTTGAGACTAATGTGAGTTCAGGAAGGCAATGAAGGGAGAGTGTGAAGGTGAGCTGGACTCTCAGAGACTCACATACACAGCGTCCAGTTTGACTGATCTGAACAGGCCTCCGTGGGTCTTTGTGGAAACAAGACACAAGTGGAATGGACAACAATGTCTTTTCCTGTTGTATTTGCCTCATGACTCTGCTGGACCTAAATCAGATTCTGTTCTTTGCAATAACAGTAACAGAGCTTCTCAGCCAAAGCCAGGGGCTGTCTAATGACTTCTCCATTTGGGGATAGATTTGGTTGAGGACGCTTGGCCTCTCAGAGTTTCCCCTCCTCAGGAGGGCTATAGAAGACCAAAATGAGATGACCTACCAGAATTGGGAAGGCCAGGTTGTCTTTATCACACACATCCGTGAGGGAAACTCCAAAGAGCTGTCCTGGCTTTGCGGAAGGTGGGGCTGTGCCCTGGTTGTCCTGGCAAGTGCTGCAACCCCGACAAAAGGCCCTGTCTCCGAAAGAACGGCTTTTCACTGTCTTCTGGCCGGAGTCTAAGGAAGAAGTGAGAGTACTAGTAGTAGTAGTAGTTGTTTAATACGCTGAACCTTCTTTTTCCTTCTTTTTTTTTTTTAAAGATTTTATTTATTTTTTGACAGAGAGAGAGAGATAGCGAGAGAGGGAACACAAGCAGGGGGAGGGGGAGAGGGAGAAGCAGGCTTCCCTCGGAGCAGGGAGCCCGATGCGGGGCTCGATCCCAGGACCCCGGGATCATGACCTGAGCTGAAGGCAGACGCTTAACGACTGAGCCACCCACGTGCCCCAGACTCATCTTAATTCCTGATGACTTGTATTTTCCTAAAGGTTTCCTCAAAGCAATGTGGTAAGCATCATAAAACCAAGAAATGTCAAAAACATGTAGGGATTGATGATACGTGTCTCCAGGTTCTGAATCGAAAGTCTACCTTCTAAGGTGGACTGCTGCCAGTTAGCTGTGATTAGCTAGGCTCAAATCATACTAGCTCTAGTCTCAGGGGCACTTCTCCTAGTCCTATTAATGGCTTTTTTTGGATTACATCCATCATCTTATTTAATCTACACAACAATTCTAAGATTTAGACCTTATTTTTATCCACATTTTAGAGATGAATAAACTGATGCTGAGCTAGAATAACTGGCCAAAGATAATATAGCTGGTAAATGGGGGCACAGGACTTTACACTCTGGAGAGGTTGTTTGACATCAAGTCAAGTCCTTTTCTCTCAATGATGCCAGTTCTTTTCAACCTGTTCCAAAGGGCACTGGAATCCTGTGGTGCCTCAAGAGCCCCTGAGCGAAAAGAGGAGGGAGGAGAAGAAAGGCCCCTTGCTCTGGCTTCAACCAGAGCACATCTAATATACATAAATATATACATTATGTTTATATATTTATATAGTATAAGTATCTAATGATATATCATATATATATAACTACATACATATGTATGATGTTATATATATATATATATATATATATATATATATATATATATATATATAGCACCCGTTTAGAATTTTGTTAGAAAATATTCCCAGACACTGTAGCATACCATGATGAGTCCTAATGCCGTTATGATCTGCACCAGAAACTTCTTGAAGTCAGAGACCTCATCTTATCCTTTCTTTGGTCTCACAACAGTGTGCAACCTCCCTTGACCTGTGAGCCAGCCTTCGGAACAAGGAGCAGATGGAAATCATTGCCCTGGCGATGCTCTGGGCTCCAGAAGAGCGCTGTCTAAGCATCTCCCATGACCCCTGGCAACCTTGCTGTCTGCTTCTCACTAAAACCAATTAAATGATTCCCGGTACCTGCAGCCTTCTCGCTGTTAGCACGACTCATTGAGTTCTCTCCCAAGAGGGAAGTGATGTCTTCTCCAAATATTCTGAGGCAATTTTCAATGAGAAATGCGACAAGAGAAATCTGTAACACAAAAAGACAAAAATGGGGTGCTGTCTTTCATAGGGCATAGTGATAAATCACATTTTGTATATAGACCTTGGATCTAAGAAAAATGTGAAAGACTTCCCAGAAAAATTCAGAGTTGAGAAAAATACAGAGAGACCAGGAGCGCCTGGGTGGCTCAGTCAGTTAAGCGTCTGCCTTCGGCTCAGGTCATGATCCCAGGGTGCTGGGATCAGCCCTACATCGGGCTCCCTGCTCAGCGGGAAGCCTGCTTCTCCCTCTCCCACTTCCCTGGCTTGTGTTCCCTCTCTCGCTGTGTCTCTCTCTGTCAAGTAAATAAATAAAAGCTTAAAAAAAAACAAAAAACAAAAAACATAGAGACCAGAGTTCTCTAAGAAATAACTTCGAAAGAGTGATACTTTCCTGTGTACTTTGGGTACACATTTTAAAATACTGCTCATCAGTGGGCTAAAGTTATAATGCGTGGCCTAGTTTAATAGCTAACATTTTGGGATCAGTGGTGACGTCTTGAAGCCTAGGATACATTTCGGGGCCCCTCAGTTGAGCGTCTGACTCTTGATTTCGGCTCAGATCACGATCTCATGGTGGTGAGATCCAGCCCCACATGGAGCCAACTTTGGGCTCCGTGCTCAGCGGGGAATCGGCTTGGGCTTCTCCCTCTCCCTCTCCCTCTCCCTCTTCTTCTGCCCCTGCCCCGCTCACGCTCTCTCTTTCCCTCTCTCAAATAAATACATATCAAAAGATAAATAAAACTAGGATCATTTTCAAAGTAGCCTACCTTAGTAAAGTTTACTTAGTTTTTGTTTTTACATTTTGTTTCCAGTTTTATTGAGCTGTAACTGATGTATAACATCTTATTAAACTTTATAAAGTATGAACAAAAACTTAAGAAAACCATTTCTTAACTGAAGAAGTATCTCAAAGTTGGGAAGCAGAGATTTTTGTGGGGTTGTGAGGGAAAACCCACACAGCTGGAGAGAAAACGTATCTGTCTGTCTAACTTCAGTCCCTTCTCATGCATTGCTTTGCCTCATGCTGGCTCTCTGTGTGCGCTTGGGGAAGACCTGTCATCTTGTTAGGATGTCATGGAATCTTTTGCTAGTTTCCGTATGACGTAGCAGAGGTGAAATAGTAGCCGAGTACTTTTCTAGATGAGCCACAATTTGCAGAGGAAAGCCAATGTGTTTGGAGCCATGGGAGCTCATATTGCCCAAGCCACCTAGGATGCGCCAGTCATGAGCAGAGGAGCTGACTGTTGTCGCCATTGTGTAGCGAGGAAACCATGGCTTTACCCAAGGTTACAAGTCCCTCAGGGATTAGGCTGAGAGTTGAACCCTGACTGGTAAAGCTCCAAAGCCCAGGTTCTTTTCTATCGTATCACACGACTCTTCTGTCTCTCGTTTAGTCAGTCTAGTGTTTAGTCTCCTGGAGGGGGAAGAAGTGACTCGACTGCTCCGAGTTTCCCGTTTAACGACACCCCTTCCCAGACCCCAGCAGAGTAGGATAAAGAACTCTGCCACTCCACAGGGGCCTAATGAAAATGTGCACTTCACAAAGTTCCATCCGTCAGAGTTACTACTGCACATGTCCGGTTCAAAGTAGGGATTCTACCCCTGGGGGACAAAAATGAGAGCTCTCATTACCTTTTTTATCAAGTTGTCTTCCAATTCCAAGCTGCCGGAATTAGGTGGGCAAAGAAGGCTTGGGGTTATACACGCTGATAAATTATAAGCTGTCATCTGATTGGATGAGGAATGTTGCTCAATGTTGTATAACACTCCAAAAAGGTATCGCAAGAGAACAACATTTGCTCTTGGCAGCTGGGCTAAAAGCCTAAGGTCAGAAAAATACACTTTTAAATTAGGCAAGTGATTCCACTTAGGAGGTTGGAAATACAGAGACAGGGAACAGGATAGATCCTTGTGTATCTAGCACACAACCCGCCGTAGCAGAGTTCCAGGCATGAATGTATACAAAATTGTTGCACTGAATTCAGTCCTGAGCCAGATAAACACTTCTCTGGTTAGTTAAATGTTTCACAGACTCTTAAGGTCATAACCCTGGCAGTCGATGCTCTTGCATCTGTCTTGGACTAGGGGATTTCGTCGACCAGTTTCATGGATCCAGAAGGTGTAAAACGGCCAAGGATTCCACATTAATAACATCAGGAGAAGAACAATAAGAGCCCTAAAGCGTGCCTCTATTCTGAAGCTGACCCCCATGGCTGTGAAGAATTGAAACTCTTTGGCATCGGTCATGATTTTAGTGGGCAAAGCTGCAAAACGTAAGCCAATGTTCTCCTAATAGTATGTTGGCTGTATTTCGGAGATGTGACCAGAGTAGAGTAATTATTGCTTCATTACCTCTGGGCTGCAGTTATCTTCTCCTCTTCGTTCCCTTGATCAATAACACTGAGCCATTTGTCATAGAGATCGGTTAACAATACACTTCCTGGGATATTTCTAAGAAAATCCTTATGGAGATAAAAAATATGTATATATATTATAGAAAATATGTATTGGAAATATTACAGAGAAAATATGTAGTTAAAAAATTCAGTTCAGCCCCCACTTCCTTCACAGATAGCCAAACTGTGACCCACACGGAGCTCGCCTCTGACTCTCCGTTGACTGGCACACGCAGGGGCAGGTGCTTGGATTTTCTCCCGCTAAAACTTAGAGGCAGAAAAGCAGAGCTTAGGCTGTGGTGGAAATGAACATAAAGCTCCCTTCTATCATCTGGAACTTATTTTTTGTGTGTGCTTTTTTTGCAAAGTACCACAAACTGACAGGGTCTGGCTATAGAGCATCCTAAATCCTATTAGCTTCTTGGACAGAAACACACATACCCCTGTTGCTTGTTTTAAACACAGTGCTAGCTCTTAATTCTAGCAAGAAAAGTTCTGAAACAGTCAAAACACAAACAGGTGGGCTCTTGCACACATATTAGGAAAGAACTAGGTCTTCTCACTCGGGGTATGTGTGCTCCCTGGAAGAAAGCTTCTCTCATAATTGCTTCATTCTTCCTTTTCTTAGCTGTCTAAAAGGCGAGAGTCTAATGGCAGACTCACTGTGGTCCTGAGGATAGATTCATTTCTAGTTTAGGCCAATTCTCCAGTTAGTTTGACATGATATTATCAAGGCCAAGGTTGCAGAGACTGATTCTCCACCAAGATCAGTGAACTTCAGGAAGAGAAAACTTTAGAAATGTCTAAGCACTATACCCACAAGTGCTCACCCTCTTCCTTGTCGGTGCTTATCACACGGAATCAGGAAAGAACCTACTCACTCTTGCTAGAAAATCGATTCCATGTGTGCACCTTACAGAGGGCAACACCCATCTTGCTACCTAGTGTATCATCATTCTTCTCCTGTCTCCTGATGCCTATATGTATATTACTACTGGATATCACTATGGCCCCAGTGTAGGAGTGGTTACCTAAGGCATTTCTGGACTTTACTATTTATCACATCTTCGAACATTCATGGGGGACAAGGGAAGACCAAATGTGACTGAGATTCTAAGACTGTACTCATTACTACATTAACATAGGGTTGTTCAGACCTGTTAATAAGTGCCAAGGTGGATGGATTAAATTCTTTCCCTGTTCTATTTCTTTTGGAAACTTTGCCTTCATTAGGAGGGTGGTGAGGATGTTTGCTTTGGTAAACAGTGTGTATGTGTCAGTGCGTATTTTGAAATTTATTATCATGACTCGTAGTCATTTCAGTATTAGTATTTTGCATGGAGTCTTCAGGAGTGAAGGGGGGAGGGCGGTGTGTGGTGAAAACAGAAAGTATTACTAACATATGGGGCTTTTAACTCCTAAAGTAGCTTCCTTAAATTTTGAATTTGTCAAGCGTTTTTCAGTTTGTCAGGTTCTTAATCTATTATGCCCATTATGGTCCTTGAGCAGTCATGATGAAGGACACCAATCATAGCTTCAGTTACTCATGTGTGCATAATGCTAGAACCTTCCCTACCTTTAAGACGGATGCGACCACATGAACAGATTCGTTGTACGGGTTCACTTTGACCCCAGAATTGAGTTTGTCCTTGAGGATTCTGCAGGATTTTATATTGGCTGATTTGCTGAAGATGCCTTCTGTGAGTGGCCCTCTTCGATTAAGAAAGGAAAGCATACCCTGTAGGAAGAAAAGAAAAGTATATGGCATCTCATATCCACAAACGCAGAGCACAAGCTTGCCTCCGTTTTGAAAGAGGAGGGGAATGTAATGGCACACTGTTTTAGAGCGGGAAGGACGAAAGTCAATTTAGATTGGTTTTTTTTTCAGTGTCTCTCTCTATACTTTCTACCCAAATATCCATTTTACAGTCATACACTGAAACATTTTAAACACTTCTTTTAATCAGATTTTCCTTTCCATTGAGTTTACACTTTTAAGTCAAACTTCTCTGCTTCAAGGCCTTTGCGGAATCACCGTCTGTTTCCTACTTTACCATTCTTTTCTCATTATTCCCTTACATAGATGCTCTTCCCCAAGTAGGGAAGTCGATTTAGGAAATACTCATTTCCTAAATGTTTATTTCTCTTTAAGTGCCTGTATACTCCATTCCTACTTGTTCTATTTCCTTCCCTCTTTTAAAGTCAGGCTCAAAAACTCTCTTGTCCTTCTCTGATTACCCTCCCTTCTCATGAGTCTTTCATTGTCTTTTGCTCTATGTTCATGTCCTCTCCCTGCTGTGTAGAAAGTTAATGAGGGCTGCACTCAGGGAATCCAACGGATCTGAAGTCTATTATGCTACGTATCTATTGTGTGAGCTGGGGCACATACATACTGTACTGAGGCTTTTCTGACTCGTTTGGGAAGTGCGGAGGATGATAATCCTAGCTAGCCCCTAAATTTGCTGTGATGCAAGGAACTGGGGGAGTAGCTAGCAGGTAACATGCTAGCTAATATGATACATTTCTTCATGTCTAGCAGAACGTTCCCTCCATCCCATACAGTGCTTGCAGAGACACCGAATACTCAGTGAATGTCAACACTGACAATTCACTATAGCAGTTTGAGATAACACAGGGCAAACTCTGGGGCTTTCATGTGACATACTCTGTTAGGATTAACAGATTCTTATTTGCCAGAGGATGAGTCTATGCTCGTGTCAGATGTTTGCAGTTGTTAGACTGAGTAGACTCCGCTGAAGGAGACTTGAGACTAATGTGAGTTCAGGAAGGCAATGAAGGGAGAGTGTGAAGGTGAGCTGGACTCTCAGAGACTCACATACACAGCGTCCAGTTTGACTGATCTGAACAGGCCTCCGTGGGTCTTTGTGGAAACAAGACACAAGTGGAATGGACAACAATGTCTTTTCCTGTTGTATTTGCCTCATGACTCTGCTGGACCTAAATCAGATTCTGTTCTTTGCAATAACAGTAACAGAGCTTCTCAGCCAAAGCCAGGGGCTGTCTAATGACTTCTCCATTTGGGGATAGATTTGGTTGAGGACGCTTGGCCTCTCAGAGTTTCCCCTCCTCAGGAGGGCTATAGAAGACCAAAATGAGATGACCTACCAGAATTGGGAAGGCCAGGTTGTCTTTATCACACACATCCGTGAGGGAAACTCCAAAGAGCTGTCCTGGCTTTGCGGAAGGTGGGGCTGTGCCCTGGTTGTCCTGGCAAGTGCTGCAACCCCGACCAAAGGCCCTGTCTCCGAAAGAACGGCTTTTCACTCTCTTCCGGCCGGAGTCTAAGGAAGAAGTGAGAGTACTAGTAGTAGTAGTTGTTGTTTAATACGCTGAACCTTCTTTTTCCTTCTTTTTTTTTTTAAAGATTTTATTTATATTTTGACAGAGAGAGAGAGACAGCGAGAGAGGGAACACAAGCAGGGGGAGGGGGAGAGGGAGAAGCAGGCTTCCCTCGGAGCAGGGAGCCCGATGCGGGACTCGATCCCAGGACCCCGGGCTCATGACCTGAGCTGAAGGCAGACGCTTAACGACTGAGCCACCCAGGTGCCCTAGACTCATCTTAATTCCTGATGACTTGTATTTTCCTAAAGGTTTCCTCAAAGCAATGTGGTAAGCATCATAAAACCAAGAAATGTCAAAAACATGTAGGGATTGATGATACGTGTCTCCAGGTTCTGAATCGAAAGTCTACCTTCTAAGGTGGACTGCTGCCAGTTAGCTGTGATTAGCTAGGCTCAAATCATACTAGCTCTAGTCTCAGGGGCACTTCTCCTAGTCCTATTAATGGCTTTTTTTGGATTACATCCATCATCTTATTTAATCTACACAACAATTCTAAGATTTAGACCTTATTTTTATCCACATTTTAGAGATGAATAAACTGATGCTGAGCTAGAATAACTGGCCAAAGATAATATAGCTGGTAAATGGGGGCACAGGACTTTACACTCTGGAGAGGTTGTTTGACATCAAGTCAAGTCCTTTTCTCTCAATGATGCCAGTTCTTTTCAACCTGTTCCAAAGGGCACTGGAATCCTGTGGTGCCTCAAGAGCCCCTGAGCGAAAAGAGGAGGGAGGAGAAGAAAGGCCCCTTGCTCTGGCTTCAACCAGAGCACATCTAATATACATAAATATATACATTATGTTTATATATTTATATAGTATAAGTATCTAATGATATATCATATATATAACTACATACATATGTATGATGTTATATATATATATATATATATATATATATATATATATATATATATATATAGCACCCGTTTAGAATTTTGTTAGAAAATATTCCAAGACACTGTAGCATACCATGATGAGTCCTAATGCCGTTATGATCTGCACCAGAAACTTCTTGAAGTCAGAGACCTCATCTTATCCTTTCTTTGGTCTCACAACAGTGTGCAACCTCCCTTGACCTGTGAGCCAGCCTTCGGAACAAGGAGCAGATGGAAATCATTGCCCTGGCGATGCTCTGGGCTCCAGAAGAGCGCTGTCTAAGCATCTCCCATGACCCCTGGCAACCTTGCTGTCTGCTTCTCACTAAAACCAATTAAATGATTCCCGGTACCTGCAGCCTTCTCGCTGTTAGCACGACTCATTGAGTTCTCTCCCAAGAGGGAAGTGATGTCTTCTCCAAATATTCTGAGGCAATTTTCAATGAGAAATGCGACAAGAGAAATCTGTAACACAAAAAGACAAAAATGGGGTGCTGTCTTTCATAGGGCATAGTGATAAATCACATTTTGTATATAGACCTTGGATCTAAGAAAAAATGTGAAAGACTTCCCAGAAAAATTCAGAGTTGAGAAAAATACAGAGAGACCAGGAGCGCCTGGGTGGCTCAGTCAGTTAAGCGTCTGCCTTCGGCTCAGGTCATGATCCCAGGGTGCTGGGATCAGCCCTACATCGGGCTCCCTGCTCAGCGGGAAGCCTGCTTCTCCCTCTCCCACTCCCCGGCTTGTGTTGCCTCTCTCGCTGTGTCTCTCTCTGTCAAGTAAATAAATAAAAGCTTAAAAAAAAACAAAAAACAAAAAACATAGAGACCAGAGTTCTCTAAGAAATAACTTCGAAAGAGTGATACTTTCCTGTGTACTTTGGGTACACATTTTAAAATACTGCTCATCAGTGGGCTAAAGTTATAATGCGTGGCCTAGTTTAATAGCTAACATTTTGGGATCAGTGGTGACGTCTTGAAGCCTAGGATACATTTCGGGGCCCCTCAGTTGAGCGTCTGACTCTTGATTTCGGCTCAGATCACGATCTCATGGTGGTGAGATCCAGCCCCACATGGAGCCAACTTTGGGCTCCGTGCTCAGCGGGGAATCGGCTTGGGCTTCTCCCTCTCCCTCTCCCTCTCCCTCTTCTTCTGCCCCTGCCCCGCTCACGCTCTCTCTTTCCCTCTCTCAAATAAATACATATCAAAAGATAAATAAAACTAGGATCATTTTCAAAGTAGCCTACCTTAGTAAAGTTTACTTAGTTTTTGTTTTTACATTTTGTTTCCAGTTTTATTGAGCTGTAACTGATGTATAACATCTTATTAAACTTTATAAAGTATGAACAAAAACTTAAGAAAACCATTTCTTAACTGAAGAAGTATCTCAAAGTTGGGAAGCAGAGATTTTTGTGGGGTTGTGAGGGAAAACCCACACAGCTGGAGAGAAAACGTATCTGTCTGTCTAACTTCAGTCCCTTCTCATGCATTGCTTTGCCTCATGCTGGCTCTCTGTGTGCGCTTGGGGAAGACCTGTCATCTTGTTAGGATGTCATGGAATCTTTTGCTAGTTTCCGTATGACGTAGCAGAGGTGAAATAGTAGCCGAGTACTTTTCTAGATGAGCCACAATTTGCAGAGGAAAGCCAATGTGTTTGGAGCCATGGGAGCTCATATTGCCCAAGCCACCTAGGATGCGCCAGTCATGAGCAGAGGAGCTGACTGTTGTCGCCATTGTGTAGCGAGGAAACCATGGCTTTACCCAAGGTTACAAGTCCCTCAGGGATTAGGCTGAGAGTTGAACCCTGACTGGTAAAGCTCCAAAGCCCAGGTTCTTTTCTATCGTATCACACGACTCTTCTGTCTCTCGTTTAGTCAGTCTAGTGTTTAGTCTCCTGGAGGGGGAAGAAGTGACTCGACTGCTCCGAGTTTCCCGTTTAACGACACCCCTTCCCAGACCCCAGCAGAGTAGGATAAAGAACTCTGCCACTCCACAGGGGCCTAATGAAAATGTGCACTCCACAAAGTTCCATCTGTCAGAGTTACTACTGCACATGTCTGGTTCAAAGTAGGGATTCTACCCCTGGGGGACAAAAATGAGAGCTCTCATTACCTTTTTTATCAAGTTGTCTTCCAATTCCAAGCTGCCGGAATTAGGTGCGCAAAGAAGGCTTGGGGTTATACACGCTGATAAATTATAAGCTGTCATCTGATTGGATGAGGAATGTTGCTCAATGTTGTATAACACTCCAAAAAGGTATCGCAAGAGAACAACATTTGCTCTTGGCAGCTGGGCTAAAAGCCTAAGGTCAGAAAAATACACTTTTAAATTAGGCAAGGGATTCCACTTAAGAGGTTGGAAATACAGAGACAGGGAACAGGATACATCCTTGTGTATCTAGCACACAACCCGCCGTAGCAGAGTTCCAGGCATGAATGTATACAAAATTGTTGCACTGAATTCAGTTCCTGAGCTAGACAAAAACTTCTCTGGTTAGTTAAATGTTTGACAGACTCTTAAGGTCATAACCCTGGCAGTCGATGCTCTTGCATCTGTCTTGGACCAGGGGATGTCGTCTACCAGTTTCATGGATCCAGAAGGTGTAAAACGGCCAAGGATTCCACATTAATAACATCAGGAGAAGAACAATAAGAGCCCTAAAGCGTGCCTCTATTCTGAAGCTGACCCCCATGGGAGTGAAAAATTGAAACTCTTTGGCATCGGTCATGATTTTAGTGGGTAAAGCTGCAAAACGTAAGCCAATATTATCCTAATAGTATGTTGGCTGTATTTTGGAGATGTGACCAGAGTAGAGTAATTATTGCATCATTACCTCTGGGCTGCAGTTATCTTCTCTTCATTCCCTTGATCAATAACACCGAGCCATTTGTCATAGATATCGGATAACAGTATACTTCCTGGGATATTTCTCAGGAAATCCTTATGGAGATAATAAAAATGTATATATATTATAGAAAATATGTATTGGGATTGTTACAGAGAAAGTATGTAGTTAAAAAATTCAGTTCAGCCCACACTTCCTTCACAGATGCCCAAACTGTGACCCACACGGAGCTCGCCTCTGACTCTCCATTGATTTGCACATGCGGGAGCAGGTGCTTGGATTTTCTACCACTAAAACTTAGAGGCATAAAAGCAGAGCTTAGGCTGTGGTGGAAATGAACATAAAGCTCCCTTCTATCATCTGGTACTTATTTTTTGTGTGTGCTTTTTTTGCAAAGTACCACAAACTGACAGGGTCTGGCCATAGACCATCCTAAATCCTATTAGCTTCTTGGACAGAAACACACATACCCATGTTGCTTGTTTTAAACACAGTGCTAGCTCTTAATTCTAGCAAGAAAAGTTCTGAAACAATCAAAACACAAACAGGTGGGCTCTTGCACACATATTAGGAAAGAACTAGGTCTTCTTACTCGGGGTATGTGCGCTCCCTGGAAGAAAGCTACTCTCATAATTGCTTCATTCTTCCTTTTCTTAGCTGTCTAAAAGGCGAGAGTCTACTGGCAGACTCACTGTGGTCCTGAGGATAGATTCATTTCTAGTTTAGGCCAATTCTCCAGTTAGTTTGACATGATATTATCAAGGCCAAGGTAGCAGAGACTGATTCTCCACCAAGATCAGTCAACTTCAGGAAGAGAAAACTTTAGAAATGTCTAAGCACTATACCCACAAGTGCTCACCCTCTTCCTAGTCGGTGCTTATCACACGGAATCAGGAAAGAACCTACTCACTCTTGCTAGAAAATCGATTCCACGTGTGCACCTTACAGAGGGCAACACTCATCTTGCTACCTAGTGTATCATCATTCTTCTCCTGTCTCCTGAGGCCTATATGTATATTACTACTGGATATCACTATGGCCCCAGTATAAGAGTGGTTGCCTAAGTCATTTCTGGACTTTGCTATTTATCACATCTTCGAACATTAATGGGGGACAAGGAAAGACCAAACGTGACAGATTCTAAGACTGCAGTCATTACTACATTAGCATAGGGTTGTTCAGAGCTGTTAATAAGTGCAAAAGTATATGGATTAAATTCTTCCTCTGTTCTACTTCTTTTGGAATCTTTGCCTTCATTACGAGGGTGGTGAGGATATTTGCTTTGGTAAACAGTGTGTATGTGGCAGTGCATATTTTGAAATTTTTTTCATGACTCGTAGTCATTTCAGTATTAGTATTTTGCATGGAGTCTTCCGGAGTGAAGTTGGAGAGGATGGTGTGTGATGAAAACAGAATGTATTTCTAACATATAGGGCTTTTAACTCCTAAAGTAGCTTCCTTAAATTTTGATTTTGTCAAGCGTTTTTCAGTTTGTCAGGTTCTTAATCTATTATGTCCATTATGGTTCTTGAGCAGTCATGATGATGGACACCAATCATAGCTTCAGTTACTCATGTGTGCATAATGCTAGAACCTTCCCTACCTTTAAGACGGATGCGACCACAAGAACAGATTCTCTGTACAGGTTCACTTTGACCCCAGAATTTAGTTTATCCTTTAGATCTCTGCATGATATTATATTGGCTGATTTGCTGAAGATGCCTTCTGTGAGTGGCTCTTTTTGATTAATAAAGGAAAGCATACCCTGTAGGAAGAAAAGAAAAGTATATGGCATCTCATATCCACAAACGCAGAGCACAAGCTTGTCTTCGTTTTGAAAGAGAAGGGGAATGTAATGGTACACTGTTTTAGAGCGGTAAGGACGAAAGTCTATTTAGATTGGTTTTTTTTTCAGTGTCTCTCTCTATACTTCCTACCCAAATATCCATTTTACAGTCATACACTGAAACATTTTTAACACTTCTTTTAGTCATATTTTCCTTTCCATTGAGTTTACATTTTTAAGTCAAATATTTCTGTTTCAAGGCCTTTGCGGAATCACCGTCTGTTTCCTACTTTACCATTCTTTTCTCATTATTCCCTTACATGGATGCTCTTCCCCAAGTATGGTAGTCGATTTAGGAAATACTCATTTCCCATTTGTTTATTTCTCTTTAAGTGCCTGTATACTCCATTCCTACTTGTTCTATTTCCTTCCCTCTTTTAAAGTCAGGCTCAAAAACTCTCTTGTCCTTCTCTGATTACCCTCCCTTCTCATGAGTCTTTCATTGTCTTTTGCTCTATGTTCATGACCTCTCCCTGCTGTGTAGAAAGTTAATGAGGGCTGCACTCAGGGAATCCAACGGATCTGAAGTCTATTATGCTACGTATCTATTGTGTGAGCTGGGGCACATACATACTGTACTGAGGCTTTTCTGACTCGTTTGGGAAGTGCGGAGGATGATAATCCTAGCTAGCCCCTAAATTTGCTGTGATGCAAGGAACTGGGGGAGTAGCTAGCAGGTAACATGCTAGCTAATATGATACATTTCTTCATGTCTAGCAGAACGTTCCCTCCATCCCGTACAGTGCTTGCAGAGACACCGAATACTCAGTGAATGTCAACACTGACAATTCACTACAGCAGTTTGAGATAACACAGGCCAAATTCTGGGGCTTTCATGTGACATATTCTGTTAGGATTAACAGATTCTTATTTGCCAGAGGATGAATCTAGGCTCGTGTTAGATGTTTGCAGTTGTTAGACTGAGTAGACTCCGCTGAAGGAGACTTGAGACTAATGTGAGTTCAGGAAGGCAATGAAGGGAGACTGTGAAGATGAGCTGGACTCTCAGAGACTCACATACACAGATTCCAGTTTGACTGATCTGAACAGGACTCCGTGGGTCTTTGTGGAAACAAGAGACAAGTGGAATGGACAACAATGTCTTTTCCTGTTGCATTTGCCTCATGACTCTGCAGGACTTAAATCAGATTCTCTTCTTTGAAATAACAGTAACAGAGCTTCTCAGGCAAAGCCAGTGGCTGTCCAATGACTTCTCTATTTGGGGATAGATTTGGATGAGGACGCTTGGCCTCTCAAGATTCCCCTCCTCAGGTGGGCTATAGAAGACCAAAATGAGATGACCTACCAGAATTGGGAAGGCCAGGTTGTCTATATAACACACATCCGTGAGGGAAACTCCAAAGAGCTGTCCCGGCATTGCAGAAGGTGGGGCTGTGCCCTGGTTGTCCTGGCAAGTGCTGCAACCCCAACAAAAGGCCCTGTCTCCGAAATAACTGCTTTTCACTGTCTTCCAGTCGGAGTCTAAGGATGAAATGAGAGTATTAGTAGTAGTAGTGGTTGTTTAATATGCTGAACCTTCTTTTTCCTTTTTTTTTTTTTTTTTAAGATTTTGTTTATTTTTTGACAGAGAGAGAGAGAGACAGCAAGAGAGGGAACACAAGCAGGGGGAGTGGGAGAGGGAGAAGCAGGCTTCCCTCGGAGCAGGGAGCCCGATGCGGGGCTCGATCCCAGGACCCCGGGATCATGACCTGAGCTGAAGGCAGACGCTTAACGACTGAGCCACCCAGGTGCCCCAGACACATCTTAATTCCTGATGACTTGTATTTTCCTAAAGGTTTCCTCAAAGCAATGTGGTAAGCATCATAAAACCAAGAAATGTCAAAAACATGTAGGGATTGATGATACGTGTCTCCAGGTTCTGAATCGAAAGTCTACCTTCTAAGGTGGACTGCTGCCAGTTAGCTGTGATTAGCTAGGCTCAAATCATACTAGCTCTAGTCTCAGGGGCACTTCTCTTAGTCCTATTAATGGCTTTTTTTGGATTACATCCATCATCTTATTTAATCTACACAAGAATTCTAAGATTTAGTCCTTATTTTTATCCACATTTTAGAGATGAATAAACTGATGCTGAGCTAGAATAACTGGCCAAAGATAATATAGCTGGTAAATGGGGGCACAGGAATTTACACTCTGGAAAGGTTGTTTGACATCAAGTTAAGTCCTTTTTTCTCAGTGATGCCAGTTCTTTTCAACCCGTTTCAAAGGGCACTGGAATCCTGTGGTGCCTCAAGAGCCCCTGAGTGAAAAGAGGAGGGAGGAGAAGAAAGGCCCCTTGCTCTGGCTTCAACCAGAGCACATCTGATATACATAAATATATACATTATGTTTATATATTTATATAGTATAAGTATCTAATTATATATTATAATTATAACTACATACATATGTAGTTATATATGTGTGTGTGTATATATATATATATATATATAGCACCCATTTAGATATTTGTGACAATAAATTCCCAAACACTGTAGCATACCATGATGATTCCTAATGCCATTGTGATCTACATTAGAATCTTCTTGAAGTCAGAGACCTCATCTTATCCTTTCTTTGCTCTGACAACAGTGTGGAACCTCCCTTGACCTGTGTGCCAACCTTCGGAAGAAGGAGCAGATGGAAATCACTGCCCTGGCGATGCTTGGGGCTCCAGAAGAGCGCTGTCTAAGCATCTCCCATGACCCCTGGCAACCTTGCTGTCTGCTTCTCACTAAAGCCAATTAAATGATTCCCGGTACCTGCAGCCTTCTCGCTGTTAGCACGACTCATTGAGTTCTCTCCCAAGAGGGAAGTGATGTCTTCTCCAAATATTCTGAGGCAATTTTCAAGGAGAATTTGGACAAGAGATATCTGTAACACAAAAAGACAAAAATGGGGTGCTCTTTTTCATAGGGCATAGTTATAAATCACATTTTGTATATAGACCTTGGATCTAAGAAAAAATGTGAAAGACTTCCCAGAAAAATTCAGAGTTGAGAAAAATACGTAGAAACCTGGGGCGCCTGGGTGGCTCAGTCAGTTAAGCGTCTGCCTTCAGCTCAGGTCATGATCCCAGGGTGCTGGGATCAGCCCTACATCGGGCTCCCTGCTCAGCAGGAAGCCTGCTTCTCCCTCTCCCACTCCCCTGGCTTGTGTTCCCTCTCTCGCTGTGTCTCTCTCTGTTAAGTAAATAAATAAAAGCTTAAAAAAAACCAAAAAAACAAAAAACTTAGAGACCAGAGTTCTCTAAGAAATAACTTAGAAGGAGTGATACTTTCCCGTGTACTTTGGGTACACATTTTAAAATACTGCACATCAGTGGGCTAAAGTTATAATGCATGGCCTAGTTTAATAGCTAACATTTTGGGAACAGTGGTTACGTCTTGAAGCCTAGGATACATTTCGGGGCCCCTCAGTTGAGCGTCTGACTCTTGATTTCGGCTCAGATCACGATCTCATGGTGGTGAGATCCAGCCCCACACGGAGCCAACTTTGGGCTCCGTGCTCAGCGGGAAATTGGCTTGGCTTCTCCCTATCCCTCTTCTTCTGCCCCTGCCCCGCTCACACTCTCTCTTTCCCTCTCTCAAATAAATACATATTAAAAAATAAATAAAACTAGGATAATTTTCAAAGTAGCCTACCTTAGTAAAGTTTACTTAGTTTTTGTTTTTAAATTTTGTTTCCAGTTTTATTGAGCTGTAACTGATGTTGAACATCCTATTAAACTTTATAAAGTATGAACAAAAACTTAAGAAAACCATTTCTTAAATGAAGAAGTATCTTAAAGTTGGGAAGCAGAGATTTTTGTGGGGTTGTGAGGGAAAACCCTCACAGCTGGAGAGAAAACATATCTGTCTGTCTAACTTCAGTCACTTCTCATGCATTGCTTTGCCTAATGCTGGTTCTCTGTGGGAGCTTGGGGAAGACCTGTCATCTTGTTAGGATGTTCAGGAATCTTTTCCTAGTTTCCGTATGACGTAGCCGAGGTGAAATAGTAGCCGAGTACTTCACTAGATGAGCCACAATTTGCAGAGGAAAGCCAATGTGTTTGGAGCCATGGGAGCTCATATTGCCCAAGCCACCTAGGATGTGCCAGTCATGACCAGAGGAGCTGACTGTTGTCGCCATTGTGTAGCGAGGAAACCATGGCTTTACCCAAGGTTACAAGTCCCTCAGGGATCAGGCTGAGAGTTGAACCTTGACTGGTAAAGCTCCAAAGCCCAGGTTCTTTTCTATCGTATCACACGACTCTTCTGTCTCTAGTTTAGTCAGTCGAGTGTTTAGTCTCCTGGAGGGGGAAGAAGTGACTCGACTGCTCCGAGTTTCCCGTTTAACGACACCCCTTCCCAGACCCCAGCAGAGTAGGATAAAGAACTCTGCCACTCCACAGGGGCCTAATGAAAATGTGCACTTCACAAAGTTCCATCCGTCAGAGTTACTACTGCACATGTCTGGTTCAAAGTAGGGATTCTACCCCCTGGGGGACAAAAATGAGAGCTCTCATTACCTTTTTTATCAAGTTGTCTTCCAATTCCAAGCTGCCGGAATTAGGTGGGCAAAGAAGGTTTGGGGCTATACACACTGATAAATTATAAGCTGTCATCTGATTGGATGAGGAATGTTGCTCAATGTTGTATAACACTCCAAAAAGGTATCGCAAGAGAATAACATTTGCTCTTGGCAGCTGGGCTAAAAGCCTAAGGTCAGAAAAATACACTTTTAAATTAGGCAAGTGATTCCACTTAGGAGGTTGGAAATACAGAGACAGGGAACAGGATACATCCTTGTGTATCTAGCACACAACCTGCCGTAGCAGAGTTCCAGGCATGAATGTATACAAAATTGTTGCACTGAATTCAGTTCCTGAGCCAGATAAACACTTCTCTGGTTAGTTAAATGTTTCACAGACTCTTAAGGTCATAACCCTGGCAGTCGATGCTCTTGCATCTGTCTTGGACCAGGGGATTTCGTCGACCAGTTTCACGTATCCACATCTTGTAAAACGGCCAATGATTCCACATTAATAATATCAGGAGAAGAACAATAACAGCCCTAAAGTGTGCCTCTACTCTGAAGCTGACACCCATGGCTGTGAAGAATTGAAACTCTTTGGGATCGGTCATGATTTTAGTGGGCAAAGCTGCAAAACGTAAGCCAATGTTCTCCTAATAGTATGTTGGCTGTATTTTGGAGATGTGACCAGAGTAGAGTAATTATTGCATCATTACCTCTGGGCTGCAGTTATCTTCTCTTCGTTCCCTTGATGACTAACACCGAGCCATTTGTCATAGTGATCGGATAAGAGTATAGTTCCTTGGATATTTCTCAGGAAATCCTTATGAAGATAATAAAAATGTATATATATTATAGAAAATATGTATTGGAAATATTACAGAGAAAATATGTAGTTAAAAAATTCAGTTCATCCCCCAATTCCTTCACAGATACCCAAACTGTGACCCACACGGAGCTCGCCTCTGACTCTCCTTTGACTGGCACACGCAGGAGCAGGTGCTTGGATTTTCTCCCGCTAAAATTTAGAGGCATAAAAGCAGAGCTTAGGCTGTGGTGGAAATGAACATAAAGCTCCCTTCTATCATCTGGAACTTATTTTTTGTGTGTGCTTTTTTTGCAAAGTACCACAAACTGACAGGGTCTGGCTATAGAGCATCCCAAATCCTATTAGCTTCTTGGACAGAAACACACATACCCATGTTGCTTGTTTTAGACACAGTGCTAGCTCTTAATTCTAGCAAGAAAAGTTCTGAAACAATCAAAACACAAACAGGTGGGCTCTTGCACACATATTAGGAAAGAAGTAGGTCTTCTCACTCGGGGTATGTGTGCTCCCTGGAAGAAAGCTTCTCTCATAATTGCTTCATTCTTCCTTTTCTTAGCTGTCTAAAAGGCGAGAGTCTAATGGCAGACTCACTGTGGTCCTGAGGATAGATTCATTTCTAGTTTAGGCCAATTCTCCAGTTAGTTTGACATGATATAATCAAGGCCAAGGTTGCAGAGTCTGATTCTCCACCAAGATCAGTCAACTTCAGGAAGAGAATACTTTAGAAATGTCTAAGCACTATACCCACAAGTGTTCCCCCTCCTCCTTGTCGGTGCTTATCACACGGAATCAGGAAAGAACCTACTTACTCTTGCTAGAAAATCGATTCCATGTGTGCACCTTACAGAGGGCAGCACTCATCTTGCTACCTAGTGTATCATCATTCTTCTCCTGTCTCCTGATGCCTATATGTATATTACTACTAGATATCACCATGGCCCCAGTGTAGGAGTGGTTACCTAAGTCATTTCTGGACTTTGCTATTTATCACATCTTCGAACATTAATGGGGGACAAGGGAAGACCAAATGTGACTGAGATTCTAAGACTGTAGTCATTACTACATTAACATAGGGTTGTTCAGAGCTGCTAATAAGTGCCAAGTTGGAAGGATTAAATTCTCCCCCTGTTCTATTTCTTTTGGAATCTTTGCCTTCATTAGGAGGGTGGCGAGGATATTTGCTTTGGTAAACAGTGTGTATGTGTCAGTGCGTATTTTGAAATTTATTATCAATACTAGTAGTCATTTCAGTATTAGTATTTTGCATGGAGTCTTCAGGAGTGAAGGTGGGGAGGGCGGTGTGTGGTGAAAACAGAAAGTATTACTAACATATGGGGCTTTTAACTCCTAAAGTAGCTTCCTTAAATTTTGAATTTGTCAAGCGTTTTTCAGTTTCTCAGGTTCTTAACCTATTATGCCCATTATGGTTCTTGAGCAGTCATGATGAAGGACAGCAATCATAGCTTCAGTTACTCGTGTGGGGATAATGCTAGAACCTTCCCTACCTTTAAGACGGATGCGACCACAAGAAGAGATTCGCTGTACAGGTTCACTTTTACCCCAAAATTTAGTTTCTCCTTTAGATCTCTGCATGATATTATATTGGCTGATTTGCTGAAGATGCCTTCTGTGAGTGGCTCTTTTTGATTAATAAAGGAAAGCATACCCTGTAGGAAGAAAAGAAAAGTATATGGCATCTCAAATCCAGAAACGCAGAGCACAAGCTTGTCTTCGTTTTGAAAGAGGAGGGGAATGTATTGGCACACTGTTTTAGAGCGGTAAGGACGAAAGTCTATTTAGATTGGTTTTTTTTCAGTGTCTCTCTCTATACTTTCTACCCAAATATCCATTTTACAGTCATACACTGAAACATTTTTAACACTTCTTTTAGTCATATTTTCCTTTCCATTGAGTTTACACTTTTAAGTCAAACATTTCTGTTTCAAGGCCTTTGCGGAATCACCGTCTGTTTCCTACTTTACCATTCTTTTCTCATTATTCCCTTACATAGATGCTCTTCCCCAAGTAGGGAAGTCGATTTAGGAAATACTCATTTCCCATTTGTTTATTTCTCTTTAAGTGCCTGTATACTCCATTCCTACTTGTTCTATTTCCTTCCCTCTTTAAAGTCAGGCTCAAAAACTCTCTTGTCCTTCTCTAATTACCCTACCTTCTCATGAGTCTTTCATTGTCTTTTGCTCTATTTTCATGTCCTCTCCCTGCTGTGTAGAAAGTTAATGAGGGCTGCACTCAGGGAATCCGACGGATCTAAAGTCTATTATGCTACTTATCTATTGTGTGACCTGGGGCACATACATACTGTACTGAGGCTATTCTGATTCGTTTGGGATGATAATCCTAGCTAGCCCCTAAATTTGCTGTGATGCAAGGAACTGGGGGAGTAGCTAGCAGGTAACATGCTAGCTAATATGATACATTTCTTCATGTCTAGCAGAACGTTCCCTCCATCCCGTACAGTGCTTGCAGAGACACCGAATACTCAGTGAATGTCAACACTGACAATTCACTACAGCAGTTTGAGATAACACAGGCCAAACTCTGGGGCTTTCATGTGACATATTCTGTTAGGATTAACAGATTCCTATTTGCCAGAGGATGAGTCTATCCTCATGTCAGATGTTTGCAGTTGTTAGACTGAGTAGACTCCGCTGAAGGAGACTTGAGACTAATGTGAGTTCAGGAAGGCAATGAAGGGAGAGTGTGAAAATGAGCTGGACTCTCAGAGACTCACATACACAGAGTCCATTTTGACTGATCTGAACAGGCCTCCATGGGTCTTTGTGGAAACAAGACACAAGTGGAATGGACAACAATGTCTTTTCCTGTTGCATTTGCCTCATGATTCTGCACGACCTCAGTCAAATTCTATTCTTTGCAATAACAGTAACAGAGCTTCTCAGGCAAAGCCAGTGGCTGTCTAACGACTTCTCCATTTGGGAGTAGATTTGGATGAGGACGCTTGGCCTCTCAGAGATTCCCCTCCTTAGAGGGCTATAGAAGACCAAAATGAGATGACCTACCAGAATTGGGAAGGCCAGGGTTTCTATATAACACACATCCATGAGGGAAACTCCAAAGAGCTGTCCTGGCTTTGCGGAAGGTGGGGCTGTGCCCTGGTTTTCCTGGCAAGTGCTGCAAGCCCGACCAAAGGCCCTGTCTCCGAAAGAACGGCTTTTCACTGTCTTCCGGCCGGAGTCTAAGGAAGAAGTGAGAGTACTAGTAGTAGTAGTTGTTGTTTAATTTGTTGAACCTTCTTTTTCCTTTTCTTTTTTTTTAAAGATTTTGTTTATTTTTTGACAGAGAGAGACAGCGAGAGAGGGAACACAAGCAGGGGGAGGGGGAGAGGGAGAAGCATGCTTCCCTCGGAGCAGGGAGCCCGATGCGGGGCTCGATCCCAGGACCCCGGGATCATGACCTGAGCTGAAGGCAGACGCTTAACGACTGAGCCACCCACGTGCCCCAGACTCATCTTAATTCCTGATGACTTGTATTTTCCTAAAGGTTTCCTCAAAGCAATGTGGTAAGCATCATAAAACCAAGAAATGTCAAAAACATGTAGGGATTGATGATACGTGTCTCCAGGTTCTGAATCGAAAGTCTACCTTCTAAGGTGGACTGCTGCCAGTTAGCTGTGATTAGCTAGGCTCAAATCATACTAGCTCTAGTCTCAGGGGCACTTCTCCTAGTCCTATTAATGGCTTTTTTTGGATTACATCTATCATGTTATTTAATCTACACAACAATTCTAAGATTTAAACCTTATTTTTATCCACATTTTAGAGATGAATAAACTGATGCTGAGCTAGAATAACTGGCCAAAGATAATATAGCTGGTAATGGGGCACAGGAATTTACACTCTGGAGAGGTTGTTTGACATCAAGTCAAGTCCTTTTTTCTCAGTGATGCCAGTTCTTTTCAACCCGTTGCAAAGGGCACTGGAATCCTGTGGTGCCTCAAGAGCCCCTGAGTGAAAAGAGGAGGGAGGAAAAGAAAGGCCCCTTGCTCTGGCTTCAACCAGAGCACATCTAATATACATAAATATATACATTATGTTTATATATTTATATAGTATAAGTATCTAATTAAATATTATATATATAACTACATACATATGTAGTTATATATGTGTGTATATATATATATATATATATATATATATATATATAGCACCCATTTAGACATTTGTTACAATAAATTCCCATCACTGTAGCATACCATGATGATTCCTAATGCCGTTATGATCTGCACCAGAAACTTCTTGAAGTCAGAGACCTCATCTTATCCTTTCTTTGGTCTCACAACAGTGTGCAACCTCCCTTGACCTGTGAGCCAGCCTTCGGAACAAGGAGCAGATGGAAATCACTGCCCTGGCGATGCTCTGGGCTCCAGAAGAGCGCTGTCTAAGCATCTCCCATGACCCCTGGCCACCTTGCTGTCTGCTTCCCCCAAAGCCAATTAAAATATTCCCGGTACCTGCAGCCTTCTCGCTGTTAGCATGACTCATTGAGTTCTCTGCCAAGAGGGAAGTGATGTCTTCTCCAAATATTCTGAGGCAATTTTCAATGAGAGTTCGGACAAGAGATATCTGTAACACAAAAAGACAAAAATGGGGTGCTGTCTTTCATAGGGCATAGTTATAAATCACATTTTGTATATAGACCTTGGATCTAAGAAAAAATGTGAAAGACTTCCCAGAAAAATTCAGAGTTGAGAAAATTACGTAGAAACCAGGGGCACCTGGGTGGCTCAGTCGGTTAAGCGTCTGCCTTCGGCTCAGGTCATGATCCCAGGGTGCTGGGATCAGCCCTACATCGGGCTCCCTGCTCAGCGGGAAGCCTGCTTCTCCCTCTCCCACTCCGCCTGCTTCTGTTCCCTCTCTTGCTGTGTCTCTCTCTGTCGTGTAAATAAATAAAATCTTAAAAAAAAAAAACAAAACCAAAAAACATAGAGACCAGAGTTCTAAGAAATAACTTAGAAAGAGTGATACTTTCCCGTGTACTTTGGGTACACATTTTAAAATACTGCTCATCAGTGGGCTAAAGTTATAATGCGTGGCCGAGTTTAATAGCTAACATTTTGGGAACAGTGGTTACGTCTTTAAGCCTAGGGTAAATTTCGGGGCCCCTCAGTTGAGCGTCTGACTCTTGATTTCGGCTCAGATCACGATCTCATGGTTGTGAGATCCAGCCCCACATGGAGCCAACTTTGGGCTCCGTGCTCAGCGGGGAATCGGCTTGGGCTTCTCCCTCTCCCTCTCCCTCTTCCTCAGCCCCTGCCCCGCTCACGCTCTCTCATTCCCTCTCTCAAATAAATACATATCAAAAAATAAATAAAACTAGGATAATTTTCAAAGTAGCCTACCTTATTAAAGTTTGCTTAGTTTTGGTTTTTAAATTTTGTTTCCAGTTTTATTGAGCTGTATCTGATGTATAACATCTTATTAAACTTTATAAAGTATGAACAAAAACTTAAGAAAACCATTTCTTAAGTGAAGAAGTATCTTAAAGGTTGGAAGCAGAGATTTTTGTGGGGTTGTGAGGGAAAACCCACACAGCTGGAGAGAAAACGTATCTGTCTGTGTAACTTCAGTCCCTTCTCATGCATTGCTTTGCCTCATGCTGGATCTCTGTGTGAGCTTGGGGAAGACCTGTCATCTTCTTAGGATATTCTGGAATCTTTTGGTAGTTTCCGTGTGACATAGCAGAGGTGAAATAGTAGCCGAGTACTTCACTAGATGAGCCACAATTTGCAGAGGAAAGCCAATGTGTTTGGAGGCATGGGAGCTCATATTGCCCAAGCCACCTAGTATGTGCCTGTCATGACCAGAGGAGCTGACTGTTGTCGCCATTGTGTAGCGAGGAAACCATGGCTTTACCCAAGGTTACAAGTCCCTCAGGGATTAGGCTGAGAGCTGAACCTTGACTGGTAAAGCTCCAAAGCCCAGGTTCTTTTGTATCGTATCACACGACTCTTCTGTCTCTCGTTTAGTCAGTCTAGTGTTTAGTCTCCTGGAGGGGGAAGAATGACTCGACTGCTCCGAGTTTCCCGTTTAATGACACCCCTTCACAGACCCCACCAGAGTAGGTTGAAGAACTCTGCCACTCCACAGGGGCCTAATGAAAATGTGCACTTCACAAAGTTCCATCCGTCAGAGTTACTACTGCACATGTCCGGTTCAAAGTAGGGATTCTACCCCCTGGGGGACTAAAATGAGAGCTCTCATTACCTTTTTTATCAAGTTGTCTTTCAATTCCAAGCTGCCGGAATTAGGTGGGCAAAGAAGGCTTGGAGCTATACACACTGATAAATTATAAGCTGTCATCTGATTGGATGAGGAATGTTGCTCAATGTTGTATAACACTCCAAAAAGGTATCGCAAGAGAACAACATTTGCTCTTGGCAGCTGGGCTAAAAGCCTAAGGTCAGAAAAATACACTTTTAAATTAGGCAAGTGATTCCACTTAGGAGGTTGGAAATACAGAGACAGGGAACAGGATACATCCTTGTGTATCTAGCACACAACCCGCTGTAGCAGAGTTCCAGGCATGAATGTATATAAAATTGTTGCACTGAATTCAGTTCCTGAGCCAGATAAAAACTTCTCTGGTTAGTTAAATGTTTGACAGACTCTTAAGGTCATAACCCTGGCAGTCGATGCTCTTGCATCTGTCTTGGACCAGGGGATTTCGTTGACCAGTTTCATGGATCCAGAAGGTGTAAAACGGCCAAGGATTCCACATTAATAACATCAGGAGAAGAACAATAAGAGCCCTAAAGCGTGCCTCTATTCTGAAGCTGACCCCCATGGGAGTGAAGAATTGAAACTCTTTGGCATCGGTCATGATTTTAGTGGGCAAAGCTGCGAAACGTAAGCCAATGTTCTCCTAATAGTATGTTGGCTGTATTATGGAGATGTGACCAGAGTAGAGTAAATTTTGCTTCATTACCTCTGGGCTGCAGTTATCTTCTCCTCTTCGTTCCCTTGATCAATAACACCGAGCCATTTGTCATAGTGATCGGATAACAATATACTTCCTTGGATATTTCTAAGAAAATCCTTATGGAGATAAAAAAAATATGTATATATATTATAGAAAATATGTATTGGAAATATTACAGAGAAAATATGTAGTTAAAATATTCAGTTCATCCCCCACTTCCTTCACAGATAGCCAAACTGTGACCCACATGGAGCTCGCCTCTGACTCCTCGTTTACTGGCACACGCAGGAGCAGGTGCTTGGATTTTCTCCCACTAAAACTTAGAGGCAGAAAAGCAGAGCTTAGGCTGTGGTGGAAATGAACATAAAGCTCCCTTCTATCATCTGGAACTTATTTTTCATGTGTGCCTTTTTTGCGAAGTACCACAAACTGACAGGGTCTGGCCATAGACCATCCTAAATCCTATTAGCTTCTTGGACAGAAACACACATTCCCATGTTGCTTGTTTTAGACACAGTGCTAGCTCTTAATTCTAGCAAGAAAAGTTCTGAAACAATCAAAACACAAACAGGTGGGCTCTTGCACACATATTAGGAAAGAACTAGGTCTTCTCACTCGGGGTATGTGTGCTCCCTGGAAGAAAGCTTCTCTCATATTTGCTTCATTCTTCCTTTTCTTAGCTGTCTAAAAGGCGGGAGTCTAATGGCAGACTCACTGTGGTCCTGAGGATAGATTCATTTCTAGTTTAGGCCAATTCTCCAGTTAGTTTGACATGATATTATCAAGGCCAAGGTTGCAGAGACTGATTCTCCACCAAGATCAGTCAACTTCAGGAAGAGAAAACTTTAGAAATGTCTAAGCACTATACCCACAAGTGCTCACCCTCTTCCTAGTCGGTGCTTATCACATGGAATCAGGAAAGAACCTTCTCACTCTTGCTAGAAAATCGATTCCATGTGTGCACCTTACAGAGGGCAACACCCATCTTGCTACCTAATGTATCATCATTCTTTTCCTGTCTCCTGATGCCTATATGTATATTACTACTGGATATCACTATGGCCCCAGTGTAGGAGTGGTTACCTAAGTCATTTCTGGACTTTGCTATTTATCACATCTTAGGACATTATCGGGACAATGGAAGACCAAATGTGACTGAGATTCTAAGACTGTACTCATTACTTCATTAACATAGTGTTGTTCAGACCTGTTAATAAGTGCCAAGGTGGATGGATTAAATTCTTTCCCTGTTTTATTTCTTTTAGAAGGTTTGCCTTCATTAGGAGGGTGGCGAGGATGTTTGCTTTGGTAAACAGTGTGTATGTGTCAGTGCGTATTTTGAAATTTATTATCATGACTAGTAGTTATTTCAGTATTAGTATTTTGCATGGAGTCTTCAGGAGTGAAGGTGGGGAGGGCGGTGTGTGGTGAAAACAGAAAGTATTACTAACATATGGGGCTTTTAACTCCTCAAGTATCTTCCTTACATTTTGATTTTGTCAAGCGTTTTTCAGTTTGTCAAGTTCTTAAACTATTATGCCCGTTATGGTTCTTGAGCTGTCATGATGAAGGACACCAATCATAGTTTCAGTTACTTGTGTGTAGATAATGCTAGAACCTTCCCTACCTTTAAGACGGATGCGACCACATGAACAGATTCGCTGTACAAGTTCACTTTGACCCCAGAATTGAGTTTGTCCTTGAGGATTCTGCAGGATTTTATATTGGCTGATTTGCTGAAGATGCCTTCTGTGAGTGGCCCTTTTTGATTAATAAAGGAAAGCATATCCTGTAGGAAGAAAAGAAAAGTATATGGCATCTCATATCCACAAATGCAGAGCACAAGCTTGCCTTCGTTTTGAAAGAGGAGGGGAATGTAATGGCACACTGTGTTAGAGCGGGAAGGAGTAAAGTCAATTTAGATTGGTTGTTTTTCAGTGTCTCTCTCTATACTTTCTACCCAAATATCCATTTTACAGTCATACACTGAAACATTTTTAACACTTCTTTTAATCAGATTTTCCCTTCCATTGAGTTTACATTTTTAAGTCAAACTTCTCTGCTTCAAGGCCTTTGCGGAATCACCGTCTGTTTCCTACTTTACCATTCTTTTCTCATTATTCCCTTACATAGATGCTCTTCCCCAAGTAGGGAAGTCGATTTAGGAAATACTCATTTCCCATTTGTTTATTTCTCTTTAAGTGCCTGTATACTCCATTCCTACTTGTCCTATTTCCTTCCCTCTTTTAAAGTCAGGCTCAAAAACTCTCTTGTCCTTCTCTGATTACCCTCCCTTCTCATGAGTCTTTCATTGTCTTTTGCTCTATGTTCATGTCCTCTCCCTGCTGTGTAGAATGTTAAGGAGGGCTGCACTCAGGGAATCCAACGGATCTGAAGTCTATTATGCTACGTATCTTTTGTGTGCCCTGGGGCCCATACATACTGTACTGATGCTTTTCTGATTCGTTTGGGAAGTGCGGAGGATGATAATCCTAGCTAGCCCCTAAATTTGCAGTGATGCAAGGAACTGGGGGAGTAGCTAGCAGGTAACATGCTAGCTAATATGATACATTTCTTCATGTCTAGCAGAACGTTCCCTCCATCCCGTCCCATGCTTGCAGAGACACCGAATACTCAGTGAATGTCAAAACTGACAATTCACTACAGCAGTTTGAGATAACACAGGGCAAACTCTGGGGCTTTCATTTCACATATTCTGTTAGGATTAACAGATTCCTATTTGCCAGAGGATGAGTCTATGCTCGTGTCAGATGTTTGCAGTTGTTAGACTGAGTACACTCCGCTGAAGGAGACTTGAGACTAATGTGAGCTCAGGAAGGCAATGAAGGGAGACTGTGAAGATGAGGTGGACTCTCAGAGACTCACATACACAGAGTCCATTTTGACTGATCTGAACAGGACTCCGTGGGTCTTTGTGGAAACAAGACACAAGTGGAATGGACAAGAATGACTTTTCCTGTTGTATTTGCCTCATGACTGTGTAGGACCTAAATCAGATTCTGTTCTTTGCAATAACAGTAACAGAGCTTCTCAGCCAAAGCCAGGGGCTGTCTAATGACTTCTCCATTTGGGGATAGATTTGGTTGAGGACGCTTGGCCTCTCAGAGTTTCCCCTCCTCAGGAGGGCTACAGAAGACCAAAATGAGATGACCTACCAGAATTGGGAAGGGCAGCTTGTCTTTATCACACACATCCGTGAGGGAAACTCCGAAGAGCTGTCCTGGTTTTGCGGAAGGTGGGGCTGTGCCCTGGTTTTCCCGGCTAGGGCTGGAGCCCAGACAACAGACCCAGTCTCTGAAAGAACGTCTTTTCACTGTCTTCCGGCCGGGGTCTAAGGAAGAAGTGAGATTAGTAGTAGTAGTCGTTGTTTTATTCGCTTAACCTTCTTTTCTTTTTTTTCTAAAGATTTTATTTATTTTTTGACAGATAGAGAGACGGCGAGAGATGGAACACAAGCAGGGGCAGCGGGAGAGGGAGAAGCAGGCTTCCCGCCCAGCATGGAGCCTAATGCAGGGCTCAATCCCAGGACACCGGGATCATGACCTGAGCCCAAGGGAGACGCTTAACAACTGAGCCACCCAGGCACCCCGCTTAACCTTATTTTCACCATCCCCATTCTACGGTACATTCATTGCAATGGCTAGAATAGGGAAACAGGCATTTGTTGTGTAGAATTCTCCATTTTTTGAAATTGGCCAATAGCATTCTTATGGTGTTAAGATTTCTTCCCCAGATCCTGCAAACTGATGGTGAAACCTAGAGACTTGATCAGACTTAGTGTCAATGCTTTCAATGCCATCTACTGCCTGTTGTGCTTTATCTTGAGGCACTTAACTTGTTGTTTGTTTCCTATTGGTAAGTATGATTAGTGGATTCATCCAGTGTCAGATCCGATTTTAAAAGCTCAAAAGATCTGGTATTCAAATCAAGCTGAGTTTGTTAATCATCTGCTTTCACAGTGAGTCTCCTCCCAGCCTTAGGTTTCCTCTTTGGCTTTCTGAGTGCTCAACTTTTTTTTTTCTTTTAAGATTTTATTTATTTATTTGGCAGAGAGAGACAGCAAGAGAGGGAACACAAGCAGGGGGGGGATTGGGAGAGGGAGAAGCAGACTCCCACTGAGCAGGGAGCCCGATACAGGGCTAGATCCCAGGACCCTGGGATCATGACCTGAGCTGAAGGCAGACGCTTAACGACTGAGCCACCCACGTGCCTCTGAGTGCTCATCTTTCTATGATCAAAAGGATCTGCCTTTCATGACATGATCCGCCTGACCCCACTTCTCAGGCAGCCTCTGGTGTCTCTGCTCTGGGCCATCCCCAAGGATGACTTCCTGCAGTCAGGTTTCTTGGGAAATAGTCATTACATGCTGGCTATGTGGTAAGATTCCAGGTGACTGTGTTTTCTTATGATACCCCACCAAGCTACCCAGAGATGATTTTTTTTTTTTTGTAAATTATGTTTGATATTTACTGAAAAGAGTCTAATCCACAATGAATTGCACCCAATTCCTCACACATACTCAAACATACATGTATATACACCATACCAGTACAAGGCTTGAAAGAAAACATACAAAAAGAAAAACAATGAGAGATTATGAATGCCTGATTTATCCCCAATTTCCAGAGAAGATTTTGAATTACCCAACATTCCCTATCAAAGGAATGCAGAAGAAGAGCTTTACAAAGAAAAGGTGATCCGCAGTGAAAAGCTGAGTTGAAAGTTTCTACTGCTCAGCTATGAATGTTTTCCTTATAAGATACCTTAACATTTGCTTACATAATCTGCTTAAATAACTGAATTCTTTAAAAGTCCACAGAGGAGCCAAGCTGTAGAAGGATAAACAAATGAGCAACATTTCACCAAACACCCATAAACACCTGTCCACTGGGCTTTTCTGGGATGTAGTGAGTGCATCAC
This sequence comes from Halichoerus grypus, assembly GCF_964656455.1. Classification (NCBI taxonomy): domain Eukaryota; kingdom Metazoa; phylum Chordata; class Mammalia; order Carnivora; family Phocidae; genus Halichoerus; species Halichoerus grypus. Next base: position 101,602,870 of record NC_135714.1, read on the forward strand.
CATATCCACTCACGTGGGTGGCAACACTCATGGCACTTGACCAGAGAGACCAGGATCTAAGAACCAGAAGCATCCTGGTTCTGCCACTTAGTTAGATTACTCAAAAGTTTTTAAGCTTTGGTTTGCTTAACTTTAACATAAATGCTGCTGCCTACAACTCGTTGAACTAAATGTAATGTACTACTCAGCACAAGGCATGGCTCATGGCAGCCTTGATAAAAGTAATTTCCTTGCTCAGAAGGCCTCAGGCAGTCTAGACATCAGTCTCTTCCCCCTCCAAAGCAGACATCACTCCCATTCTCTATTTGATTTTGCAACCTCTAGAAGGTAGGCAATCATGAAGGATTGCTACCACTTTACTTAACTAAGGCTCTTTCTTCCTGCCCTGAAATTGATTCCCCTACCATTTTAAAAGGAGTGAAGAAAGAAAGCAAATACATTCTTAAATCCAGGAGGAGATTCCTGTCCATCAAAATGTATGCATTTGCTGAAGACACATGTTAATATGTAAGTTGAGTTGTTGTATGCAACCTGGGTTCCCTACTCTTCCCCTAGTTTTATTATTTCTAAAACTACCCAAATAGATTCCATTATTCAGCTTTAATAAGAAGAATGCTCTTAAGAAGAATGTTGTATCCCTTGGTACAAAGCTATATATCTAGCTACTCTATGAGTATATACAGAAAATAAGTACACATTGGGTCCTATACTTTCTCCAAGGTATTTTCAGCCTTAGCTGGATGTTTTATAATGTACATTATTTGCTGTTAGAGTTCATGTTGCCTCTATTACTAATAAAAATATATGCTATAGCCATGAAAAATATAGGAATGATTAAACAAGCTAACTTTATGGAAACCTATTCTTTCTTAAACAGCCCTGGCAAGATTTGGGTTAATGTTTCCTAATGCTTGAATTAGGGTATGAATATTAAAAAATAAAATTTTGGAAACTTTGTGCTTATAGAATAACAATCATAACAATAAAATACTTTCTATTTTGGCCCAATACTTCTCAGATGAATAACACATTTTCATCAGAGAAAACAAATATCAATGGGAGAATACTGGAATGCTAGGGAAAAAAATAGCAAGAAGGAAGATTAAAAAGCCCTGACCACAAACATTCAGTCTAGCTCCAGCCTTGACCTGTGTCTGAAGCAGACATGGAAGGTGGGGGCAGAATTGAGACTTGAATTCTAACTGTAACCCCAAGGCCACTTCAGCCTAAGCCCGGAATAAATCCAATTCAGTTCCATAACTCTTTACTCCACTGGAGTTCTTCCATTCCAGGTGCATCTAAGCCATGCAGTCATTTGATTCCATCCTGTGATGGCCTGAGATACTAGATAAAACCCTGGAATAGGGAAGACCTGTTTCCAGGCCACAAACAGCTTGTGCTCTAAGAAGACACACAGATGTGTACTCACACAATTATATGTAGAAAGTGTTCTGGGGATACAGAGAAAGGAGTAACAGTCTACCTAGGAGAATTAAAACAAGCACACAACCTTCCTCGAAGTGAGTTGGGTCTTAAGACCTTTGGGTTTCTCTAAGCTTGATTCTGTGCAGTTTTGGGGTTCTTGCCTCTACGGTTCCTCCCCACCCCTCACAGAGAGAGTGAGCTCTGTGTCCTGAATTTGTGGTCAAGAGTGGAGACATGAGCCAAGAGAAGACACGTGAAGAAAGGGAAGGGGCTCACCTCTCCCTTGCTCATTCTGCGTTGGGTGCCTGGGCTTCAGGATGAACTGGCCTTGCATCTCTGCGAACCCCTGCTCCAGAAGGAGGGACTCCTGGAGGGTGGAAGGAGAGATGGAGTCCTCTGGTGTCTGCGGCAGCAGTGTGGTAGATGGAAGATGGCTCATTTTAATTCCATAGGGATCTTCATGTCCTATATGGAAAAAATATAGATTCAGGCTGATGGTGATGGCTCTGATCAAATCCCCCTTACCGTGAGTGTATGCATCACACTGGTATATGCTGCTATTCTGCTGGGGCTTCTGGCTAAAAAGGGCTGTGCCTCCTGAGTGAGCATCATATTCGCTCTTGTTGGGGACACCCTGCAAAAAGCAGGTGCCCAAGGAAAAGATTTTAAAAAGAGAAAAAAAATTTAAAGCATGTTACTTTACTCGGAATACAAAGATTCATCAGCGCATTGCACAATGCTGACTTTTGCTGTGTTTCCATCTGAGAATATTTAAGGCCTTCTAGTTTCTGCCTTGACACTAACGAGATCTGCACATCTTAGGCAAATTACTTGGCCCCTCTGAGCCTTACATTCATCCTTTGAAATGCTTGCCCTCACACAAACTTATAAGGATCAGAGTAAATATATTAATACGCATTGGTGGTTAATATTTTTTAAGTAATTGAACATATATATTAAGAATTGCTAACCTCTCTCACATAATGTCAGTTGAACAGATTTTTTTTCATTTCGTTTTGTCAATTTCTAGAGCCAGAGCTACTCAAGGGCAGTGGGATGGGTTGCCTTTATGCTTTATACTTCCCTCCCACTGCTGCCCTGCCTCCAAGGGGAGTCCTGCCAGGTGATGATCAGAGGGAAGGCTGCACAGTGTTGGGAACCCAGAAGCAAAGTGCAAAACGATGTTTACAGAGTGGAAAACTGCACCCAGAGTCAGTGAGAGTTGCCTGCCAAGTGATTAGTTTTGTTCTTGTATGCTTTAAATTGTTTCCTCTCTATAGAATTCTCAAAGACCCTGTGCTATATGACATGGATCTCATTTTTTAAGAACAGAATGGAAGTTCTCTTTCTGTCACTTCTGATTTATTATTGAATGTAACTTGAGGAGCTTTTGCTGTTCCTTCTCATCTGTCATAGATGCAGTGTCAGTGATGTGTTCACAAGAATCACAGTGACTTCCCTCTTTTAAGGAAAAAGAAGCTTCTACGACAGCAATACAACCAATTCACAAAGATAACCAGGAGATAATCCGCAATTGAGAATTGAGAGCATTGTTAAAAAATGCATTTTGATTGCTGCTAATGGATCATCATGAATGACAGGCTCTCCGGATTCCTTAGAGCTGCCTTGGTGTGTGAAGCTGCTCAAAGTCTAAAAAGTTATCATCTATATTGTTTTACCTAAATTAATGCACTTTATTAAAAGAAATATATTTAAGTATTTGACTTTTTTCCTTTTTGTTGTTGGCCAACTTTTACAGAGATGTCAATATTAATATGAAACATGGAATGGTGGGGGGGATTTTTTTCCTCAGCTATGCCCTTGGTGACTCTCTGTATCCTAAGACTGGGAATATACATTTCATAGAAAGAAATTGGTTATTTAGATTTCCAGATCACTTGAAAATATTCTTTAGATAACTTGGAAAACAGTAATAGCCTCATGGGATTATTTTCTTTTTAAGATTTTATTTATTTCTTTGTCAGAGAGAGAGAGAGAGAGCACAAGCAGGGGGAGCGGCAGGCCAAGGGAGAAGCAGCTCCCCACTGAGCAAGGAGCCCAGGACCCTGGGATCATGACCTGAGCCAAAGGCAGACACTTAACTGAGCCACCCAGGCATCCCGCCTCACAGGATTCTTAAAAAGATTAAAAAAAATGCATGTAAGAAGGAATGCTCTAAGATTTCTAGCAGAAATCATTGTCACCATTACCATACATTACTATACTTCAAGGTCTGCTGCAGATCCTCTCTTTTTTCTCTTGTTTTTTAATCCTTCTATTTCTGGTAAGCACTGAACAATTTTGCTAATCCAAAGATTTTTTTTTAGAGAACTTGTGCTAATAACTATTTTAGGAGAGGTGTAATCTGTTTATCAATAACCTTAAGAACAGTGATGGAAAAAGCCTGAGAAACAGCAAAGTGCAGGTAGTTTAGTCAGTGAAGACTTGAGGAGTTTAAATGTGATTATCTCATTTTCCTCATGATGCTGAGAAAACTTCTGGGCACAGAGCAGGTGTTAAACACATACCTATACCTGGATTCAGAGACATGATTGGATTTTAGTGGATTCTCACAGAATAGAGGCTATTTAGTTGTTAGGAACTGGAATTCAAGACTGAATATGAAAAATAAATGTATGGGAAAAAGAAATTCCGATTCTTTGCTTTCATACCTAAGTGAGTAAATAAGTAAGTAAACACTAAACAAAACAATGTTTAAGACAGCTCTGTTTGTCAGGTAAAATGAAGTAGAAACGAAAAATTTACATTTCTCTCCCTAACTAGACCTTAAGCTGATGAATGAAGAGATGTCCTCAGTGCCTGGGAAAAAGTAAGTACCTGGTAATTCTTTAATAAACGTGAGAGTGAATATTGCATGTGATTTTCACTTTTAAGGGTATTTAAGCTTAAGACAGAACAACCATTACTTTGAGATGTAGAGTTACAATTTTGAACCTAATCAATCCCATCTTAGATTTTCCCTGACACTTACCAATGAGTGGGTGTGGGGACGCTTCCTTGCCAGCACTCACCGACAGCTGGTAGTCTTTCTCAGAGCCCTTGGAAACAAAAAGAACTATGCATCATAACAAATCTTTCACAGTACTTGAAGAACACATTTCCTTTGCATATCTATGTTTCCAGAAAGAAGGAATTGGGGCCAGTATAAATGCTATTTGGTCCATGGAGGTAGCTACAGTACTTGTTAACTTGTTCCCTCATAGCCTCCAGTGGACCGTCCCAGGTTCTTGTCATTTTTGATAAAGGCCAGGAAACCGCAGTACAATCAGCCCCTCACTGTGTGGGTGGCCCATGGCATAAGAAATCACAGTTGTGCCCCTTCACTAAGGAGGAAAGTTCTAATCTCGGAGTCCTGCCTTCCGCTGTCTCTAGATTCCTTGGATAATGTTGGCTTTTGCCGCCAAATGTCCCTGCCCTGACATGCATATTGTCCAGAGAGCCATATACCCTGCTGTGACTATTCCCGAGCAAAGTAACTTGAAAGGCATCAATAGCTCAGCAGCCCTGGGCAAAAGGAGACAAACGCCCAAGAGGCCTTGAGGAGATAGCGGACTGAAGTCAGCCACTGGCTTTGGTGCGGGCAAGCCCCACTTCAGGGAGAGGAAGAACAAGGACTCTCACCTAGACGACATATCAGATGCAGAAAACAATCACTCCCAGCAGAATTACCGCCCAGTAAACCTGGAAGTCCTACTTGAAACAAACACATCTAAATTATAAAGATCGCGGAACTATTTTAGAGAGTCTTCCAGGAGACTAAAGCAAAAAATGTTCGACATGGAGTTGTTGGTGATAGGTACTATGCTTGCCCTTGACTCCTGATTAAAAATCAGGGTCTTGCCCTTATGAAGAAAGGTCATAGGTATGGACACAGACACACACAGACACACAGACACACACACATAGCTGAATCTGCTCAAAACTGTATTGCAGATAAGACGTGAGAGCTAATAAGGTAGGGTAGGGTTTGGAAATGCTATGCTGGAATCCCTTAAATCAGGCATACATAAAGCCAAATAGCCCCAATTCTTCATTAAAACAGAAATTCTTTGTGTGGTGAGATTGATCACTTTATGCAAAGGAAAATCACAAACATGAAATAAAATGAGCTTCATCATTAATCAATCTCCCCAACTTCATCCCTAAAACCACTCACTCTCTTTCTAAGACTTAATTCCTGTTTAGGGTATATATATCATACAGGTTAGAAATCAATGTAGATATGTGCTTTACTCAGTACATATAAATTCAATTTTATTTCAGATATATTATTAAATTTTGTTTGTACAGAAATCATTGATTTCTTATGCCAAATTCCAGTTGCTCTGAATTTTTTAGGGGCTTTATTATACCATTGGGTCAGACAGAATTTAAGTAAGAATCTTGTAATTATGTCATGTCATAATAGCAAGACATCTTTGCATTTATAGAGGATTTTATATAAGAAGCGGTGCTTTACAAGTGCTCCCTTCAGTTCTGTCCATCTGACTATCACTCTCCCTCTCTTTTCCCTTAGAAAACCTCATCCTCAAATATGTCCATGTCTTCCATCAAAAAAAAAAAAAAATCCAGCAACTCACACCAGCACCATCAAAACATAAAGGAACAGGCAGTTAAAACCAAAACAAGATGAAAGTGATATGTACGCAACTGCCCCCAGATCCATGGTCTTATTCAGAACTTGCCCTCTTTACCAGTTCATAAGGGGTGTGAGCCGCCTCATCCCAAGGAACTGCACCAAGAGGAGGTAGCTTCTAGCCATGTGGTCTTTATGTCAAAATGTACAACAAAACATATAACTTAGGATTCCTCTAACTGGGATTGAGTCCTTGCGTGATGACCAGGGTAAATAGGGATGGGGAGGAATCAGGAACGAAGACACAGATAGAAGAGTCCAATAGAGGAGGAAATATTTAGAAACTTAGAAATATTTTATTGTCTGTGTATAAAATATATACAATAAACTGCATGTTGTTATTAGCACTCTAAAATTATAGCCCAATTTTATGCTATGATTTCGAATTCGCAGAAAATTTAAAATGGGAAGACAAGAAGAGCACCCATGTATAGGCTAATAATATAGCTTTGCTGCCTTCAATTTCTAAATCTGGGGGACAAAATATGACTATGATATCTATAATAATCAGCTCTCTTATAATGGGAGGTACACAACACACACACACACAAATCTCAAAAGTCAAAGTTGGTTTTTAAATTAAAAATAGTTTGCAAGGCAACTTATGGTTATTCCTAGCATTGGTAGTGACATGTTGATAATGTCATTCGCTGTGTCTGAATTTGTTCCTGTTACAGTTACAGACTGTAAAAAAGAAATAAGAAAAATTGCTATAAATTTTTAAAAATTTAAAGCAGTGACCAAATAATTATTGTCAAATTATTATCCATACTCTAAAGGCAAAGCTTGTTTTCAGTTAATGACAAAGTAAAGCATATGTAGAGCACACACCCTTAATTATATCTTCATTTCTTTACAGAACATGAAGCTAGTAGGAAACATTTCAGTAAAACATGTATTTCCCTTCAAGGATTTGTGGCTTACAAAATATAGCAGCTTAAGCAAGAAAGAGAAAAACAGAATTCCACGAGGGGACATGAACTGACCCTCAGCTCCATAATGCTATTTCCAAAATAGAGAGGGGAGATAGTTTAAAAAGGAGGAGCTAGATACTTTTCTCTCTTCGCAATTACATACTCAGTTTCAGCAAAATCAGAATAAGAACTGTCTGTGACAGACATTTAAAAAAAAAAAAAAAAACTACTATTTAGTCAGTACTTTCTTTGTGTCATCGTGGTTACTAAGATTTCCATTGTTGAAATCTGTTGAGACAAATAAAACCAATGAGTCTAGGAAATGAGACTGAAAATTTTAGAAGTTTATATTCCATTCGCAACTCTGACAGTGAGTAGTTACTTATAATATCTCTCTATCACACCTTATATTGAGAAACTGCTCCATACAACAAGGAAAACAGTTATTGAAAATTATCTGAAAGGGACTGATAGGAATCTGAGATGATATCTATAAAACTATCCGAATTCCAAAAGACATTTTAAAATAGGACAATATGTAACCAACTATGCATACAGTTTTTATAACATTATTAGGCAATGAGGCCTGTGTCCTTTGAGAAACAGTGCATGAAGAAGACAAGCAACAGAAGTGGACACTCACAGTCCTTAAAAATATTAAAAACAAAGTTAAAAGAAACTTGTTCTTTCATTGTATTTTTCTTCTTAGGAATTGAAATGCAATTGCTTGATATGACAGATGGCCCAAAAGTTGTTTGATAATCGAACTTTTATAAACAAAGTGTTCATTGATTTCAAACTACTTGAGCTTTAAGGATTATTAAAAAAAAGTGTTCAGAACCTAGCAGTAGGACTCAGAGCACCCAAACTCAAGGATATCCTATGTTAAATTGTCAGGGAGGGGCTTCCTATGTTAAATTGTCTAGAGGATTCAAGACTGGGTCTTAGCTTGAAATTTAGTTAGAAGTAGTGGCTCTGCTATTTTTTAAGATGTCTGAAAGCCTTTCAATACAACTTAAAAACTTTCCCACGAATTTTTTTTTTTAAGATTTTTATTTATTTATTTGTCAGAGAGAGAGCACAAGCAGGGGGAGCCACAGGCAGAGAAGGCAGAGGGAGAAGCAGGTTCCCCTCTGAGCAGGGAGCCTGTTGCAAGACTCCATCCCAGGACCCGGGGATCATAACCTGAGTCGAAGGTAGATGCATAACTGACTGAGCCACCCAGGCGTCCCTCCCTTGAAATCTTTTTAAAGAAAAAAAAAAAAATCTCTTTTGAAATACTAATAATCACTTTTTAATTTATCTGGTCTGCAAGATAATGGTTTTCATGGTATAAGGAACATATTATGTTCAAAATAGTAATTCCAGAGACGTATGTATATTTTCCTGCATGTTGTAGGTTCTCCAAAACAGATAAATTCCAGTAGATAGAGCTCTCTGTAAACAAATAACTTCAGAAAAATAAGCTGTTTTTTGGAAATAATTTAAAAGAAAAAGAAATGTTACTTTTTGTTTTATATGAGTCAAAGTGTTACTTAATATATGAAGAACAAGGAAAATGTGATCAATTCTCAAGAGCTGAAGCCAACCCTGAGATGATCTAGATGTTCAGGCTGTTAGCCAAAAACAGCTATTACAATAATGCTCAATGATACAAATGAAAATATGCTCACAATAAACGAAAGAGGCATCTTAGCATAGAAACTAAAAATATTTAAAAATAGAAATTTTTTATCTGAAAAATATCTTAAAGAAAAAATTTACTGACTAGGCTACATTGCATAATGGAGATGACAAAAGGAAGTCAGCGATTTGAAAATAGATAATAGAAATTATCCTGTCTGAAGAAGAAAAGGGGAGAAAAAGATTGAAAAAATTAAGACCCTGAGGGATCTATGAGCAATATGAAAGGGTCTCATATACATATAACTGGACTCTCAGGAGGAGAGAAGAGAGAAAATGGGGAAGAAAATATTTGAGGTAATAATGATTAAAATTTCCCAAATTTGGTGAAATTAAATTTATAAATTCAAGAAGTTCAGAATATGCCAAATAGGACAGATTCAAAGAAAACCATGCTGTGATACTTGATAGCCACACTGCTAAAAACCAAAAATAAAGAGAAACTCTTGAAAGCAGCTAGAGAAAAATGACAAATCACCTACAGAGGATTAATGTTTGATTGATCCCAGACTACTCATCAGAAAGCACAAAGACAAAAAGACAGTGGAACAGCTTTAAAGGGCTGAAAGGAAAAAGTTTGCAAACAAAATTCTACATCCCTCAAAATATCCTTCAAGAGTGAGTGTGAAATAAAGCCATATTCAGAGAAGAGAAATTAAGAAAATCTGTTTGCACCAGATCTGCACAAGAAATGCTAAGGATCATCTCTCTCGGATGAAATGAAAACAGTGTTAGAGGGAAACTTGGATCTTTAGGAATGAGTGAAGAACATTAGAAATGCTTATTTTGTGTAAATTATACATAAATAAAGTTGATTTTTAAAGATTTCAAGGTAATTTTCCATGGAAAATTCTGAATGGAACCCACTGCCACAGCTGAAATCAAAGCAGGCAGAGACAAGAGTGTGCTCTGCTGCTAGAGAACCCTCTGGCCTTATCTCCTTCATGCAATGCATCTACCTGGTGCTTAGAAACCAATCAAAATATTTGCGTGGCTTTTGCTTTGGCCACGAATAGCTACCACTTTTTCCACCTTCAAGTACTCTTTTGTGTGATCTAGAGCTACTGTAAAGTATAACAGGAAAAAAAAAAAAATGTCACTTAAAGATACCCAAAGTATCTTGTTCATCATTGCAAATGTCTTGGCTACTGCACTACAATTTCAGAAATCAAATTTTATACAAATAATGGGCAACTGGTTTGATTTTTTCCCCCAACAGCCAAAAGAAAATGAGATAGAAATATGCTGATCCCTTAAAAGTGTCATCCCTCTGAGCTCAATTCAACCCTGATATTCCTTGGAACAAAAGACCTTTCAAAACCCCTCTGCAGTTGATATAACTACTAAGTGAAATACCTGACCCTTGAGTAGATCCTGTACTGGAAAGGAGACATTATTGAGGTCAACTGACAAAATGGGAACATGGAAGGCAGAGTAAAGTATTACACCGATGTTAAATTTACTAAAGGTGATAACTGTATGATGGTGATATAAGAGGATATCTTTATTCTTGGGAAATACTTAGGTTTAAGGATAAAGGGCCATGGCATTTGTATGACCCTCAAAAATAAGTATAACATACACATAATAGGGACAGAGAAAGAAAATAAATGATAAAGCAAGTGGAGTAAAATGTTACTAATAGCTGAATCTAGGTAAAGGGTGCATGGGGTGTTTTTTGTTTTATTTTTATATCTACAACTTTTCTGTGAGTTTACACTTATACCAAATAAAACACCAATGGGGGGAGGGTGGAGAACTGTGGAAACAATCCAAGCCATTCTGTACATAAGTAGTAACCATTGGAAAAAAAGGTTTAATTCTAGTAGGAAATACCTGCATGTGAAAATCACCTTATTACAAGCCAGTGTTATTGCTATTAGAAAGATCCAGAGAAATATTATGGATACTTAACACGCAATACTCTTTCCATGCTTAAGTACTGTGGCATGGATTCCTCTCGCTTCATATTACCTAGGATTCACTCTTTATGTATACAAAGACACGTGTAGACAGGAAAAGACATTTTCCCACATGGTACTTTTCTAAATACTCTCTCTCTTCTTATCTTTTGCTCTCTCCTTCCTACCTCCCCGTCTCTCCCTCCCTCCCTCTCTCTATCTCCATCTCCATCTCCCTCTCTTTCATTCTATCTGAATCAGGAACATGGAATTTAATTTTTGGTCTTAAAAACACTTACACAGGCACAGTTCTTGATGTCCTCAGTGAAGATTCTGAGAGGAATGCTTTTTGGCTGGTCCTTCTCTTTGGCTAGATTGATGTACCTAATCAAATTCAATAATAACCCCAAATAGAGTAGGATGAATTAGCTATTAGCTTACTTTCAAATTGATCTATGTGGCTAAAATTTTCAACATACTCTGTTATTTTTAAATGCATGTAAATAAACTCAGCAAAACCAAATTATGGGTTGGGAGAAAACATGCAAAACTATTTCAGGAAAATAAGACATGACTCAGAAAACAACAGGTTGCTCTTGTCATGTAAGATGTGAGCAGCAGATCCAGTCATCAAAGCTTTCCTGCCTAGACTGGAGGGCCCAGCACCTTCAAGGGTAGGAATGAGAAGGTGCTTTGAGCATCACTCAGGAGACTAAATTGCACTGAAGAAAATTTAATATGTATCTTTTGAGAATAATGTTAGCTCCAATCATTAGGTCTGAGAGAAGGGGAAGATGAGAGTGATAACCAGAATTTCATCAAAAATAAGCAATATGTGCATGTAAATAAGAGCAGATTATTTGCAGTAGCAGCCAGGGTACATCTAAATAAGAAATTATTTGAGGATAGTCTAACAATTTCTACTAAGTAGGGGAAGCATAGTGTGTGGGGGCGCTGCTTTGAAGGGATTTATTCTTTTCTCATGGGTTAAAGATGTATAGTATGTATAGTGACTAGATACCTTTGAAGGAAAGAATGCCATTTTTCCTTTTGTTCCGAAGAACTGCAATTTAAAAAAATGGGAAGAAAAAATTAAGATACATACAATACTTATACTAGCAAAATAAGATCACCATTCCAGAAAAAAATATCAGCAGCCAGTTGTTAAGGATGTGGATGCATGTGTTAATATCATACTGTCCTCATAGTTGGGCTTTGGAGGGACCCCACTCTTTTATGAGCGTATTAAAGCAATGGGAAGTAGATCCTAAAGTGGAAGAAAAGTTGGTTTTGAATCTGAACACTTAATTGTAACTATGTGATGCAAGCTATGCGATCATGGGCACTTTGCTTAACTGCGCTGATCTTCAGTTTCCAGAACTGGAAAAGGGTTAATTATACCCCGAGTGTTCCTGCAGCTGCAAGTGCTATTCAGATATAAAGAACATTATTATTCAAATTAAATCATACTTAAGGAATTTGGCATTTGGATGGAACTATCTTGGCCCAGAAACAAGAATATCTTTTTAGGAAAAAACACCTGTAATATTTTTATTTCTTCATCCACACAGCAGCTTGGAATGTGTTAAATTAGTTTCTAGAAAACATTCTTCATTACTGTGATCCTCTGAGCAAGATCAATCCAGCTAGTGCTAAACTACTAAAGGTTAGTCTTTTCTCAACTAAAGTTTTCACAGCATTTAATATCCAAAGTTGCGAATGTTTTAAGCCTCATTCATACATGGCCTTACCACTTACTAGCGTTTTTTTACTGTGGGAAACTACACAAAATAAAATTGACCATTAGTGACCTTTAGTACATTCACAGTTTTGTGCAACTACCGTGACTGTTTAGTTCTGGAACATTTTTTCACCCAAAAGCAAACCTGTGTCCATGAAGCAGTCAGTCACTCTTCCTTCCTTCCTGTTTCTAGCTCCTGTACCATATTTTGTGTATTTGTTGATAAACACTTGGGTTGTTTCTACTTTTTTTTGTTTGTTTGGTTTTTGGCTATTGTCGACAATGCTGCTATGAACGTTTGTGTATCAATTTTGTGTGCACCTATGTTTCTCTTGGGTATACATCTGGAGGTGGCATTGCTGGGTCGTATAGTAATTCTGTTTGACTTACTGAGGAACCATCAAACTGTCCACAGTGGCTGCCACATTTTATACTCCTCCCAGCAACACTGCTCCCCAACCCCTCCATCGCTGTTTCAGGATTTGTCCCATCTGGAAAATGGAACGCCCACTTCGCGCCCCAGCCTGCCTATGCGCATGGACACAGCTTCTAGTTAGCCATGCTGATCTGCAGAACAGTAATAATAACAAATAGCAAAAGCACTAGGTGCCAGGAATTGTTATAAATGCCTTCTATATGTTTACACAGCTTTTTAACTAATATAACCTGTAGAAGCCTGGCTTCCACATTTTCCTCCTTGTTAGGGAAAAAAAGTTTCTTGGAAACTCCCCTGTCAAAGACTTTATACATTCCCAATTGAAACTGGTTCCTTCCATTTGCAACATGGAGAAGACAGTAAGCAAGAGGAACTGAGAATCTTTACAGAAATACGTCGTGGAAAAGAAGACATGCGGAGAGCATATAAATACATATTTCTTCCCAATAAGCTTTGAAAATTTTTCATCAAGTCAACGCTGCATTATAGGGCTTAATAAATTAACAACTTGTAAACATTTTCGTTGTCTTCCCTTTGTGATGACGTGTGGCATTTTGGTGGAGTGGGGTGAGGAGAAGAAAGGAGGGTGTTAAGTGCATGTGATGAACACTCATTGTGCAAAACAAGAATGAGACTTGGGGTGTGGTTGTTTCAAACAGCAGATGTAAGTGTTGCACCACCCCTGTAAACTCAGGAGTGTCTGCTCAGGATGTCCGGGGTAGAGAGTCACATTCCCCATCCTCATGTCAGCCTAAGAATGTGTCTTGCACAACTAACCGCTACTCAACGCAATCATACTGTTGTTTTCGATGGTCACCTCTCTAGAGACACCAACTAAGATAAGCAGTACACAGCAATTCAGGCAACCTCATATTCAATGACATGATTAATTTCTTTGTATAATTACATACTACTTTTAAAGGAATGAACTTGGGAGTATAAGAGCAATTTTTCAAATTTAATTGGACTCTTTAATAGTTCTTGCTCAAGAAAAATATGCCAGTGATTTGGAAACACAGATACCCCCTGGGAATTAGGGGGCAGGATATTGGAGAGGGGTTCTAGAACCTCACTCTCTTGATTCTCCTTCCATATGCCTAAAACACCCAATTCCTCAAGTGGCTCCTAGAGCCCATCTGAAAAACCACTGATCAAAACCAAAAGAAATTACTCCAATAGTTCCCACTCTACGTTATCTACTTGCTCCCATTTGTACATACCTTTTGGGGGAAAGTACAAGGCAAATGAGTGTCATTATGGGAAGTCAAAAAGTGAGTCACTGGCTTGATATATAATCAGATTAAAATGTTTTTCTTTTTAACCCATGTAAATACAAGACCAAACGGTCGGTCTTACCTGAAGGTGGCCACAAAGGTCACCGTGGGCCAGCCCAGGATAAAGGACCTCCCAGCACAGATGTTGGCATCCTCCACTCTGTCCATACAGTTGGCAGTCCACACGGTGTTCAGTGGTATTTTATTTTTTATCTTAAGTTTTTTCTTATACCTAGAAAGATACCCAAACAAGACCTCTGTCAGTTTGTTTCATAAATGTTATGGGAACAGCCGTGCTCATCAGAGACCAGTTCTCACTGCTCCAGGGCACAGCATGCCTCCCTTGTCTCTATTACCCTCTGTGCCCAGCACAGCAAATGGTGACATGACCTTTACAAAGTGTGTGTTGAGCGAAGTCTGGCCCTAGGAAGGCCCTGAAAACACTTCCTCAAATGGCAGCAAGTGGCCATTTTTCTGAATGTTGAGTGTTGAGTAAAGACGATATATTGCAGAGCTTTTTCAGAAAACCATTAATTCATTTATTATTGTTAGAATTTGTTTCTTATTATATATAGTTTTATGGTTATTATTAGAGTAAATTATTCATTTATGACTTGCTTACTTCAAAAAGTATTTGAGGGGCTGAACAAAGCTACCTGTACACGATTTATAAAAATAGTCATACAATTTTTTTCTTAAGAGAGACAAACCAGGGGGCGCGCCTGAGTGGCTCAGTCGGTTAAGCATCCAACTCTTGGTTTCGACTCAGGTGGTGATCTCAGGGTCTTGAGATCGAGTCCCCGTGTAAGGCTCCCCTCTCAGTGGGGAGTCTGCTTCCCCTCTCCCTTTGCCCTTCCCCCCGCTCACGCTCATTCTCTCTAAAATAAATAAATACATAAATAAATCTTCAAAAAAGAGAGAGAGAGAGAGAGAGAGAGACAAACCAAGAACAAAAAATAAACTTGGATCAGAAAGATTTACAAGTTATTTTCAACCTTAATTAAAAAAAAAATACTTTCTAGCCTTTAAAGCATAGGTTATTTTCAATTTCCCTTCTTAAAATTTTATCCATATCATTTTCCCTTAGATTCTGGCTAAAACTGAAAAACTGTTAGCCTACAGATTGAGCCCAATTTAAAAATCATCAATCCATCAATCAATCAATCCCAGATCAGTGGTCAGGAGGTCGTATATGTGAGTGATGGATACTTCCCATTTCTCTGAGGAGTCAGAAGGTGATCAACTTTGTCAGTGGTGAAACTGCTTTTTGACAATTTCTGCCTAATCTTCTTTGATCTCTAACATGAAAACCACCATACTGATTAATTTGGTTAATTCACAACTTTAACTCTCAGGTGGGCTTGAGATTTAAATAGTTATAAGCCCTCTGAGGGATGCTTAGGGAACTTGGACACACCACTCTGGAACTCCTTCCTATTCAGAAACACATGTGGAAACACTAAACTAAAATGAGATCAAAGACACCTCATGTGCAAAAATCCCTATGACTCCAATGATTCATGGAACAATTAAAGCTAAGACTCTCCAATGGGTTTTATGAAATAAAAATAATTTTGCTGGAAGCGCACTTCAAGGATAATCTAGATTCAAAGTTTATGACACAATGAATAAAGTCATCAGATAAAATCATTATCAGATATCAGAGGTCTGATTATCAGATAAAATCATTTTTCTAGATAGTAACTCCAAAGGCGTTGCCAAGGTAAAAATATATGGCTAATGGGAAAGATAGACATATATCTGTTTGTTTTTACAGATTTTTTTTTTTTTTTCTAATGTAGGTATCTGTGTGTATACAGACACCTGAGGTACTGTGTGGAAACTTCCAAATACATTGACCTGGAAAAAGGCATCTCAATAATTCTCTCCTTAGTTCAAGAAAGCGCCAAGATTATCTACTCCAAACCAAGGAGTTATCCCAAAGCCCAGAGCATGGTTTCTACTGTCCTATAACATTTGGAGCACTTACCATATGCCAAGCACTGTTCTAAATATTTTATAAATACAAATATAAAAAATTTAATCCTCAAACAACTACACTAGGTGGTCTTTATTAGCTCCATTTTACAAATAAGGAAACTCACAGAAAGGTCAAAAAAATTGCCAAAGGCAAGAGAGTTTGAACCCAGACAGCCTAACACATGAGCCCATGTTTGTAACCACTTGGCCTCTGTGGGTGCTGACCTATCGTTCCATGAACTACCCTTCTCATGTTTCCTACCCTCACTCAGCCTCACTTCGGTCCCCAGAGCCATCAGGCTTTCTCATGGGATTATCTGGGGAGTGAGAGGATAGATCTCAAGACATTGTATTAACAAAGCTACTTACTAGCTTGGAAATATTTAAAGTTTATTACAACAAAGCTTCATACTTCAGTGGATTCTTCTAGGGTCTTACTGCATTTCTTCACTCTCAATCACTGACCCAACTGGATTATCTCAGTAGAAATTGGAAAGTATTAATCTAATGGAAACTGACTTGAGGAGAAGAAAGAGGAGGAGAAAGAACTGTGGTTTTTATTTCTAAAAATAGTCCTTTATTATATTTGTATTAACATGATGGATATCACTCTTGCTTTCTGTTACCTCAACCTTTATACCAGAAGGGAAGCCCCAGTGCACTGTGGAAATTTACAGGATTCTAGGGAGATTTCCCCTGTTCTAAGAAAGGGGTATCCTTTTACAGATGTTGGGAGTGGGGGTCATGGTATATTCTGTAAGTAATTCTTTGTAATTTCACGCATAATGAGTTAATAGTCATCTTCATCTTTTGACCTAATTTAAATTCATTTTTTGTTTCATTTCATATTCTTTAATACCTACATATGAGGCATGTGATGTCTAAAGAACTAAGTTCAGTCCCTTCCTTTTTGTAAATTCTTCATGGGCCTCTACTAGTATTAATATCTTAATATTTATCAAGCAGATACTGTTCTTAAAAATAAAGTAATAATTTTATTTGAAAAATAACTTATTTAGTATTCTAATGAATATCAAAAGTAATAAGGAAGGTTCCATCTGACCTCAATTCTTGAGAAATTTCTAAAGGTGTATGAAAAAAATCCCCAAACAATTTCCACTATTATTAACATCTTGTACGACTAGAGAAATATAATTTCTTTGTGAAGAAACAAACATTTAAATTCCTTTTACGATTACACACAAACTAAAATTCACTAATTCTGACAGAATAAATAGGTAGCAATTAGTCAACTACTTACCCAATCTGTGTTAATTTCTATAGCGTCAACCTAAAGATGAGAGTTTCCAGCTGAAGCCTGCAGGTGAGCTGAGGTAAAATGGAACCTGGGTCACCCCAACCCCTTCTTCTTATAGCTAATTGGAAAACGTAGGCCCTAAATTCAGATTATTAATTTGAACAGATTGATTCAGGGCATAACACAATCCTCCAAGAACAAGGATGACAGGGATGAAACAAGGTTGTTAATGCAGGAGCTATTTCTTTTTAGTTGTTTCCTTCTAGAAAAAAAAATGTAAACTTTTCCAATATTAACAGTGATCATAAATATACCCAAATATTTACTATGGGAATGTTCTCATAGTCATTTTCTAAAAACTGTGGCAAAAACTTGTACGCGGCCACAGCATGAAGTGCTGCTCGTGACTGCTAGGGACAGAATTGTGTCCCCTCCCCCACTGCTCCCCACAGTCTTACCGTGAAGCCCTCTCTGCCAATATGACCATGTTTGGAGAGAGAGCTTTTAAGCAGTAACTAAGTGTAAATGGGGCCATCAGGGTAAGGGCTTAGTCCAGTAGGATCGGTGCCCTTGTAAGAAGAGGGAGAGAGAGCTCTGTGTGTGTGTGTGTACATGCAGGCGCTGAGGAAACCCCACAGGGCATAGGCCAGAGGGCAGCCATCTGCAAGCAGAAAGACAGCTCTCGTGGGAACCTGACCCTGATGGTGTCCCGAACTTGGACTTCCAAAAATCTGTGTTCTCTCTCTGTCAAGGGCCTTGGTTTTAGAAACCAAATTCAAGTGCCTGAGATCACTTACATTTTCTAATATTCCTAATGGATGTAAAAAGTATATAAGATAATCTTTCAGGAGCTGAGTCTCTTAAAGAGAACATTATTAAATACATTGATGTAGATTTTGTCACATCATAAAAACCCTTGCGTAGACACAAAGACCTATCTCAGAAGCAATATGTGAAGAGGAAAAATGTTGCACTTCTTTTGTAATAGTGAACCAATCAAAATAAAAAATTCAGCTCTTAAAAGGATGCAGTTCTCTCATGGAGAAAGAACACTGCCTTTATATAAAATCTTTTCAGCAGAACACCGTAGGTTCCGTAAAACCCGCTGCGAGGTAAGCAGTATCCAGGACAATAAACGGCTCTAGTAGGAAAAGAAAGGTCTTCTCCTCTCCCTAAGTGCGATAATAATTACAAAGATGAAAACAAAGTGAAGGACAACCTGTTCCCCTTTTAAATCGAATGTGAGTGGTCTGCAAGGTCCCAAGGAGCAGGAAAGGAGTTTGCTGTTTGTTAGCGTGTCTCGGGCTGAGCATGGAAGAGTAGGTGTGGCATGGTGTGGCAGGAAGAGTGTGGCCTTGGGATGAAGGCAGGCCTGGCTTGGAGTCTCTCCCACCATTTCCCTGTGGATGACAGGTCCATTCCTGAGACTTCCTCCATCCCCATTTTCATTTCTGCAGCCGGTGGATGATAACAATACTGGCCTTGGAGGGCTGTGGGGAAATCACACGAGGAATCTGTAATGCTCCTCGTGTGGTCCCCAGCATGCGTCCCACACATTTTAGTCTCCTGTACTCACCTTGGTTAAATAAAGAGAATGGTAACTACTCTGCTTTTTTAAAAATAATGATGTGGCCCTCTATCGGGAGGAGCAGAGTGCGTCACATGGACCTCATGTCAGGACCTGGACAGTCTTTTTCTCTCTGTCCTCCTCATGACATCACCACCTCCAAGGCTACATCTGTAGGCAATATCACTCATCTCAAATATATTTTACTATTTCTGTCTTTGCCTCTGGTTTTTTTTTTTTTTTTTCTTTTTTTTTGGACAGCTACACTACCGTCATTTCTCAGTTCACTAAGCATTCTGACCTATTTCTTACCAGATACCAAGCAGATTGGAGTTGTTTACTCACCGTAAAGGAAAGGTTGATTTCAATAATGAAAGAGAATCTAGGTGTTCATGGAATGTTGTATGAAATTCAGAAAAATAGAAAGAATAGAAACAGCAGCACCACACGTAGAATAAAAGCCTGTACTTTGAAAGAAACGGACCGAATTTCAAATGTAGACTCTACTCATCACTAATATGGTGACCTGGGCAAAACCTTCAGACCTCTGATTTTCAGAGTTCTCCTCTAAAATAAAAATAATCCCATCTCACAGCGTAGTTGTAAGGTTGGAGAAGATTACATACATGAAGTTCTTAGCATAACATCTGTCATGTAGTAAGCCCCTGATAAATTATCATTAATGTCACTCAGATTGAGTATAGCATTTTGCCACATTAGTACTTGCATGTCTTACTAATGGCATGGCATAACTGGGAGCTGGTGAGGGCAGCAAAATAAAGGGGGGTAGTTTTTTTTCTGGTGACTAAAAAGCTTCTTGGTATTTGGTTTGTTGGAATAGTCTTTGTCTTTCATGATGTTTTGTGAATAATGAAAACAGAGACAGAGCAAGTAAACAGCTGACCTCCCACCCACCTGCTTTTGGACACTTATTGAGCAATCATCAGGTTCCAGGCTGGATATCAGCTGCATTTGTGTTCAGGGTTGAGAGGAAAGTACACGCAGTTAGTTCTGTCTCCAGCATATATTCCAAATCTGTCTGCTGCCTCCTTCCTTTTTACTGCACTCCTATCCTGGAGCCCTTGAGAGCAGCCATCAGGACTACTGCCTCCCCTAACCAGTCTCCCTGCTCCCACTCTTGCTTAAGCATCCATCCATTACCTAGCAACAGTCAGAAAAATTTGCTAGAGCTATAAATCAGATTCGGTCAGTCCTAGTTAAAAATGCCATGGCAAAATGTGTCCACTTTCACCATGGCCTGTGCAGACCGTGTGTGACTGGACCCTGAGCGCAGTATCACATCTGATTGCATGCCCCATGCTTCGGCTCCCATCAAACCAGCCTTCCTGAGCCCCTCCCCCCAGGGGTCAGGTTGCACCCACGTAGCCTGCCGGTCCCTCAGCCTAGAAGGTTCAGGCACCTCGTCTAGGAACGTGGCTGCTTCTCATCCCATAGATCTAGTTTCAGTGCTGCCACCTCAGAGAGGCCCTCCTGGACTACCCCTCTCTCAAACGTTCCCATCATCTCCACACAGCCCCCTGTCTACCTTCTATCAGAAGCACTAATCACAATCTATAATTACCCCTCTTATTTTTATCATTTGTCTGTAAGTTCCAGGCAAGAGAGACACTGCTTGTCACATTCTCTATTGTATTCTCTGCAGGCAGGGGAGGGGGGGGTATGGCACAAAACAAGACCTCCATAAGTACTTGTTGAATGAATGAAGGATCAAAACATGGGCAAAAACAAAAGAAAAAAAATGTCATGTCTTCTTATGGTAAGGGTTAATGGAAATGTAACTTCGTGATCATCACGAGGGCACGTCGCTTAGTATACATACTTGGTATCGGACACCAGCAAGAAATCGCTGAACAAGAAGAGGTGCCGCTTCTGCCTCCTCCAGCCTCTCTTGAGCTCGACGGGGCCGTGGATAAGCAGGGTAGGGGCGGCACCCTCAGATGATGTAGTGCTTTTGCTGCGGGCGTCCACCTCAACAGAAGAGCTCTTCCTGCAACCCACCAAACACCACAGAGCAGCTAGTTACTAGTCAAATATACAATAGAGTTGTATGCTAAATGTCAAGGTTCGCACCACACTAAAATTCAGTCTCAACCCCGAAAGCAGAGCTCCAGAGCTCACATTCAGGGATCGCTGAGTTATAGAAAGCTATTGAAAGAGATGAGGTCGGACGTCTGGGTGGCTCAGTCGGTTAAGCGTCTGCCTTCAGCTCAGGTCATGATCCCAGGGTCCTGGGATCGAGCCCCACGTCGGGCTCCCTGCTCAGCGGGGAGCCTGCTTCTCCCTCTGCCTCTACCCCTCCACCCTGTTTGTGCTCTCTCTCTCTCTCTCTCACATGCTCTCTTTCTCAAATAAATAAACACAATATTTTGAAAAAAGAGAGAGAGATGAGGTCACTTGGTGAACTGATACCGATGGAGAACAGTTTCAAGGACAAAGCCCTTGGGCATGCCAACACTCAGACGTGGGGTGGAGAAAGCAGCAAAGCTAATCATGAGCTGTTAGGAAGGGGAGAATCAAGAGGTAGAGTGTATTACAAGAAGGCAAACAACAACAAACAGGACAATTTGTGGCCTAATATAAAACAAAATGATATGGTGTGTGTGTGAAGAATTAATTACAATTTGCTTTCATGTTAAGATAAAAATGAAGACAACTGAAGATTCTGGAAATTTACTTATCTAAATCTATCTAAATCTTATCTAAATCAATATTCAAACTTGGGGGAAAAATTCTCAAAGATCGGCGAAAATACTGGAAACATCAAAAAGTTTCTAAACACAAGAGTTTAGCTGTTACTTGGCTGAGCTCTGACTGAGCTCTGATAGGACTTTCTGGTCGTCATAGGTAAAACAACTAAATTGAACAGAATGCAAAAGTTCTTTCATAAATAGGACAGATATTTTCATAGACCTGGGAAAATTCTCTCTCGTGGAGCCAAGAAAGTGTCTCCTCCGAGAAAGTAAGCCCTGCTCTCTTCAGCTCAGCGGCACTGAATCTTACGAACCTGAGTAGCTTTTCATGAAGCTGGTGCTGAAGTTACTCATTAGTTTACATGTATTAGAAGAAACAAAAGAGAACAACACTCCCTGTTACTGTCAGTCTGTTTTGAGGCTCAAAAAGAGTATATCAAAAGACTACCTTCCGCGGTGAAGCCTTGAACGAGCACCTATAAGTTCAGCATGTTTTCTGAATGACGTGAACATCCTTTTGTCTTCAGTTCTCAGGACTGAAAATCAAGTGAGTCTACAGCACTAGGCAGAGTACTGTAAAATGCTTGAAGCCTGAGGATTCCACAGTAACCTGGGATCACTACTATTATGATGTCACGGATCTAAGGCTCATGCCATAACTGCCAAACTGACATACTTGTTTCCCTGATTTGGCCTGCACGTTTTGATTTTTTAAAAGTAATCTTTTTTTTATTTTGAGATAACTATAGATTCATATGTATCTGTAAGAAATAATACAGAGAGATTACATCAATTTTCTACAGATAGAGACTTCCAGACACTTCCATCACCACAAGGATCCTTCCTATTACCCTTTTACAACCACACACACTTCCTTCCACCTCCCCCACCTCTTTAATCCCTGGCAATCACGAATCTGTTCTCCATGTGTATAATTTTGACATTTCAAGAACGGTATAGAGAGGGGATCATATAGTATGTAACATTTTTGTGATTTGCTTTTTTCCACTCAACATAACGGGAGAGTCATCCGGATTGCCACAGGTGCTCACAGTCCATTTCTCTGTGTCTCTTAGTAGTATGCCAGGATACGGCTGTATCACAGTTTGCTTCACCACCTGCTGAAGGAATTCTGGATTGTCTGCAGGCTTGGGCTTCCACTAATAAAGCTGCTGTAAACATCTGTGTACAGGTTTTTGTGTCAGCGTCGGTCTTCTCTTCTCTGGGCTAAATGCCCAGGAGTCCAATTGCCAGGTCCTAGGGTAGCTGCTCTGTTTTGTTTTTTAAGAAACTGTCTAACTGTTTTCCAGAATGGCTCTGCCATTTCACATTCTCACCAGTACTGCGGGAGTGATTCAGTTTCCCCACAGCCACACTAGCATTGGGTGTTGTCATTTTTTATTTTAGCTGTTCTGATAGCTGTGTCGTGATATCTCACTGTGGATTTAACGTGCATTTCCCCAATGGTTAGTGATGCTAAACATCTATTTGCCATGTGGACATCTTCTTCAGTGTGACGGAACCTACAGTAGTCTGTTAAAAACATTTTCCGTGGAGACGGTGTTCCCTGTCCACTGGAAAACTGACCGTTTTACAGATGAGGAGGTGCTTCACGGACAGGTTAGACGCTTTCAACCCAAGCGGCTGCGACGTAACGTGAAGGATTCAAATCCAGCTGACTCAGGAGGTCACTCAACTTCCTGTGAGGGCCCCCCACTCTTCTCACACGGACAGTGTCTTTCCTTTGACAACAGTGGAGGACTGAAATTTGATCCTACTAACAAAGTTCGTGGTTTCCCTTATAGGCACCTCTAACAGGTATGTGAATCCCTCTCTTTTATTCCCCACTCGACTCTATGGACCTCAAGGAAAGAGTCTATGTCTGATTTATCATTTTAATTCTCACAAACATTGGCACATTGGAGGAATTCAAAAATTCTCTTGAATGGGTGAATGAAATAGTTTTCTGGCATGGATGGATGGGGAAAAGGCATGACCTAAACTAGTCTCTCTCTCATTTACTTCATTCATTCAACAGATAGTGTTTGAACCTGTACTAGGAGAAAGACACTTGCTAGGTCTGGGCAACAGAGAGCCAGGCCCCACTCTCACAAAACCAGGATTTAAATGGGGGGGTGCGGGGGCAGAAATTAAACAAAGAGCGTCATCAATAACTGTGTAACACCAGACTCTGGAAAGTACTGCAGAGAAAAATTAAAGAGTGAGATGAGAAATTAAAAGAGGGACCTGACACCTGATTTCAGTTGTGAAGAAGTCTCCTTTGAAGAGCTCCTTTAAAATGAGCTTTAAAGAATAATTAGGGATTGATTAGAGAGAGGAGAGAAAAGAGGAAGGCAGAGGGAAGGGACAAGAAGAGAAGTGTATTGGAAGGGAAGATACATTTTTCAGCTGAAGGGACAGAATGCGAATATGTGACGTTTCAGAGACATGGAAGAGTTTGCTAGATTGCAGACACAGGCAGAAGGTACAGGAGCATGAAATATGCCTGAAAAAGTAAGTAGAGGCAAGAGCACAAGTCCTGGTAGACCTCTTAGACTTTACTGAGGCCTCTCATCTGAAAACCAAACTAGCACAGAAGTGACATGTAGATAGTGGCCTTCAGACTTTTCACCACTTTTATTTTTTTTAAGATTTTATTTATTTATTTGGGGGGGGGCGGGTAGCAGAGGGAGAGGGACAAGCACAAACAGTGCTGAGAGTGGAGCCTGACCTGGGGCTCGATCTCACAGCCCTGAGATCATGACCTGAACCAAGATCATGACCTGAGCCGAGATCAAGAGTCAGAAGCTTAACCGACTGAGCCACCCAGATGCCCCTTCTCACCACTTTTAAAGGGACAAGTGCTAGTCTGGACACGTTTGATTGTATTAGAACCATGGAGGCTCATTGGGCAACACTTTCTGGCCTCCCATCAAGCATCTGTCAAAATTTATTTAAGGTAAAAATGTAGGCAAACTTATCTCTGCACCTTCCCCAATTCCCGGATTATGTCCCATTTCTCTGCCTCTCCCTTCAGAGAAGTTCGAGATTTAGAGACCAGGAAAACTCTCCTTCTAGAATCTAGTATCTGCTTATCAATACTGATATGCATCAGTCTCACTTGAGGGAGTTTTCAGGCACTCCCTCTGTAACCCCCAGAGGTTCTGATTCATCAGATCCAGAAAACCTGTATTTTAAAAAAATTTTTGAGTGATTCTTGTATGTAACCAGGATTGTGAGTTACTAGTCTTCAGGAATTAATTGAGAAAGATGTAGTGTTCTGATTCTATCTTCCCCTTGTAGTAAAGCCAAGGAGAGAAAAGTTTTCTCAGAAAGATAAAGGGAGCTTTCCTTAGTCATGTAATAGTTACATTTACAGTAATAGCTAAAGCTTAATTTCTTCTAAAATACCATTGCTATTTATTTTAATTTGGTGAATGAGCTCTAAATAGAATAACAGTGATAGGGTTTGTTTTCATCTATTTCATTGAACACTTAACTTTTCACCCTAAATATCAAATAGAAGAGACAGTATAAGGTGATCCTATGCCCATAATACCAATGTTTTTAAGCATGTTGCAAAGACAAGACTATTTTTTAAAAAAAGGTTTTTTGAAGATTTTATTTATTTGAGAGAGAAGTGAGAGAGAGAGAGAGAGCATGAGCGGGGAGGGGGTTGGGGGGGAGGGGGAGAAGCAGACTCCCCTAGGAGCAGGGAGCCCGATGTGGGGCTCGATCCCAGGACCCTGAGATCACGACCTGAGCCGAAGGCAGATGCTTAACTGAATGGGCCATGCAGGTGCCCCTAGACTATTTTCTTAATTCAATTTCTTTCTTTGAATTTTTTAATATTTATTTTATTTCAATTCCAGTATAATTAACAGTGTTATATTAGTTTCAGGTGTACGATATAGTGATTCGATAATTCTATACATTACTCAGTGCTCATCATGATAAGTGTACTCTTAATCCCCATCACCTACCATCCAGCCCCCCACCCACCTTCCTTCTGATAACCATCAGTTTGTTTTCTATAGCTAAGAGTCTGTCTTTTGGTTTATCTCTTTTTTATTTGTTTTGTTTCTTAAATTCCACATATAAGTGAAATCATATGGTATTTGTCTTTCTCTGACTTATTTCACTTAGCATTATACCCTCTAAATCCATCCATGTTGTTGCAAATGGCAAGATTTCATTCTTTTTTATTGCTGAATAATATTCCATTGTGTGTGTGTCTGTGTGTGTGTGTGTGTGTGTGTGTATATATATATATATATATATATATATATATATATATATATATATATATACCACATCTTCTTCATCCATTCATCTATCAGTGGACACACTTGGGCTTGCTCCATAATTTGGCTACTGTAAATAATGTTGCAACAAACATAGGGGTGCATATATCTTTTTAAATTAGTGTTTTTCTTTTTTTAAAGATTTTATTTATTTATTTATTTATTTATTTATTTATTTGAGAAAGAGAGAGGGTGAGCAGACAGGTGGGGGCAGGGGCAGAGGAAGAGGGAGAGGGAATCTCAAGCAGACTCTGTGCTGAGCGCAGAACCCAATGTGAGGGTCGATCCCACGATCCCGAGATTATGACCTGAGCTGAAACCATGAGCTAGATGCTTAACCGACTGAGCCACCCAGACACCCCACAAATTAGTGCTTTTCTATTTTGGGGGTAAATACTCAGTTGTGGATCATATAGCAATTCTAGTTTTCATTTTTTGAGGAACCTCCATATTGTTTTCCACAGGGGCTGCACCAGTTTGCATTCCCACCAACAGTGCACAAGAGTCCCTTTTTCTCCACAATCTTGCCAAAACCTGTTGTTTCTTGTGTTGTTGATTTTAGCCATTTGGACAGGTATGAGGTGATAGCTCACTGTGGTTTTCGTTTGCATTTCCCTGATGATGAGTGATTTGAGCGTCTTTTCGTGTGTCTGTTGGCCATCTGTGTCTTCTTTGGAGAAATGTCTGTTGATGTCTTCCGCCTATTTTTAAATTGGATCATTTGGTTTTTTGGTGTTGAGTTGTATAAGTTCTTTATATATTTTGGATACTAACCTTTTCTATCATTTGCAAATATCTTCTCCCATTCAGTAACTTGTCCTCTAGTTTTATCGGTGGTTTTCTTTGCTGTGCAGAAGCCTTTCATTTTGATGTAGTCCCAATAATTTATTTTTGCTGTTGTCTCCCTTGCCTCAGGGGACATATCTAGAAAGATGTTGTTGCAACCAGTGTCTGAGAAAGTACTGTCTGTGCTCTCTTCGAGGACTTTCTTGGTTTCAAGTCTCACATTTAGGTCTTTAATCCATTTTGAATTTTATTTTTGTGTGTAGTGTAAGAGAGTGGTCCAGTTTCATTCTTTTGGATGTACCTGTCCAGTTTTCCCAACACCAGTTTTTGAAGAGACTATCTTTTTCCCATTGTATATTCTTGCCTCCCTGCTTGTACATAAAATCATGGGTTTATTTCTGGATTCTCTCTTCTGTTCCGTTGATCTATTGTCTACTTTTCCGTCAGTACCATACTGTTTTGATTATTACAGCTTTGTGATATATCTTGAAATCTGGGATTGTGATACCTCCAATTTTGTTCTTTCTCAAGATTGCTTTGGCTATTTGGGGCCTTTTGTGGTACCATACATATTTTAGAATTATTTGTTCTAGTTCTGTGAAAAATGCTATTGGTGTTTTGATAGGGATTGCATTAAATCTGTAGATCATTTTGGGTATGGGACATTTTAAAATATTTGTTCTTCCATCAATAAGCATAGAATATTTTTCCATTCATGTTGTCTTCAATTTTTTTTCATCAGTGTTTTATAGTTTTCAGAATATAGGTCTTTCACTTCCTTGTTTAAGTTTATTCCTAAGTAGTTTGTTATTTTTGGTATAATTGTGAATGGGACTGTTTCTTAATTTCTTTTTCTGCTTCTTCATTATTAGTGTATAAAAATGCAGATTTCTGTATATTGATTTTGTATCCTGTGATTTTCCTGAACTCATTTATCAGTTCTAGTCTATTTTTGGTGGAGTCTTGAGGGTTTTCTGTATATATAGTATCATGTCACCTGCAAATAGTGAAAGTCTTACTTCTTCCTTACCCATTTGGATGCCATTTATTTCTTTGTCTTGTCTTATTCCTGGGGCTAGGACTTCCAGTGCTATGTTGAATACAAGTAGTGAGAATGGACATCCCTGTCTTGCTCTTGATCTTGGGGAAAAGCTTTTAGTTTTTCACCATTGAGTATGATTTTAGCTGTAGGTTTTTATATGGTCTTTATTACATTGAAATATGTTCCCTCTAAACCTACTTCGTTGAGAGTTTTTATCATGAATGGATATTGTACTTTGTCAAATGCTTTTCTGCATCTATTAAAATAATCATGTGCTTTTTATCCTTTCTCTTGTTGATGTGATGTATGATGTTAATTGATTTGTGAATATTGAATCACGTTTGCATCCTAGGAATAAATCCCACTTGATCACCGTGAATGATTTTTTAATGTATTGTTGGATTTGGTTGGCTATTATTTTGTTGAGGATTTTTGCATCTGTGTTCATCAGAGATATTGGCCTGTAGTTCTCTCTTTTTTTAAAAAGATTTTATTTATTTGCGATAGAGCAAGAGTGAGAGAGAGAGAGAGAGCACAAGCAGGGGGAGTGGGAGAGGGAGAAGCAGGCTCCCCGCCGAGCCAGGAGCCCGATGGGGGACTCGATCCCAGGACTCTGGGATCATGACCAGAGCTGAAGGCAGACGCTTAACTGACTGAGCCACCCAGGCGTCCTCTTTTTTTTTTTTTTTTTTTTTTTTTTAAATGTCTTTACCTGGTTTTGGTATCAGGGTAATGCTGGCCTCACAGAATGAATTTGTGAATTTGGAAGCTTTCCTTCTAACTCTTCTTTAAATGTTCGGTAAAATTCACCTGTGAAGCCATCTGCTCCTGGACTTTTGTTTGTTGGGAGTTTTCTGAATGCTGATTCAATTTCATTCCTGGTAATCAGTCTGTTCAAGTTTTCTATTTCGTCCCGATTCAGTTTTGGGAGGTTATATGTTTCCAGGGATTTATCATTTCTTCTAGGTTGTTCAATTTGTTTGCATACAATTTTTCATAATATTCTCTTATAATCCTTCATATTTCTGTGGTGTTGGTTGTCCTTTCTCCTCTTTCCCTTCTGATTTTGTTTATTTGAGTCCTCTCTCTCTCTCTCTCTCTCTTTTATGAGTCTGGCTAAAGGTTTATCTATTTGGTTGATCTTTTCAAAGAACCAGCTCCTGGTTTCATTGATCTGCTCTATTGGTTTTTTTTTTAGGTTCTATTTCATTTATTTCTGCTCTAATCTTTATTATTTTCTTCCTTCCTATTTAGGTTTTGGGTTTTGTTTGTTCTTTTTCTAGCTTCTGTAGGTGTAAGTTTAGGTTGTTTCTTCAATATTTTTCTTACTTCTTGAGGTAGGCCTTGATTGCTATAAACTTCCCTCATAGAACAGCTTTTGCTGGATTCCAAAGTTTTTGGACCATTGTGTTTTCATTTTCATTTGTCTCCATGTATTTTTTAATTTCTTCTCTGATTTATTCCCTTAAAATTTTAAATCTTTGATTAAATGTGTATATTGGAAAACATTATGCAGTGTCAAGAGCATGAGCTCTGGAATCCAATTACCTAGTTTTAATCCTTCCTTATGATTTACTACCTACATGACACTGGGTAAACCTGTTATACTTCTAAAGCCTCAATGTCCTTATCTGTAAAATCAAAATGATGATGAAAGCATCTGCTTCATAGGGTTGTTGTGAGAATTAAATGAGATCATACTGCAGAAATGTTAGTATGGTACCTAACAGATTAATCCTTCAAATAATTTAGTTATGCTTATAGGAGACAATGAGGCTTTTTATTCAAAATAGCAACAATATAATGGGTATTCTCCCATGACCAAAGACAGGGAGAGAGAACAGGTAGTAATGCCAACTGAGTAACTACAAATTGCCAAGTTCTTTGCCAGGCAGTTTATGGACATCATCTCATTTCCTTGCAGCAGATTTGTGAGGTAAGAATCATTATTTCCATTTTATAGATGGAGAAACTGAAGCTCAATAAAGTTAAGTAACTGAGATACCAAATAATCTGCAGAGTCAAGTTTGTCTAATTTCAAAGTCATATAGTTTTTCCTCACCTAAACAATGTTTTCCTTCTGGAGGAGGAAAGAAAATATATTTTAAGCCGCATCCCATTTAGGTTGGCTCCCAAATTATTTAACTGACACACATGTGAGTGTTTTCATCAGCTGTCAGTGTTTGCCTATGGTACCCCTATGCCACTCAGTCTCTCCTCCCTGAAATGGCTGGTTGAGGAACACTTAGCCACTGCTGGTACCATGTCCTAACTGTCAGTCAGGAAGTTTGCATCAGCTCCCAAGATGGACAGGAGACTCCTGTTACTTTACGGAGCCAGATCTGAGGTTTTAGACAGGCGGGGAGTAGGAGGAGTCGGGACTGGGAAAGTCTAATGATTCCCCTCCTGATGTCTAGTGGTTCACATCTCTAAGATAGATACCAGGCTGTGAATTGTGCCTCCTCAGCTGATCCCCATTCTGGATCAGTATCCCTATGAGTAATTTCTCTCCTGATTCTGGCACTCTGGACTTTCTACTACCACTGACGGATTTTTATCTCTATAGAGGGAAAAAAGGGATGCCCAGGCCTTGGCTGTGAGTGCTCACTCCACTACCCTTTGCTGCCCTCTACTGACCATACCTGGAAATTACATTTAACCTTTCAGGCCCTTGGCCCAAATAGATACTACAGTGGGTGAAACCAGGCACACAAAATTTGAGGTGCACCAAAAAACTAAGTAAATAAGATATGATATTTTAATTTTAATGTAATATTTTAAAAAGTCAATTTTCAAAAAATACATGGTGAACAAAATACCTAAATGTGCCCTAAAATAGTACTACTAGCTTACTACTAGCTTACTTACTAGCTTAGTACTACTGCTTCAGCCATACCAGATTTCTTGCTCTTCCTTTAACTTGTTGCTGCTTCAGAGATTCAGATTTGCTATTCCTTCTGCTTGGAATATACTTTGCCCAGGTCTTCACATAGATTGTCATCTCTCATTCTTTAAGTCTGTATTCAAAGGTTGCCACCCCAAAAAGTCTTTCTTAATGAAACCAGAAGCTGTTTTTGTTTTTTTTTAAAGATCAACAAAATTATCAATTTTGTTGATAGACTTTTAACCAAATTCATCAAAAGAGAGAGAGGACTCAAATAAACAAGATCAGAATGAAAGTGGAGAAATAACAACCAACACCACAGAAATACAAAGGATTATAAGAATATTATGAGAAATGACATACCAATATATTAGACAACCTAGAAGAAATGGATAAATTTCTAGAAACATATAACCTCCCAAACTGAATCAGGAAGAAATGGAAAATTTGAATAGACTGATTACCAGCAATGAAATTGAATCAGTAACCAAAAAACTCCCAACAAACGAACGTTCAGGGCCAGATGGCTTCACAGGCAAATCCTAACAAACATTTAAAGAGTTAATACCTATGCTTCTCAAACTGTTCCAAAAAATAGAGGAAGAAAAGCTTCCAAATTCACTCGATGAAGCCAGTATTACCCTGATACCAAAACCAGATAAAGACACTACCAAAAATACAAAGAGAGCTACAAGCCAGTATCTCTGATGAACATAGATGCAAAGATCCTCAACAAAATATTAGCAAACAGAATCTAACAATGCATTAAACAAATCATTCACCACGATCAAATAGGCTTTATTCCTGGGATGCAAGGGTGGTTTAATATTCACAAATCAGTCAACATCATACATCACATCAACAAAGGAAGGATAAATCCCATGCAATAATTTCAACTGATGCAGACAAAGTGTGGGACAAAGTACAACAGCCGTTCAGGATAAAAACCCTCAACAAGTAGGTCTAGAGGGCACATACCCCTCTTCTCTCACAGTTTGAGGATTTCTTTAGTGGATTACTTGGATTTCTTTCTCTTTATTTTTTGCATATATATTACCAGATTTTGATTTGCGGTTACCATTAGGTTTACACGTAACATCTATACACATAATGCAGTCTTTATTAAGTTGATGGTTCCCCTTAAGTTTGAACTCATTCTCAAAGCACTAAATTTTTACTCCTCTCTCCCCACATTTTAGGTGTATGGTGACGTACTTTACATCCTTGTATTTTGTGACTCCTTTGACTAGTTTTTGTAGATATACTTGATTGTACTGCTTTTGTGCTTCTTATTCCTGCTTATGGTCTTTTCTTTTCACTCAAAGAATCTCCTTTAACGTTCCTTGTAAGGCTGGTTTAGCTGTGCTGAAGTTCTTTAACTTTTTTTGTCTGGGAAACTATTTATCTCTCCATTTATTCTGAATGATAGCCTTGCTGAATAGAATATTTAGTTGCAGGTTCTTTTCTTTCAGCACTTTGAATATATCATGTCACTCCCTTCCGGCCTGCAAAGTTTTTGCTGAAAATCAGCGGATGGCCTTATGGGGTTTCCCTTGTACGCAACTATTTTCTTTTCTCTTGCTGCTTCCAAAATTCTCTTTCCCACTCCTTTTTGCCATTTAAATTGCTGTGTGTCTTGGGGTGGACCTCCTTGGGTTGATTTTGTTGGGGGCCCTCTGTTCCTCTTAAATCTGGATTTCTGTTTCCTTCCCCAGATTTGGGAAGTTTTCAGCTGTTATATCTTTAAATACATTTTCTGCCCCCTCTTCTCTTTCTTCTGGGATCCTTATTATGCAATGTTATTATGCTTGATGGTGTTGTTGAGTTCCCTAAGTCTAGTTTCATTTTTTATTATTATTCTTTCTCCCTCTTTGTTCAGCTTGATTGCTTTCTGTTACTCTCCCCTCCAGGTCCCTGACTCATTCTTCTGCTTCCTCTAGTGTGCTTCCTCTTTTCCATCCAGTGTACTTTTAATTTCAGTTATTGAGTTTTTCATCTCTGATCGGTTCTTTTTTATGTTCTCTATCTCTTTGTTGAGAGTCTCATGGAGGTTCTCCACTCTTTTCTCACATTTAGTGAGTATCTCTATGACTATTACTTTAAATTCTCTATCAGGCATTTTACTTATCTCCATCTCATGTAGCTCTCTTGCTGTGATTTTGTGCTGTTCTTTTATTTGGGACATATTCCTCTATCTCTTTATTTTGTCTAATTCTCTGTTTCTTTTTTTTTTTTTTTTTTTTTAAAGATTTTTTATTTATTTATTTGACAGAGAGAGAGATAGCGAGAGCAGGAACGCAAGCAGGGGGAGTGGGAGAGGGAGAAGCAGGCTTCCCGCAGAGCAGGGAGCCCGATGTGGGACTCGATCCCAGGACCCTGGGATCATGACCTGAGCCGAAGGCAGACGCTTAACGACTGAGCCACCCAGGCGCCCTAATTCTCTGTTTCTTTGAGTTAGGAAAGTCAGCTACCTATCCTGCTCGTGAAGGTAGTGGCCTTATGAAGAAGAGCTCCTGCTGTGCCCTGCAGTGCAATGTCCCCTGTTGCCCAGAACCTGATGCTTCAGAGGCGTCTCCTATGTGTGTTGTATGTGCCCTACTGTTGTGGCTGACCTGTGTTTGTCTTTAGTCCAGTCATCTGCAATGGCTCTCTTTGTCTGTTGTGGGCAGGGTTTGGTCTCTGCGCCGTTAATAGGCCAGTCTGAGGCCCTCCTGGGTTTGAGTTTACTCAGATCAGCAGTTTGCCAGAGCTTCAGTCTCACTGAACTGCAGGGCACTTTCCCTGTGTGGTCCCCTGAGGAGCTTTTGTTGGGGGGTGGGGCCTGCAGTCAGACCATATGTCTGCCCCCAGCCCACTGCTGGGGCTGCAGACAAACTGGTGTATGTGGTTTTCTTGCCCTCTCCCCGGGGCAGGAGTCACTGTGGAGTGGTGCTGGCCCCTGTTAGGGCTGCTTGCACACTGCCAGGCTTGTGATGCGCCTTTGGGTGGACTCTTGCTGAGGGTGTGTTGAAGTGGGCAGGTCCGCAGGAGAATGCAGGGGTGAGGCATACAGTGTTAGCAAGCTAAGTGAAGAGTATTCATGCTGGATCCTGCAGTTGTCCAGATATTTAGACTGGGGGGCGGGGGAGGGAAATTGCACCCACCAGCTCTTTTGTTCTTGGAGAAATCTCCTAAAGATCCCTATACCCCCAGCACAAGTTGCAAGATCAGGAAATCAGTCTCCTTCCAGGTGTCTTTCAAACTGCTGCTTCTGTGCTGTATTTTGAGTCCATTCCTTGAAGCGTCATTAGAGTTCCTGGCACGATCCTTTTCATGAGGCTCTGAAACTATCCTTCCTTATAGAAGACAGTGTTTGGCCTCTCTGCCTAATGTCAGAGTTTTTGGGCAAGCAGGAAAGGAAATTTTTACCTGTGGAGGATAAGGATGAATGACTGTGGTTGATTGTATCAGTAACCAACAACATCAGAATGGAGGAAAGTAAAATCCTCTTTTTGGATAGAATACACAAATGTTACATAAGGATTACATCAGTTTCCCTTTAGGATAGTAACATATTATGTATGATATATGAGTGCTTTTCTATAAAGTATATAATCTCTGAACTACATTAAATTAATAACATTTTTACCAGAATGTAACAACCAATGAGGGTGAAACTTGTCTGATTTCACAATTCTTCCCTTGTAGCTTTTATGATACTATTGAGCTAATTATGCAAGATGGAATATTAAATAAAGATTATTTCTAGTAGTGTTTCCTTTGTA
Organism: Halichoerus grypus; assembly: GCF_964656455.1. NCBI lineage: Eukaryota > Metazoa > Chordata > Mammalia > Carnivora > Phocidae > Halichoerus > Halichoerus grypus. The sequence continues at coordinate 101,637,197 of NC_135714.1, forward strand.
GGGTAAGAAAAAAAGAAAACAAAATAGTTTAAAAAGACATCTTGAATTTGCTTATTCACTTACCTTTGATTTTCCTGAATTCTGTGGCTGGCTTTGAGAAGAGTCAAAAGCATTAGCAGAGGAGATTGGTCACTTGATCTTTAACATGGATGCGTAAGTACCTGAGAACAATGAGTGGTTGTAGCTTGGTTTCTTGGCAATTGAAATGACAGCACAAGATTTATAAATGAACAGAAGCAGAAATTAGGGTAACTGTAAGCAATCTTAGCTGTCTCCGAAGTAAGGAACTTCTGGGTTTTATTTGTTTTAAGTAATTGGGAGAAAACACAGTAGCATAAGCACAGAAAGCTAATCTGGTGAGAAAGAATCCCACCTAACTTGGCAGATTACACAAAAGGTGTAAATTATATAATATAGAATATATATCAATCACACATTATATGTGTACATTGTACATTAAGTTACATATAAGTATAAAATTATGGTCTAATATATAATTGAATATGTCTTTCATATATATAAATCTAATATATATTTATGTATATATTAGATATATATCATTAGATCTTAAACTTCTTATATATTATTTACTTATATAATCTAATGTATAATTTATATATTATATGTAATATATATAAAATATATAATATACATTTAAAATACAATATAAATATACAATATACCTACAAATACAAATATACAATATAAGATATGTAATATATATTTAATATATGCATATTAATTATGTATAAATAAATAAAGATATATGATAAACTTATGTCATTAATATATATCTTATTATATATTAGAGTATATATCATATGTATTATAAATTACATATATATTGCATATATTAAATATTTATCATTAGAACTTAAACTTCTTCAGAAAATAATTCTACCTTAAGATATATTTTTCCTGATATTACTATAGCTAATATTAATATACTAATTATATTACATATTAATTAATACAGTAAAAAAGTAGATATTAATAAGAATATGTAAGACATAAGATTGATATTATATAATATAAATACTCTTAATATATTAAGATATATATCTCATGATATCTAATATATAAATATATGTATACATACATGCATATGTGTATACACACATACATATACAAATCCAGAGAGACTATTGAATCTGTGTGAACCTAAGTTTTCACTATAAGAAGCTAGAAAAAAGGAAGCCTGTACCCAAAGTGGAATGAAGGAAATGATTAAATTAGGAAAAGTTTAGTTAATATAGTCCAACTTCACTTATAAACATTAGAAACAAAAATGCTGAATAAGATGTCAAACCAAATCAAGTGATATGTGTGTATGTATATAAGTATATAAATATAATGTGAAAATGCTAAGTGTTGGTAAGGTAGGGAACACCTGGAAGTCTCATACACTGTTGCTTGGAATAGAAATTGATAAAACTACTTTGAACAACTTTTGGCAAGCTTTAATAAAATCATAAATCGAAAAAATAGGTCTAAACCAGAAAAGGCCCTAGTACTATATTTAATAACATTTTAATAATTCTCAAAACCATTACTCCAGGACCACCTGAAACTTTCCTCACATTTTTCTGAACTGAAATTCCTTGTTTACAACAACAAACATGTACTAAATGTCAGTCATCAATGAGAAATTGTCTAATGTGCTAGAAAGACACAATTATGAACATGACCTAGTTTTTGCCATAAAGGGATTTACAGATAACTTGGGGTGACAGACCTGAAATTACTAATAGAGCAGATATAAAAATACTAGATGTTTTTACAAAGTGTTATGATGAAAAATAAATGGGAAGTAAAAAATTGCTTCTGCTCAGAGAGGTATAGACAGAAAGTGCAGAGAATACTTGCCCAGACGGTGATGTTTAAATCACGCCCTGCAGGATGATTAGAAGTTTTCCTTGCAAACTTAGTTAAGGGGGAGATGCAGAGACAAGAAAGCGCGTAGTATGTTGGAAGGGTATGCGTAAATAGTCAAAGAAGAACCTGAGGAAGGATGGTGGGACTAAATTTCCTAACATATACGTTACAAAAAGAAGTAAAGCAGCTACTGTGACTTCCCAGTACCGCAAATTGCTTAAAATCTGTTGCTACAATAAATGATACGCATTTGCCAAAGTATATCATATCGCTACTTAAAATTCTACAGTTAGCACATATTACTAATATCACAAGAATATTGAATATTGAGTATCATAAGAAACTCCTATTATTTTCATTCAAAAGATTTAGGTCATTTTAACAAGAAGATAATTTTGGTGAGGGTAAAATGAAATCTGAAATGCTATGTATGTGTGTGTTTTCTATTCCTCATTACTTTGAGAAATTCACTGAATAAGAGTGTTTTTCTTTACTGATATTTTTAGAGGCAGTTAACCCTACCTGTTGGCTGTCGAAACAAGTCGATGAGCTTTTACAGTGAAAAAAAGATGTACTAAGATACATAAAAGCCCAATATATTGCTGATAAGCTTAATATCCTTAATTTTTTTTTTTAAATTTCAGTTTTAAATTTGAATTCTTATTATACGTGGCAGATATCTACTGGTGCTCGCCTAAGCCCAAAGAGGTAATTTATAATAAGGGTACTCCGGTACGTTGAGAATCCGAGGAGATGTGAACAATCAAGCCTCAGGATGAGTAAAAGCAAGGAATGAGTAAGAGTTCTGTGGTGTCTTCATTCCAGTTGGCTCTCAGAAAGCCAAATGGCTAAGCCAGCCTGGCAGGGCTTTAGAACACAGCAGCGGGGGCCGACTGCCCACTCGGCATACACTCCTGGAAATATACCATTCGGGAATGATTCTTCCTCCAGATAGATATTCTGAAGAATTAAACATTGTGTTCCATACACAGGCGAATGAGTCTAAGGGTCTTACATACTCTATCTCACTAAACCTACACAACGTCTTTATCGTAGCGCTTGGCTATAAAGTGAAAGGTATGCAAAAATAGCACAGGCTGAGTTCAGGCACTTTCTTTATGTTTTGTTTGGGCAAATGTCTGACATACTGTTTGTCAGAAACAAAATGTAGAAGTTTCCAGGGAGCTGCCGTCAGTGGCTATAAAAAGATTAGCACAAGCATTGTATTAAATGTTAACTCTTAGCCAACTAAAGCGAGTGGCAAATGAGAAGAATGCTCCAGACTAGATTCTGCGGAGGTTATGGTGAAAGTCACCTCTCTGGAGAAATCCAAGTCCCTGTTTGAATTTTAATGCAGGCTTTCTCTTTGGTGGTGTAGCAGAAGGAGAGGGATTTGAGTCACTGAGGGAGGTAGGGCCTCCAGAGTCGCTCTTCTGGCCGGGGAGGTACAGGGAGAGAGAGAGAGAGAGAACTCGGAGGAGCTGAGGAAACAGCCAAAAGTTGCATGTGGGAAGCTGGCCTGAAGCGCTCCCCTAAGTACCGGCACAAGAGAGTAAGATTAAAAGGCTCGTGTTTCCCAAGGGCTCTGGAATGCCCAGAGGAGAGAACACTGTACTTCTAACACAGGCTGATAGTAGCTAATGATAATTGACGTTTTACTTATTATGTGCCCGGCCTCACCGAATATCCTCTTGCTTTATTTCACTTAATTTTCAAAATCTCCTAATAAGATCCTTTCACTCAATTTGCAGTTGAAGACATTGAGGCCTAGAGAAATTAAGCAACTTGCTCAAATAAGCGGGAGAATCAGAATTTGAACGTGGAGTCTGTGCTGTCGGGTCCCTGCCCGCCCTGTCACCAGATAGCCTCTCCGGAGCTAGAGAGTGGCAGATGTCCTGTATTAGCTGATACCTTGGAAGCTGATGGCAGAACAAGGAGCAAGCCACGGACAGGTGGCCTCACAGAAAGCCCCAGCTTTTGGACCATTTGAATTTACTCCGATACTCCCTATAAACAGATGTCAGCATAAAGACTAGAAGAGCAAATCCAGTCCCTTCATCGGTAGAGGTTTACCCAGAAGTGTACTAAGTGATGACAGTTTCTCGGGCAGCACCATACCTTGGTGGAGCCCTGATTTGGTACCGTGTTAAAGACGTGGCAGCTTTACCGGGGTTATGAATTCCGATTTCTTCTAAATGGTTGGCAGTTTAGCAGGTCATGTTTGCCAAACCCATCGAGGCTTTTCTTGCAGTTATAAGAGAGAGTGCCCAGCCCTTTTGCAAGTGGGAGTATTTTGCATTTGTATGCCATCTAAATGAGATTAAAGCTATTTGTCCTTATTTCTCCTTTTATATGATAGACTTAGCAAGGATACTCATTATTCTGAGCATGCATGACAAAATTATTAATTGAAATTAAGTAAGTTAATTTATAATATTTATATAATTTATATATTATGACTTTAAACAAATATCTAATTAATGTGAATAATTATTAATTATAATTAACAAATTTAATGATAACAGAAGGTAATTAAAGGTAACTAACACCGTAGAACTGTGATTTCTCACATCCACATGTATTTTTTTCTTCTTTTGGGCATTTTTTAGTTCCCTACTTGTATTCTGGTCACTTATATACGTCCCCCACTGTATTTTTGGCACCATTCGTCAGGAACTATAGCTTCATTGTACATCCAGAATTTGTATCTCAGTGGTATTTTCCCCAGTTATGTCGAGTTAGTTTTCTGTTCCTCAAGCACACCACTTTTAAAGAATTTTGGAGATAATTATTTTATGTGTCTGAGTTTCCCTATCATAGCAATGCCTTCTGATGCTTGTTTCTATTTCAGGGCTTTGTAAATTTGCTTTAGAGCAGGGTTTTCTAAACCAGACACTGTGCCACCTCCACAATTTTTGCCGAATATATCACCTGTACCATTATCTCATTAATATTTTCCTTAAGTAAATTCAGGACTTTATTTTTTTTAATATTTTATTTATTTATTTGACAGAGAGAGACACACAGAGAGAGGGAACACAAGCAGGGGGAGTGGGAGAGGGAGAAGCAGACTTCCCGCGGAGCAGGGAGCCCGATGCGGGGATCGATCCCAGGACCCCGGGATCATGACCAGAGCCGAAGGTGGACGCTTAACGACTGAGCCACCCAGGCGCCCCTAAGCTCAGGACTTTTATCTAAAATTTTATTTCTGAAGGAACTATGTAACTATTGCAAATGGGAAACCAGAACCCCTTGCTTTAAGGTGTAGAAAATTTATACACTGCCAACAAACTCTGGCTTTAGAGTCTTACCTGCCGCCCTTAAGTGAAATAAGGAGAGAGAGAGGGAGAGAGGAGCAATTACTGGGGAAGCATTAATCGGAGCACCAGATTAATGGCACTGGCACCAATCTGAGACTTTATCCTTGATGTAATAAAATTAATTACAAAGAAGTTTTAGAGGGAATAATTTTCTTATGGTCTAATGCTGTCATTACTGAATGCCACTTTGTTTACTACCCATAATCATCTCACTTACAGCCATGGACCACTTTGGGAACATTCCTTATAACATGGACCCCAAACAGAACACACATCAGACCTAAATTCCTAATTGTTCGATTTTTGACAAGTTAGTTAATTCCTTTCAGCTTGATTCCTCAGTGTGAAAAAGGGATAATACATTTATATTCAAGATCACTTTGAGGATTATATGAGGTAATGTTCACAATGTGTCTAATCCTGTGCCTGGAGTTTATTAAAAAACATTAATACCTTAGGGTGCCTGGGTGGCTCAATCAGTTAAGCGTCCAACTCTTGGTTTTGGCTCAGGTCATGATCTCAGGGTCATGAGATCAAGCCCTGGATCGGGCTCCATGCTGAACGTGGAGCCTACTTAAGATTTTCTCTCTCCCTCTCTCTGCCCCTTCCCCCCACGCGCATGTGCTTTCTCTCTCTCTCTAAAAAACAAAAACAGAAACAAACCAAAGCATAAATACCTACTGTGTGCCAAGCACACCTCTGGGGGCTCAGGATCTAGAAGAGCACATGACAGAGAAGGACTCTGCTTTCATGGAACTTACATTCTGTTGAGGGAAAAATTAACCATGAACAACTGAACAAAAGAGCAAGGTCATTCGAGGCAATATTGATAAAAGCTCTGAAGTAAATAAAATGAAGCACTATGAAGGAAGGTGACTGGTGTTTAGGGAATACTAATTTCCTTCCTAATTCTCAACTCTATATGGTTGGAATTCCATATATGTAGAAAAAGATGAAGGCTATTGAGAATATGCTTGTCAACTGCGATAAGCAAAGGGCAAAAGACGGAGAATGAATAACAATTGCAGTTTAAAACATAATTAAATACACGGCCCCAATTTTAAATGTCTGTACTGCTCTAAAACTTGCCTTCTTAAATTATGTGCTATAGAACATATGATCCTCTCTTAGAAACAGAGAACATTTCATTGTTCATGTCATGGAAATGAAATGCAGTTGGGGCTTTATCACTTACTTTTGTCATGGTTGTGCTTTTCAAAAAAACACAACTTCAGAACTTAATGTACTGTGTGTGATGAGCTTGATTTTAGGAAAGTTAAGAACATTCTGCCACAAAGTTCAGGCCCCTAAATATACTTTCAGTCAGCAAATTCTGATTTGGGCAGGGCTCGGAAGTCCGCGAGCTGATGATGACAGAATGGGAATAATTAGGTTTTGTACCTAAAACAAAGGATGGATTTATATGGAGAGAATCCGTTCTGAGATTTCTGAGACCTATTATCTGGCTTGTGAATGATAAATGAACTCATTTGAGGCATTGCAGATTGACTTTGGAGGGCCAGGAAAAAAGTTTTCCTCTTTTCCAATCCCTTCATCTCTTTGCTCCTCTAGTCATTTGCAATGACTTTGAATCCTGTTGCTCTTAACTGGACTCTGTTAACATCCTTCCGATGTCTAAATGACTTAATTACTGAAATTAAGAATTTGAAGAATCAGTTAAGAGTATCTAGTTGGAGACAGGATACCCAATTAGGAAGTACAGAAGGCAGCTACTCTGTTCCCAGCGTCCTTCATTTCAGTCCTAATTGAATTCTGCTTTTCCTTCTCAAGTAACAATAAATCTTTTGATCTCTGTGAAAGAAGCAAAGATCAAGCTGATCCTCAGAATGAATCTCCTCCTTCCTCCACTTCTTCAAAGATCTAGTTAAATTTGAGTTGCACTTATTTTTTTAAATGTTTTCCAATGCAATTACCAGTCACAAAAGAAAATTACTTTATTATCATAACTGAAAAACACCATTTCTTTTTTCTTCCAGCATTTTTTTTTTTTAAAGATTTTATTTATTTGACAGAGCGAGATACACAGCGAGAGAGAGAACACAAGCAGGGGAGTGGGAGAGGGAGAAGCAGGCTTCCCGCTGAGCAGGGAGCCCGATGCGGGGCTCGATCCCAGGACCCTGGGATCATGACCTGAGCCGAAGGCAGACGCTTAACGACTGAGCCACCCAGGCGCCACCTTCTTCCAGCATTTTTATGTTACATTTTAAATCAATGAAATTCATGTAAATTTAACTTTTCTCTCTGATAATTCATAGTAAGGGGCTTTCACAGTAATGCCACAAGTAGTTGCTTTTTATTTTCCTGTGTAAGAACCCCTACCACTAAAACAAGTCGTTCAGTGCTGTTCATAATCTACTTTAGAAACATAATGACTTTTATCTCCCAGGACAGCAATGAAGAATGTTTAACAGACTAGATGATGTAGTGGAGAAAGCTGTGGTCTATCTACTTCTGACCCCAGTATTTACTATTTGTCCTTCAGCAAGTGAAATCTGAATTCTGAATCCCAAATTCCATATCTGTAGAACAATATTTTATCCATCATTCTATTTGGTTTTTTTTTAAGATTTTATTTATTTATTTGACAGAGAGAGAGAGAGAGAGAGAGAGAGCACAAGCAGGGGGAGCAGCAGAGGGAGAGGGAGAAGCAGGCTCCCCGCCGAGCAGGGAGCCCAATGCAGGACTCGATCCCAGGACCCCGAGATTATGACCTGAGCCGAAGGCAGATGCTTAACGACTGAGCCATCCAGGCGTTCCCCCCTCCCACCATCATGCTATTTGGAAGGAGAATCAAATGTGGAAATACAAATGTGCTGCTTTTAAACTGCCAAGACCTCTACAAGTAAGTTTTATTATTACCACGGTGCTAGAAGAAAAACATGCTAGGGCTCATAAAGCCTAGCAGTGGTTAATCTCATTTTTTAGTGCTTACTTTATACAGCTACTTGCATTCATTTGAATGCATTCAAATGTCATTTTGAGAGCTTGAAATGTGCTGTATCAGTTCTGCTCTAAACAAATCCAGGAGATGACCACTGAGATTCCACATGTAGCAGGAAAGAGCAGTTCAGATCCACCTTTACTTACCCACACTTCATCAGTCTTGACATATGTGTCAAGGTGCTCCTTTAAAGACTTCACGAAAATTTACTTCTAGAAATAATGACACAAACGATACACCATCCATAAGGTCAATTCAGGGACAAATCTGTGTTAACATTTTGAGCTCAACCTGCCTCACATAATCCACTTCTTTCACTCATTGTCTCTTCCACCAAACCTACCATGCAGGAAAACCTCTGACACACAAAGCCCCTGGAGATTTGGTCTTTGTGGCTGTGTCATCTAGACAGCTCTCTGAAATCTTGATTAGTTTGGGGATTTCAGGTCTTTAGCAAATTGGAGACCCTTACAAGGCTGAAATCATGTTGCATTTTATTTGGTGGATTAAGGTGAAACTAAGTAGAGCTGAGTGAAGAAAAGATGTGAGAAAACAGAGCCTAATAGGTAATGAGACACTGTGATGGTTAATTTTATATGTTAACTTGGCTATGCTATGGTGCCCAATAGTTTGGTCAAACACTAGTCTAGATGTTGCTGTGCATGTATTTTTTAGGTGTGATTAACATTTAAATTAGTAGGCTTTGAGTAAAGCAGATTACATTCCTTAGTGTGTGGGCCCCATCTAATCAGTTGAAGGCTTTAAGAGCAAAGAGCAGTTTTCCATAGAAGAAGAAATACAGCCTCAAGACTGCAAAATAGAAACCTTGCCTAAATTTCTCATTTATCTGACCAGCCTGGAATTTGGGCTCAAGATTGTAACATCAACTCTTACCTGAATTTCAAGCCTGCCAGCGTGCCCTACAGATTTCAGACTTGCCAGCCTCCACAATTGTGTGAGCCCATTACTTTTTTTTTAAGATTTTGTTTGTTTGTTTGTTTGTTTGTTTGTTTATTTATTTATTTATTTATAGAACATGCAAGCAGGGGGAAGGGAGAGAATCTCAAGCAGACTCAACACTGAGCATGGAGCCTGATGTGGGGCTCAATCTCATGACCTGCACCGAAATCAAGAGTTGGATGCTTAACTGACTGAGCCATCCAGGCACCCCATGTGAGCCAGTTTCTTACAATAAAGTGTATGCTTGTTTTCTCTCTCACCCCCCCAAATAAAAGGGGAAAGTAGATAATGTAAATTCATTCCCTGTGTAGTCTTTTCAAACTTCACCTACTTCTAGTTTTCCAACATTTGCTTCTTGCATCCAAACTGAGTATATAACTTGAAATTCTGCAGGAACAGAATTCTATGTTCGAGATAACAAGTTCGTAAATAAAAGTTGTGTTTTTTTCCTTCCAAATTCTAATATTATCTTAAGGATAATACTTTCTGATCTTAAATTATAGCCATTTACAGATTTCCTTAAAATCCATGCGTGTGTTTTGGAAAGAAATCTAAAACTTGCTGTCTATAAAGAAATACTAGAGCAATAATTCATGTTCCTTTTGGGAGGCCTAAGACACCACTTTTTTAAGAAAATTAAGACACGGAAAGAAACTAACATTTAGGAGATTGGCACACAATTGTTTGAAAAGATTAAGAGGAATGCTCACTGTGGATGTAGTCTGCATGTTTGCACACAAACCAATCAAGAACAAGCTGACCCAATTATCTAGCTATAACTGTGCTAGTCCCTTTGGGTGCAGAAGCCTGTGTTCTAATGAGAGAGACAAATCTAAAACATACTACATATTTATACCAATATTTTCAGGTTCACAAAACCTTTTGCCTCAGACCCATAAATAAAATAATAAAGCAAAAAAGTACAAAAAACAAAAAAAAAAAGAAAGAGGTGAGCTGCTTTTTCAAGGTTGTAAGAGTGACCAGAGCAGGGCTCCACTGGTTTACTTAACTTTCCCCACTGCGTTAGCCCTGCTCTTGGTGGCTCCGGAAGGTGCCATGGAGGACCACCTGAGAACAATTGCGAAGTCAAGTTTCCTACTTCCTCATTTTCTAGAACCCATGGATTATGCATGTGTTATCCATTTAAAAACATTTGAGGGTGGACAGAGAATTGCTGAAAAAAAATAAACATATATACACAGACGGGGGGTACTTCAGTTTCAGAAAATGTAAAATTAAAAAAAAAAAAAAAAAGATGTGCCTTAAAGACTACCTGTCACAAACATTACACGAAAATGATTACAAGGCTATAGAAATTCACAAGAGAAAATGCCAACATAACTGAACAAATCAAGACAGACTTTGTTGGGAAGCTGACACTCTATAGGTTGGATTTGGACAGGAGGAACCATCTGGGGGCAGCAACAGCATGAGCACATGTGTTAGAGTAGAAATGACAAACTGATTTTGGAAAACTTGAGAATTTTCCACATCTTCAAGTCCTGATTTCCTTTTGCTTAATACCTTCCTCAACTCATTTCTCTCTTCTTGCATTTTACTATGAGCAATCAGGAAGAAACAAACTCCTTTAAAACTTCCCTGAGAAATCTCCTCAGGTAAATACCCGATCTTATAGCTTGCAAGTTCGACCTTCCAGAAAACACTAGAACACTAGTTAAGCCAAGTTCTTTGCTATTTTATAACAAGGATCTCCTTTCTTACAGTTTCCAACAGCATGTTCTTCATTTCCATCTGAGATCTCACCAGAAAGATGTTCAACGTGCATATTTCTAACATTCTGTTTCTGATTAGTTACATACTCTCTAAGAAGATAGAGTCTATCCCTGAAGCTCTCGCTTTTATTTCTGAACACTTACCAGAATCACCTTCAACATCTCTTATTTCTACCAACAGTCCCTTCACAGCAATGTGGACTTTTCCCAGCATGCCCCTCAAAACTCCTCCAACCTCTACCCCTTCCCCAATTCTAAAGCCGCTTTGACATTTTTAGGTATTTGTCACAGCAGCATCCTACTTCTTGGTACCAAAATCAGAGAGGAAAATGAATGAAGTGATGTTTATTTTTTTTTTAAAGATTATTTATTTATTCATTTGAGAGAGAGAGCCCACGAGTGAGAGAGAGCAGGGAGGAGCAGAGGGAGAGAGAGAGAATCTCAAGCAGACTCCCTGCTGAGCGGGGAGCCTCAGTCAGGGATACATCTCAGGATCCTGAGATCATGACCTGAGCCAAAATCAAGAATCGTATCCTCAGCCCGGTGAGCCACCCAGGCACCCCTGAAATGATCTTTATTGAAAAAACATAAAATTATATGAATAGGAAAAAGATCTGATTAGTAATCCCAGAAAACATATAGGTGTGAAAAAAAGACATGAAACTAAAAGAATTAACTCTAGAATGACCAAAGTTAAAGAATTAATAAACTGGAAGAAAGAACTGAGAATTTTACTCAGGATGCAGTCTAAAGAGAAAAATTGAAAGAGTTGTTTATATGGAGTGTTCTTTGAGAATCACTGTTTCCTAAAATTTTAGTGGATTCTAGTAAAAGATAATAGAGGGATATTGCAGCAAATTAGTCAAAGATATAATAGCTGAGAAATTTTAATATATATAAATAAAAATTGATAGAGAAAATACTAAACTTTAATTATCAATCCAACAAAAATTAGGAAAGGAAGAAAAAAGAAACCAGGAGAAATCTCTGATGAAAGAAAAATACAAAATAAGGTGGTCAGTGTAACTCAAAGTACATTGTAACGACAATAAATGTAAATAGATTAAATCACCCTATTAAAAATCAGAAATTATCAGCATGGATATAAAAAAAATCAGTTATATGCTGCTTATAAGGCACACTGCTATACACACATGCACACAAACACACTCTAAAACAGAAAATATAAAAAGGAAAAAAAAGAAATCTACTAAGCATATATGAACCAAAAAAGAGCTGGTGCAACAATATCTGTCAAAATAGAATATGAAGTCAACACATTAATGTGAATAAAGCAAATAAGCTATACTTCATGAAAAGGCTATAGAAGTTATAAATTTGTATTTGCCTAACAATATAGAGTTAAACTATAAAGCACCAAAAGCCAACAACTACAAAAATTCAGAATTACAAAATAAAATTGAAAAGCTCATGTAAGCATAATGGCAAAATTTAACACCTCTTTCAGAAACCACATATTTGGAGAATATACAGAGAATCTGAGGAACGCATAGGACATAATTGTGAATTTACATATGCCTGCACCCAAAAGACAACAACAACAGAGGATACACATTCTCCTAAAGCATGCACGCAACACATTAGATATGTATAAAATTAACTGTATACTCTCCGTCACAAAAAGTCATAGTTATTCAAACCACATTATCAAATTACTATGCAATTTATTTAGAAATTAACTACTACCACTAGTAATTAAAATCCTATAGGTTAGAAAATCTGAAAAAAACAAAAGCTTAAACAATGAATAAGTTAAAAAATACTTCACGAAGAGAATCATAAACTGTAATGGTTTTATCAACAAACTAAAATACGAAAAATTTGTGAGATATAGATAAAGCAGTACTTAGAAGTTATGAATAATCTTATTAAATATATTTACTAAATGTAAGTGACCTAGCATTTCATCCGAGAAGCTAGATGAAGAAGTGAAAACAGTAAGAAAGTTGAAGCAACAGAATGGTAAAAGCAAAACACCAATTAATAACCTAGGAAAAAACATTAATGGAGATGAATTTTAAAATCTATTTCTTTGAAAGCTAATAAACTAGGCAAGCCTCTAGAAAGTTTGATCAAGGTAGATGTGTACACACATAAATGCATTATCATATAATGGAATACTAGACGGAGTGAACCAGGTCATCAATACAGAGGAATCACAAAACATATGGTAAAACGATAAAATTGCTGAATGATAAGAATTTCTGTAGTTTACTTATTCATTTAACAATGTTTTGTATGTTTCTATATACAAATTGTGTGTGTGTGTGTATGCATGGGTATGTTGTGGATATTTATGTAATAAAGTCACCTCTAACATTTTCTTAAGAAGTGTGAAGCACGTGGTGAAATGTTAGCATTTTTAAATCTTTCAAGAAATTAAATTAATATATGTGTGCTTGGAGTTTCTTTTTTCCCCCTTTACTCAATCCCACTCAATCCCCTCAAACCTCCTTCCACAGAGGTGATCACTATCCTGAAGACGGTGTTGTTTTGTTTTTTCTTTCCCAACTAGTTTTATATTTTTACATTTTGGAAAAACTCCCATTCTTACAAAGCAGTTTCTCTTTTTCCATTTTAGGAAATTATAACTTTCCTTTGACAGTTTGGTTTTCTAGTTGTTTCTTTTATTTGACAAAGGAATGATATCATTTTTTAAAGATTAAGCCAACTAAATTAATACTGACATTTAGGCCCAGGACCATAAGGAAACCAATTTTTTCTTAGCACCAATTATGTTGTGGGTAAGTAAAACAAAACAAAACTGGAAAATAGAGTCACCATCCGCTATAAATCTTCAGAGTATTACTGGCCCATTCGGCTAGCATAGAAAGAGTTACAGAAAAATATAAAAGGCATCGTTCAGTGCTCTCTGAAAAAAAAGTGGCTTCTTGTACTAATATATATTCCATTCACCAAATTCTTCCATGTTGCTTTTGTGGAATAAAAATTGAGTGATTATATATATATATATCCCACTTAATTTATCATGGTAATTAATCCCAACCATCCATGATATTAGTTTTCTGATATTGGTAGCCTGTGAGTCGCTTTCTTTCTGGAATAAAATAAGAGAGTCATTCTAAGTACCTTTATTTTACTTCTGGAGATGTTTAACCTTAACTACATCACTAAGTGCAGATTGACTGATGACTACACACATCTTACTCCCAGGTACGGTAAAGGCCAATATCAGAATGTCTAATTGCCTTTTAGTCATTCTAGATTAGGCAATTAAGTTCTTTTATAGTTTATCAGAGTTCCCAGGATCTTTTCCTCAAATTTAAGAAATAAATTGTTATTCTCAAGGAGACATTATGCTTGAGTCTCCTGAAGGAAATACTAACATTTATTAACCATTTCCCTAGGTCAGGAATCTCTTCTCTGAGTTGCCATTGACAAATAAGTTCAATTTCAGCTTTTCTTTACCTTCTGGTACTTCTAGCTCCTCTTCTTTTCAATTTTTTTTAAATATCTTCCTTGGCTTAAAAACTCACAGATGCATTGCCCAGCCATGTTTTTTGGCCCCTTTTATTCTGGATTGTTGATATTTAAAAGAAATTTAATACAAAAATGCAACTATTCCCAAATGCATCACACCGATATCAGATTTTTTACATAATGAATAAAAATAGTATATCCCAGAACTTGTGAATAAGGCTGTGAAGTCATATCTAAAAAAATTGGTCAAACTGATGATGTCTTATTGCCACCCATTGAAATTCCATATGTGCTGTGTTCTACCTCGTCAGTTTTAAAACTTGCAGTTGCTACCAATATATATAAAATCTCTACACCCTTCGAAAATTGAACATATTCATTCATATTTTTTTGAGTAGAAATTTAGCCAGGCATTAAAAGCAATATAAAACTAACACAAGATACAGTTGTTTACCACAGGAATTTGGATTTGCTGAATAATGTATGAACACACTGGCATAATTCCTGATGGTGCAAAGCAGCATACGAGCCAATGTCTAGTAGGGGCAAGCGCTCATGTAAAGAACAATTAATTTGAGATCAGGAAGGCTTTGTGAAATTCTGGGAGTGGGGAACCCAGATGGCTACCTAGTTAGTGGGTGGAAACGTAGAGACCAAGGAGAGGTGAGAGGTGAGAATTATAGTTAGAAAAGTGAGTGTGACTTATTCAGGGACCAGTAAAGTTTCTGACCTAGCTAAAGCAAAGGATCTACAATGGGAAAGTGTGAAGACAAAATTGATTACTAGAGCAGGTTGCATTGTGGAGGATCTAAAAAAGGACATTTTTTTCTGAAAAAAAGAAAAAAAAAATCCAAAGATCTATTGATGGCTTCTTAGCAGGTGAGTGAAATGGTAAAATCTGTGACTTAAGAAGAAATAAATTCAGAGCAATGTTTATTAATGTATGTTCCCAGGATCATTAATTAAAGGGGTTACTCCAAAAGGCCAAGTAATGTCAAATAAGTGTGGAAAAAACTGGAGCATTTGACTTCAAAAGGAAAATACAGAATTTCCCAAACCTATTTGACCAGGGAACCCTTTCTAGGAAAACTGTGCTTGGATCATATATTCTATATATATTGATACCAACCTCAATCTATACATTGACATATGTAATAAATGTCCAATTCTGTATTTTTGAATAGCTCACTTGGTGTCTAGTTTGATTCTCTGTTCCCAGATTGGTAGAAATTCAGGATCTCTTAATTTCCCCCAGGAGTGTGTCTATGTTCTGGAGTCTTCTAGTGCCAGGGAGTTAGAAGGCTATGAAATGCTGAGGTGGCACTTATCTGCTGCTTTGTGTCATTGATGTATACTAGCATCTGCTGAGATGTCCTAACTGTTCTCTGGTCCTGGGGAATTGGTCAGGACTACTGTTGCTGAGACATGTCTTTCAAACCTGGTGGCTCTCTGTATTTCTTCCATACTATTCTGGAATTGATGGGAATACTTTTCTTACTGATCTGTTCCATGCTGAGGTATAAGAAACTCTGTGTGGACCCACAGGGCCCCATCTTTCTTAGACAAGTCAGTTAGCTATTCTGTGAGGCCTTCCTGCTTTCTTTTGGCTTCTATCCAGGAAAAGGGGCAGATGTCCCATGTACCTAATGATTTGGGGCTTTTCCCATGAGATTTCCATCTAAATCTTCTACTCTATGCCATGAATAAGTTTTGTTTCCTAGAAAGCTAAATTTTTAAAACTCATAAGCAACAAAGAGCTCCCTTTTCCTCATATTCTCCTATAGCTTCTATTCCCTGAGGAAGTGATTTAGTTGTCCGTAAGACAGCTTAAGACAGGGACAAGGATAGAGGCAAAGAATACCTGAGGTAAAAAATCAGTTATTATTTCAAAGATACTTCCTACCACACTTTGAATGCCTTTTAGGAAATGCTGATTATAATCCACTGAGGATTAAAAGCCGATGAATAAAAGGATATGTGTAGTAGTGGTGCTGCCTTGAGTTTTGATTATCATGTGTGGTCTTAATAAATCATGAATGCCTCCTTGTCTTGTAAGTCACTGTCTTTGGCATGGTGCTTTGCACAGTCCTCTCCCACATTAACTCTTGAAAAGCCTTTCTTGCTTCTGGCAACTCTTCCTCCACCATATGGAGAAGGACAGGCTAGCTCGTTGAAGACATGGGGACCAGCTGAGAGCCAACACCAATAAACAGACTCCTAGGTTAGCTCCAGATGAGCTGCCAGCTGACTGCAGGTGCGCAAGTGACCTCAGCTGAGACCAGAACTGCTCAGATGAGCCTCCACTGAAGTGTTGATATGAATCATAAACAAGTAAAATGGTTGTCTAACCCATTGAGTGATGGAATTATTTTTATTGCATCAGTATAAAAATATGCAATACACTACAATGCAACAAAGTACATAATATGATACGGTAGGTATTGAAGACAGAGGAGATACTCTGTGGGAAGATTTCCTCAAGATGGATAATATGAGATGAGGCAGAAGAAAAATTCAAATGCGATGAGCAAGTTCCTTGGAAGGGGCTCATTTTTCATTCATTGGAAAAACAGTTCATTTTATTTTCTATTTTATAGGAAATAAAGAAAAAGGAAGAGTCAAGTGTCATTATGGAGATGGTAGTCTTCAGTGACTTAGAAAACTGTAGACAGGTAGCTGGGTGGAACCATGCCACATGGGGTCTTCGTATCATTCTGCAGTCGTGCCTTTTTGTAAATCACTATCACTCTCACTGGCTTGTATTCAAGAGGTTGTTTTCCTGTCACTGATGAAACGAAAAACAAACAGTTGTCTTATATAAGCATATTCTCAGACACTACACTAGATTTATCTAAATTCCTGATGACATGTATTTTCCTAAAGATTTCCTCAAAGCAATGAGGTAAACGTCATAAAACCAAGAAATGTCAAAAATATAGAGGAATTGATGAGATGTGTCTCCAGGTTCTGAATCGAAAGTCTATTATAAGGTGGACTGCTACCAGTTAGCTGTGATTAGCTAGGCTCAAATATACTAGCTCTAGTCTCAGGGGCACTTCTCCTAGTCCTATTAATGGCTTTTTTTTGAAATTTATTTTACAGCCATCATCTTACTTAATCTTTACAACAATTCTAAGATTTAGACACTATTTTTATCCAGATTTTAGAGAGAAAGAACTGATGCCAGTTCTTTTCAACCCGTTCCAAAGGGCACTGGAATCCTGTGGTGCCTCAAGAAACCTGAGCAAAAAGAGGAGGGAGGGGAAGAAGGCCCCTTGCTCTGGCTACAACCAGAGCATATCTAATATACATAAGTATATATATTACGTTTAATAATTAGGTATTCTAAATTTCTAATTATATATTATATATATAACTACATATATATGTATGATATGACATATATATATATGGCACCCATTCAAATTTTGTAAGAGAAATTCCCAAACACTGTAGCATACCATGATGAGTCCTAATGCCGTTATGATCTGCACTAGAAACTTCTTGAAGTCAGAGACCTCATCTTATCCTTTCTTTGGTCTCACAACAGTGTGGAACCTCCCTTGACCTGTGAGCCAGCCTTCGGAACAAGGAGCAGATGGAAATCACTGCCCTGGCGATGCTCTGGGCTCCAGAAGAGCGCTGTCTAAGCATCTCCCATGACCCCTGGCAACCTTGCTGTCTGCTTCTCACTAAAGCCAATTAAATGATTCCCGGTACCTGCAGCCTTCTCGCTGTTAGCACGACTCATTGAGTTCTCTCCCAAGAGGGAAGTGATGTCTTCTCCAAATATCCTGAGGCAATTTTCAATAAGAAATTGGACAAGAGAAATCTGTAACACAAAAAGACAAAAATGGGGTGCTGTCTTTCATAGGGCATAGTTATAAATCACATTTTGTCTATAGACCTTGGATCTAAGAAGAAATGTGAAAGACTTCCCAGAAAAATTCAGAGTTGATAAAAATACGTAGAAACCTGGGGCGCCTGGGTGACTCAGTCGGTTAAGTGTCTCCCTTCGGCTCAGGTCATGATCCCAGGGTGCTGGGATCAGCCCTACATCGGGCTCCCTGCTCAGCGGGAAGCCTACCTCTCCCTCTCCCACTCCCCCTGCTTGTGTTGCCTATTTCGCTGTGTCTCTCTCTGTCAAGTAAATAAATAAAAGCTTAAAAAAAACAAAAAAACAAAAACACAAACAGAGCAGAGTTCTCTAAGAAGTAACAGAAAGAGTGATACTTTCCCGTGTACTTTGGGTACACATTTTAAAATACTGCTCATCAGTGGGCTAAAGTTATAATGCGTGGCCTAGTTTAATAGCTAACATTTTGGGATCAGTGGTTACGTCTTGAAGCCTAGGATACATTTCGGGGCCCCTCAGTTGAGCGTCTGACTCTTGATTTCGGCTCAGAGCACGATCTCATGGTGGTGAGATCCAGCCCCACATGGAGCCAACTTTGGGCTCCGTGCTCAGCGGGGAATCGGCTTGGACTTCTCCCTCTACCTCTCCCTCTCCCTCATCTTCTGCCCCTGCCCCGCTCACGCTCTCTCTTTCCCTCTCTCAAATAAATATATATCAAAAGATAAATAAAACTAGGATAATTTTCAAAGTAGCCTACCTTAGTAAAGTTACTTAGTTTTGTTTTTACATTTTGTTTCCAGTTTTATTGAGCTGTAACTGATGTATAACATCTTATTAAACTTTATAAAGTATGAACAAAAACCTAAGAAAACCATTTCTTAACTGAAGAAGTATCTCAAAGTTGGGAAGCAGAGATTTTTGTGGGGTTGTGAGGGAAAACCCACACAGCTGGAGAGAAAACGTATCTGTCTGTCTACCTTCAGTCCCTTCTCATGCATTGCTTTGTCTCATGCTGGCTCTCTGTGTGAGCTTGGGGAAGACCTGTCATCTTGTTAGGATGTTCTGGAATCTTTTGCTAGTTTCCGTATGACGTAGCAGAGGTGAAATAGTAGCCGAGTACTTCTCTAGATGAGCCACAATTTGCAGAGGAAAGCCAATGTGTTTGGAGCCATGGGAGCTCATATTGCCCAAGCCACCTAGGATGTGCCAGTCATGACCAGAGGAGCTGACTGTTGTCGCCATTGTGTAGCGAGGAGACCATGGCTTTACCCAAGGTTACAAGTCCCTCAGGGATTAGGCTGAGAGTTGAACCCTGACTGGTAAAGCTCCAAAGCCCGGGTTCTTTTCTATCGTATCACACGAATCTTCTGTCTCTCGTTTTTCAGTCTAGTGTTTAGTCTCCTGGAGGGGGAAGAAGTGACTCGACTGCTCCGAGTTTCCCGTTTAACGACACCCCTTCCCAGACCCCAGCAGAGTAGGATAAAGAACTCTGCCACTCCACAGGGGCCTAATGAAAATGTGCACTTCACAAAGTTCCATCCGTCAGAGTTACTACTGCACACGTCTGGTTCAAAGTAGGGATTCTACCCCTGGGGGACAAAAATGAGAGCTCTCATTACCTTTTTTATCAAGTTGTCTTTCAATTCCAAGCTGCCGGAATTAGGTGGGCAAAGAAGGCTTGGAGCTATACACACTGATAAATTATAAGCTGTCATCTGATTGGATGAGGAATGTTGCTCAATGTTGTATAACACTCCAAAAAAGAATCGCAAGAGAACAACATTTGCTCTTGGCAGCTGGGCTAAAAGCCTAAGGTCAGAAAAATACACTTTTAAATTAGGCAAGTGATTCCACTTAGGAGGTTGGAAATACAGAGACAGGGAACAGGATACATCCTTGTGTATCTAGCACACAACCCGCCGTAGCAGAGTTCCAGGCATGAATGTATACAAAATTGTTGCACTGAATTCAGTTCCTGAGCCAGATAAACACTTCTCTGGTTAGTTAAATGTATGACAGACTCTTAAGGTCATAGCCCTGGCAGTCGATGCTCTTGCATCTGTCCTGGACCAGGGGATGTCGTCTACCAGTTTCATGGATCCAGGAGGTGTAAAACGGCCAAGGATTCCACATTAATAACATCAGGAGAAGAACAATAAGAGCCCTAAAGCGTGCCTCTATTCTGAAGCTGACCCCCATGGCTGTGAAGAATTGAAACTCTTTGGCATCGGTCATGATTTTAGTGGGCAAAGCTGCAAAACGTAAGCCAATGTTCTCCTAATAGTATGTTGGCTGTATTTCGGAGATGTGACCAGAGTAGAGTAATTATTGCATCATTACCTCTGGGCTGCAGTTATCTTCTCCTCTTCGTTCCCTTGATCAATAACACCGAGCCATTTGTCATAGAGATCGGTTAACAATACACTTCCTGGGATATTTCTAAGAAAATCCTTATGGAGATAAAAAAATATGTATATATATTATAGAAAATATGTATTGGAAATATTACAGAGAAAATATGTAGTTAAAAAATTCAGTTCAGCCCCCACTTCCTTCACAGATAGCCAAACTGTGACCCACACGGAGCTCGCCTCTGACTCTCCGTTGACTGGCACACGCAGGAGCAGGTGCTTGGATTTTCTCCCGCTAAAACTTAGAGGCAGAAAAGCAGAGCTTAGGCTGTGGTGGAAATGAACATAAAGCTCCCTTCTATCATCTGGAACTTATTTTTTGTGTGTGCTTTTTTTGCAAAGTACCACAAACTGACAGGGTCTGGCCATAGACCATGCTAAATCCTATTAGCTTCTTGGACAGAAACATACATACCCATGTTGCTTGTTTTAAACACAGTGCTAGCTCTTAATTCTAGCAAGAAAAGTTCTGAAACAATCAAAACACAAACAGGTGGGCTCTTGCACACATATTAGGAAAGAACTAGGTCTTCTCACTCGGGGTATGTGTGCTCCCTGGAAGAAAGCTTCTCTCATAATTGCTTCATTCTTCCTTTTCTTAGCTGTCTAAAAGGCGAGAGTCTACTGGCAGACTCACTATGGTCCTGAGGATAGATTCATTTCTAGTCTAGGCCAATTCTCCAGTTAGTTTGACATGATATTATCAAGGCCAAGATAGCAGAGACTGATTCTCCACCAAGATCAGTCAACTTCAGGAAGAGAAAACTTTAGAAATGTCTAAACACTATACCCACAAGTGCTCACCCTCTTCCTTGTCGGTGCTTATCACACGGAATCAGGAAAGAACCTACTCACTCTTGCTAGAAAATCGATTCCATGTGTGCACCTTACAGAGGGCAACACCCATCTTGCTACCTAGTGTATCATCATTCTTCTCCTGTCTCCTGATGCCTATATGTATATTACTACTGGATATCACTATGGCCCCAGTGTAAGAGTGGTTACCTAAGTCATTTCTGGACTTTGCTATTTATCACATCTTCGAACATTCATGGGGGACAAGGGAAGACCAAATGTGACTGAGATTCTAAGACTGTACTCATTACTACATTAACATAGGGTTGTTCAGAGTTGGTAATAAGTGCCAAGGTGGATGGATTAAATTCTTTCCCTGTTCTATTTCTTGTGGAAACTTTGCCTTCATTAGGAGGGTGGTGAGGATGTTTGCTTTGGTAAACCACTGTTTATGTATGTGTCAGTGCGTATTTTGAAATTTATTATCATGACTCGTAGTCATTTCAGTATTAGTATTTTGCATGGAGTCTTCAGGAGTGAAGGTGGGGAGGGCGGTGTGTGGTGAAAACAGAAAGTATTACTAACATATGGGGCTTTTAACTCCTAAAGTAGCTTCCTTAAATTTTGAATTTGTCAAGCGTTTTTCAGTTTGTCAGGTTCTTAATCTATTATGCCCATTATGGTCCTTGAGCAGTCATGATGAAGGACACCAATCATAGCTTCAGTTACTCATGTGTGCATAATGCTAGAACCTTCCCTACCTTTAAGACGGATGCGACCACATGAACAGATTCGTTGTACGGGTTCACTTTGACCCCAGAATTGAGTTTGTCCTTGAGGATTCTGCAGGATTTTATATTGGCTGATTTGCTGAAGATGCCTTCTGTGAGTGGCCCTCTTCGATTAAGAAAGGAAAGCATACCCTGTAGGAAGAAAAGAAAAGTATATGGCATCTCATATCCACAAACGCAGAGCACAAGCTTGCCTCCGTTTTGAAAGAGGAAGGGAATGTCATGGCACACTGGGTTAGAGCGGGAAGGACGAAAGTCAATTTAGATTGGTTTTTTTTTCAGTGTCTCTCTCTATACTTTCTACCCAAATATCCATTTTACAGTCATACACTGAAACATTTTAAACACTTCTTTTATTCAGATTTTCCTTTCCATTGAGTTTACACTTTTAAGTCAAACTTCTCTGCTTCAAGGCCTTTGCGGAATCACCGTCTGTTTCCTACTTTACCATTCTTTTCTCATTATTCCCTTACATAGATGCTCTTCCCCAAGTAGGGAAGTCGATTTAGGAAATACTCATTTCCCATTTGTTTATTTCTCTTTAAGTGCCTGTATACTCCATTCCTACTTGTTCTATTTCCTTCCCTCTTTTAAAGTCAGGCTCAAAAACTCTCTTGTCCTTCTCTGATTACCCTCCCTTCTCATGAGTCTTTCATTGTCTTTTGCTCTATGTTCATGTCCTCTCCCTGCTGTGTAGAAAGTTAATGAGGGCTGCACTCAGGGAATCCAACGGATCTGAAGTCTATTATGCTACGTATCTATTGTGTGAGCTGGGGCACATACATACTGTACTGAGGCTTTTCTGATTCGTTTGGGAAGTGCGGAGGATGATAATCCTAGCTAGCCCCTAAATTTGCTGTGATGCAAGGAACTGGGGGAGTAGCTAGCAGGTAACATGCTAGCTAATATGATACATTTCTTCATGTCTAGCAGAACGTTCCCTCCATCCCGTACCGTGCTTGCAGAGACACCGAATACTCAGTGAATGTCAACACTGACAATTCACTATAGCAGTTTGAGATAACACTCTGGGGCTTTCATGTGACATATTCTGTTAGCATTAACAGATTCTTATTTGCCAGAGGATGAGTCTATGCTCGTGTCAGATGTTTGCAGTTGTTAGACTGAGTAGACTCCGCTGAAGGAGACTTGAGACTAATGAGTTCAGGAAGGCAATGAAGGGAGAGTGTGAAGCTGAGCTGGACTCTCAGAGACTCACATACACAGCGTCCAGTTTGACTGATCTGAACAGGCCTCCGTGGGTCTTTGTGGAAACAAGACACAAGTGGAATGGACAACAATGTCTTTTCCTGTTGTATTTGCCTCATGACTCTGCTGGACCTAAATCAGATTCTGTTCTTTGCAATAACAGTAACAGAGCTTCTCAGCCAAAGCCAGGGGCTGTCTAATGACTTCTCCATTTGGGGATAGATTTGGTTGAGGACGCTTGGCCTCTCAGAGTTTCCCCTCCTCAGGAGGGCTATAGAAGACCAAAATGAGATGACCTACCAGAATTGGGAAGGCCAGGTTGTCTTTATCACACACATCCGTGAGGGAAACTCCAAAGAGCTGTCCTGGCTTTGCGGAAGGTGGGGCTGTGCCCTGGTTGTCCTGGCAAGTGCTGCAAGCCCGACCAAAGGCCCTGTCTCCGAAAGAACGGCTTTTCACTGTCTTCTGGCCGGAGTCTAAGGAAGAAGTGAGAGTACTAGTAGTAGTAGTTGTTGTTTAATACGCTGAACCTTCTTTTTCCTTCTTTTTTTTTTTTAAAGATTTTATTTATTTTTTGACAGAGAGAGAGAGACAGCGAGAGAGGGAACACAAGCAGGGGGAGGGGGAGAGGGAGAAGCAGGCTTCCCTCGGAGCAGGGAGCCCGATGCGGGGCTCGATCCCAGGACCCCGGGATCATGACCTGAGCTGAAGGCAGACGCTTAACGACTGAGCCACCCACGTGCCCCAGACTCATCTTAATTCCTGATGACTTGTATTTTCCTAAAGGTTTCCTCAAAGCAATGTGGTAAGCATCATAAAACCAAGAAATGTCAAACACATGTAGGGATTGATGATACGTGTCTCCAGGTTCTGAATCGAAAGTCTACCTTCTAAGGTGGACTGCTGCCAGTTAGCTGTGATTAGCTAGGCTCAAATCATACTAGCTCTAGTCTCAGGGGCACTTCTCCTAGTCCTATTAATGGCTTTTTTTGGATTACATCCATCATCTTATTTAATCTACACAACAATTCTAAGATTTAGACCTTATTTTTATCCACATTTTAGAGATGAATAAACTGATGCTGAGCTAGAATAACTGGCCAAAGATAATATAGCTGGTAAATGGGGGCACAGGACTTTACACTCTGGAGAGGTTGTTTGACATCAAGTCAAGTCCTTTTCTCTCAATGATGCCAGTTCTTTTCAACCTGTTCCAAAGAGCACTGGAATCCTGTGGTGCCTCAAGAGCCCCTGAGCGAAAAGAGGAGGGAGGAGAAGAAAGGCCCCTTGCTCTGGCTTCAACCAGAGCATATCTAATATACATAAATATATACATTATGTTTATATATTTATATCGTATAAGTATCTAATGATATATCATATATATAACTACATACATATGTATGATGTTATATATATATATATATATATATATAGCACCCGTTTAGAATTTTGTTAGAAAATATTCCCAGACACTGTAGCATACCATGATGAGTCCTAATGCCGTTATGATCTGCACCAGAAACTTCTTGAAGTCAGAGACCTCATCTTATCCTTTCTTTGGTCTCACAACAGTGTGCAACCTCCCTTGACCTGTGAGCCAGCCTTCGGAACAAGGAGCAGATGGAAATCATTGCCCTGGCGATGCTCTGGGCTCCAGAAGAGCGCTGTCTAAGCATCTCCCATGACCCCTGGCAACCTTGCTGTCTGTTTCTCACTAAAGCCAATTAAATGTTTCCCGGTACCTGCAGCCTTCTCGCTGTTAGCACGACTCATTGAGTTCTCTCCCAAGAGGGAAGTGATGTCTTCTCCAAATATTCTGAGGCAATTTTCAATGAGAAATGCGACAAGAGAAATCTGTAACACAAAAAGACAAAAATGGGGTGCTGTCTTTCATAGGGCATAGTGATAAATCACATTTTGTATATAGACCTTGGATCTAAGAAAAAATGTGAAAGACTCCCCAGAAAAATTCAGAGTTGAGAAAAATACAGAGAGACCAGGAGCGCCTGGGTGGCTCAGTCAGTTAAGCGTCTGCCTTCGGCTCAGGTCATGATCCCAGGGTGCTGGGATCAGCCCTACATCGGGCTCCCTGCTCAGCGGGAAGCCTGCTTCTCCCTCTCCCACTTCCCCGGCTTGTGTTCCCTCTCTCGCTGTGTCTCTCTCTGTCAAGTAAATAAATAAAAGCTTAAAAAAAAACAAAAAAACAAAAAACATAGAGACCAGAGTTCTCTAAGAAATAACTTCGAAAGAGTGATACTTTCCTGTGTACTTTGGGTACACATTTTAAAATACTGCTCATCAGTGGGCTAAAGTTATAATGCGTGGCCTAGTTTAATAGCTAACATTTTGGGATCAGTGGTGACGTCTTGAAGCCTAGGATACATTTCGGGGCCCCTCAGTTGAGCGTCTGACTCTTGATTTCGGCTCAGATCACGATCTCATGGTGGTGAGATCCAGCCCCACATGGAGCCAACTTTGGGCTCCGTGCTCAGCGGGGAATCGGCTTGGGCTTCTCCCTCTCCCTCTCCCTCTCCCTCTTCTTCTGCCCCTGCCCCGCTCACGCTCTCTCTTTCCCTCTCTCAAATAAATACATATCAAAAGATAAATAAAACTAGGATCATTTTCAAAGTAGCCTACCTTAGTAAAGTTTACTTAGTTTTTGTTTTTACATTTTGTTTCCAGTTTTATTGAGCTGTAACTGATGTATAACATCTTATTAAACTTTATAAAGTATGAACAAAAACTTAAGAAAACCATTTCTTAACTGAAGAAGTATCTCAAAGTTGGGAAGCAGAGATTTTTGTGGGGTTGTGAGGGAAAACCCACACAGCTGGAGAGAAAACGTATCTGTCTGTCTAACTTCAGTCCCTTCTCATGCATTGCTCTGCCTCATGCTGGCTCTCTGTGTGCGCTTGGGGAAGACCTGTCATCTTGTTAGGATGTCATGGAATCTTTTGCTAGTTTCCGTATGACGTAGCAGAGGTGAAATAGTAGCCGAGTACTTTTCTAGATGAGCCACAATTTGCAGAGGAAAGCCAATGTGTTTGGAGCCATGGGAGCTCATATTGCCCAAGCCACCTAGGATGCGCCAGTCATGAGCAGAGGAGCTGACTGTTGTCGCCATTGTGTAGCGAGGAAACCATGGCTTTACCCAAGGTTACAAGTCCCTCAGGGATTAGGCTGAGAGTTGAACCCTGACTGGTAAAGCTCCAAAGCCCAGGTTCTTTTCTATCGTATCACACGACTCTTCTGTCTCTCGTTTAGTCAGTCTAGTGTTTAGTCTCCTGGAGGGGGAAGAAGTGACTCGACTGCTCCGAGTTTCCCGTTTAACGACACCCCTTCCCAGACCCCACCAGAGTAGGATAAAGAACTCTGCCACTCCACAGGGGCCTAATGAAAATGTGCACTTCACAAAGTTCCATCCGTCAGAGTTACTACTGCACATGTCCGGTTCAAAGTAGGGATTCTACCCCTGGGGGACAAAAATGAGAGCTCTCATTACCTTTTTTATCAAGTTGTCTTCCAATTCCAAGCTGCCGGAATTAGGTGGGCAAAGAAGGCTTGGGGTTATACACGCTGATAAATTATAAGCTGTCATCTGATTGGATGAGGAATGTTGCTCAATGTTGTATAACACTCCAAAAAGGTATCGCAAGAGAACCACATTTGCTCTTGGCAGCTGGGCTAAAAGCCTAAGGTCAGAAAAATACACTTTTAAATTAGGCAAGTGATTCCACTTAGGAGGTTGGAAATACAGAGACAGGGAACAGGATAGATCCTTGTGTATCTAGCACACAACCTGCCGTAGCAGAGTTCCAGGCATGAATGTATACAAAATTGTTGCACTGAATTCAGTTCCTGAGCCAGATAAACACTTCTCTGGTTAGTTAAATGTTTCACAGACTCTTAAGGTCATAACCCTGGCAGTCGATGCTCTTGCATCTGTCTTGGACCAGGGGATTTCGTCGACCAGTTTCATGGATCCAGAAGGTGTAAAACGGCCAAGGATTCCACATTAATAACATCAGGAGAAGAACAATAAGAGCCCTAAAGCGTGCCTCTATTCTGAAGCTGACCCCCATGGGTGTGAAGAATTGAAACTCTTTGGCATCGGTCATGATTTTAGTGGGCAAAGCTGCAAAACGTAAGCCAATGTTCTCCTAATAGTATGTTGGCTGTATTTCGGAGACGGGACCAGAGTAGAGTAATTATTGCTTCATTACCTCTGGGCTGCAGTTATCTTCTCCTCTTCGTTCCCTTGATCAATAACACTGAGCCATTTGTCATAGAGATCGGTTAACAATACACTTCCTGGGATATTTCTAAGAAAATCCTTATGGAGATAAAAAATATGTATATATATTATAGAAAATATGTATTGGAAATATTACAGAGAAAATATGTAGTTAAAAAATTCAGTTCAGCCCCCACTTCCTTCACAGATAGCCAAACTGTGACCCACACGGAGCTCGCCTCTGACTCTCCGTTGACTGGCACACGCAGGAGCAGGTGCTTGGATTTTCTCCCGCTAAAACTTAGAGGCAGAAAAGCAGAGCTTAGGCTGTGGTGGAAATGAACATAAAGCTCCCTTCTATCATCTGGAACTTATTTTTTGTGTGTGCTTTTTTTGCAAAGTACCACAAACTGACAGGGTCTGGCTATAGAGCATCCTAAATCCTATTAGCTTCTTGGACAGAAACACACATACCCCTGTTGCTTGTTTTAAACACAGTGCTAGCTCTTAATTCTAGCAAGAAAAGTTCTGAAACAGTCAAAACACAAACAGGTGGGCTCTTGCACACATATTAGGAAAGAACTAGGTCTTCTCACTCGGGGTATGTGTGCTCCCTGGAAGAAAGCTTCTCTCATAATTGCTTCATTCTTCCTTTTCTTAGCTGTCTAAAAGGCGAGAGTCTAATGGCAGACTCACTGTGGTCCTGAGGATAGATTCATTTCTAGTTTAGGCCAATTCTCCAGTTAGTTTGACATGATATTATCAAGGCCAAGGTTGCAGAGACTGATTCTCCACCAAGATCAGTCAACTTCAGGAAGAGAAAACTTTAGAAATGTCTAAGCACTATACCCACAAGTGCTCACCCTCTTCCTTGTCGGTGCTTATCACACGGAATCAGGAAAGAACCTACTCACTCTTGCTAGAAAATCGATTCCATGTGTGCACCTTACAGAGGGCAACACCCATCTTGCTACCTAGTGTATCATCATTCTTCTCCTGTCTCCTGATGCCTATATGTATATTACTACTGGATATCACTATGGCCCCAGTGTAGGAGTGGTTACCTAAGTCATTTCTGGACTTTGCTATTTATCACATCTTCGAACATTAATGGGGGACAAGGGAAGACCAAATGTGACTGAGATTCTAAGACTGTACTCATTACTACATTAACATAGGGTTGTTCAGACCTGTTAATAAGTGCCAAGGTGGATGGATTAAATTCTTTCCCTGTTCTATTTCTTTTGGAAACTTTGCCTTCATTAGGAGGGTGGTGAGGATGTTTGCTTTGGTAAACAGTGTGTATGTGTCAGTGCGTATTTTGAAATTTATTATCATGACTCGTAGTCATTTCAGTATTAGTATTTTGCATGGAGTCTTCAGGAGTGAAGGTGGGGAGGGCGGTGTGTGGTGAAAACAGAAAGTATTACTAACATATGGGGCTTTTAACTCCTAAAGTAGCTTCCTTAAATTTTGAATTTGTCAAGCGTTTTTCAGTTTGTCAGGTTCTTAATCTATTATGCCCATTATGGTCCTTGAGCAGTCATGATGAAGGACACCAATCATAGCTTCAGTTACTCATGTGTGCATAATGCTAGAACCTTCCCTACCTTTAAGACGGATGCGACCACATGAACAGATTCGTTGTACGGGTTCACTTTGACCCCAGAATTGAGTTTGTCCTTGAGGATTCTGCAGGATTTTATATTGGCTGATTTGCTGAAGATGCCTTCTGTGAGTGGCCCTCTTCGATTAAGAAAGGAAAGCATACCCTGTAGGAAGAAAAGAAAAGTATATGGCATCTCATATCCACAAACGCAGAGCACAAGCTTGCCTCCGTTTTGAAAGAGGAGGGGAATGTAATGGCACACTGTTTTAGAGCAGGAAGGACGAAAGTCAATTTAGATTGGTTTTTTTTTCAGTGTCTCTCTCTATACTTTCTACCCAAATATCCATTTTACAGTCATACACTGAAACATTTTAAACACTTCTTTTATTCAGATTTTCCTTTCCATTGAGTTTACACTTTTAAGTCAAACTTCTCTGCTTCAAGGCCTTTGCGGAATCACCGTCTGTTTCCTACTTTACCATTCTTTTCTCATTATTCCCTTACATAGATGCTCTTCCCCAAGTAGGGAAGTCGATTTAGGAAATACTCATTTCCTAAATGTTTATTTCTCTTTAAGTGCCTGTATACTCCATTCCTACTTGTTCTATTTCCTTCCCTCTTTTAAAGTCAGGCTCAAAAACTCTCTTGTCCTTCTCTGATTACCCTCCCTTCTCATGAGTCTTTCATTGTCTTTTGCTCTATGTTCATGTCCTCTCCCTGCTGTGTAGAAAGTTAATGAGGGCTGCACTCAGGGAATCCAACGGATCTGAAGTCTATTATGCTACGTATCTATTGTGTGAGCTGGGGCACATACATACTGTACTGAGGCTTTTCTGATTCGTTTGGGAAGTGCGGAGGATGATAATCCTAGCTAGCCCCTAAATTTGCTGTGATGCAAGGAACTGGGGGAGTAGCTTGCAGGTAACATGCTAGCTAATATGATACATTTCTTCATGTCTAGCAGAACGTTCCCTCCATCCCGTACCGTGCTTGCAGAGACACCGAATACTCAGTGAATGTCAACACTGACAATTCACTATAGCAGTTTGAGATAACACAGGCCAAACTCTGGGGCTTTCATGTGACATACTCTGTTAGGATTAACAGATTCTTATTTGCCAGAGGATGAGTCTATGCTCGTGTCAGATGTTTGCAGTTGTTAGACTGAGTAGACTCCGCTGAAGGAGACTTGAGACTAATGTGAGTTCAGGAAGGCAATGAAGGGAGACTGTGAAGCTGAGCTGGACTCTCAGAGACTCACATACACAGCGTCCAGTTTGACTGATCTGAACAGGCCTCCGTGGGTCTTTGTGGAAACAAGACACAAGTGGAATGGACAACAATGTCTTTTCCTGTTGTATTTGCCTCATGACTCTGCTGGACCTAAATCAGATTCTGTTCTTTGCAATAACAGTAACAGAGCTTCTCAGCCAAAGCCAGGGGCTGTCTAATGACTTCTCCATTTGGGGATAGATTTGGTTGAGGACGCTTGGCCTCTCAGAGTTTCCCCTCCTCAGGAGGGCTATAGAAGACCAAAATGAGATGACCTACCAGAATTGGGAAGGCCAGGTTGTCTTTATCACACACATCCGTGAGGGAAACTCCAAAGAGCTGTCCTGGCTTTGTGGAAGGTGGGGCTGTGCCCTGGTTGTCCTGGCAAGTGCTGCAAGCCCGACCAAAGGCCCTGTCTCCGAAAGAACGGCTTTTCACTGTCTTCTGGCCGGAGTCTAAGGAAGAAGTGAGAGTACTAGTAGTAGTAGTTGTTGTTTAATACGCTGAACCTTCTTTTTCCTTCTTTTTTTTTTTTAAAGATTTTATTTATTTTTTGACAGAGAGAGAGAGACAGCGAGAGAGGGAACACAAGCAGGGGGAGGGGGAGAGGGAGAAGCAGGCTTCCCTCGGAGCAGGGAGCCCGATGCGGGGCTCGATCCCAGGACCCCGGGATCATGACCTGAGCTGAAGGCAGACGCTTAACGACTGAGCCACCCACGTGCCCCAGACTCATCTTAATTCCTGATG
This sequence comes from Halichoerus grypus, assembly GCF_964656455.1. Lineage (NCBI taxonomy): Eukaryota > Metazoa > Chordata > Mammalia > Carnivora > Phocidae > Halichoerus > Halichoerus grypus. The sequence goes on from NC_135714.1 coordinate 101,668,436, forward strand.
ACTTGTATTTTCCTAAAGGTTTCCTCAAAGCAATGTGGTAAGCATCATAAAACCAAGAAATGTCAAAAACATGTAGGGATTGATGATACGTGTCTCCAGGTTCTGAATCGAAAGTCTACCTTCTAAGGTGGACTGCTGCCAGTTAGCTGTGATTAGCTAGGCTCAAATCATACTAGCTCTAGTCTCAGGGGCACTTCTCCTAGTCCTATTAATGGCTTTTTTTGGATTACATCCATCATCTTATTTAATCTACACAACAATTCTAAGATTTAGACCTTATTTTTATCCACATTTTAGAGATGAATAAACTGATGCTGAGCTAGAATAACTGGCCAAAGATAATATAGCTGGTAAATGGGGGCACAGGACTTTACACTCTGGAGAGGTTGTTTGACATCAAGTCAAGTCCTTTTCTCTCAATGATGCCAGTTCTTTTCAACCTGTTCCAAAGGGCACTGGAATCCTGTGGTGCCTCAAGAGCCCCTGAGCGAAAAGAGGAGGGAGGAGAAGAAAGGCCCCTTGCTCTGGCTTCAACCAGAGCACATCTAATATACATAAATATATACATTATGTTTATATATTTATATAGTATAAGTATCTAATGATATATCATATATATAACTACATACATATGTATGATGTATATATATATATATATATATATAGCACCCGTTTAGAATTTTGTTAGAAAATATTCCCAGACACTGTAGCATACCATGATGAGTCCTAATGCCGTTATGATCTGCACTAGAAACTTCTTGAAGTCAGAGACCTCATCTTATCCTTTCTTTGGTCTCACAACAGTGTGGAACCTCCCTTGACCTGTGAACCAGCCTTCGGAACAAGGAGCAGATGGAAATCATTGCCCTGGCGATGCTCTGGGCTCCAGAAGAGCGCTGTCTAAGCATCTCCCATGACCCCTGGCAACCTTGCTGTCTGCTTCTCACTAAAGCCAATTAAATGATTCCCGGTACCTGCAGCCTTCTCGCTGTTAGCACGACTCATTGAGTTCTCTCCCAAGAGGGAAGTGATGTCTTCTCCAAATATTCTGAGGCAATTTTCAATGAGAAATGCGACAAGAGAAATCTGTAACACAAAAAGACAAAAATGGGGTGCTGTCTTTCATAGGGCATAGTGATAAATCACATTTTGTATATAGACCTTGGATCTAAGAAAAAATGTGAAAGACTTCCCAGAAAAATTCAGAGTTGAGAAAAATACAGAGAGACCAGGAGCGCCTGGGTGGCTCAGTCAGTTAAGCGTCTGCCTTCGGCTCAGGTCATGATCCCAGGGTGCTGGGATCAGCCCTACATCGGGCTCCCTGCTCAGCGGGAAGCCTGCTTCTCCCTCTCCCACTTCCCTGGCTTGTGTTCCCTCTCTCGCTGTGTCTCTCTCTGTCAAGTAAATAAATAAAAGCTTAAAAAAAAACAAAAAAACAAAAAACATAGAGACCAGAGTTCTCTAAGAAATAACTTCGAAAGAGTGATACTTTCCTGTGTACTTTGGGTACACATTTTAAAATACTGCTCATCAGTGGGCTAAAGTTATAATGCGTGGCCTAGTTTAATAGCTAACATTTTGGGATCAGTGGTGACGTCTTGAAGCCTAGGATACGTTTCGGGGCCCCTCAGTTGAGCGTCTGACTCTTGATTTCGGCTCAGATCACGATCTCATGGTGGTGAGATCCAGCCCCACATGGAGCCAACTTTGGGCTCCGTGCTCAGCGGGGAATCGGCTTGGGCTTCTCCCTCTCCCTCTCCCTCTCCCTCTTCTTCTGCCCCTGCCCCGCTCACGCTCTCTCTTTCCCTCTCTCAAATAAATACATATCAAAAGATAAATAAAACTAGGATCATTTTCAAAGTAGCCTACCTTAGTAAAGTTTACTTAGTTTTTGTTTTTACATTTTGTTTCCAGTTTTATTGAGCTGTAACTGATGTATAACATCTTATTAAACTTTATAAAGTATGAACAAAAACTTAAGAAAACCATTTCTTAACTGAAGAAGTATCTCAAAGTTGGGAAGCAGAGATTTTTGTGGGGTTGTGAGGGAAAACCCACACAGCTGGAGAGAAAACGTATCTGTCTGTCTAACTTCAGTCCCTTCTCATGCATTGCTTTGCCTCATGCTGGCTCTCTGTGTGCGCTTGGGGAAGACCTGTCATCTTGTTAGGATGTCATGGAATCTTTTGCTAGTTTCCGTATGACGTAGCAGAGGTGAAATAGTAGCCGAGTACTTTTCTAGATGAGCCACAATTTGCAGAGGAAAGCCAATGTGTTTGGAGCCATGGGAGCTCATATTGCCCAAGCCACCTAGGATGCGCCAGTCATGAGCAGAGGAGCTGACTGTTGTCGCCATTGTGTAGCGAGGAAACCATGGCTTTACCCAAGGTTACAAGTCCCTCAGGGATTAGGCTGAGAGTTGAACCCTGACTGGTAAAGCTCCAAAGCCCAGGTTCTTTTCTATCGTATTACACGACTCTTCTGTCTCTCGTTTAGTCAGTCTAGTGTTTAGTCTCCTGGAGGGGGAAGAAGTGACTCGACTGCTCCGAGTTTCCCGTTTAACGACACCCCTTCCCAGACCCCACCAGAGTAGGATAAAGAACTCTGCCACTCCACAGGGGCCTAATGAAAATGTGCACTTCACAAAGTTCCATCCGTCAGAGTTACTACTGCACATGTCCGGTTCAAAGTAGGGATTCTACCCCTGGGGGACAAAAATGAGAGCTCTCATTACCTTTTTTATCAAGTTGTCTTCCAATTCCAAGCTGCCGGAATTAGGTGGGCAAAGAAGGCTTGGGGTTATACACGCTGATAAATTATAAGCTGTCATCTGATTGGATGAGGAATGTTGCTCAATGTTGTATAACACTCCAAAAAGGTATCGCAAGAGAACCACATTTGCTCTTGGCAGCTGGGCTAAAAGCCTAAGGTCAGAAAAATACACTTTTAAATTAGGCAAGTGATTCCACTTAGGAGGTTGGAAATACAGAGACAGGGAACAGGATAGATCCTTGTGTATCTAGCACACAACCTGCCGTAGCAGAGTTCCAGGCATGAATGTATACAAAATTGTTGCACTGAATTCAGTCCTGAGCCAGATAAACACTTCTCTGGTTAGTTAAATGTTTGACAGACTCTTAAGGTCATAACCCTGGCAGTCGATGCTCTTGCATCTGTCTTGGACCAGGGGATTTCGTCGACCAGTTTCATGGATCCAGAAGGTGTAAAACGGCCAAGGATTCCACATTAATAACATCAGGAGAAGAACAATAAGAGCCCTAAAGCGTGCCTCTATTCTGAAGCTGACCCCCATGGGTGTGAAGAATTGAAACTCTTTGGCATCGGTCATGATTTTAGTGGGCAAAGCTGCAAAACGTAAGCCAATGTTCTCCTAATAGTATGTTGGCTGTATTTCGGAGATGTGACCAGAGTAGAGTAATTATTGCTTCATTACCTCTGGGCTGCAGTTATCTTCTCCTCTTCGTTCCCTTGATCAATAACACTGAGCCATTTGTCATAGAGATCGGTTAACAATACACTTCCTGGGATATTTCTAAGAAAATCCTTATGGAGATAAAAAATATGTATATATATTATAGAAAATATGTATTGGAAATATTACAGAGAAAATATGTAGTTAAAAAATTCAGTTCAGCCCCCACTTCCTTCACAGATAGCCAAACTGTGACCCACACGGAGCTCGCCTCTGACTCTCCGTTGACTGGCACACGCAGGAGCAGGTGCTTGGATTTTCTCCCGCTAAAACTTAGAGGCAGAAAAGCAGAGCTTAGGCTGTGGTGGAAATGAACATAAAGCTCCCTTCTATCATCTGGAACTTATTTTTTGTGTGTGCTTTTTTTGCAAAGTACCACAAACTGACAGGGTCTGGCTATAGAGCATCCTAAATCCTATTAGCTTCTTGGACAGAAACACACATACCCCTGTTGCTTGTTTTAAACACAGTGCTAGCTCTTAATTCTAGCAAGAAAAGTTCTGAAACAGTCAAAACACAAACAGGTGGGCTCTTGCACACATATTAGGAAAGAACTAGGTCTTCTCACTCGGGGTATGTGTGCTCCCTGGAAGAAAGCTTCTCTCATAATTGCTTCATTCTTCCTTTTCTTAGCTGTCTAAAAGGCGAGAGTCTAATGGCAGACTCACTGTGGTCCTGAGGATAGATTCATTTCTAGTTTAGGCCAATTCTCCAGTTAGTTTGACATGATATTATCAAGGCCAAGGTTGCAGAGACTGATTCTCCACCAAGATCAGTCAACTTCAGGAAGAGAAAACTTTAGAAATGTCTAAGCACTATACCCACAAGTGCTCACCCTCTTCCCTGTCGGTGCTTATCACACGGAATCAGGAAAGAACCTACTCACTCTTGCTAGAAAATCGATTCCATGTGTGCACCTTACAGAGGGCAACACCCATCTTGCTACCTAGTGTATCATCATTCTTCTCCTGTCTCCTGATGCCTATATGTATATTACTACTGGATATCACTATGGCCCCAGTGTAGGAGTGGTTACCTAAGTCATTTCTGGACTTTGCTATTTATCACATCTTCGAACATTAATGGGGGACAAGGGAAGACCAAATGTGACTGAGATTCTAAGACTGTACTCATTACTACATTAACATAGGGTTGTTCAGACCTGTTAATAAGTGCCAAGGTGGATGGATTAAATTCTTTCCCTGTTCTATTTCTTGTGGAAACTTTGCCTTCATTAGGAGGGTGGTGAGGATGTTTGCTTTGGTAAACAGTGTGTATGTGTCAGTGCGTATTTTGAAATTTATTATCATGACTCGTAGTCATTTCAGTATTAGTATTTTGCATGGAGTCTTCAGGAGTGAAGGTGGGGAGGGCGGTGTGTGGTGAAAACAGAAAGTATTACTAACATATGGGGCTTTTAACTCCTAAAGTAGCTTCCTTAAATTTTGAATTTGTCAAGCGTTTTTCAGTTTGTCAGGTTCTTAATCTATTATGCCCATTATGGTCCTTGAGCAGTCATGATGAAGGACACCAATCATAGCTTCAGTTACTCATGTGTGCATAATGCTAGAACCTTCCCTACCTTTAAGACGGATGCGACCACATGAACAGATTCGTTGTACGGGTTCACTTTGACCCCAGAATTGAGTTTGTCCTTGAGGATTCTGCAGGATTTTATATTGGCTGATTTGCTGAAGATGCCTTCTGTGAGTGGCCCTCTTCGATTAAGAAAGGAAAGCATACCCTGTAGGAAGAAAAGAAAAGTATATGGCATCTCATATCCACAAACGCAGAGCACAAGCTTGCCTCCGTTTTGAAAGAGGAAGGGAATGTCATGGCACACTGGGTTAGAGCGGGAAGGACGAAAGTCAATTTAGATTGGTTTTTTTTTCAGTGTCTCTCGCTATACTTTCTACCCAAATATCCATTTTACAGTCATACACTGAAACATTTTAAACACTTCTTTTAATCAGATTTTCCTTTCCATTGAGTTTACACTTTTAAGTCAAACTTCTCTGCTTCAAGGCCTTTGCGGAATCACCGTCTGTTTCCTACTTTACCATTCTTTTCTCATTATTCCCTTACATAGATGCTCTTCCCCAAGTAGGGAAGTCGATTTAGGAAATACTCATTTCCCATTTGTTTATTTCTCTTTAAGTGCCTGTATACTCCATTCCTACTTGTTCTATTTCCTTCCCTCTTACAAAGTCAGGCTCAAAAACTCTCTTGTCCTTCTCTGATTACCCTCCCTTCTCATGAGTCTTTCATTGTCTTTTGCTCTATGTTCATGTCCTCTCCCTGCTGTGTAGAAAGTTAATGAGGGCTGCACTCAGGGAATCCAACGGATCTGAAGTCTATTATGCTACGTATCTATTGTGTGAGCTGGGGCACATACATACTGTACTGAGGCTTTTCTGATTCGTTTGGGAAGTGCGGAGGATGATAATCCTAGCTAGCCCCTAAATTTGCTGTGATGCAAGGAACTGGGGGAGTAGCTAGCAGGTAACATGCTAGCTAATATGATACATTTCTTCATGTCTAGCAGAACGTTCCCTCCATCCCGTACCGTGCTTGCAGAGACACCGAATACTCAGTGAATGTCAACACTGACAATTCACTATAGCAGTTTGAGATAACACAGGCCAAACTCTGGGGCTTTCATGTGACATACTCTGTTAGGATTAACAGATTCTTATTTGCCAGAGGATGAGTCTATGCTCGTGTCAGATGTTTGCAGTTGTTAGACTGAGTAGACTCCGCTGAAGGAGACTTGAGACTAATGTGAGTTCAGGAAGGCAATGAAGGGAGACTGTGAAGCTGAGCTGGACTCTCAGAGACTCACATACACAGCGTCCAGTTTGACTGATCTGAACAGGCCTCCGTGGGTCTTTGTGGAAACAAGACACAAGTGGAATGGACAACAATGTCTTTTCCTGTTGTATTTGCCTCATGACTCTGCTGGACCTAAATCAGATTCTGTTCTTTGCAATAACAGTAACAGAGCTTCTCAGCCAAAGCCAGGGGCTGTCTAATGACTTCTCCATTTGGGGATAGATTTGGTTGAGGACGCTTGGCCTCTCAGAGTTTCCCCTCCTCAGGAGGGCTATAGAAGACCAAAATGAGATGACCTACCAGAATTGGGAAGGCCAGGTTGTCTTTATCACACACATCCGTGAGGGAAACTCCAAAGAGCTGTCCTGGCTTTGTGGAAGGTGGGGCTGTGCCCTGGTTGTCCTGGCAAGTGCTGCAAGCCCGACCAAAGGCCCTGTCTCCGAAAGAACGGCTTTTCACTGTCTTCTGGCCGGAGTCTAAGGAAGAAGTGATAGTACTAGTAGTAGTAGTTGTTGTTTAATACGCTGAACCTTCTTTTTCCTTCTTTTTTTTTTTTAAAGATTTTATTTATTTTTTGACAGAGAGAGAGAGACAGCGAGAGAGGGAACACAAGCAGGGGGAGGGGGAGAGGGAGAAGCAGGCTTCCCTCGGAGCAGGGAGCCCGATGCGGGGCTCGATCCCAGGACCCCGGGATCATGACCTGAGCTGAAGGCAGACGCTTAACGACTGAGCCACCCAGGTGCCCCAGACTCATCTTAATTCCTGATGACTTGTATTTTCCTAAAGGTTTCCTCAAAGCAATGTGGTAAGCATCATAAAACCAAGAAATGTCAAAAACATGTAGGGATTGATGATACGTGTCTCCAGGTTCTGAATCGAAAGTCTACCTTCTAAGGTGGACTGCTGCCAGTTAGCTGTGATTAGCTAGGCTCAAATCATACTAGCTCTAGTCTCAGGGGCACTTCTCCTAGTCCTATTAATGGCTTTTTTTGGATTACATCCATCATCTTATTTAATCTACACAACAATTCTAAGATTTAGACCTTATTTTTATCCACATTTTAGAGATGAATAAACTGATGCTGAGCTAAAATAACTGGCCAAAGATAATATAGCTGGTAAATGGGGGCACAGGACTTTACACTCTGGAGAGGTTGTTTGACATCAAGTCAAGTCCTTTTCTCTCAATGATGCCAGTTCTTTTCAACCTGTTCCAAAGGGCACTGGAATCCTGTGGTGCCTCAAGAGCCCCTGAGCGAAAAGAGGAGGGAGGAGAAGAAAGGCCCCTTGCTCTGGCTTCAACCAGAGCACATCTAATATACATAAATATATACATTATGTTTATATATTTATATAGTATAAGTATCTAATGATATATCATATATATAACTACATACATATGTATGATGTATATATATATATATATATATAGCACCCGTTTAGAATTTTGTTAGAAAATATTCCCAGACACTGTAGCATACCATGATGAGTCCTAATGCCGTTATGATCTGCACTAGAAACTTCTTGAAGTCAGAGACCTCATCTTATCCTTTCTTTGGTCTCACAACAGTGTGGAACCTCCCTTGACCTGTGAACCAGCCTTCGGAACAAGGAGCAGATGGAAATCATTGCCCTGGCGATGCTCTGGGCTCCAGAAGAGCGCTGTCTAAGCATCTCCCATGACCCCTGGCAACCTTGCTGTCTGCTTCTCACTAAAGCCAATTAAATGATTCCCGGTACCTGCAGCCTTCTCGCTGTTAGCACGACTCATTGAGTTCTCTCCCAAGAGGGAAGTGATGTCTTCTCCAAATATTCTGAGGCAATTTTCAATGAGAAATGCGACAAGAGAAATCTGTAACACAAAAAGACAAAAATGGGGTGCTGTCTTTCATAGGGCATAGTGATAAATCACATTTTGTATATAGACCTTGGATCTAAGAAAAAATGTGAAAGACTTCCCAGAAAAATTCAGAGTTGAGAAAAATACAGAGAGACCAGGAGCGCCTGGGTGGCTCAGTCAGTTAAGCGTCTGCCTTCGGCTCAGGTCATGATCCCAGGGTGCTGGGATCAGCCCTACATCGGGCTCCCTGCTCAGCGGGAAGCCTGCTTCTCCCTCTCCCACTTCCCTGGCTTGTGTTCCCTCTCTCGCTGTGTCTCTCTCTGTCAAGTAAATAAATAAAAGCTTAAAAAAAAACAAAAAAACAAAAAACATAGAGACCAGAGTTCTCTAAGAAATAACTTCGAAAGAGTGATACTTTCCTGTGTACTTTGGGTACACATTTTAAAATACTGCTCATCAGTGGGCTAAAGTTATAATGCGTGGCCTAGTTTAATAGCTAACATTTTGGGATCAGTGGTGACGTCTTGAAGCCTAGGATACATTTCGGGGCCCCTCAGTTGAGCGTCTGACTCTTGATTTCGGCTCAGATCACGATCTCATGGTGGTGAGATCCAGCCCCACATGGAGCCAACTTTGGGCTCCGTGCTCAGCGGGGAATCGGCTTGGGCTTCTCCCTCTCCCTCTCCCTCTCCCTCTTCTTCTGCCCCTGCCCCGCTCACGCTCTCTCTTTCGCTCTCTCAAATAAATACATATCAAAAGATAAATAAAACTAGGATCATTTTCAAAGTAGCCTACCTTAGTAAAGTTTACTTAGTTTTTGTTTTTACATTTTGTTTCCAGTTTTATTGAGCTGTAACTGATGTATAACATCTTATTAAACTTTATAAAGTATGAACAAAAACTTAAGAAAACCATTTCTTAACTGAAGAAGTATCTCAAAGTTGGGAAGCAGAGATTTTTGTGGGGTTGTGAGGGAAAACCCACACAGCTGGAGAGAAAACGTATCTGTCTGTCTAACTTCAGTCCCTTCTCATGCATTGCTTTGCCTCATGCTGGCTCTCTGTGTGCGCTTGGGGAAGACCTGTCATCTTGTTAGGATGTCATGGAATCTTTTGCTAGTTTCCGTATGACGTAGCAGAGGTGAAATAGTAGCCGAGTACTTTTCTAGATGAGCCACAATTTGCAGAGGAAAGCCAATGTGTTTGGAGCCATGGGAGCTCATATTGCCCAAGCCACCTAGGATGCGCCAGTCATGAGCAGAGGAGCTGACTGTTGTCGCCATTGTGTAGCGAGGAAACCATGGCTTTACCCAAGGTTACAAGTCCCTCAGGGATTAGGCTGAGAGTTGAACCCTGACTGGTAAAGCTCCAAAGCCCAGGTTCTTTTCTATCGTATCACACGACTCTTCTGTCTCTCGTTTAGTCAGTCTAGTGTTTAGTCTCCTGGAGGGGGAAGAAGTGACTCGACTGCTCCGAGTTTCCCGTTTAACGACACCCCTTCCCAGACCCCACCAGAGTAGGATAAAGAACTCTGCCACTCCACAGGGGCCTAATGAAAATGTGCACTTCACAAAGTTCCATCCGTCAGAGTTACTACTGCACATGTCCGGTTCAAAGTAGGGATTCTACCCCTGGGGGACAAAAATGAGAGCTCTCATTACCTTTTTTATCAAGTTGTCTTCCAATTCCAAGCTGCCGGAATTAGGTGGGCAAAGAAGGCTTGGGGTTATACACGCTGATAAATTATAAGCTGTCATCTGATTGGATGAGGAATGTTGCTCAATGTTGTATAACACTCCAAAAAGGTATCGCAAGAGAACAACATTTGCTCTTGGCAGCTGGGCTAAAAGCCTAAGGTCAGAAAAATACACTTTTAAATTAGGCAAGTGATTCCACTTAGGAGGTTGGAAATACAGAGACAGGGAACAGGATACATCCTTGTGTATCTAGCACACAACCTGCCGTAGCAGAGTTCCAGGCATGAATGTATACAAAATTGTTGCACTGAATTCAGTCCTGAGCCAGATAAACACTTCTCTGGTTAGTTAAATGTTTGACAGACTCTTAAGGTCATAACCCTGGCAGTCGATGCTCTTGCATCTGTCTTGGACCAGGGGATTTCGTCGACCAGTTTCATGGATCCAGAAGGTGTAAAACGGCCAAGGATTCCACATTAATAACATCAGGAGAAGAACAATAAGAGCCCTAAAGCGTGCCTCTATTCTGAAGCTGACCCCCATGGGTGTGAAGAATTGAAACTCTTTGGCATCGGTCATGATTTTAGTGGGCAAAGCTGCAAAACGTAAGCCAATGTTCTCCTAATAGTATGTTGGCTGTATTTCGGAGATGTGACCAGAGTAGAGTAATTATTGCTTCATTACCTCTGGGCTGCAGTTATCTTCTCCTCTTCGTTCCCTTGATCAATAACACTGAGCCATTTGTCATAGAGATCGGTTAACAATACACTTCCTGGGATATTTCTAAGAAAATCCTTATGGAGATAAAAAATATGTATATATATTATAGAAAATATGTATTGGAAATATTACAGAGAAAATATGTAGTTAAAAAATTCAGTTCAGCCCCCACTTCCTTCACAGATAGCCAAACTGTGACCCACACGGAGCTCGCCTCTGACTCTCCGTTGACTGGCACACGCAGGAGCAGGTGCTTGGATTTTCTCCCGCTAAAACTTAGAGGCAGAAAAGCAGAGCTTAGGCTGTGGTGGAAATGAACATAAAGCTCCCTTCTATCATCTGGAACTTATTTTTTGTGTGTGCTTTTTTTGCAAAGTACCACAAACTGACAGGGTCTGGCTATAGAGCATCCTAAATCCTATTAGCTTCTTGGACAGAAACACACATACCCCTGTTGCTTGTTTTAAACACAGTGCTAGCTCTTAATTCTAGCAAGAAAAGTTCTGAAACAGTCAAAACACAAACAGGTGGGCTCTTGCACACATATTAGGAAAGAACTAGGTCTTCTCACTCGGGGTATGTGTGCTCCCTGGAAGAAAGCTTCTCTCATAATTGCTTCATTCTTCCTTTTCTTAGCTGTCTAAAAGGCGAGAGTCTACTGGCAGACTCATTGTGGTCCTGAGGATAGATTCATTTCTAGTTTAGGCCAATTCTCCAGTTAGGTTGACATGATATTATCAAGGCCAAGGTTGCAGAGACTGATTCTCCACCAAGATCAGTCAACTTCAGGAAGAGAAAACTTTAGAAATGTCTAAGCACTATACCCACAAGTGCTCACCCTCTTCCTTGTCGGTGCTTATCACACGGAATCAGGAAAGAACCTACTCACTCTTGCTAGAAAATCGATTCCATGTGTGCACCTTACAGAGGGCAACACCCATCTTGCTACCTAGTGTATCATCATTCTTCTCCTGTCTCCTGATGCCTATATGTATATTACTACTGGATATCACTATGGCCCCAGTGTAGGAGTGGTTACCTAAGTCATTTCTGGACTTTGCTATTTATCACATCTTCGAACATTAATGGGGGACAAGGGAAGACCAAATGTGACTGAGATTCTAAGACTGTACTCATTACTACATTAACATAGGGTTGTTCAGACCTGTTAATAAGTGCCAAGGTGGATGGATTAAATTCTTTCCCTGTTCTATTTCTTTTGGAAACTTTGCCTTCATTAGGAGGGTGGTGAGGATGTTTGCTTTGGTAAACAGTGTGTATGTGTCAGTGCGTATTTTGAAATTTATTATCATGACTCGTAGTCATTTCAGTATTAGTATTTTGCATGGAGTCTTCAGGAGTGAAGGTGGGGAAGGCGGTGTGTGGTGAAAACAGAAAGTATTACTAACATATGGGGCTTTTAACTCCTAAAGTAGCTTCCTTAAATTTTGAATTTGTCAAGCGTTTTTCAGTTTGTCAGGTTCTTAATCTATTATGCCCATTATGGTCCTTGAGCAGTCATGATGAAGGACACCAATCATAGCTTCAGTTACTCATGTGTGCATAATGCTAGAACCTTCCCTACCTTTAAGACGGATGCGACCACATGAACAGATTCGTTGTACGGGTTCACTTTGACCCCAGAATTGAGTTTGTCCTTGAGGATTCTGCAGGATTTTATATTGGCTGATTTGCTGAAGATGCCTTCTGTGAGTGGCCCTCTTCGATTAAGAAAGGAAAGCATACCCTGTAGGAAGAAAAGAAAAGTATATGGCATCTCATATCCACAAACGCAGAGCACAAGCTTGCCTCCGTTTTGAAAGAGGAGGGGAATGTAATGGTACACTGTTTTAGAGCAGGAAGGACGAAAGTCAATTTAGATTGGTTTTTTTTTCAGTGTCTCTCTCTATACTTTCTACCCAAATATCCATTTTACAGTCATACACTGAAACATTTTAAACACTTCTTTTAATCAGATTTTCCTTTCCATTGAGTTTACACTTTTAAGTCAAACTTCTCTGCTTCAAGGCCTTTGCGGAATCACCGTCTGTTTCCTACTTTACCATTCTTTTCTCATTATTCCCTTACATAGATGCTCTTCCCCAAGTAGGGAAGTCGATTTAGGAAATACTCATTTCCTAAATGTTTATTTCTCTTTAAGTGCCTGTATACTCCATTCCTACTTGTTCTATTTCCTTCCCTCTTTTAAAGTCAGGCTCAAAAACTCTCTTGTCCTTCTCTGATTACCCTCCCTTCTCATGAGTCTTTCATTGTCTTTTGCTCTATGTTCATGTCCTCTCCCTGCTGTGTAGAAAGTTAATGAGGGCTGCACTCAGGGAATCCAACGGATCTGAAGTCTATTATGCTACGTATCTATTGTGTGAGCTGGGGCACATACATACTGTACTGAGGCTTTTCTGATTCGTTTGGGAAGTGCGGAGGATGATAATCCTAGCTAGCCCCTAAATTTGCTGTGATGCAAGGAACTGGGGGAGTAGCTAGCAGGTAACATGCTAGCTAATATGATACATTTCTTCATGTCTAGCAGAACGTTCCCTCCATCCCGTACCGTGCTTGCAGAGACACCGAATACTCAGTGAATGTCAACACTGACAATTCACTATAGCAGTTTGAGATAACACAGGCCAAACTCTGGGGCTTTCATGTGACATACTCTGTTAGGATTAACAGATTCTTATTTGCCAGAGGATGAGTCTATGCTCGTGTCAGATGTTTGCAGTTGTTAGACTGAGTAGACTCCGCTGAAGGAGACTTGAGACTAATGTGAGTTCAGGAAGGCAATGAAGGGAGACTGTGAAGCTGAGCTGGACTCTCAGAGACTCACATACACAGCGTCCAGTTTGACTGATCTGAACAGGCCTCCGTGGGTCTTTGTGGAAACAAGACACAAGTGGAATGGACAACAATGTCTTTTCCTGTTGTATTTGCCTCATGACTCTGCTGGACCTAAATCAGATTCTGTTCTTTGCAATAACAGTAACAGAGCTTCTCAGCCAAAGCCAGGGGCTGTCTAATGACTTCTCCATTTGGGGATAGATTTGGTTGAGGACGCTTGGCCTCTCAGAGTTTCCCCTCCTCAGGAGGGCTATAGAAGACCAAAATGAGATGACCTACCAGAATTGGGAAGGCCAGGTTGTCTTTATCACACACATCCGTGAGGGAAACTCCAAAGAGCTGTCCTGGCTTTGCGGAAGGTGGGGCTGTGCCCTGGTTGTCCTGGCAAGTGCTGCAACCCCGACAAAAGGCCCTGTCTCCGAAAGAACGGCTTTTCACTGTCTTCTGGCCGGAGTCTAAGGAAGAAGTGAGAGTACTAGTAGTAGTAGTTGTTGTTTAATACGCTGAACCTTCTTTTTCCTTCTTTTTTTTTTTTAAAGATTTTATTTATTTTTTGACAGAGAGAGAGAGACAGCGAGAGAGGGAACACAAGCAGGGGGAGGGGGAGAGGGAGAAGCAGGCTTCCCTCGGAGCAGGGAGCCCGATGCGGGGCTCGATCCCAGGACCCCGGGATCATGACCTGAGCTGAAGGCAGACGCTTAACGACTGAGCCACCCACGTGCCCCAGACTCATCTTAATTCCTGATGACTTGTATTTTCCTAAAGGTTTCCTCAAAGCAATGTGGTAAGCATCATAAAACCAAGAAATGTCAAAAATATGTAGGGATTGATGATACGTGTCTCCAGGTTCTGAATCGAAAGTCTACCTTCTAAGGTGGACTGCTGCCAGTTAGCTGTGATTAGCTAGGCTCAAATCATACTAGCTCTAGTCTCAGGGGCACTTCTCCTAGTCCTATTAATGGCTTTTTTTGGATTACATCCATCATCTTATTTAATCTACTCAACAATTCTAAGATTTAGACCTTATTTTTATCCACATTTTAGAGATGAATAAACTGATGCTGAGCTAGAATAACTGGCCAAAGATAATATAGCTGGTAAATGGGGGCACAGGACTTTACACTCTGGAGAGGTTGTTTGACATCAAGTCAAGTCCTTTTCTCTCAATGATGCCAGTTCTTTTCAACCTGTTCCAAAGGGCACTGGAATCCTGTGGTGCCTCAAGAGCCCCTGAGCGAAAAGAGGAGGGAGGAGAAGAAAGGCCCCTTGCTCTGGCTTCAACCAGAGCACATCTAATATACATAAATATATACATTATGTTTATATATTTATATAGTATAAGTATTTAATGATATATCATATATATAACTACATACATATGTATGATGTTATATATATATATATATATATATATATATATATATATATATATATAGCACCCGTTTAGAATTTTGTTAGAAAATATTCCCAGACACTGTAGCATACCATGATGAGTCCTAATGCCGTTATGATCTGCACCAGAAACTTCTTGAAGTCAGAGACCTCATCTTATCCTTTCTTTGGTCTCACAACAGTGTGGAACCTCCCTTGACCTGTGAGCCAGCCTTCGGAACAAGGAGCAGATGGAAATCATTGCCCTGGCGATGCTCTGGGCTCCAGAAGAGCGCTGTCTAAGCATCTCCCATGACCCCTGGCAACCTTGCTGTCTGCTTCTCACTAAAGCCAATTAAATGATTCCCGGTACCTGCAGCCTTCTCGCTGTTAGCACGACTCATTGAGTTCTCTCCCAAGAGGGAAGTGATGTCTTCTCCAAATATTCTGAGGCAATTTTCAATGAGAAATGCGACAAGAGAAATCTGTAACACAAAAAGACAAAAATGGGGTGCTGTCTTTCATAGGGCATAGTGATAAATCACATTTTGTATATAGACCTTGGATCTAAGAAAAAATGTGAAAGACTTCCCAGAAAAATTCAGAGTTGAGAGAAATACAGAGAGACCAGGAGCGCCTGGGTGGCTCAGTCAGTTAAGCGTCTGCCTTCGGCTCAGGTCATGATCCCAGGGTGCTGGGATCAGCCCTACATCGGGCTCCCTGCTCAGCGGGAAGCCTGCTTCTCCCTCTCCCACTTCCCTGGCTTGTGTTCCCTCTCTCGCTGTGTCTCTCTCTGTCAAGTAAATAAATAAAAGCTTAAAAAAAAAACAAAAAACAAAAAACATAGAGACCAGAGTTCTCTAAGAAATAACTTCGAAAGAGTGATACTTTCCTGTGTACTTTGGGTACACATTTTAAAATACTGCTCATCAGTGGGCTAAAGTTATAATGCGTGGCCTAGTTTAATAGCTAACATTTTGGGATCAGTGGTGACGTCTTTAAGCCTAGGATACATTTCGGGGCGCCTCAGTTGAGCGTCTGACTCTTGATTTCGGCTCAGATCACGATCTCATGGTGGTGAGATCCAGCCCCACTTGGAGCCAACTTTGGGCTCCGTGCTCAGCGGGGAATCGGCTTGGGCTTCTCCCTCTCCCTCTCCCTCTCCCTCTTCTTCTGCCCCTGCCCCGCTCACGCTCTCTCTTTCCCTCTCTCAAATAAATACATATCAAAAGATAAATAAAACTAGGATCATTTTCAAAGTAGCCTACCTTAGTAAAGTTTACTTAGTTTTTGTTTTTACATTTTGTTTCCAGTTTTATTGAGCTGTAACTGATGTATAACATCTTATTAAACTTTATAAAGTATGAACAAAAACTTAAGAAAACCATTTCTTAACTGAAGAAGTATCTCAAAGTTGGGAAGCAGAGATTTTTGTGGGGTTGTGAGGGAAAACCCACACAGCTGGAGAGAAAACGTATCTGTCTGTCTAACTTCAGTCCCTTCTCATGCATTGCTTTGCCTCATGCTGGCTCTCTGTGTGCGCTTGGGGAAGACCTGTCATCTTGTTAGGATGTTCTGGAATCTTTTGCTAGTTTCCGTATGACGTAGCAGAGGTGAAATAGTAGCCGAGTACTTTTCTAGATGAGCCACAATTTGCAGAGGAAAGCCAATGTGTTTGGAGCCATGGGAGCTCATATTGCCCAAGCCACCTAGGATGCGCCAGTCATGAGCAGAGGAGCTGACTGTTGTCGCCATTGTGTAGCGAGGAAACCATGGCTTTACCCAAGGTTACAAGTCCCTCAGGGATTAGGCTGAGAGTTGAACCCTGACTGGTAAAGCTCCAAAGCCCAGGTTCTTTTCTATCGTATCACACGACTCTTCTGTCTCTCGTTTAGTCAGTCTAGTGTTTAGTCTCCTGGAGGGGGAAGAAGTGACTCGACTGCTCCGAGTTTCCCATTTAACGACACCCCTTCCCAGACCCCACCAGAGTAGGATAAAGAACTCTGCCACTCCACAGGGGCCTAATGAAAATGTGCACTTCACAAAGTTCCATCCGTCAGAGTTACTACTGCACATGTCCGGTTCAAAGTAGGGATTCTACCCCTGGGGGACAAAAATGAGAGCTCTCATTACCTTTTTTATCAAGTTGTCTTCCAATTCCAAGCTGCCGGAATTAGGTGGGCAAAGAAGGCTTGGGGTTATACACGCTGATAAATTATAAGCTGTCATCTGATTGGATGAGGAATGTTGCTCAATGTTGTATAACACTCCAAAAAGGTATCGCAAGAGAACCACATTTGCTCTTGGCAGCTGGGCTAAAAGCCTAAGGTCAGAAAAATACACTTTTAAATTAGGCAAGTGATTCCACTTAGGAGGTTGGAAATACAGAGACAGGGAACAGGATACATCCTTGTATATCTAGCACACAACCTGCCGTAGCAGAGTTCCAGGCATGAATGTATACAAAATTGTTGCACTGAATTCAGTTCCTGAGCCAGATAAACACTTCTCTGGTTAGTTAAATGTTTCACAGACTCTTAAGGTCATAACCCTGGCAGTCGATGCTCTTGCATCTGTCTTGGACCAGGGGATTTCGTCGACCAGTTTCATGGATCCAGAAGGTGTAAAACGGCCAAGGATTCCACATTAATAACATCAGGAGAAGAACAATAAGAGCCCTAAAGCGTGCCTCTATTCTGAAGCTGACCCCCATGGGTGTGAAGAATTGAAACTCTTTGGCATCGGTCATGATTTTAGTGGGCAAAGCTGCAAAACGTAAGCCAATGTTCTCCTAATAGTATGTTGGCTGTATTTCGGAGATGTGACCAGAGTAGAGTAGTTATTGCTTCATTACCTCTGGGCTGCAGTTATCTTCTCCTCTTCGTTCCCTTGATCAATAACACTGAGCCATTTGTCATAGAGATCGGTTAACAATACACTTCCTGGGATATTTCTAAGAAAATCCTTATGGAGATAAAAAATATGTATATATATTATAGAAAATATGTATTGGAAATATTACAGAGAAAATATGTAGTTAAAAAATTCAGTTCAGCCCCCACTTCCTTCACAGATTGCCAAACTGTGACCCACACGGAGCTCGCCTCTGACTCTCCGTTGACTGGCACACGCAGGGGCAGGTGCTTGGATTTTCTCCCGCTAAAACTTAGAGGCAGAAAAGCAGAGCTTAGGCTGTGGTGGAAATGAACATAAAGCTCCCTTCTATCATCTGGAACTTATTTTTTGTGTGTGCTTTTTTTGCAAAGTACCACAAACTGACAGGGTCTGGCTATAGAGCATCCTAAATCCTATTAGCTTCTTGGACAGAAACACACATACCCCTGTTGCTTGTTTTAAACACAGTGCTAGCTCTTAATTCTAGCAAGAAAAGTTCTGAAACAGTCAAAACACAAACAGGTGGGCTCTTGCACACATATTAGGAAAGAACTAGGTCTTCTCACTCGGGGTATGTGTGCTCCCTGGAAGAAAGCTTCTCTCATAATTGCTTCATTCTTCCTTTTCTTAGCTGTCTAAAAGGCGAGAGTCTACTGGCAGACTCACTGTGGTCCTGAGGATAGATTCATTTCTAGTTTAGGCCAATTCTCCAGTTAGGTTGACATGATATTATCAAGGCCAAGGTTGCAGAGACTGATTCTCCACCAAGATCAGTCAACTTCAGGAAGAGAAAACTTTAGAAATGTCTAAGCACTATACCCACAAGTGCTCACCCTCTTCCTTGTCGGTGCTTATCACACGGAATCAGGAAAGAACCTACTCACTCTTGCTAGAAAATCGATTCCATGTGTGCACCTTACAGAGGGCAACACCCATCTTGCTACCTAGTGTATCATCATTCTTCTCCTGTCTCCTGATGCCTATATGTATATTACTACTGGATATCACTATGGCCCCAGTGTAGGAGTGGTTACCTAAGTCATTTCTGGACTTTGCTATTTATCACATCTTCGAACATTAATGGGGGACAAGGGAAGACCAAATGTGACTGAGATTCTAAGACTGTACTCATTACTACATTAACATAGGGTTGTTCAGACCTGTTAATAAGTGCCAAGGTGGATGGATTAAATTCTTTCCCTGTTCTATTTCTTTTGGAAACTTTGCCTTCATTAGGAGGGTGGTGAGGATGTTTGCTTTGGTAAACAGTGTGTATGTGTCAGTGCGTATTTTGAAATTTATTATCATGACTCGTAGTCATTTCAGTATTAGTATTTTGCATGGAGTCTTCAGGAGTGAAGGTGGGGAAGGCGGTGTGTGGTGAAAACAGAAAGTATTACTAACATATGGGGCTTTTAACTCCTAAAGTAGCTTCCTTAAATTTTGAATTTGTCAAGCGTTTTTCAGTTTGTCAGGTTCTTAATCTATTATGCCCATTATGGTCCTTGAGCAGTCATGATGAAGGACACCAATCATAGCTTCAGTTACTCATGTGTGCATAATGCTAGAACCTTCCCTACCTTTAAGACGGATGCGACCACATGAACAGATTCGTTGTACGGGTTCACTTTGACCCCAGAATTGAGTTTGTCCTTGAGGATTCTGCAGGATTTTATATTGGCTGATTTGCTGAAGATGCCTTCTGTGAGTGGCCCTCTTCGATTAAGAAAGGAAAGCATACCCTGTAGGAAGAAAAGAAAAGTATATGGCATCTCATATCCACAAACGCAGAGCACAAGCTTGCCTCCGTTTTGAAAGAGGAGGGGAATGTAATGGCACACTGTTTTAGAGCAGGAAGGACGAAAGTCAATTTAGATTGGTTTTTTTTCAGTGTCTCTCTCTATACTTTCTACCCAAATATCCATTTTACAGTCATACACTGAAACATTTTAAACACTTCTTTTAATCAGATTTTCCTTTCCATTGAGTTTACACTTTTAAGTCAAACTTCTCTGCTTCAAGGCCTTTGCGGAATCACCGTCTGTTTCCTACTTTACCATTCTTTTCTCATTATTCCCTTACATAGATGCTCTTCCCCAAGTAGGGAAGTCGATTTAGGAAATACTCATTTCCCATTTGTTTATTTCTCTTTAAGTGCCTGTATACTCCATTCCTACTTGTTCTATTTCCTTCCCTCTTACAAAGTCAGGCTCAAAAACTCTCTTGTCCTTCTCTGATTACCCTCCATTCTCATGAGTCTTTCATTGTCTTTTGCTCTATGTTCATGTCCTCTCCCTGCTGTGTAGAAAGTTAAGGAGGGCTGCACTCAGGGAATCCAACGGATCTGAAGTCTATTATGCTACGTATCTATTGTGTGAGCTGGGGCACATACATACTGTACTGAGGTTTTCTGATTCGTTTGGGAAGTGCGGAGGATGATAATCCTAGCTAGCCCCTAAATTTGCTGTGATGCAAGGAACTGGGGGAGTAGCTAGCAGGTAACATGCTAGCTAATATGATACATTTCTTCATGTCTAGCAGAACGTTCCCTCCATCCCGTACCGTGCTTGCAGAGACACCGAATACTCAGTGAATGTCAACACTGACAATTCACTATAGCAGTTTGAGATAACACAGGGCAAACTCTGCGGCTTTCATGTGACATACTCTGTTAGGATTAACAGATTCTTATTTGCCAGAGGATGAGTCTATGCTCGTGTCAGATGTTTGCAGTTGTTAGACTGAGTAGACTCCGCTGAAGGAGACTTGAGACTAATGTGAGTTCAGGAAGGCAATGAAGGGAGAGTGTGAAGCTGAGCTGGACTCTCAGAGACTCACATACACAGCGTCCAGTTTGACTGATCTGAACAGGCCTCCGTGGGTCTTTGTGGAAACAAGACACAAGTGGAATGGACAACAATGTCTTTTCCTGTTGTATTTGCCTCATGACTCTGCTGGACCTAAATCAGATTCTGTTCTTTGCAATAACAGTAACAGAGCTTCTCAGCCAAAGCCAGGGCCTGTCTAATGACTTCTCCATTTGGGGATAGATTTGGTTGAGGA
Source organism: Halichoerus grypus (assembly GCF_964656455.1). Lineage (NCBI taxonomy): Eukaryota > Metazoa > Chordata > Mammalia > Carnivora > Phocidae > Halichoerus > Halichoerus grypus. The sequence continues at coordinate 101,689,202 of NC_135714.1, forward strand.
CGCTTGGCCTCTCAGAGTTTCCCCTCCTCAGGAGGGCTATAGAAGACCAAAATGAGATGACCTACCAGAATTGGGAAGGCCAGGTTGTCTTTATCACACACATCCGTGAGGGAAACTCCAAAGAGCTGTCCTGGCTTTGCGGAAGGTGGGGCTGTGCCCTGGTGGTCCTGGCAAGTGCTGCAACCCCGACCAAAGGCCCTGTCTCCGAAAGAACGGCTTTTCACTCTCTTCTGGCCGGAGTCTAAGGAAGAAGTGAGAGTACTAGTAGTAGTAGTTGTTGTTTAATACGCTGAACCTTCTTTTTCCTTCTTTTTTTTTTTTTTAAAGATTTTATTTATTTTTTGACAGAGAGAGAGAGACAGCGAGAGAGGGAACACAAGCAGGGGGAGGGGGAGAGGGAGAAGCAGGCTTCCCTCGGAGCAGGGAGCCCGATGCGGGGCTCGATCCCAGGACCCCGGGATCATGACCTGAGCTGAAGGCAGACGCTTAACGACTGAGCCACCCAGGTGCCCTAGACTCATCTTAATTCCTGATGACTTGTATTTTCCTAAAGGTTTCCTCAAAGCAATGTGGTAAGCATCATAAAACCAAGAAATGTCAAAAACATGTAGGGATTGATGATACGTGTCTCCAGGTTCTGAATCGAAAGTCTACCTTCTAAGGTGGACTGCTGCCAGTTAGCTGTGATTAGCTAGGCTCAAATCATACTAGCTCTAGTCTCAGGGGCCCTTCTCCTAGTCCTATTAATGGCTTTTTTTGGATTACATCCATCATCTTATTTAATCTACACAACAATTCTAAGATTTAGACCTTATTTTTATCCACATTTTAGAGATGAATAAACTGATGCTGAGCTAAAATAACTGGCCAAAGATAATATAGCTGGTAAATGGGGGCACAGGACTTTACACTCTGGAGAGGTTGTTTGACATCAAGTCAAGTCCTTTTCTCTCAATGATGCCAGTTCTTTTCAACCTGTTCCAAAGGGCACTGGAATCCTGTGGTGCCTCAAGAGCCCCTGAGCGAAAAGAGGAGGGAGGAGAAGAAAGGCCCCTTGCTCTGGCTTCAACCAGAGCACATCTAATATACATAAATATATACATTATGTTTATATATTTATATAGTATAAGTATCTAATGATATATCATATATATAACTACATACATATGTATGATGTTATATATATATATATATATATATATATATATATATATATATATATATAGCACCCGTTTAGAATTTTGTTAGAAAATATTCCCAGACACTGTAGCATACCATGATGAGTCCTAATGCCGTTATGATCTGCACCAGAAACTTCTTGAAGTCAGAGACCTCATCTTATCCTTTCTTTGGTCTCACAACAGTGTGCAACCTCCCTTGACCTGTGAGCCAGCCTTCGGAACAAGGAGCAGATGGAAATCATTGCCCTGGCGATGCTCTGGGCTCCAGAAGAGCGCTGTCTAAGCATCTCCCATGACCCCTGGCAACCTTGCTGTCTGCTTCTCACTAAAACCAATTAAATGATTCCCGGTACCTGCAGCCTTCTCGCTGTTAGCACGACTCATTGAGTTCTCTCCCAAGAGGGAAGTGATGTCTTCTCCAAATATTCTGAGGCAATTTTCAATGAGAAATGCGACAAGAGAAATCTGTAACACAAAAAGACAAAAATGGGGTGCTGTCTTTCATAGGGCATAGTGATAAATCACATTTTGTATATAGACCTTGGATCTAAGAAAAAATGTGAAAGACTTCCCAGAAAAATTCAGAGTTGAGAAAAATACAGAGAGACCAGGAGCGCCTGGGTGGCTCAGTCAGTTAAGCGTCTGCCTTCGGCTCAGGTCATGATCCCAGGGTGCTGGGATCAGCCCTACATCGGGCTCCCTGCTCAGCGGGAAGCATGCTTCTCCCTCTCCCACTCCCCGGCTTGTGTTCCCTCTCTCGCTGTGTCTCTCTCTGTCAAGTAAATAAATAAAAGCTTAAAAAAAAACAAAAAACAAAAAACATAGAGACCAGAGTTCTCTAAGAAATAACTTCGAAAGAGTGATACTTTCCTGTGTACTTTGGGTACACATTTTAAAATACTGCTCATCAGTGGGCTAAAGTTATAATGCGTGGCCTAGTTTAATAGCTAACATTTTGGGATCAGTGGTGACGTCTTGAAGCCTAGGATACGTTTCGGGGCCCCTCAGTTGAGCGTCTGACTCTTGATTTCGGCTCAGATCACGATCTCATGGTGGTGAGATCCAGCCCCACATGGAGCCAACTTTGGGCTCCGTGCTCAGCGGGGAATCGGCTTGGGCTTCTCCCTCTCCCTCTCCCTCTCCCTCTTCTTCTGCCCCTGCCCCGCTCACGCTCTCTCTTTCCCTCTCTCAAATAAATACATATCAAAAGATAAATAAAACTAGGATCATTTTCAAAGTAGCCTACCTTAGTAAAGTTTACTTAGTTTTTGTTTTTACATTTTGTTTCCAGTTTTATTGAGCTGTAACTGATGTATAACATCTTATTAAACTTTATAAAGTATGAACAAAAACTTAAGAAAACCATTTCTTAACTGAAGAAGTATCTCAAAGTTGGGAAGCAGAGATTTTTGTGGGGTTGTGAGGGAAAACCCACACAGCTGGAGAGAAAACGTATCTGTCTGTCTAACTTCAGTCCCTTCTCATGCATTGCTCTGCCTCATGCTGGCTCTCTGTGTGCGCTTGGGGAAGACCTGTCATCTTGTTAGGATGTTCTGGAATCTTTTGCTAGTTTCCGTATGACGTAGCAAAGGTGAAATAGTAGCCGAGTACTTTTCTAGATGAGCCACAATTTGCAGAGGAAAGCCAATGTGTTTGGAGCCATGGGAGCTCATATTGCCCAAGCCAACTAGGATGCGCCAGTCATGAGCAGAGGAGCTGACTGTTGTCGCCATTGTGTAGCGAGGAAACCATGGCTTTACCCAAGGTTACAAGTCCCTCAGGGATTAGGCTGAGAGTTGAACCCTGACTGGTAAAGCTCCAAAGCCCAGGTTCTTTTCTATCGTATCACACGACTCGTCTGTCTCTCGTTTAGTCAGTCTAGTGTTTAGTCTCCTGGAGGGGGAAGAAGTGACTCGACTGCTCCGAGTTTCCCGTTTAACGACACCCCTTCCCAGACCCCAGCAGAGTAGGATAAAGAACTCTGCCACTCCACAGGGGCCTAATGAAAATGTGCACTCCAGAAAGTTCCATCCGTCAGAGTTACTACTGCACATGTCTGGTTCAAAGTAGGGATTCTACCCCTGGGGGACAATAATGAGAGCTCTCATTACCTTTTTTATCAAGTTGTCTTTCAATTCCAAGCTGCCGGAATTAGGTGCGCAAAGAAGGCTTGGGGTTATACACGCTGATAAATTATAAGCTGTCATCTGATTGGATGAGGAATGTTGCTCAATGTTGTATAACACTCCAAAAAGGTATCGCAAGAGAACAACATTTGCTCTTGGCAGCTGGGCTAAAAGCCTAAGGTCAGAAAAATACACTTTTAAATTAGGCAAGGGATTCCACTTAGGAGGTTGGAAATACAGAGACAGGGAACAGGATACATCCTTGTGTATCTAGCACACAACCCGCCGTAGCAGAGTTCCAGGCATGAATGTATACAAAATTGTTGCACTGAATTCAGTTCCTGAGCTAGACAAAAACTTCTCTGGTTAGTTAAATGTTTGACAAACTCTTAAGGTCATAACCCTGGCAGTCGATGCTCTTGCATCTGTCTTGGACCAGGGGATGTCGTCTACCAGTTTCATGGATCCAGAAGGTGTAAAACGGCCAAGGATTCCACATTAATAACATCAGGAGAAGAACAATAAGAGCCCTAAAGCTTGCCTCTATTCTGAAGCTGACCCCCATGGGAGTGAAGAATTGAAACTCTTTGGCATCGGTCATGATATTAGTGGGTAAAGCTGCAAAACGTAAGCCAATATTATCCTAATAGTATGATGGCTGTATTTTGGAGATGTGACCAGAGTAGAGTAATTATTGCATCATTACCTCTGGGCTGCAGTTATCTTCTCTTCATTCCCTTGATCAATAACACCGAGCCATTTGTCATAGATATCGGATAACAATATACTTCCTGGGATATTTCTCAGGAAATCCTTATGGAGATAATAAAAATGTATATATATTATAGAAAGTATGTATTGGGAATGTTACAGAGAAAGTATGTAGTTAAAAAATTCAGTTCAGCCCACACTTCCTTCACAGATGCCCAAACTGTGACCCACACGGAGCTCGCCTCTGACTCTCCATTGATTTGCACATGCGGGAGCAGGTGCTTGGATTTTCTACCACTAAAACTTAGAGGCATAAAAGCAGAGCTTAGGCTGTGGTGGAAATGAACATAAAGCTCCCTTCTATCATCTGGTACTTAATTTTTGTGTGTGCTTTTTTTGCAAAGTACCACAAACTGACAGGGTCTGGCCATAGACCATCCTAAATCCTATTAGCTTCTTGGACAGAAACACACATACCCATGTTGCTTGTTTTAAACACAGTGCTAGCTCTTAATTCTAGCAAGAAAAGTTCTGAAACAATCAAAACACAAACAGGTGGGCTCTTGCACACATATTAGGAAAGAACTAGTTCTTCTCACTCGGGGTATGTGCGCTCCCTGGAAGAAAGCTACTCTCATAATTGCTTCATTCTTCCTTTTCTTAGCTGTCTAAAAGGCGAGAGTCTACTGGCAGACTCACTGTGGTCCTGAGGATAGATTCATTTCTAGTTTAGGCCAATTCTCCAGTTAGTTTGACATGATATTATCAAGGCCAAGGTAGCAGAGACTGATTCTCCACCAAGATCAGTCAACTTCAGGAAGAGAAAACTTTAGAAATGTCTAAGCACTATACCCACAAGTGCTCACCCTCTTCCTAGTCGGTGCTTATCACACGGAATCAGGAAAGAACCTACTCACTCTTGCTAGAAAATCGATTCCATGTGTGCACCTTACAGAGGGCAACACTCATCTTGCTACCTAGTGTATCATCATTCTTCTCCTGTCTCCTGAGGCCTATATGTATATTACTACTGGATATCACTATGGCCCCAGTATAAGAGTGGTTGCCTAAGTCATTTCTGGACTTTGCTATTTATCACATCTTCGAACATTAATGGGGGACAAGGAAAGACCAAACGTGACAGATTCTAAGACTGCAGTCATTACTACATTAGCATAGGGTTGTTCAGAGCTGTTAATAAGTGCAAAAGTATATGGATTAAATTCTTCCTCTGTTCTACTTCTTTTGGAATCTTTGCCTTCATTACGAGGGTGGTGAGGATATTTGCTTTGGTAAACAGTGTGTATGTGGCAGTGCATATTTTGAAATTTTTTTCATGACTCGTAGTCATTTCAGTATTAGTATTTTGCATGGAGTCTTCCGGAGTGAAGTTGGAGAGGATGGTGTGTGATGAAAACAGAATGTATTTCTAACATATAGGGCTTTTAACTCCTAAAGTAGCTTCCTTAAATTTTGATTTTGTCAAGCGTTTTTCAGTTTGTCAGGTTCTTAATCTATTATGTCCATTATGGTTCTTGAGCAGTCATGATGAAGGACACCAATCATAGCTTCAGTTACTCATGTGTGCATAATGCTAGAACCTTCCCTACCTTTAAGACGGATGCGACCACAAGAACAGATTCTCTGTACAGGTTCACTTTGACCCCAGAATTTAGTTTATCCTTTAGATCTCTGCATGATATTATATTGGCTGATTTGCTGAAGATGCCTTCTGTGAGTGGCTCTTTTTGATTAATAAAGGAAAGCATACCCTGTAGGAAGAAAAGAAAAGTATATGGCATCTCATATCCACAAACGCAGAGCACAAGCTTGTCTTCGTTTTGAAAGAGAAGGGGAATGTAATGGTACACTGTTTTAGAGCGGTAAGGACGAAAGTCTATTTAGATTGGTTTTTTTTTTCAGTGTCTCTCTCTATACTTCCTACCCAAATATCCATTTTACAGTCATACACTGAAACATTTTTAACACTTCTTTTAGTCATATTTTCCTTTCCATTGAGTTTACAGTTTTAAGTCAAATATTTCTGTTTCAAGGCCTTTGTGGAATCACCGTCTGTTTCCTACTTTACCATTCTTTTCTCATTATTCCCTTACATAGATGCTCTTCCCCAAGTAGGGAAGTCGATTTAGGAAATACTCATTTCCTAAATGTTTATTTCTCTTTAAGTGCCTGTATACTCCATTCCTACTTGTTCTATTTCCTTCCCTCTTTTAAAGTCAGGCTCAAAAACTCTCTTGTCCTTCTCTGATTACCCTCCCTTCTCATGAGTCTTTCATTGTCTTTTGCTCTATCTTCATGTCCTCTCCCTGCTGTGTAGAAAGTTAATGAGGGCTGCACTCAGGGAATCCAACGGATCTGAAGTCTATTATGCTACGTATCTATTGTGTGAGCTGGGGCACATACATACTGTACTGAGGCTTTTCTGACTCGTTTGGGAAGTGCGGAGGATGATAATCCTAGCTAGCCCCTAAATTTGCTGTGATGCAAGGAACTGGGGGAGTAGCTAGCAGGTAACATGCTACCTAATATGATACATTTCTTCATGTCTAGCAGAACGTTCCCTCCATCCCGTACCGTGCTTGCAGAGACACCGAATACTCAGTGAATGTCAACACTGACAATTCACTACAGCAGTTTGAGATAACACAGGCCAAATTCTGGGGCTTTCATGTGACATATTCTGTTAGGATTAACAGATTCTTATTTGCCAGAGGATGAATCTAGGCTCGTGTTAGATGTTTGCAGTTGTTAGACTGAGTAGACTCCGCTGAAGGAGACTTGAGACTAATGTGAGTTCAGGAAGGCAATGAAGGGAGACTGTGAAGATGAGCTGGACTCTCAGAGACTCACATACACAGAGTCCAGTTTGACTGATCTGAACAGGACTCCGTGGGTCTTTGTGGAAACAAGAGACAAGTGGAATGGACAACAATGTCTTTTCCTGTTGCATTTGCCTCATGACTCTGCAGGACTTAAATCAGATTCTCTTCTTTGAAATAACAGTAACAGAGCTTCTCAGCCAAAGCCAGTGGCTGTCCAATGACTTCTCTATTTGGGGATAGATTTGGATGAGGACGCTTGGCCTCTCAAGATTCCCATCCTCAGGTGGGCTATAGAAGACCAAAATGAGATGACCTACCAGAATTGGGAAGGCCAGGTTGTCTATATAACACACATCCGTGAGGGAAACTCCAAAGAGCTGTCCCGGCATTGCAGATGGTGGGGCTGTGCCCTGGTTGTCCTGGCAAGTGCTGCAACCCCAACAAAAGGCCCTGTCTCCGAAATAACTGCTTTTCACTGTCTTCCAGTCGGAGTCTAAGGATGAAATGAGAGTATTAGTAGTAGTAGTGGTTGTTTAATATGCTGAACCTTCTTTTTCCTTTTTTTTTTTTTTTTAAGATTTTGTTTATTTTTTGACAGAGAGAGAGAGAGACAGCAAGAGAGGGAACACAAGCAGGGGGAGTGGGAGAGGGAGAAGCAGGCTTCCCTCGGAGCAGGGAGCCCGATGCGGGGCTCGATCCCAGGACCCCGGGATCATGACCTGAGCTGAAGGCAGACGCTTAACGACTGAGCCACCCAGGTGCCCCAGACTCATCTTAATTCCTGATGACTTGTATTTTCCTAAAGGTTTCCTCAAAGCAATGTGGTAAGCATCATAAAACCAAGAAATGTCAAAAACATGTAGGGATTGATGATACGTGTCTCCAGGTTCTGAATCGAAAGTCTACCTTCTAAGGTGGACTGCTGCCAGTTAGCTGTGATTAGCTAGGCTCAAATCATACTAGCTCTAGTCTCAGGGGCACTTCTCTTAGTCCTATTAATGGCTTTTTTTGGATTACATCCATCATCTTATTTAATCTACACAAGAATTCTAAGATTTAGTCCTTATTTTTATCCACATTTTAGAGATGAATAAACTGATGCTGAGCTAGAATAACTGGCCAAAGATAATATAGCTGGTAAATGGGGGCACAGGAATTTACACTCTGGAAAGGTTGTTTGACATCAAGTTAAGTCCTTTTTTCTCAGTGATGCCAGTTCTTTTCAACCCGTTTCAAAGGGCACTGGAATCCTGTGGTGCCTCAAGAGCCCCTGAGTGAAAAGAGGAGGGAGGAGAAGAAAGGCCCCTTGCTCTGGCTTCAACCAGAGCACATCTGATATACATAAATATATACATTATGTTTATATATTTATATAGTATAAGTATCTAATTATATATTATAATTATAACTACATACATATGTAGTTATATATGTGTGTGTGTATATATATATATATATATATATATAGCACCCATTTAGATATTTGTGACAATAAATTCCCAAACACTGTAGCATACCATGATGATTCCTAATGCCATTGTGATCTACATTAGAATCTTCTTGAAGTCAGAGACCTCATCTTATCCTTTCTTTGCTCTGACAACAGTGTGGAACCTCCCTTGACCTGTGTGCCAACCTTCGGAAGAAGGAGCAGATGGAAATCACTGCCCTGGCGATGCTTGGGGCTCCAGAAGAGCGCTGTCTAAGCATCTCCCATGACCCCTGGCAACCTTGCTGTCTGCTTCTCACTAAAGCCAATTAAATGATTCCCGGTACCTGCAGCCTTCTCGCTGTTAGCACGACTCATTGAGTTCTCTCCCAAGAGGGAAGTGATGTCTTCTCCAAATATTCTGAGGCAATTTTCAAGGAGAATTTGGACAAGAGATATCTGTAACACAAAAAGACAAAAATGGGGTGCTCTTTTTCATAGGGCATAGTTATAAATCACATTTTGTATATAGACCTTGGATCTAAGAAAAAATGTGAAAGACTTCCCAGAAAAATTCAGAGTTGAGAAAAATACGTAGAAACCTGGGGCGCCTGGGTGGCTCAGTCAGTTAAGCGTCTGCCTTCAGCTCAGGTCATGATCCCAGGGTGCTGGGATCAGCCCTACATCGGGCTCCCTGCTCAGCAGGAAGCCTGCTTCTCCCTCTCCCACTCCCCTGGCTTGTGTTCCCTCTCTCGCTGTGTCTCTCTCTGTTAAGTAAATAAATAAAAGCTTAAAAAAAACCAAAAAAACAAAAAACTTAGAGACCAGAGTTCTCTAAGAAATAACTTAGAAGGAGTGATACTTTCCCGTGTACTTTGGGTACACATTTTAAAATACTGCACATCAGTGGGCTAAAGTTATAATGCATGGCCTAGTTTAATAGCTAACATTTTGGGAACAGTGGTTACGTCTTGAAGCCTAGGATACATTTCGGGGCCCCTCAGTTGAGCGTCTGACTCTTGATTTCGGCTCAGATCACGATCTCATGGTGGTGAGATCCAGCCCCACACGGAGCCAACTTTGGGCTCCGTGCTCAGCGGGAAATTGGCTTGGCTTCTCCCTATCCCTCTTCTTCTGCCCCTGCCCCGCTCACACTCTCTCTTTCCCTCTCTCAAATAAATACATATTAAAAAATAAATAAAACTAGGATCATTTTCAAAGTAGCCTACCTTAGTAAAGTTTACTTAGTTTTTGTTTTTAAATTTTGTTTCCAGTTTTATTGAGCTGTAACTGATGTTGAACATCCTATTAAACTTTATAAAGTATGAACAAAAACTTAAGAAAACCATTTCTTAAATGAAGAAGTATCTTAAAGTTGGGAAGCAGAGATTTTTGTGGGGTTGTGAGGGAAAACCCTCACAGCTGGAGAGAAAACATATCTGTCTGTCTAACTTCAGTCACTTCTCATGCATTGCTTTGCCTAATGCTGGCTCTCTGTGGGAGCTTGGGGAAGACCTGTCATCTTGTTAGGATGTTCAGGAATCTTTTCCTAGTTTCCGTATGACGTAGCCGAGGTGAAATAGTAGCCGAGTACTTCACTAGATGAGCCACAATTTGCAGAGGAAAGCCAATGTGTTTGGAGCCATGGGAGCTCATATTGCCCAAGCCACCTAGGATGTGCCAGTCATGACCAGAGGAGCTGACTGTTGTCGCCATTGTGTAGCGAGGAAACCATGGCTTTACCCAAGGTTACAAGTCCCTCAGGGATCAGGCTGAGAGTTGAACCTTGACTGGTAAAGCTCCAAAGCCCAGGTTCTTTTCTATCGTATCACACGACTCTTCTGTCTCTAGTTTAGTCAGTCTAGTGTTTAGTCTCCTGGAGGGGGAAGAAGTGACTCGACTGCTCCGAGTTTCCCGTTTAACGACACCCCTTCCCAGACCCCACCAGAGTAGGATAAAGAACTCTGCCACTCCACAGGGGCCTAATGAAAATGTGCACTTCACAAAGTTCCATCCGTCAGAGTTACTACTGCACATGTCCGGTTCAAAGTAGGGATTCTACCCCCTGGCGGACTAAAATGAGAGCTCTCATTACCTTTTTTATCAAGTTGTCTTCCAATTCCAAGCTGCCGGAATTAGGTGGGCAAAGAAGGTTTGGGGCTATACACACTGATAAATTATAAGCTGTCATCTGATTGGATGAGGAATGTTGCTCAATGTTGTATAACACTCCAAAAAGGTATCGCAAGAGAACAACATTTGCTCTTGGCAGCTGGGCTAAAAGCCTAAGGTCAGAAAAATACACTTTTAAATTAGGCAAGTGATTCCACTTAGGAGGTTGGAAATACAGAGACAGGGAACAGGATACATCCTTGTGTATCTAGCACACAACCTGCCGTAGCAGAGTTCCAGGCATGAATGTATACAAAATTGTTGCACTGAATTCAGTTCCTGAGCCAGATAAACACTTCTCTGGTTAGTTAAATGTTTGACAGACTCTTAAGGTCATAACCCTGGCAGTCGATGCTCTTGCATCTGTCTTGGACCAGGGGATTTCGTCGACCAGTTTCACGTATCCACATCTTGTAAAACGGCCAATGATTCCACATTAATAATATCAGGAGAAGAACAATAACAGCCCTAAAGTGTGCCTCTACTCTAAAGCTCACCCCCATGGCTGTGAAGAATTGAAACTCTTTGGCATCGGTCATGATTTTAGTGGGCAAAGCTGCAAAACGTAAGCCAATGTTCTCCTAATAGTATGTTGGCTGTATTTTGGAGATGTGACCAGAGTAGAGTAATTATTGCATCATTACCTCTGGGCTGCAGTTATCTTCTCTTCGTTCCCTTGATGACTAACACCGAGCCATTTGTCATAGTGATCGGATAAGAGTATAGTTCCTTGGATATTTCTCAGGAAATCCTTATGAAGATAATAAAAATGTATATATATTATAGAAAATATGTATTGGAAATATTACAGAGAAAATATGTAGTTAAAAAATTCAGTTCATCCCCCAATTCCTTCACAGATACCCAAACTGTGACCCACACGGAGCTCGCCTCTGACTCTCCTTTGACTGGCACACGCAGGAGCAGGTGCTTGGATTTTCTCCCGCTAAAATTTAGAGGCATAAAAGCAGAGCTTAGGCTGTGGTGGAAATGAACATAAAGCTCCCTTCTATCATCTGGAACTTATTTTTGTGTGTGCTTTTTTTGCAAAGTACCACAAACTGACAGGGTCTGGCTATAGAGCATCCCAAATCCTATTAGCTTCTTGGACAGAAACACACATACCCATGTTGCTTGTTTTAGACACAGTGCTAGCTCTTAATTCTAGCAAGAAAAGTTCTGAAACAATCAAAACACAAACAGGTGGGCTCTTGCACACATATTAGGAAAGAAGTAGGTCTTCTCACTCGGGGTATGTGTGCTCCCTGGAAGAAAGCTTCTCTCATAATTGCTTCATTCTTCCTTTTCTTAGCTGTCTAAAAGGCGAGAGTCTAATGGCAGACTCACTGTGGTCCTGAGGATAGATTCATTTCTAGTTTAGGCCAATTCTCCAGTTAGTTTGACATGATATAATCAAGGCCAAGGTTGCAGAGTCTGATTCTCCACCAAGATCAGTCAACTTCAGGAAGAGAATACTTTAGAAATGTCTAAGCACTATACCCACAAGTGTTCCCCCTCCTCCTTGTCGGTGCTTATCACACGGAATCAGGAAAGAACCTACTTACTCTTGCTAGAAAATCGATTCCATGTGTGCACCTTACAGAGGGCAGCACTCATCTTGCTACCTAGTGTATCATCATTCTTCTCCTGTCTCCTGATGCCTATATGTATATTACTACTAGATATCACCATGGCCCCAGTGTAGGAGTGGTTACCTAAGTCATTTCTGGACTTTGCTATTTATCACATCTTCGACCATTAATGGGGGACAAGGGAAGACCAAATGTGACTGAGATTCTAAGACTGTAGTCATTACTACATTAACATAGGGTTGTTCAGAGCTGCTAATAAGTGCCAAGTTGGATGGATTAAATTCTCCCCCTGTTCTATTTCTTTTGGAATCTTTGCCTTCATTAGGAGGGTGGCGAGGATATTTGCTTTGGTAAACAGTGTGTATGTGTCAGTGTGTATTTTGAAATTTATTATCATGACTCGTAGTCATTTCAGTATTAGTATTTTGCATGGAGTCTTCAGGAGTGAAGGTGGGGAGGGCGGTGTGTGGTGAAAACAGAAAGTATTACTAACATATGGGGCTTTTAACTCCTAAAGTAGCTTCCTTAAATTTTGAATTTGTCAAGCGTTTTTCAGTTTCTCAGGTTCTTAACCTATTATGCCCATTATGGTTCTTGAGCAGTCATGATGAAGGACACCAATCATAGCTTCAGTTACTCGTGTGGGGATAATGCTAGAACCTTCCCTACCTTTAAGACGGATGCGACCACAAGAAGAGATTCGCTGTACAGGTTCACTTTTACCCCAATATTTAGTTTCTCCTTTAGATCTCTGCATGATATTATATTGGCTGATTTGCTGAAGATGCCTTCTGTGAGTGGCTCTTTTTGATTAATAAAGGAAAGCATACCCTGTAGGAAGAAAAGAAAAGTATATGGCATCTCAAATCCAGAAACGCAGAGCACAAGCTTGTCTTCGTTTTGAAAGAGGAGGGGAATGTATTGGCACACTGTTTTAGAGCGGTAAGGACGAAAGTCTATTTAGATTGGTTTTTTTTCAGTGTCTCTCTCTATAATTTCTACCCAAATATCCATTTTACAGTCATACACTGAAACATTTTTAACACTTCTTTTAGTCATATTTTCCTTTCCATTGAGTTTACACTTTTAAGTCAAACATTTCTGCTTCAAGGCCTTTGCGGAATCACCGTCTGTTTCCTACTTTACCATTCTTTTCTCATTATTCCCTTACATAGATGCTCTTCCCCAAGTAGGGAAGTCGATTTAGGAAATACTCATTTCCCATTTGTTTATTTCTCTTTAAGTGCCTGTATACTCCATTCCTACTTGTTCTATTTCCTTCCCTCTTTAAAGTCAGGCTCAAAAACTCTCTTGTCCTTCTCTAATTACCCTACCTTCTCATGAGTCTTTCATTGTCTTTTGCTCTATTTTCATGTCCTCTCCCTGCTGTGTAGAAAGTTAATGAGGGCTGCACTCAGGGAATCCGACGGATCTAAAGTCTATTATGCTACTTATCTATTGTGTGACCTGGGGCACATACATACTGTACTGAGGCTATTCTGATTCGTTTGGGATGATAATCCTAGCTAGCCCCTAAATTTGCTGTGATGCAAGGAACTGGGGGAGTAGCTAGCAGGTAACATGCTAGCTAATATGATACATTTCTTCATGTCTAGCAGAACGTTCCCTCCATCCCGTACAGTGCTTGCAGAGACACCGAATACTCAGTGAATGTCAACACTGACAATTCACTACAGCAGTTTGAGATAACACAGGCCAAACTCTGGGGCTTTCATGTGACATATTCTGTTAGGATTAACAGATTCCTATTTGCCAGAGGATGAGTCTATCCTCATGTCAGATGTTTGCAGTTGTTAGACTGAGTAGACTCCGCTGAAGGAGACTTGAGACTAATGTGAGTTCAGGAAGGCAATGAAGGGAGAGTGTGAAAATGAGCTGGACTCTCAGAGACTCACATACACAGAGTCCATTTTGACTGATCTGAACAGGCCTCCATGGGTCTTTGTGGAAACAAGACACAAGTGGAATGGACAACAATGTCTTTTCCTGTTGCATTTGCCTCATGATTCTGCACGACCTCAGTCAAATTCTATTCTTTGCAATAACAGTAACAGAGCTTCTCAGGCAAAGCCAGTGGCTGTCTAACGACTTCTCCATTTGGGAGTAGATTTGGATGAGGACGCTTGGCCTCTCAGAGATTCCCCTCCTTAGAGGGCTATAGAAGACCAAAATGAGATGACCTACCAGAATTGGGAAGGCCAGGGTTTCTATATAACACACATCCATGAGGGAAACTCCAAAGAGCTGTCCGGGCTTTGCGGAAGGTGGGGCTGTGCCCTGGTTTTCCTGGCAAGTGCTGCAACCCCGACCAAAGGCCTTGTCTCCGAAAGAACGGCTTTTCACTGTCTTCCGGCCGGAGTCTAAGGAAGAAGTGAGAGAACTAGTAGTAGTAGTTGTTGTTTAATACGCTGAACCTTCTTTTTCCTTTTCTTTTTTTTTAAAGATTTTGTTTATTTTTTGACAGAGAGAGACAGCGAGAGAGGGAACACAAGCAGGGGGAGGGGGAGAGGGAGAAGCAGGCTTCCCTCGGAGCAGGGAGCCCGATGCGGGGCTCGATCCCAGGACCCCGGGATCATGACCTGAGCTGAAGGCAGACGCTTAACGACTGAGCCACCCACGTGCCCCAGACTCATCTTAATTCCTGATGACTTGTATTTTCCTAAAGGTTTCCTCAAAGCAATGTGGTAAGCATCATAAAACCAAGAAATGTCAAAAACATGTAGGGATTGATGATACGTGTCTCCAGGTTCTGAATCGAAAGTCTACCTTCTAAGGTGGACTGCTGCCAGTTAGCTGTGATTAGCTAGGCTCAAATCATACTAGCTCTAGTCTCAGGGGCACTTCTCCTAGTCCTATTAATGGCTTTTTTTGGATTACATCTATCATGTTATTTAATCTACACAACAATTCTAAGATTTAAACCTTATTTTTATCCACATTTTAGAGATGAATAAACTGATGCTGATCTAGAATAACTGGCCAAAGATAATATAGCTGGTAATGGGGCACAGGAATTTACACTCTGGAGAGGTTGTTTGACATCAAGTCAAGTCCTTTTTTCTCAGTGATGCCAGTTCTTTTCAACCCGTTGCAAAGGGCACTGGAATCCTGTGGTGCCTCAAGAGCCCCTGAGTTAAAAGAGGAGGGAGGAAAAGAAAGGCCCCTTGCTCTGGCTTCAACCAGAGCACATCTAATATACATAAATATATACATTATGTTTATATATTTATATAGTATAAGTATCTAATTATATATTATATATATAACTACATACATATGTAGTTATATATGTGTATATATATATATATATATATATATATATAGCACCCATTTAGACATTGGTTACAATAAATTCCCATCACTGTAGCATACCATGATGATTCCTAATGCCGTTATGATCTGCACTAGAAACTTCTTGAAGTCAGAGACCTCATCTTATCCTTTCTTTGGTCTCACAACAGTGTGGAACCTCCCTTGACCTGTGAGCCAGCCTTCGGAACAAGGAGCAGATGGAAATCACTGCCCTGGCGATGCTCTGGGCTCCAGAAGAGCGCTGTCTAAGCATCTCCCATGACCCCTGGCAACCTTGCTGTCTGCTTCCCCCAAAGCCAATTAAAATATTCCCGGTACCTGCAGCTTTCTCGCTGTTAGCACGACTCATTGAGTTCTCTCCCAAGAGGGAAGTGATGTCTTCTCCAAATATTCTGAGGCAATTTTCAATGAGAGTTCGGACAAGAGATATCTGTAACACAAAAAGACAAAAATGGGGTGCTCTTTTTCATAGGGCATAGTTATAAATCACATTTTGTATATAGACCTTGGATCTAAGAAAAAATGTGAAAGACTTCCCAGAAAAATTCAGAGTTGAGAAAATTACGTAGAAACCAGGGGCACCTGGGTGGCTCAGTCGGTTAAGCGTCTGCCTTCGGCTCAGGTCATCATCCCAGGGTGCTGGGATCAGCCCTACATCGGGCTCCCTGCTCAGCGGGATGCCTGCTTCTCCCTCTCCCACTCCGCCTGCTTCTGTTCCCTCTCTCGCTGTGTCTCTCTCTGTCGTGTAAATAAATAAAATCTTAAAAAAAAAACAAAACCCAAAAAACATAGAGACCAGAGTTCTAAGAAATAACTTAGAAAGAGTGATACTTTCCCGTGTACTTTGGGTACACATTTTAAAATACTGCTCATCAGTGGGCTAAAGTTATAATGCGTGGCCGAGTTTAATAGCTAACATTTTGGGAACAGTGGTTACGTCTTTAAGCCTAGGATAAATTTCGGGGCCCCTCAGTTGATCGTCTGACTCTTGATTTCGGCTCAGATCACGATCTCATGGTGGTGAGATCCAGCCCCACATGGAGCCAACTTTGGGCTCCGTGCTCAGCGGGGAATCGGCTTGGGCTTCTCCCTCTCCCTCTCCCTCTTCCTCAGCCCCTGCCCCGCTCACGCTCTCTCTTTCCCTCTCTCAAATAAATACATATCAAAAAATAAATAAAACTAGGATAATTTTCAAAGTAGCCTACCTTATTAAAGTTTGCTTAGTTTTGGTTTTTAAATTTTGTTTCCAGTTTTATTGAGCTGTATCTGATGTATAACATCTTATTAAACTTTATAAAGTATGAACAAAAACTTAAGAAAACCATTTCTTAAGTGAAGAAGTATCTTAAAGGTTGGAAGCAGAGATTTTTGTGGGGTTGTGAGGGAAAACCCACACAGCTGGAGAGAAAACGTATCTGTCTGTGTAACTTCAGTCCCTTCTCATGCATTGCTTTGCCTCATGCTGGATCTCTGTGTGAGCTTGGGGAAGACCTGTCATCTTGTTAGGATATTCTGCAATCTTTTGGTAGTTTCCGTGTGACATAGCAGAGGTGAAATAGTAGCCGAGTACTTCTCTAGATGAGCCACAATTTGCAGAGGAAAGCCAATGTGTTTGGAGCCATGGGAGCTCATATTGCCCAAGCCACCTAGTATGTGCCTGTCATGAGCAGAGGAGCTGACTGTTGTCGCCATTGTGTAGCGAGGAAACCATGGCTTTACCCAAGGTTACAAGTCCCTCAGGGATTAGGCTGAGAGCTGAACCTTGACTGGTAAAGCTCCAAAGCCCAGGTTCTTTTCTATCGTATCACACGACTCTTCTGTCTCTCGTTTAGTCAGTCTAGTGTTTAGTCTCCTGGAGGGGGAAGAATGACTCGACTGCTCCGAGTTTCCCGTTTAATGACACCCCTTCCCAGACCCCACCAGAGTAGGTTGAAGAACTCTGCCACCCCACAGGGGCCTAATGAAAATGTGCACTTCACAAAGTTCCATCCGTCAGAGTTACTACTGCACATGTCCGGTTCAAAGTAGGGATTCTACCCCCTGGCGGACTAAAATGAGAGCTCTCATTACCTTTTTTATCAAGTTGTCTTTCAATTCCAAGCTGCCGGAATTAGGTGCGCAAAGAAGGCTTGGAGCTATACACACTGATAAATTATAAGCTGTCATCTGATTGGATGAGGAATGTTGCTCAATGTTGTATAACACTCCAAAAAGGTATCGCAAGAGAACAACATTTGCTCTTGGCAGCTGGGCTAAAAGCCTAAGGTCAGAAAAATACACTTTTAAATTAGGCAAGTGATTCCACTTAGGAGGTTGGAAATACAGAGACAGGGAACAGGATAGATCCTTGTGTATCTAGCACACAACCCGCTGTAGCAGAGTTCCAGGCATGAATGTATATAAAATTGTTGCACTGAATTCAGTTCCTGAGCCAGATAAACACTTCTCTGGTTAGTTAAATGTTTGCAAGACTCTTAAGGTCATAACCCTGGCAGTCGATGCTCTTGCATCTGTCTTGGACCAGGGGATTTCGTTGACCAGTTTCATGGATCCAGAAGGTGTAAAACGGCCAAGGATTCCACATTAATAACATCAGGAGAAGAACAATAAGAGCCCTAAAGCGTGCCTCTATTCTGAAGCTGACCCCCATGGGAGTGAAGAATTGAAACTCTTTGGCATCGGTCATGATTTTTCGTGGGCAAAGCTGCGAAACGTAAGCCAATGTTCTCCTAATAGTATGTTGGCTGTGTTATGGAGATGTGACCAGAGTAGAGTAATTTTTGCTTCATTACCTCTGGGCTGCAGTTATCTTCTCCTCTTCGTTCCCTTGATCAATAACACCGAGCCATTTGTCATAGTGATCGGATAACAATATACTTCCTTGGATATTTCTAAGAAAATCCTTATGGAGATAAAAAAAATATGTATATATATTATAGAAAATATGTATTGGAAATATTACAGAGAAAATATGTAGTTAAAATATTCAGTTCATCCCCCACTTCCTTCACATATAGCCAAACTGTGACCCACACGGAGCTCGCCTCTGACTCCTCGTTTACTGGCACACGCAGGAGCAGGTGCTTGGATTTTCTCCCGCTAAAACTTAGAGGCATAAAAGCAGAGCTTAGGCTGTGGTGGAAATGAACATAAAGCTCCCTTCTATCATCTGGAACTTATTTTTCATGTGTGCCTTTTTTGCGAAGTACCACAAACTGACAGGGTCTGGCCATAGACCATCCTAAATCCTATTAGCTTCTTGGACAGAAACACACATTCCCATGTTGCTTGTTTTAGACACAGTGCTAGCTCTTAATTCTAGCAAGAAAAGTTCTGAAACAATCAAAACACAAACAGGTGGGCTCTTGCACACATATTAGGAAAGAACTAGGTCTTCTCACTCGGGGTATGTGTGCTCCCTGGAAGAAAGCTTCTCTCATATTTGCTTCATTCTTCCTTTTCTTAGCTGTCTAAAAGGCGGGAGTCTAATGGCAGACTCACTGTGGTCCTGAGGATAGATTCATTTCTAGTTTAGGCCAATTCTCCAGTTAGTTTGACATGATATTATCAAGGCCAAGGTTGCAGAGACTGATTCTCCACCAAGATCGGTCAACTTCAGGAAGAGAAAACTTTAGAAATGTCTAAGCACTATACCCACAAGTGCTCACCCTCTTCCTAGTCGGTGCTTATCACATGGAATCAGGAAAGAACCTTCTCACTCTTGCTAGAAAATCGATTCCATGTGTGCACCTTACAGAGGGCAACACCCATCTTGCTACCTAATGTATCATCATTCTTTTCCTGTCTCCTGATGCCTATATGTATATTACTACTGGATATCACTATGGCCCCAGTGTAGGAGTGGTTACCTAAGTCATTTCTGGACTTTGCTATTTATCACATCTTCGGACATTATCGGGACAATGGAAGACCAAATGTGACTGAGATTCTAAGACTGTACTCATTACTTCATTAACATAGTGTTGTTCAGACCTGTTAATAAGTGCCAAGGTGGATGGATTAAATTCTTTCCCTGTTCTATTTCTTTTAGAAGGTTTGCCTTCATTAGGAGGGTGGCGAGGATGTTTGCTTTGGTAAACAGTGTGTATGTGTCAGTGCGTATTTTGAAATTTATTATCATGACTAGTAGTCATTTCAGTATTAGTATTTTGCATGGAGTCTTCAGGAGTGAAGGTGGGGAGGGCGGTGTGTGGTGAAAACAGAAAGTATTACTAACATATGGGGCTTTTAACTCCTCAAGTAGCTTCCTTACATTTTGATTTTGTCAAGCGTTTTTCAGTTTGTCAAGTTCTTAAACTATTATGCCCGTTATGGTTCTTGAGCTGTCATGATGAAGGACACCAATCATAGTTTCAGTTACTTGTGTGTAGATAATGCTAGAACCTTCCCTACCTTTAAGACGGATGCGACCACATGAACAGATTCGCTGTACAAGTTCACTTTGACCCCAGAATTGAGTTTGTCCTTGAGGATTCTGCAGGATTTTATATTGGCTGATTTGCTGAAGATGCCTTCTGTGAGTGGCCCTTTTTGATTAATAAAGGAAAGCATATCCTGTAGGAAGAAAAGAAAAGTATATGGCATCTCATATCCACAAATGCAGAGCACAAGCTTGCCTCCGTTTTGAAAGAGGAGGGGAATGTAATGGCACACTGTGTTAGAGCGGGAAGGAGTAAAGTCAATTTAGATTGGTTGTTTTTCAGTGTCTCTCTCTATACTTTCTACCCAAATATCCATTTTACAGTCATACACTGAAACATTTTTAACACTTCTTTTAATCAGATTTTCCCTTCCATTGAGTTTACATTTTTAAGTCAAACTTCTCTGCTTCAAGGCCTTTGCGGAATCACCGTCTGTTTCCTACTTTACCATTCTTTTCTCATTATTCCCTTACATAGATGCTCTTCCCCAAGTAGGGAAGTCGATTTAGGAAATACTCATTTCCCATTTGTTTATTTCTCTTTAAGTGCCTGTATACTCCATTCCTACTTGTCCTATTTCCTTCCCTCTTTTAAAGTCAGGCTCAAAAACTCTCTTGTCCTTCTCTGATTACCCTCCCTTCTCATGAGTCTTTCATTGTCTTTTGCTCTATGTTCATGTCCTCTCCCTGCTGTGTAGAAAGTTAAGGAGGGCTGCACTCAGGGAATCCAACGGATCTGAAGTCTATTATGCTACGTATCTTTTGTGTGCCCTGGGGCCCATACATACTGTACTGATGCTTTTCTGATTCGTTTGGGAAGTGCGGAGGATGATAATCCTAGCTAGCCCCTAAATTTGCAGTGATGCAAGGAACTGGGGGAGTAGCTAGCAGGTAACATGCTAGCTAATATGATACATTTCTTCATGTCTAGCAGAACGTTCCCTCCATCCCGTCCCGTGCTTGCAGAGACACCGAATACTCAGTGAATGTCAAAACTGACAATTCACTACAGCAGTTTGAGATAACACAGGCCAAACTCTGGGGCTTTCATTTCACATATTCTGTTAGGATTAACAGATTCCTATTTGCCAGAGGATGAGTCTATGCTCGTGTCAGATGTTTGCAGTTGTTAGACTGAGTACACTCCGCTGAAGGAGACTTGAGACTAATGTGAGCTCAGGAAGGCAATGAAGGGAGACTGTGAAGATGAGGTGGACTCTCAGAGACTCACATACACAGAGTCCATTTTGACTGATCTGAACAGGCCTCCGTGGGTCTTTGTGGAAACAAGACACAAGTGGAATGGACAAGAATGTCTTTTCCTGTTGTATTTGCCTCATGACTGTGTAGGACCTAAATCAGATTCTGTTCTTTGCAATAACAGTAACAGAGCTTCTCAGCCAAAGCCAGGGGCTGTCTAATGACTTCTCCATTTGGGGATAGATTTGGTTGAGGACGCTTGGCCTCTCAGAGTTTCCCCTCCTCAGGAGGGCTATAGAAGACCAAAATGAGATGACCTACCAGAATTGGGAAGGGCAGCTTGTCTTTATCACACACATCCGTGAGGGAAACTCCGAAGAGCTGTCCTGGTTTTGCGGAAGGTGGGGCTGTGCCCTGGTTTTCCCGGCTAGGGCTGGAGCCCAGACAACAGACCCAGTCTCTGAAAGAACGTCTTTTCACTGTCTTCCGGCCGGGGTCTAAGGAAGAAGTGAGATTAGTAGTAGTAGTCGTTGTTTTATTCGCTTAACCTTCTTTTCTTTTTTTTCTAAAGATTTTATTTATTTTTTGACAGATAGAGAGACGGCGAGAGATGGAACACAAGCAGGGGCAGCGGGAGAGGGAGAAGCAGGCTTCCCGCCCAGCATGGAGCCTAATGCAGGGCTCAATCCCAGGACACCGGGATCATGACCTGAGCCCAAGGGAGACGCTTAACAACTGAGCCACCCAGGCACCCCGCTTAACCTTATTTTCACCATCCCCATTCTACGGTACATTCATTGCAATGGCTAGAATAGGGAAACAGGCATTTGTTGTGTAGAATTCTCCATTTTTTGAAATTGGCCAATAGCATTCTTATGGTGTTAAGATTTCTTCCCCAGATCCTGCAAACTGATGGTGAAACCTAGAGACTTGATCAGACTTAGTGTCAATGCTTTCAATGCCATCTACTGCCTGTTGTGCTTTATCTTGAGGCACTTAACTTGTTGTTTGTTTCCTATTGGTAAGTATGATTAGTGGATTCATCCAGTGTCAGATCCGATTTTAAAAGCTCAAAAGATCTGGTATTCAAATCAAGCTGAGTTTGTTAATCATCTGCTTTCACAGTGAGTCTCCTCCCAGCCTTAGGTTTCCTCTTTGGCTTTCTGAGTGCTCAACTTTTTTTTTTTCTTTTAAGATTTTATTTATTTATTTGGCAGAGAGAGACAGCAAGAGAGGGAACACAAGCGGGGGGGGGGGATTGGGAGAGGGAGAAGCAGACTCCCACTGAGCAGGGAGCCCGATACAGGGCTAGATCCCAGGACCCTGGGATCATGACCTGAGCTGAAGGCAGACGCTTAACGACTGAGCCACCCAGGTGCCTCTGAGTGCTCATCTTTCTATGATCAAAAGGATCTGCCTTTCATGACATGATCCGCCTGACCCCACTTCTCAGGCAGCCTCTGGTGTCTCTGCTCTGGGCCATCCCCAAGGATGACTTCCTGCAGTCAGGGTTCTTGGGAAATAGTCATTACATGCTGGCTATGTGGTAAGATTCCAGGTGACTGTGTTTTCTTATGATACCCCACCAAGCTACCCAGAGATGATTTTTTTTTTTTTGTAAATTATGTTTGATATTTACTGAAAAGAGTCTAATCCACAATGAATTGCACCCAATTCCTCACACATACTCAAACATACATGTATATACACCATACCAGTACAAGGCTTGAAAGAAAACATACAAAAAGAAAAACAATGAGAGATTATGAATGCCTGATTTATCCCCAATTTCCAGAGAAGATTTTGAATTACCCAACATTCCCTATCAAAGGAATGCAGAAGAAGAGCTTTACAAAGAAAAGGTGATCCGCAGTGAAAAGCTGAGTTGAAAGTTTCTACTGCTCAGCTATGAATGTTTTCCTTATAAGATACCTTAATATTTGCTTACATAATCTGCTTAAATAACTGAATTCTTTAAAAGTCCACAGAGGAGCCAAGCTGTAGAAGGATAAACAAATGAGCAACATTTCACCAAACACCCATAAACACCTGTCCACTGGGCTTTTCTGGGATGTAGTGAGTGCATCACCATATCCACTCACGTGGGTGGCAACACTCATGGCACTTGACCAGAGAGACCAGGATCTAAGAACCAGAAGCATCCTGGTTCTGCCACTTAGTTAGATTACTCAAAAGTTTTTAAGCTTTGGTTTGCTTAACTTTAACATAAATGCTGCTGCCTACAACTCGTTGAACTAAATGTAATGTACTACTCAGCACAAGGCATGGCTCATGGCAGCCTTGATAAAAGTAATTTCCTTGCTCAGAAGGCCTCAGGCAGTCTAGACATCAGTCTCTTCCCCCTCCAAAGCAGACATCACTCCCATTCTCTATTTGATTTTGCAACCTCTAGAAGGTAGGCAATCATGAAGGATTGCTACCACTTTACTTAACTAAGGCTCTTTCTTCCTGCCCTGAAATTGATTCCCCTACCATTTTAAAAGGAGTGAAGAAAGAAAGCAAATACATTCTTAAATCCAGGAGGAGATTCCTGTCCATCAAAATGTATGCATTTGCTGAAGACACATGTTAATATGTAAGTTGAGTTGTTGTATGCAACCTGGGTTCCCTACTCTTCCCCTAGTTTTATTATTTCTAAAACTACCCAAATAGATTCCATTATTCAGCTTTAATAAGAAGAATGCTCTTAAGAAGAATGTTGTATCCCTTGGTACAAAGCTATATATCTAGCTACTCTATGAGTATATACAGAAAATAAGTACACATTGGGTCCTATACTTTCTCCAAGGTATTTTCAGCCTTAGCTGGATGTTTTATAATGTACATTATTTGCTGTTAGAGTTCATGTTGCCTCTATTACTAATAAAAATATATGCTATAGCCATGAAAAATATAGGAATGATTAAACAAGCTAACTTTATGGAAACCTATTCTTTCTTAAACAGCCCTGGCAAGATTTGGGTTAATGTTTCCTAATGCTTGAATTAGGGTATGAATATTAAAAAATAAAATTTTGGAAACTTTGTGCTTATAGAATAACAATCATAACAATAAAATACTTTCTATTTTGGCCCAATACTTCTCAGATGAATAACACATTTTCATCAGAGAAAACAAATATCAATGGGAGAATACTGGAATGCTAGGGAAAAAAATAGCAAGAAGGAAGATTAAAAAGCCCTGACCACAAACATTCAGTCTAGCTCCAGCCTTGACCTGTGTCTGAAGCAGACATGGAAGGTGGGGGCAGAATTGAGACTTGAATTCTAACTGTAACCCCAAGGCCACTTCAGCCTAAGCCCGGAATAAATCCAATTCAGTTCCATAACTCTTTACTCCACTGGAGTTCTTCCATTCCAGGTGCATCTAAGCCATGCAGTCATTTGATTCCATCCTGTGATGGCCTGAGATACTAGATAAAACCCTGGAATAGGGAAGACCTGTTTCCAGGCCACAAACAGCTTGTGCTCTAAGAAGACACACAGATGTGTACTCACACAATTATATGTAGAAAGTGTTCTGGGGATACAGAGAAAGGAGTAACAGTCTACCTAGGAGAATTAAAACAAGCACACAACCTTCCTCGAAGTGAGTTGGGTCTTAAGACCTTTGGGTTTCTCTAAGCTTGATTCTGTGCAGTTTTGGGGTTCTTGCCTCTACGGTTCCTCCCCACCCCTCACAGAGAGAGTGAGCTCTGTGTCCTGAATTTGTGGTCAAGAGTGGAGACATGAGCCAAGAGAAGACACGTGAAGAAAGGGAAGGGGCTCACCTCTCCCTTGCTCATTCTGCGTTGGGTGCCTGGGCTTCAGGATGAACTGGCCTTGCATCTCTGCGAACCCCTGCTCCAGAAGGAGGGACTCCTGGAGGGTGGAAGGAGAGATGGAGTCCTCTGGTGTCTGCGGCAGCAGTGTGGTAGATGGAAGATGGCTCATTTTAATTCCATAGGGATCTTCATGTCCTATATGGAAAAAATATAGATTCAGGCTGATGGTGATGGCTCTGATCAAATCCCCCTTACCGTGAGTGTATGCATCACACTGGTATATGCTGCTATTCTGCTGGGGCTTCTGGCTAAAAAGGGCTGTGCCTCCTGAGTGAGCATCATATTCGCTCTTGTTGGGGACACCCTGCAAAAAGCAGGTGCCCAAGGAAAAGATTTTAAAAAGAGAAAAAAAATTTAAAGCATGTTACTTTACTCGGAATACAAAGATTCATCAGCGCATTGCACAATGCTGACTTTTGCTGTGTTTCCATCTGAGAATATTTAAGGCCTTCTAGTTTCTGCCTTGACACTAACGAGATCTGCACATCTTAGGCAAATTACTTGGCCCCTCTGAGCCTTACATTCATCCTTTGAAATGCTTGCCCTCACACAAACTTATAAGGATCAGAGTAAATATATTAATACGCATTGGTGGTTAATATTTTTTAAGTAATTGAACATATATATTAAGAATTGCTAACCTCTCTCACATAATGTCAGTTGAACAGATTTTTTTTCATTTCGTTTTGTCAATTTCTAGAGCCAGAGCTACTCAAGGGCAGTGGGATGGGTTGCCTTTATGCTTTATACTTCCCTCCCACTGCTGCCCTGCCTCCAAGGGGAGTCCTGCCAGGTGATGATCAGAGGGAAGGCTGCACAGTGTTGGGAACCCAGAAGCAAAGTGCAAAACGATGTTTACAGAGTGGAAAACTGCACCCAGAGTCAGTGAGAGTTGCCTGCCAAGTGATTAGTTTTGTTCTTGTATGCTTTAAATTGTTTCCTCTCTATAGAATTCTCAAAGACCCTGTGCTATATGACATGGATCTCATTTTTTAAGAACAGAATGGAAGTTCTCTTTCTGTCACTTCTGATTTATTATTGAATGTAACTTGAGGAGCTTTTGCTGTTCCTTCTCATCTGTCATAGATGCAGTGTCAGTGATGTGTTCACAAGAATCACAGTGACTTCCCTCTTTTAAGGAAAAAGAAGCTTCTACGACAGCAATACAACCAATTCACAAAGATAACCAGGAGATAATCCGCAATTGAGAATTGAGAGCATTGTTAAAAAATGCATTTTGATTGCTGCTAATGGATCATCATGAATGACAGGCTCTCCGGATTCCTTAGAGCTGCCTTGGTGTGTGAAGCTGCTCAAAGTCTAAAAAGTTATCATCTATATTGTTTTACCTAAATTAATGCACTTTATTAAAAGAAATATATTTAAGTATTTGACTTTTTTCCTTTTTGTTGTTGGCCAACTTTTACAGAGATGTCAATATTAATATGAAACATGGAATGGTGGGGGGGATTTTTTTCCTCAGCTATGCCCTTGGTGACTCTCTGTATCCTAAGACTGGGAATATACATTTCATAGAAAGAAATTGGTTATTTAGATTTCCAGATCACTTGAAAATATTCTTTAGATAACTTGGAAAACAGTAATAGCCTCATGGGATTATTTTCTTTTTAAGATTTTATTTATTTCTTTGTCAGAGAGAGAGAGAGAGAGCACAAGCAGGGGGAGCGGCAGGCCAAGGGAGAAGCAGCTCCCCACTGAGCAAGGAGCCCAGGACCCTGGGATCATGACCTGAGCCAAAGGCAGACACTTAACTGAGCCACCCAGGCATCCCGCCTCACAGGATTATTAAAAAGATTAAAAAAAATGCATGTAAGAAGGAATGCTCTAAGATTTCTAGCAGAAATCATTGTCACCATTACCATACATTACTATACTTCAAGGTCTGCTGCAGATCCTCTCTTTTTTCTCTTGTTTTTTAATCCTTCTATTTCTGGTAAGCACTGAACAATTTTGCTAATCCAAAGATTTTTTTTTAGAGAACTTGTGCTAATAACTATTTTAGGAGAGGTGTAATCTGTTTATCAATAACCTTAAGAACAGTGATGGAAAAAGCCTGAGAAACAGCAAAGTGCAGGTAGTTTAGTCAGTGAAGACTTGAGGAGTTTAAATGTGATTATCTCATTTTCCTCATGATGCTGAGAAAACTTCTGGGCACAGAGCAGGTGTTAAACACATACCTATACCTGGATTCAGAGACATGATTGGATTTTAGTGGATTCTCACAGAATAGAGGCTATTTAGTTGTTAGGAACTGGAATTCAAGACTGAATATGAAAAATAAATGTATGGGAAAAAGAAATTCCGATTCTTTGCTTTCATACCTAAGTGAGTAAATAAGTAAGTAAACACTAAACAAAACAATGTTTAAGACAGCTCTGTTTGTCAGGTAAAATGAAGTAGAAACGAAAAATTTACATTTCTCTCCCTAACTAGACCTTAAGCTGATGAATGAAGAGATGTCCTCAGTGCCTGGGAAAAAGTAAGTACCTGGTAATTCTTTAATAAACGTGAGAGTGAATATTGCATGTGATTTTCACTTTTAAGGGTATTTAAGCTTAAGACAGAACAACCATTACTTTGAGATGTAGAGTTACAATTTTGAACCTAATCAATCCCATCTTAGATTTTCCCTGACACTTACCAATGAGTGGGTGTGGGGACGCTTCCTTGCCAGCACTCACCGACAGCTGGTAGTCTTTCTCAGAGCCCTTGGAAACAAAAAGAACTATGCATCATAACAAATCTTTCACAGTACTTGAAGAACACATTTCCTTTGCATATCTATGTTTCCAGAAAGAAGGAATTGGGGCCAGTATAAATGCTATTTGGTCCATGGAGGTAGCTACAGTACTTGTTAACTTGTTCCCTCATAGCCTCCAGTGGACCGTCCCAGGTTCTTGTCATTTTTGATAAAGGCCAGGAAACCGCAGTACAATCAGCCCCTCACTGTGTGGGTGGCCCATGGCATAAGAAATCACAGTTGTGCCCCTTCACTAAGGAGGAAAGTTCTAATCTCGGAGTCCTGCCTTCCGCTGTCTCTAGATTCCTTGGATAATGTTGGCTTTTGCCGCCAAATGTCCCTGCCCTGACATGCATATTGTCCAGAGAGCCATATACCCTGCTGTGACTATTCCCGAGCAAAGTAACTTGAAAGGCATCAATAGCTCAGCAGCCCTGGGCAAAAGGAGACAAACGCCCAAGAGGCCTTGAGGAGATAGCGGACTGAAGTCAGCCACTGGCTTTGGTGCGGGCAAGCCCCACTTCAGGGAGAGGAAGAACAAGGACTCTCACCTAGACGACATATCAGATGCAGAAAACAATCACTCCCAGCAGAATTACCGCCCAGTAAACCTGGAAGTCCTACTTGAAACAAACACATCTAAATTATAAAGATCGCGGAACTATTTTAGAGAGTCTTCCAGGAGACTAAAGCAAAAAATGTTCGACATGGAGTTGTTGGTGATAGGTACTATGCTTGCCCTTGACTCCTGATTAAAAATCAGGGTCTTGCCCTTATGAAGAAAGGTCATAGGTATGGACACAGACACACACAGACACACAGACACACACACATAGCTGAATCTGCTCAAAACTGTATTGCAGATAAGACGTGAGAGCTAATAAGGTAGGGTAGGGTTTGGAAATGCTATGCTGGAATCCCTTAAATCAGGCATACATAAAGCCAAATAGCCCCAATTCTTCATTAAAACAGAAATTCTTTGTGTGGTGAGATTGATCACTTTATGCAAAGGAAAATCACAAACATGAAATAAAATGAGCTTCATCATTAATCAATCTCCCCAACTTCATCCCTAAAACCACTCACTCTCTTTCTAAGACTTAATTCCTGTTTAGGGTATATATATCATACAGGTTAGAAATCAATGTAGATATGTGCTTTACTCAGTACATATAAATTCAATTTTATTTCAGATATATTATTAAATTTTGTTTGTACAGAAATCATTGATTTCTTATGCCAAATTCCAGTTGCTCTGAATTTTTTAGGGGCTTTATTATACCATTGGGTCAGACAGAATTTAAGTAAGAATCTTGTAATTATGTCATGTCATAATAGCAAGACATCTTTGCATTTATAGAGGATTTTATATAAGAAGCGGTGCTTTACAAGTGCTCCCTTCAGTTCTGTCCATCTGACTATCACTCTCCCTCTCTTTTCCCTTAGAAAACCTCATCCTCAAATATGTCCATGTCTTTCATCAAAAAAAAAAAAAAAAAAAAAAAAAAAAAAAAAAAAAATCCAGCAACTCACACCAGCACCATCAAAACATAAAGGAACAGGCAGTTAAAACCAAAACAAGATGAAAGTGATATGTACGCAACTGCCCCCAGATCCATGGTCTTATTCAGAACTTGCCCTCTTTACCAGTTCATAAGGGGTGTGAGCCGCCTCATCCCAAGGAACTGCACCAAGAGGAGGTAGCTTCTAGCCATGTGGTCTTTATGTCAAAATGTACAACAAAACATATAAGTTAGGATTCCTCTAACTGGGATTGAGTCCTTGCGTGATGACCAGGGTAAATAGGGATGGGGAGGAATCAGGAACGAAGACACAGATAGAAGAGTCCAATAGAGGAGGAAATATTTAGAAACTTAGAAATATTTTATTGTCTGTGTATAAAATATATACAATAAACTGCATGTTGTTATTAGCACTCTAAAATTATAGCCCAATTTTATGCTATGATTTCGAATTCGCAGAAAATTTAAAATGGGAAGACAAGAAGAGCACCCATGTATAGGCTAATAATATAGCTTTGCTGCCTTCAATTTCTAAATCTGGGGGACAAAATATGACTATGATATCTATAATAATCAGCTCTCTTATAATGGGAGGTACACAACACACACACACACAAATCTCAAAAGTCAAAGTTGGTTTTTAAATTAAAAATAGTTTGCAAGGCAACTTATGGTTATTCCTAGCATTGGTAGTGACATGTTGATAATGTCATTCGCTGTGTCTGAATTTGTTCCTGTTACAGTTACAGACTGTAAAAAAGAAATAAGAAAAATTGCTATAAATTTTTAAAAATTTAAAGCAGTGGCCAAATAATTATTGTCAAATTATTATCCATACTCTAAAGGCAAAGCTTGTTTTCAGTTAATGACAAAGTAAAGCATATGTAGAGCACACACCCTTAATTATATCTTCATTTCTTTACAGAACATGAAGCTAGTAGGAAACATTTCAGTAAAACATGTATTTCCCTTCAAGGATTTGTGGCTTACAAAATATAGCAGCTTAAGCAAGAAAGAGAAAAACAGAATTCCACGAGGGGACATGAACTGACCCTCAGCTCCATAATGCTATTTCCAAAATAGAGAGGGGAGATAGTTTAAAAAGGAGGAGCTAGATACTTTTCTCTCTTCGCAATTACATACTCAGTTTCAGCAAAATCAGAATAAGAACTGTCTGTGACAGACATTTAAAAAAAAAAAAAAACTACTATTTAGTCAGTACTTTCTTTGTGTCATCATGGTTACTAAGATTTCCATTGTTGAAATCTGTTGAGACAAATAAAACCAATGAGTCTAGGAAATGAGACTGAAAATTTTAGAAGTTTATATTCCATTCGCAACTCTGACAGTGAGTAGTTACTTATAATATCTCTCTATCACACCTTATATTGAGAAACTGCTCCATACAACAAGGAAAACAGTTATTGAAAATTATCTGAAAGGGACTGATAGGAATCTGAGATGATATCTATAAAACTATCCGAATTCCAAAAGACATTTTAAAATAGGACAATATGTAACCAACTATGCATACAGTTTTTATAACATTATTAGGCAATGAGGCCTGTGTCCTTTGAGAAACAGTGCATGAAGAAGACAAGCAACAGAAGTGGACACTCACAGTCCTTAAAATATTAAAAACAAAGTTAAAAGAAACTTGTTCTTTCATTGTATTTTTCTTCTTAGGAATTGAAATGCAATTGCTTGATATGACAGATGGCCCAAAAGTTGTTTGATAATCGAACTTTTATAAACAAAAGTGTTCATTGATTTCAAACTACTTGAGCTTTAAGGATTATTAAAAAAAAGTGTTCAGAACCTAGCAGTAGGACTCAGAGCACCCAAACTCAAGGATATCCTATGTTAAATTGTCAGGGAGGGGCTTCCTATGTTAAATTGTCTAGAGGATTCAAGACTGGGTCTTAGCTTGAAATTTAGTTAGAAGTAGTGGCTCTGCTATTTTTTAAGATGTCTGAAAGCCTTTCAATACAACTTAAAAACTTTCCCACGAATTTTTTTTTTAAGATTTTTATTTATTTATTTGTCAGAGAGAGAGCACAAGCAGGGGGAGCCACAGGCAGAGACGGCAGAGGGAGAAGCAGGTTCCCCTCTGAGCAGGGAGCCTGTTGCAAGACTCCATCCCAGGACCCGGGGATCATAACCTGAGTCGAAGGTAGATGCATAACTGACTGAGCCACCCAGGCGTCCCTCCCTTGAAATCTTTTTAAAGAAAAAAAAAAAAATCTCTTTTGAAATACTAATAATCACTTTTTAATTTATCTGGTCTGCAAGATAATGGTTTTCATGGTATAAGGAACATACTATGTTCAAAATAGTAATTCCAGAGACGTATGTATATTTTCCTGCATGTTGTAGGTTCTCCAAAACAGATAAATTCCAGTAGATAGAGCTCTCTGTAAACAAATAACTTCAGAAAAATAAGCTGTTTTTTGGAAATAATTTAAAAGAAAAAGAAATGTTACTTTTTGTTTTATATGAGTCAAAGTGTTACTTAATATATGAAGAACAAGGAAAATGTGATCAATTCTCAAGAGCTGAAGCCAACCCTGAGATGATCTAGATGTTCAGGCTGTTAGCCAAAAACAGCTATTACAATAATGCTCAATGATACAAATGAAAATATGCTCACAATAAACGAAAGAGGCATCTTAGCATAGAAACTAAAAATATTTAAAAATAGAAATTTTTTATCTGAAAAATATCTTAAAGAAAAAATTTACTGACTAGGCTACATTGCATAATGGAGATGACAAAAGGAAGTCAGCGATTTGAAAATAGATAATAGAAATTATCCTGTCTGAAGAAGAAAAGGGGAGAAAAAGATTGAAAAAATTAAGACCCTGAGGGATCTATGAGCAATATGAAAGGGTCTGATATACATATAACTGGACTCTCAGGAGGAGAGAAGAGAGAAAATGGGGAAGAAAATATTTGAGGTAATAATGATTAAAATTTCCCAAATTTGGTGAAATTAAATTTATAAATTCAAGAAGTTCAGAATATGCCAAATAGGACAGATTCAAAGAAAACCATGCTGTGATACTTGATAGCCACACTGCTAAAAACCAAAAATAAAGAGAAACTCTTGAAAGCAGCTAGAGAAAAATGACAAATCACCTACAGAGGATTAATGTTTGATTGATCCCAGACTACTCATCAGAAAGCACAAAGACAAAAAGACAGTGGAACAGCTTTAAAGGGCTGAAAGGAAAAAGTTTGCAAACAAAATTCTACATCCCTCAAAATATCCTTCAAGAGTGAGTGTGAAATAAAGCCATATTCAGAGAAGAGAAATTAAGAAAATCTGTTTGCACCAGATCTGCACAAGAAATGCTAAGGATCATCTCTCTCGGATGAAATGAAAACAGTGTTAGAGGGAAACTTGGATCTTTAGGAATGAGTGAAGAACATTAGAAATGCTTATTTTGTGTAAATTATACATAAATAAAGTTGATTTTTAAAGATTTCAAGGTAATTTTCCATGGAAAATTCTGAATGGAACCCACTGCCACAGCTGAAATCAAAGCAGGCAGAGACAAGAGTGTGCTCTGCTGCTAGAGAACCCTCTGGCCTTATCTCCTTCATGCAATGCATCTACCTGGTGCTTAGAAACCAATCAAAATATTTGCGTGGCTTTTGCTTTGGCCACGAATAGCTACCACTTTTTCCACCTTCAAGTACTCTTTTGTGTGATCTAGAGCTACTGTAAAGTATAACAGGAAAAAAAAAAAATGTCACTTAAAGATACCCAAAGTATCTTGTTCATCATTGCAAATGTCTTGGCTACTGCACTACAATTTCAGAAATCAAATTTTATACAAATAATGGGCAACTGGTTTGATTTTTTCCCCCAACAGCCAAAAGAAAATGAGATAGAAATATGCTGATCCCTTAAAAGTGTCATCCCTCTGAGCTCAATTCAACCCTGATATTCCTTGGAACAAAAGACCTTTCAAAACCCCTCTGCAGTTGATATAACTACTAAGTGAAATACCTGACCCTTGAGTAGATCCTGTACTGGAAAGGAGACATTATTGAGGTCAACTGACAAAATGGGAACATGGAAGGCAGAGTAAAGTATTACACCGATGTTAAATTTACTAAAGGTGATAACTGTATGATGGTGATATAAGAGGATATCTTTATTCTTGGGAAATACTTAGGTTTAAGGATAAAGGGCCATGGCATTTGTATGACCCTCAAAAATAAGTATAACATACACATAATAGGGACAGAGAAAGAAAATAAATGATAAAGCAAGTGGAGTAAAATGTTACTAATAGCTGAATCTAGGTAAAGGGTGCATGGGGTGTTTTTTGTTTTATTTTTATATCTACAACTTTTCTGTGAGTTTACACTTATACCAAATAAAACACCAATGGGGGGAGGGTGGAGAACTGTGGAAACAATCCAAGCCATTCTGTACATAAGTAGTAACCATTGGAAAAAAAGGTTTAATTCTAGTAGGAAATACCTGCATGTGAAAATCACCTTATTACAAGCCAGTGTTATTGCTATTAGAAAGATCCAGAGAAATATTATGGATACTTAACACGCAATACTCTTTCCATGCTTAAGTACTGTGGCATGGATTCCTCTCGCTTCATATTACCTAGGATTCACTCTTTATGTATACAAAGACACGTGTAGACAGGAAAAGACATTTTCCCACATGGTACTTTTCTAAATACTCTCTCTCTTCTTATCTTTTGCTCTCTCCTTCCTACCTCCCCGTCTCTCCCTCCCTCCCTCTCTCTATCTCCATCTCCATCTCCCTCTCTTTCATTCTATCTGAATCAGGAACATGGAATTTAATTTTTGGTCTTAAAAACACTTACACAGGCACAGTTCTTGATGTCCTCAGTGAAGATTCTGAGAGGAATGCTTTTTGGCTGGTCCTTCTCTTTGGCTAGATTGATGTACCTAATCAAATTCAATAATAACCCCAAATAGAGTAGGATGAATTAGCTATTAGCTTACTTTCAAATTGATCTATGTGGCTAAAATTTTCAACATACTCTGTTATTTTTAAATGCATGTAAATAAACTCAGCAAAACCAAATTATGGGTTGGGAGAAAACATGCAAAACTATTTCAGGAAAATAAGACATGACTCAGAAAACAACAGGTTGCTCTTGTCATGTAAGATGTGAGCAGCAGATCCAGTCATCAAAGCTTTCCTGCCTAGACTGGAGGGCCCAGCACCTTCAAGGGTAGGAATGAGAAGGTGCTTTGAGCATCACTCAGGAGACTAAATTGCACTGAAGAAAATTTAATATGTATCTTTTGAGAATAATGTTAGCTCCAATCATTAGGTCTGAGAGAAGGGGAAGATGAGAGTGATAACCAGAATTTCATCAAAAATAAGCAATATGTGCATGTAAATAAGAGCAGATTATTTGCAGTAGCAGCCAGGGTACATCTAAATAAGAAATTATTTGAGGATAGTCTAACAATTTCTACTAAGTAGGGGAAGCATAGTGTGTGGGGGCGCTGCTTTGAAGGGATTTATTCTTTTCTCATGGGTTAAAGATGTATAGTATGTATAGTGACAAGATACCTTTGAAGGAAAGAATGCCATTTTTCCTTTTGTTCCGAAGAACTGCAATTTAAAAAAATGGGAAGAAAAAATTAAGATACATACAATACTTATACTAGCAAAATAAGATCACCATTCCAGAAAAAAATATCAGCAGCCAGTTGTTAAGGATGTGGATGCATGTGTTAATATCATACTGTCCTCATAGTTGGGCTTTGGAGGGACCCCACTCTTTTATGAGCGTATTAAAGCAATGGGAAGTAGATCCTAAAGTGGAAGAAAAGTTGGTTTTGAATCTGAACACTTAATTGTAACTATGTGATGCAAGCTATGCGATCATGGGCACTTTGCTTAACTGCGCTGATCTTCAGTTTCCAGAACTGGAAAAGGGTTAATTATACCCCGAGTGTTCCTGCAGCTGCAAGTGCTATTCAGATATAAAGAACATTATTATTCAAATTAAATCATACTTAAGGAATTTGGCATTTGGATGGAACTATCTTGGCCCAGAAACAAGAATATCTTTTTAGGAAAAAACACCTGTAATATTTTTATTTCTTCATCCACACAGCAGCTTGGAATGTGTTAAATTAGTTTCTAGAAAACATTCTTCATTACTGTGATCCTCTGAGCAAGATCAATCCAGCTAGTGCTAAACTACTAAAGGTTAGTCTTTTCTCAACTAAAGTTTTCACAGCATTTAATATCCAAAGTTGCGAATGTTTTAAGCCTCATTCATACATGGCCTTACCACTTACTAGCGTTTTTTTACTGTGGGAAACTACACAAAATAAAATTGACCATTAGTGACCTTTAGTACATTCACAGTTTTGTGCAACTACCGTGACTGTTTAGTTCTGGAACATTTTTTCACCCAAAAGCAAACCTGTGTCCATGAAGCAGTCAGTCACTCTTCCTTCCTTCCTGTTTCTAGCTCCTGTACCATATTTTGTGTATTTGTTGATAAACACTTGGGTTGTTTCTACTTTTTTTTGTTTGTTTGGTTTTTGGCTATTGTCGACAATGCTGCTATGAACGTTTGTGTATCAATTTTGTGTGCACCTATGTTTCTCTTGGGTATACATCTGGAGGTGGCATTGCTGGGTCGTATAGTAATTCTGTTTGACTTACTGAGGAACCATCAAACTGTCCACAGTGGCTGCCACATTTTATACTCCTCCCAGCAACACTGCTCCCCAACCCCTCCATCGCTGTTTCAGGATTTGTCCCATCTGGAAAATGGAACGCCCACTTCGCGCCCCAGCCTGCCTATGCGCATGGACACAGCTTCTAGTTAGCCATGCTGATCTGCAGAACAGTAATAATAACAAATAGCAAAAGCACTAGGTGCCAGGAATTGTTATAAATGCCTTCTATATGTTTACACAGCTTTTTAACTAATATAACCTGTAGAAGCCTGGCTTCCACATTTTCCTCCTTGTTAGGGAAAAAAAGTTTCTTGGAAACTCCCCTGTCAAAGACTTTATACATTCCCAATTGAAACTGGTTCCTTCCATTTGCAACATGGAGAAGACAGTAAGCAAGAGGAACTGAGAATCTTTACAGAAATACGTCGTGGAAAAGAAGACATGCGGAGAGCATATAAATACATATTTCTTCCCAATAAGCTTTGAAAATTTTTCATCAAGTCAACGCTGCATTATAGGGCTTAATAAATTAACAACTTGTAAACATTTTCGTTGTCTTCCCTTTGTGATGACGTGTGGCATTTTGGTGGAGTGGGGTGAGGAGAAGAAAGGAGGGTGTTAAGTGCATGTGATGAACACTCATTGTGCAAAACAAGAATGAGACTTGGGGTGTGGTTGTTTCAAACAGCAGATGTAAGTGTTGCACCACCCCTGTAAACTCAGGAGTGTCTGCTCAGGATGTCCGGGGTAGAGAGTCACATTCCCCATCCTCATGTCAGCCTAAGAATGTGTCTTGCACAACTAACCTCTACTCAACGCAATCATACTGTTGTTTTCGATGGTCACCTCTCTAGAGACACCAACTAAGATAAGCAGTACACAGCAATTCAGGCAACCTCATATTCAATGACATGATTAATTTCTTTGTATAATTACATACTACTTTTAAAGGAATGAACTTGGGAGTATAAGAGCAATTTTTCAAATTTAATTGGACTCTTTAATAGTACTTGCTCAAGAAAAATATGCCAGTGATTTGGAAACACAGATACCCCCTGGGAATTAGGGGGCAGGATATTGGAGAGGGGTTCTAGAACCTCACTCTCTTGATTCTCCTTCCATATGCCTAAAACACCCAATTCCTCAAGTGGCTCCTAGAGCCCATCTGAAAAACCACTGATCAAAACCAAAAGAAATTACTCCAATAGTTCCCACTCTACGTTATCTACTTGCTCCCATTTGTACATACCTTTTGGGGGAAAGTACAAGGCAAATGAGTGTCATTATGGGAAGTCAAAAAGTGAGTCACTGGCTTGATATATAATCAGATTAAAATGTTTTTCTTTTTAACCCATGTAAATACAAGACCAAACGGTCGGTCTTACCTGAAGGTGGCCACAAAGGTCACCGTGGGCCAGCCCAGGATAAAGGACCTCCCAGCACAGATGTTGGCATCCTCCACTCTGTCCATACAGTTGGCAGTCCACACGGTGTTCAGTGGTATTTTATTTTTTATCTTAAGTTTTTTCTTATACCTAGAAAGATACCCAAACAAGACCTCTGTCAGTTTGTTTCATAAATGTTATGGGAACAGCCGTGCTCATCAGAGACCAGTTCTCACTGCTCCAGGGCACAGCATGCCTCCCTTGTCTCTATTACCCTCTGTGCCCAGCACAGCAAATGGTGACATGACCTTTACAAAGTGTGTGTTGAGCGAAGTCTGGCCCTAGGAAGGCCCTGAAAACACTTCCTCAAATGGCAGCAAGTGGCCATTTTTCTGAATGTTGAGTGTTGAGTAAAGACGATATATTGCAGAGCTTTTTCAGAAAACCATTAATTCATTTATTATTGTTAGAATTTGTTTCTTATTATATATAGTTTTATGGTTATTATTAGAGTTAATTATTCATTTATGACTTGCTTACTTCAAAAAGTATTTGAGGGGCTGAACAAAGCTACCTGTACACGATTTATAAAAATAGTCATACAATTTTTTTCTTAAGAGAGACAAACCAGGGGGCGCGCCTGAGTGGCTCAGTCGGTTAAGCATCCAACTCTTGGTTTCGGCTCAGGTGGTGATCTCAGGGTCTTGAGATCGAGTCCCCGTGTAAGGCTCCCCTCTCAGTGGGGAGTCTGCTTCCCCTCTCCCTTTGCCCTTCCCCCCGCTCACGCTCATTCTCTCTAAAATAAATAAATACATAAATAAATCTTCAAAAAAGAGAGAGAGAGAGAGAGAGAGACAAACCAAGAACAAAAAATAAACTTGGATCAGAAAGATTTAAAAGTTATTTTCAACCTTAATTAAAAAAAAAATACTTTCTAGCCTTTAAAGCATAGGTTATTTTCAATTTCCCTTCTTAAAATTTTATCCATATCATTTTCCCTTAGATTCTGGCTAAAACTGAAAAACTGTTAGCCTACAGATTGAGCCCAATTTAAAAATCATCAATCCATCAATCAATCAATCCCAGATCAGTGGTCAGGAGGTCGTATATGTGAGTGATGGATACTTCCCATTTCTCTGAGGAGTCAGAAGGTGATCAACTTTGTCAGTGGTGAAACTGCTTTTTGACAATTTCTGCCTAATCTTCTTTGATCTCTAACATGAAAACCACCATACTGATTAATTTGGTTAATTCACAACTTTAACTCTCAGGTGGGCTTGAGATTTAAATAGTTATAAGCCCTCTGAGGGATGCTTAGGGAACTTGGACACACCACTCTGGAACTCCTTCCTATTCAGAAACACATGTGGAAACACTAAACTAAAATGAGATCAAAGACACCTCATGTGCAAAAATCCCTATGACTCCAATGATTCATGGAACAATTAAAGCTAAGACTCTCCAATGGGTTTTATGAAATAAAAATAATTTTGCTGGAAGCGCACTTCAAGGATAATCTAGATTCAAAGTTTATGACACAATGAATAAAGTCATCAGATAAAATCATTATCAGATATCAGAGGTCTGATTATCAGATAAAATCATTTTTCTAGATAGTAACTCCAAAGGCGTTGCCAAGGTAAAAATATATGGCTAATGGGAAAGATAGACATATATCTGTTTGTTTTTACAGATTTTTTTTTTTTTTTTTCTAATGTAGGTATCTGTGTGTATACAGACACCTGAGGTACTGTGTGGAAACTTCCAAATACATTGACCTGGAAAAAGGCATCTCAATAATTCTCTCCTTAGTTCAAGAAAGCGCCAAGATTATCTACTCCAAACCAAGGAGTTATCCCAAAGCCCAGAGCATGGTTTCTACTGTCCTATAACATTTGGAGCACTTACCATATGCCAAGCACTGTTCTAAATATTTTATAAATACAAATATAAAAAATTTAATCCTCAAACAACTACACTAGGTGGTCTTTATTAGCTCCATTTTACAAATAAGGAAACTCACAGAAAGGTCAAAAAAATTGCCAAAGGCAAGAGAGTTTGAACCCAGACAGCCTAACACATGAGCCCATGTTTGTAACCACTTGGCCTCTGTGGGTGCTGACCTATCGTTCCATGAACTACCCTTCTCATGTTTCCTACCCTCACTCAGCCTCACTTCGGTCCCCAGAGCCATCAGGCTTTCTCATGGGATTATCTGGGGAGTGAGAGGATAGATCTCAAGACATTGTATTAACAAAGCTACTTACTAGCTTGGAAATATTTAAAGTTTATTACAACAAAGCTTCATACTTCAGTGGATTCTTCTAGGGTCTTACTGCATTTCTTCACTCTCAATCACTGACCCAACTGGATTATCTCAGTAGAAATTGGAAAGTATTAATCTAATGGAAACTGACTTGAGGAGAAGAAAGAGGAGGAGAAAGAACTGTGGTTTTTATTTCTAAAAATAGTCCTTTATTATATTTGTATTAACATGATGGATATCACTCTTGCTTTCTGTTACCTCAACCTTTATACCAGAAGGGAAGCCCCAGTGCACTGTGGAAATTTACAGGATTCTAGGGAGATTTCCCCTGTTCTAAGAAAGGGGTATCCTTTTACAGATGTTGGGAGTGGGGGTCATGGTATATTCTGTAAGTAATTCTTTGTAATTTCACGCATAATGAGTTAATAGTCATCTTCATCTTTTGACCTAATTTAAATTCATTTTTTGTTTCATTTCATATTCTTTAATACCTACATATGAGGCATGTGATGTCTAAAGAACTAAGTTCAGTCCCTTCCTTTTTGTAAATTCTTCATGGGCCTCTACTAGTATTAATATCTTAATATTTATCAAGCAGATACTGTTCTTAAAAATAAAGTAATAATTTTATTTGAAAAATAACTTATTTAGTATTCTAATGAATATCAAAAGTAATAAGGAAGGTTCCATCTGACCTCAATTCTTGAGAAATTTCTAAAGGTGTATGAAAAAAATCCCCAAACAATTTCCACTATTATTAACATCTTGTACGACTAGAGAAATATAATTTCTTTGTGAAGAAACAAACATTTAAATTCCTTTTACGATTACACACAAACTAAAATTCACTAATTCTGACAGAATAAATAGGTAGCAATTAGTCAACTACTTACCCAATCTGTGTTAATTTCTATAGCGTCAACCTAAAGATGAGAGTTTCCAGCTGAAGCCTGCAGGTGAGCTGAGGTAAAATGGAACCTGGGTCACCCCAACCCCTTCTTCTTATAGCTAATTGGAAAACGTAGGCCCTAAATTCAGATTATTAATTTGAACAGATTGATTCAGGGCATAACACAATCCTCCAAGAACAAGGATGACAGGGATGAAACAAGGTTGTTAATGCAGGAGCTATTTCTTTTTAGTTGTTTCCTTCTAGAAAAAAAAATGTAAACTTTTCCATTAACAGTGATCATAAATATACCCAAATATTTACTATGGGAATGTTCTCATAGTCATTTTCTAAAAACTGTGGCAAAAACTTGTACGCGGCCACAGCATGAAGTGCTGCTCGTGACTGCTAGGGACAGAATTGTGTCCCCTCCCCCACTGCTCCCCACAGTCTTACCGTGAAGCCCTCTCTGCCAATATGACCATGTTTGGAGAGAGAGCTTTTAAGCAGTAACTAAGTGTAAATGGGGCCATCAGGGTAAGGGCTTAGTCCAGTAGGATTGGTGCCCTTGTAAGAAGAGGGAGAGAGAGCTCTGTGTGTGTGTGTGTACATGCAGGCGCTGAGGAAACCCCACAGGGCATAGGCCAGAGGGCAGCCATCTGCAAGCAGAAAGACAGCTCTCGTGGGAACCTGACCCTGATGGTGTCCCGAACTTGGACTTCCAAAAATCTGTGTTCTCTCTCTGTCAAGGGCCTTGGTTTTAGAAACCAAATTCAAGTGCCTGAGATCACTTACATTTTCTAATATTCCTAATGGATGTAAAAAGTATATAAGATAATCTTTCAGGAGCTGAGTCTCTTAAAGAGAACATTATTAAATACATTGATGTAGATTTTGTCACATCATAAAAACCCTTGCGTAGACACAAAGACCTATCTCAGAAGCAATATGTGAAGAGGAAAAATGTTGCACTTCTTTTGTAATAGTGAACCAATCAAAATAAAAAATTCAGCTCTTAAAAGGATGCAGTTCTCTCATGGAGAAAGAACACTGCCTTTATATAAAATCTTTTCAGCAGAACACCGTAGGTTCCGTAAAACCCGCTGCGAGGTAAGCAGTATCCAGGACAATAAACGGCTCTAGTAGGAAAAGAAAGGTCTTCTCCTCTCCCTAAGTGCGATAATAATTACAAAGATGAAAACAAAGTGAAGGACAACCTGTTCCCCTTATAAATCGAATGTGAGTGGTCTGCAAGGTCCCAAGGAGCAGGAAAGGAGTTTGCTGTTTGTTAGCGTGTCTCGGGCTGAGCATGGAAGAGTAGGTGTGGCATGGTGTGGCAGGAAGAGTGTGGCCTTGGGATGAAGGCAGGCCTGGCTTGGAGTCTCTCCCACCATTTCCCTGTGGATGACAGGTCCATTCCTGAGACTTCCTCCATCCCCATTTTCATTTCTGCAGCCGGTGGATGATAACAATACTGGCCTTGGAGGGCTGTGGGGAAATCACACGAGGAATCTGTAATGCTCCTCGTGTGGTCCCCAGCATGCGTCCCACACATTTTAGTCTCCTGTACTCACCTTGGTTAAATAAAGAGAATGGTAACTACTCTGCTTTTTTAAAAATAATGATGTGGCCCTCTATCGGGAGGAGCAGAGTGCGTCACATGGACCTCATGTCAGGACCTGGACAGTCTTTTTCTCTCTGTCCTCCTCATGACATCACCACCTCCAAGGCTACATCTGTAGGCAATATCACTCATCTCAAATATATTTTACTATTTCTGTCTTTGCCTCTGGTTTTTTTTTTTTTTTTCTTTTTTTTTGGACAGCTACACTACCGTCATTTCTCAGTTCACTAAGCATTCTGACCTATTTCTTACCAGATACCAAGCAGATTGGAGTTGTTTACTCACCGTAAAGGAAAGGTTGATTTCAATAATGAAAGAGAATCTAGGTGTTCATGGAATGTTGTATGAAATTCAGAAAAATAGAAAGAATAGAAACAGCAGCACCACACGTAGAATAAAAGCCTGTACTTTGAAAGAAACGGACCGAATTTCAAATGTAGACTCTACTCATCACTAATATGGTGACCTGGGCAAAACCTTCAGACCTCTGATTTTCAGAGTTCTCCTCTAAAATAAAAATAATCCCATCTCACAGCGTAGTTGTAAGGTTGGAGAAGATTACATACATGAAGTTCTTAGCATAACATCTGTCATGTAGTAAGCCCCTGATAAATTATCATTAATGTCACTCAGATTGAGTATAGCATTTTGCCACATTAGTACTTGCATGTCTTACTAATGGCATGGCATAACTGGGAGCTGGTGAGGGCAGCAAAATAAAGGGGGGTAGTTTTTTTTCTGGTGACTAAAAAGCTTCTTGGTATTTGGTTTGTTGGAATAGTCTTTGTCTTTCATGATGTTTTGTGAATAATGAAAACAGAGACAGAGCAAGTAAACAGCTGACCTCCCACCCACCTGCTTTTGGACACTTATTGAGCAATCATCAGGTTCCAGGCTGGATATCAGCTGCATTTGTGTTCAGGGTTGAGAGGAAAGTACACGCAGTTAGTTCTGTCTCCAGCATATATTCCAAATCTGTCTGCTGCCTCCTTCCTTTTTACTGCACTCCTATCCTGGAGCCCTTGAGAGCAGCCATCAGGACTACTGCCTCCCCTAACCAGTCTCCCTGCTCCCACTCTTGCTTAAGCATCCATCCATTACCTAGCAACAGTCAGAAAAATTTGCTAGAGCTATAAATCAGATTCGGTCAGTCCTAGTTAAAAATGCCATGGCAAAATGTGTCCACTTTCACCATGGCCTGTGCAGACCGTGTGTGACTGGACCCTGAGCGCAGTATCACATCTGATCGCATGCCCCATGCTTCGGCTCCCATCAAACCAGCCTTCCTGAGCCCCTCCCCCCAGGGGTCAGGTTGCACCCACGTAGCCTGCCGGTCCCTCAGCCTAGAAGGTTCAGGCACCTCGTCTAGGAACGTGGCTGCTTCTCATCCCATAGATCTAGTTTCAGTGCTGCCACCTCAGAGAGGCCCTCCTGGACTACCCCTCTCTCAAACGTTCCCATCATCTCCACACAGCCCCCTGTCTACCTTCTATCAGAAGCACTAATCACAATCTATAATTACCCCTCTTATTTTTATCATTTGTCTGTAAGTTCCAGGCA
This sequence comes from Halichoerus grypus, assembly GCF_964656455.1. Taxonomy (NCBI): domain Eukaryota; kingdom Metazoa; phylum Chordata; class Mammalia; order Carnivora; family Phocidae; genus Halichoerus; species Halichoerus grypus. The sequence goes on from NC_135714.1 coordinate 101,732,790, forward strand.
AGAGAGACACTGCTTGTCACATTCTCTATTGTATTCTCTGCAGGCAGGGGAGGGGGGGGTATGGCACAAAACAAGACCTCCATAAGTACTTGTTGAATGAATGAAGGATCAAAACATGGGCAAAAACAAAAGAAAAAAAATGTCATGTCTTCTTATGGTAAGGGTTAATGGAAATGTAACTTCGTGATCATCACGAGGGCACGTTGCTTAGTATACATACTTGGTATCGGACACCAGCAAGAAATCGCTGAACAAGAAGAGGTGCCGCTTCTGCCTCCTCCAGCCTCTCTTGAGCTCGACGGGGCCGTGGATAAGCAGGGTAGGGGCGGCACCCTCAGATGATGTAGTGCTTTTGCTGCGGGCGTCCACCTCAACAGAAGAGCTCTTCCTGCAACCCACCAAACACCACGGAGCAGCTAGTTACTAGTCAAATATACAATAGAGTTGTATGCTAAATGTCAAGGTTCGCACCACACTAAAATTCAGTCTCAACCCCGAAAGCAGAGCTCCAGAGCTCACATTCAGGGATCGCTGAGTTATAGAAAGCTATTGAAAGAGATGAGGTCGGACGTCTGGGTGGCTCAGTCGGTTAAGCGTCTGCCTTCAGCTCAGGTCATGATCCCAGGGTCCTGGGATCGAGCCCCACGTCGGGCTCCCTGCTCAGCGGGGAGCCTGCTTCTCCCTCTGCCTCTACCCCTCCACCCTGTTTGTGCTCTCTCTCTCTCTCTCTCACATGCTCTCTTTCTCAAATAAATAAACACAATATTTTGAAAAAAGAGAGAGAGATGAGGTCACTTGGTGAACTGATACCGATGGAGAACAGTTTCAAGGACAAAGCCCTTGGGCATGCCAACACTCAGACGTGGGGTGGAGAAAGCAGCAAAGCTAATCATGAGCTGTTAGGAAGGGGAGAATCAAGAGGTAGAGTGTATTACAAGAAGGCAAACAACAACAAACAGGACAATTTGTGGCCTAATATAAAACAAAATGATATGGTGTGTGTGTGAAGAATTAATTACAATTTGCTTTCATGTTAAGATAAAAATGAAGACAACTGAAGATTCTGGAAATTTACTTATCTAAATCTATCTAAATCTTATCTAAATCAATATTCAAACTTGGGGGAAAAATTCTCAAAGATCGGCGAAAATACTGGAAATATCAAAAAGTTTCTAAACACAAGAGTTTAGCTGTTACTTGGCTGAGCTCTGAGCTCTGATAGGACTTTCTGGTCGTCATAGGTAAAACAACTAAATTGAACAGAATGCAAAAGTTCTTTCATAAATAGGACAGATATTTTCATAGACCTGGGAAAATTCTCTCTCGTGGAGCCAAGAAAGTGTCTCCTCCGAGAAAGTAAGCCCTGCTCTCTTCAGCTCAGCGGCACTGAATCTTACGAACCTGAGTAGCTTTTCATGAAGCTGGTGCTGAAGTTACTCATTAGTTTACATGTATTAGAAGAAACAAAAGAGAACAACACTCCCTGTTACTGTCAGTCTGTTTTGAGGCTCAAAAAGAGTATATCAAAAGACTACCTTCCGCGGTGAAGCCTTGAACGAGCACCTATAAGTTCAGCATGTTTTCTGAATGACGTGAACATCCTTTTGTCTTCAGTTCTCAGGACTGAAAATCAAGTGAGTCTACAGCACTAGGCAGAGTACTGTAAAATGCTTGAAGCCTGAGGATTCCACAGTAACCTGGGATCACTACCATTATGATGTCACGGATCTAAGGCTCATGCCATAACTGCCAAACTGACATACTTGTTTCCCTGATTTGGCCAGCACGTTCTGATTTTTTAAAAGTAATCTTTTTTTTTATTTTGAGATAACTATAGATTCATATGTATCTGTAAGAAATAATACAGAGAGATTACATCAATTTTCTACAGATAGAGACTTCCAGACACTTCCATCACCACAAGGATCCTTCCTATTACCCTTTTACAACCACACACACTTCCTTCCACCTCCCCCACCTCTTTAATCCCTGGCAATCACGAATCTGTTCTCCATGTGTATAATTTTGACATTTCAAGAACGGTATACAGAGGGGATCATATAGTATGTAACATTTTTGTGATTTGCTTTTTTCCACTCAACATAACGGGAGAGTCATCCGGATTGCCACAGGTGCTCACAGTCCATTTCTCTGTGTCTCTTAGTAGTATGCCAGGATACGGCTGTATCACAGTTTGCTTCACCACCTGCTGAAGGAATTCTGGATTGTCTGCAGGCTTGGGCTTCCACTAATAAAGCTGCTGTAAACATCTGTGTACAGGTTTTTGTGTCAGCGTCGGTCTTCTCTTCTCTGGGCTAAATGCCCAGGAGTCCAATTGCCAGGTCCTAGGGTAGCTGCTCTGTTTTGTTTTTTAAGAAACTGTCTAACTGTTTTCCAGAATGGCTCTGCCATTTCACATTCTCACCAGTACTGCGGGAGTGATTCAGTTTCCCCACAGCCACACTAGCATTGGGTGTTGTCATTTTTTATTTTAGCTGTTCTGAGAGCTGTGTCGTGATATCTCACTGTGGATTTAACGTGCATTTCCCCAATGGTTAGTGATGCTAAACATCTATTTGCCATGTGGACATCTTCTTCAGTGTGACGGAACCTACAGTAGTCTGTTAAAAACATTTTCCGTGGAGACGGTGTTCCCTGTCCACTGGAAAACTGACCGTTTTACAGATGAGGAGGTGCTTCACGGACAGGTTAGACGCTTTCAACCCAAGCGGCTGCGACGTAACGTGAAGGATTCAAATCCAGCTGACTCAGGAGGTCACTCAACTTCCTGTGAGGGCCCCCCACTCTTCTCACACGGACAGTGTCTTTCCTTTGACAACAGTGGAGGACTGAAATTTGATCCTACTAACAAAGTTCGTGGTTTCCCTTATAGGCACCTCTAACAGGTATGTGAATCCCTCTCTTTTATTCCCCACTCGACTCTATGGACCTCAAGGAAAGAGTCTATGTCTGATTTATCATTTTAATTCTCACAAACATTGGCACATTGGAGGAATTCAAAAATTCTCTTGAATGGGTGAATGAAATAGTTTTCTGGCATGGATGGATGGGGAAAAGGCATGACCTAAACTAGTCTCTCTCTCATTTACTTCATTCATTCAACAGATAGTGTTTGAACCTGTACTAGGAGAAAGACACTTGCTAGGTCTGGGCAACAGAGAGCCAGGCCCCACTCTCACAAAACCAGGATTTAAATGGGGGGGTGCGGGGGCAGAAATTAAACAAAGAGCGTCATCAATAACTGTGTAACACCAGACTCTGGAAAGTACTGCAGAGAAAAATTAAAGAGTGAGATGAGAAATTAAAAGAGGGACCTGACACCTGATTTCAGTTGTGAAGAAGTCTCCTTTGAAGAGCTCCTTTAAAATGAGCTTTAAAGAATAATTAGGGATTGATTAGAGAGAGGAGAGAAAAGAGGAAGGCAGAGGGAAGGGACAAGAAGAGAAGTGTATTGGAAGGGAAGATACATTTTTCAGCTGAAGGGACAGAATGCGAATATGTGACGTTTCAGAGACATGGAAGAGTTTGCTAGATTGCAGACACAGGCAGAAGGTACAGGAGCATGAAATATGCCTGAAAAAGTAAGTAGAGGCAAGAGCACAAGTCCTGGTAGACCTCTTAGACTTTACTGAGGCCTCTCATCTGAAAACCAAACTAGCACAGAAGTGACATGTAGATAGTGGCCTTCAGACTTTTCACCACTTTTATTTTTTTTAAGATTTTATTTATTTATTTGGGGGGGGCGGGTAGCAGAGGGAGAGGGACAAGCACAAACAGTGCTGAGAGTGGAGCCTGACCTGGGGCTCGATCTCACAGCCCTGAGATCATGACCTGAACCAAGATCATGACCTGAGCCGAGATCAAGAGTCAGAAGCTTAACCGACTGAGCCACCCAGATGCCCCTTCTCACCACTTTTAAAGGGACAAGTGCTAGTCTGGACATGTTTGATTGTATTAGAACCATGGAGGCTCATTGGGCAACACTTTCTGGCCTCCCATCAAGCATCTGTCAAAATTTATTTAAGGTAAAAATGTAGGCAAACTTATCTCTGCACCTTCCCCAATTCCCGGATTATGTCCCATTTCTCTGCCTCTCCCTTCAGAGAAGTTCGAGATTTAGAGACCAGGAAAACTCTCCTTCTAGAATCTAGTATCTGCTTATCAATACTGATATGCATCAGTCTCACTTGGGGGAGTTTTCAGGCACTCCCTCTGTAACCCCCAGAGGTTCTGATTCATCAGATCCAGAAAACCTGTATTTTAAAAAAATTTTTGAGTGATTCTTGTATGTAACCAGGATTGTGAGTTACTAGTCTTCAGGAATTAATTGAGAAAGATGTAGTGTTCTGATTCTATCTTCCCCTTGTAGTAAAGCCAAGGAGAGAAAAGTTTTCTCAGAAAGATAAAGGGAGCTTTCCTTAGTCATGTAATAGTTACATTTACAGTAATAGCTAAAGCTTAATTTCTTCTAAAATACCATTGCTATTTATTTTAATTTGGTGAATGAGCTCTAAATAGAATAACAGTGATAGGGTTTGTTTTCATCTATTTCATTGAACACTTAACTTTTCACCCTAAATATCAAATAGAAGAGACAGTATAAGGTGATCCTATGCCCATAATACCAATGTTTTTAAGCATGTTGCAAAGACAAGACTATTTTTTAAAAAAAGGTTTTTTGAAGATTTTATTTATTTGAGAGAGAAGTGAGAGAGAGAGAGAGCATGAGCGGGGAGGGGGTTGGGGGGGAGGGGGAGAAGCAGACTCCCCTAGGAGCAGGGAGCCCGATGTGGGGCTCGATCCCAGGACCCTGAGATCACGACCTGAGCCGAAGGCAGATGCTTAACTGAATGGGCCATGCAGGTGCCCCTAGACTATTTTCTTAATTCAATTTCTTTCTTTGAATTTTTTAATATTTATTTTATTTCAATTCCAGTATAATTAACAGTGTTATATTAGTTTCAGGTGTACGATATAGTGATTCGATAATTCTATACATTACTCAGTGCTCATCATGATAAGTGTACTCTTAATCCCCATCACCTACCATCCAGCCCCCCACCCACCTTCCTTCTGATAACCATCAGTTTGTTTTCTATAGCTAAGAGTCTGTCTTTTGGTTTATCTCTTTTTTATTTGTTTTGTTTCTTAAATTCCACATATAAGTGAAATCATATGGTATTTGTCTTTCTCTGACTTATTTCACTTAGCATTATACCCTCTAAATCCATCCATGTTGTTGCAAATGGCAAGATTTCATTCTTTTTTATTGCTGAATAATATTCCATTGTGTGTGTGTCTGTGTGTGTGTGTGTGTGTGTGTGTGTGTGTGTGTGTGTGTATATATATATATATATATATATATATATATACCACATCTTCTTCATCCATTCATCTATCAGTGGACACACTTGGGCTTGCTCCATAATTTGGCTACTGTAAATAATGTTGCAACAAACATAGGGGTGCATATATCTTTTTAAATTAGTGTTTTTCTTTTTTTAAAGATTTTATTTATTTATTTATTTATTTATTTATTTATTTGAGAAAGAGAGAGGGTGAGCAGACAGGTGGGGGCAGGGGCAGAGGAAGAGGGAGAGGGAATCTCAAGCAGACTCTGTGCTGAGCGCAGAACCCAATGTGAGGGTCGATCCCACGATCCCGAGATTATGACCTGAGCTGAAACCATGAGCTAGATGCTTAACCGACTGAGCCACCCAGACACCCCACAAATTAGTGCTTTTCTATTTTGGGGGTAAATACTCAGTTGTGGATCATATAGCAATTCTAGTTTTCATTTTTTGAGGAACCTCCATATTGTTTTCCACAGGGGCTGCACCAGTTTGCATTCCCACCAACAGTGCACAAGAGTCCCTTTTTCTCCACAATCTTGCCAAAACCTGTTGTTTCTTGTGTTGTTGATTTTAGCCATTTGGACAGGTATGAGGTGATAGCTCACTGTGGTTTTCGTTTGCATTTCCCTGATGATGAGTGATTTGAGCGTCTTTTCGTGTGTCTGTTGGCCATCTGTGTCTTCTTTGGAGAAATGTCTGTTGATGTCTTCCGCCTATTTTTAAATTGGATCATTTGGTTTTTTGGTGTTGAGTTGTATAAGTTCTTTATATATTTTGGATACTAACCTTTTCTATCATTTGCAAATATCTTCTCCCATTCAGTAACTTGTCCTCTAGTTTTATCGGTGGTTTTCTTTGCTGTGCAGAAGCCTTTCATTTTGATGTAGTCCCAATAATTTATTTTTGCTGTTGTCTCCCTTGCCTCAGGGGACATATCTAGAAAGATGTTGTTGCAACCAGTGTCTGAGAAAGTACTGTCTGTGCTCTCTTCGAGGACTTTCTTGGTTTCAAGTCTCACATTTAGGTCTTTAATCCATTTTGAATTTTATTTTTGTGTGTAGTGTAAGAGAGTGGTCCATTTTCATTCTTTTGGATGTACCTGTCCAGTTTTCCCAACACCAGTTTTTGAAGAGACTATCTTTTTCCCATTGTATATTCTTGCCTCCCTGCTTGTACATAAAATCATGGGTTTATTTCTGGATTCTCTCTTCTGTTCCGTTGATCTATTGTCTACTTTTCCGTCAGTACCATACTGTTTTGATTATTACAGCTTTGTGATATATCTTGAAATCTGGGATTGTGATACCTCCAATTTTGTTCTTTCTCAAGATTGCTTTGGCTATTTGGGGCCTTTTGTGGTACCATACATATTTTAGAATTATTTGTTCTAGTTCTGTGAAAAATGCTATTGGTGTTTTGATAGGGATTGCATTAAATCTGTAGATCATTTTGGGTATGGGACATTTTAAAATATTTGTTCTTCCATCAATAAGCATAGAATATTTTTCCATTCATGTTGTCTTCAATTTTTTTTCATCAGTGTTTTATAGTTTTCAGAATATAGGTCTTTCACTTCCTTGTTTAAGTTTATTCCTAATTAGTTTGTTATTTTTGGTATAATTGTGAATGGGACTGTTTCTTAATTTCTTTTTCTGCTTCTTCATTATTAGTGTATAAAAATGCAGATTTCTGTATATTGATTTTGTATCCTGTGATTTTCCTGAACTCATTTATCAGTTCTAGTCTATTTTTGGTGGAGTCTTGAGGGTTTTCTGTATATATAGTATCATGTCACCTGCAAATAGTGAAAGTCTTACTTCTTCCTTACCCATTTGGATGCCATTTATTTCTTTGTCTTGTCTTATTCCTGGGGCTAGGACTTCCAGTGCTATGTTGAATACAAGTAGTGAGAATGGACATCCCTGTCTTGCTCTTGATCTTGGGGAAAAGCTTTTAGTTTTTCACCATTGAGTATGATTTTAGCTGTAGGTTTTTATATGGTCTTTATTACATTGAAATATGTTCCCTCTAAACCTACTTCGTTGAGAGTTTTTATCATGAATGGATATTGTACTTTGTCAAATGCTTTTCTGCATCTATTAAAATAATCATGTGCTTTTTATCCTTTCTCTTGTTGATGTGATGTATGATGTTAATTGATTTGTGAATATTGAATCACATTTGCATCCTAGGAATAAATCCCACTTGATCACCGTGAATGATTTTTTAATGTATTGTTGGATTTGGTTGGCTATTATTTTGTTGAGGATTTTTGCATCTGTGTTCATCAGAGATATTGGCCTGTAGTTCTCTCTTTTTTTAAAAAGATTTTATTTATTTGCGATAGAGCAAGAGTGAGAGAGAGAGAGAGAGCACAAGCAGGGGGAGTGGGAGAGGGAGAAGCAGGCTCCCCGCCGAGCCAGGAGCCCGATGGGGGACTCGATCCCAGGACTCTGGGATCATGACCAGAGCTGAAGGCAGACGCTTAACTGACTGAGCCACCCAGGCGTCCTCTTTTTTTTTTTTTTTTTTTTTTTTTAAATGTCTTTACCTGGTTTTGGTATCAGGGTAATGCTGGCCTCACAGAATGAATTTGTGAATTTGGAAGCTTTCCTTCTAACTCTTCTTTAAATGTTCGGTAAAATTCACCTGTGAAGCCATCTGCTCCTGGACTTTTGTTTGTTGGGAGTTTTCTGAATGCTGATTCAATTTCATTCCTGGTAATCAGTCTGTTCAAGTTTTCTATTTCGTCCCGATTCAGTTTTGGGAGGTTATATGTTTCCAGGGATTTATCATTTCTTCTAGGTTGTTCAATTTGTTTGCATACAATTTTTCATAATATTCTCTTATAATCCTTCATATTTCTGTGGCGTTGGTTGTCCTTTCTCCTCTTTCCCTTCTGATTTTGTTTATTTGAGTCCTCTCTCTCTCTCTCTCTTTTATGAGTCTGGCTGAAGATTTATCTATTTGGTTGATCTTTTCAAAGAACCAGCTCCTGGTTTCATTGATCTGCTCTATTGGGTTTTTTTTTAGGTTCTATTTCATTTATTTCTGCTCTAATCTTTATTATTTTCTTCCTTCCTATTTAGGTTTTGGGTTTTGTTTGTTCTTTTTCTAGCTTCTGTAGGTGTAAGTTTAGGTTGTTTCTTCAATATTTTTCTTACTTCTTGAGGTAGGCCTTGATTGCTATAAACTTCCCTCATAGAACAGCTTTTGCTGGATTCCAAAGTTTTTGGACCATTGTGTTTTCATTTTCATTTGTCTCCATGTATTTTTTAATTTCTTCTCTGATTTATTCCCTTAAAATTTTAAATCTTTGATTAAATGTGTATATTGGAAAACATTATGCAGTGTCAAGAGCATGAGCTCTGGAATCCAATTACCTAGTTTTAATCCTTCCTTATGATTTACTACCTACATGACACTGGGTAAACCTGTTATACTTCTAAAGCCTCAATGTCCTTATCTGTAAAATCAAAATGATGATGAAAGCATCTGCTTCATAGGGTTGTTGTGAGAATTAAATGAGATCATACTGCAGAAATGTTAGTATGGTACCTAACAGATTAATCCTTCAAATAATTTAGTTATGCTTATAGGAGACAATGAGGCTTTTTATTCAAAATAGCAACAATATAATGGGTATTCTCCCATGACCAAAGACAGGGAGAGAGAACAGGTAGTAATGCCAACTGAGTAACTACAAATTGCCAAGTTCTTTGCCAGGCAGTTTATGGACATCATCTCATTTCCTTGCAGCAGATTTGTGAGGTAAGAATCATTATTTCCATTTTATAGATGGAGAAACTGAAGCTCAATAAAGTTAAGTAACTGAGATACCAAATAATCTGCAGAGTCAAGTTTGTCTAATTTCAAAGTCATATAGTTTTTCCTCACCTAAACAATGTTTTCCTTCTGGAGGAGGAAAGAAAATATATTTTAAGCCGCATCCCATTTAGGTTGGCTCCCAAATTATTTAACTGACACACATGTGAGTGTTTTCATCAGCTGTCAGTGTTTGCCTATGGTGCCCCTATGCCACTCAGTCTCTCCTCCCTGAAATGGCTGGTTGAGGAACACTTAGCCACTGCTGGTACCATGTCCTAACTGTCAGTCAGGAAGTTTGCATCAGCTCCCAAGATGGACAGGAGACTCCTGTTACTTTACGGAGCCAGATCTGAGGTTTTAGACAGGCGGGGAGGAGGAGGAGTCGGGACTGGGAAAGTCTAATGATTCCCCTCCTGATGTCTAGTGGTTCACATCTCTAAGATAGATACCAGGCTGTGAATTGTGCCTCCTCAGCTGATCCCCATTCTGGATCAGTATCCCTATGAGTAATTTCTCTCCTGATTCTGGCACTCTGGACTTTCTACTACCACTGACGGATTTTTATCTCTATAGAGGGAAAAAAGGGATGCCCAGGCCTTGGCTGTGAGTGCTCACTCCACTACCCTTTGCTGCCCTCTACTGACCATACCTGGAAATTACATTTAACCTTTCAGGCCCTTGGCCCAAATAGATACTACAGTGGGTGAAACCAGGCACACAAAATTTGAGGTGCACCAAAAAACTAAGTAAATAAGATATGATATTTTAATTTTAATGTAATATTTTAAAAAGTCAATTTTCAAAAAATACATGGTGAACAAAATACCTAAATGTGCCCTAAAATAGTACTACTAGCTTACTACTAGCTTACTTACTAGCTTAGTACTACTGCTTCAGCCATACCAGATTTCTTGCTCTTCCTTTAACTTGTTGCTGCTTCAGAGATTCAGATTTGCTATTCCTTCTGCTTGGAATATACTTTGCCCAGGTCTTCACATAGATTGTCATCTCTCATTCTTTAAGTCTGTATTCAAAGGTTGCCACCCCAAAAAGTCTTTCTTAATGAAACCAGAAGCTGTTTTTGTTTTTTTTTAAAGATCAACAAAATTATCAATTTTGTTGATAGACTTTTAACCAAATTCATCAAAAGAGAGAGAGGACTCAAATAAACAAGATCAGAATGAAAGTGGAGAAATAACAACCAACACCACAGAAATACAAAGGATTATAAGAATATTATGAGAAATGACATACCAATATATTAGACAACCTAGAAGAAATGGATAAATTTCTAGAAACATATAACCTCCCAAACTGAATCAGGAAGAAATGGAAAATTTGAATAGACTGATTACCAGCAATGAAATTGAATCAGTAACCAAAAAACTCCCAACAAACGAACGTTCAGGGCCAGATGGCTTCACAGGCAAATCCTAACAAACATTTAAAGAGTTAATACCTATGCTTCTCAAACTGTTCCAAAAAATAGAGGAAGAAAAGCTTCCAAATTCACTCGATGAAGCCAGTATTACCCTGATACCAAAACCAGATAAAGACACTACCAAAAATACAAAGAGAGCTACAAGCCAGTATCTCTGATGAACATAGATGCAAAGATCCTCAACAAAATATTAGCAAACAGAATCTAACAATGCATTAAACAAATCATTCACCACGATCAAATAGGCTTTATTCCTGGGATGCAAGGGTGGTTTAATATTCACAAATCAGTCAACATCATACATCACATCAACAAAGGAAGGATAAATCCCATGCAATAATTTCAACTGATGCAGACAAAGTGTGGGACAAAGTACAACAGCCGTTCAGGATAAAAACCCTCAACAAGTAGGTCTAGAGGGCACATACCCCTCTTCTCTCACAGTTTGAGGATTTCTTTAGTGGATTACTTGGATTTCTTTCTCTTTATTTTTTGCATATATATTACCAGATTTTGATTTGCGGTTACCATTAGGTTTACACGTAACATCTATACACATAATGCAGTCTTTATTAAGTTGATGGTTCCCCTTAAGTTTGAACTCATTCTCAAAGCACTAAATTTTTACTCCTCTCTCCCCACATTTTAGGTGTATGGTGACGTACTTTACATCCTTGTATTTTGTGACTCCTTTGACTAGTTTTTGTAGATATACTTGATTGTACTGCTTTTGTGCTTCTTATTCCTGCTTATGGTCTTTTCTTTTCACTCAAAGAATCTCCTTTAACGTTCCTTGTAAGGCTGGTTTAGCTGTGCTGAAGTTCTTTAACTTTTTTTGTCTGGGAAACTATTTATCTCTCCATTTATTCTGAATGATAGCCTTGCTGAATAGAATATTTAGTTGCAGGTTCTTTTCTTTCAGCACTTTGAATATATCATGTCACTCCCTTCCGGCCTGCAAAGTTTTTGCTGAAAATCAGCGGATGGCCTTATGGGGTTTCCCTTGTACGCAACTATTTTCTTTTCTCTTGCTGCTTCCAAAATTCTCTTTCCCACTCCTTTTTGCCATTTAAATTGCTGTGTGTCTTGGGGTGGACCTCCTTGGGTTGATTTTGTTGGGGGCCCTCTGTTCCTCTTAAATCTGGATTTCTGTTTCCTTCCCCAGATTTGGGAAGTTTTCAGCTGTTATATCTTTAAATACATTTTCTGCCCCCTCTTCTCTTTCTTCTGGGATCCTTATTATGCAATGTTATTATGCTTGATGGTGTTGTTGAGTTCCCTAAGTCTAGTTTCATTTTTTATTATTATTCTTTCTCCCTCTTTGTTCAGCTTGATTGCTTTCTGTTACTCTCCCCTCCAGGTCCCTGACTCATTCTTCTGCTTCCTCTAGTGTGCTTCCTCTTTTCCATCCAGTGTACTTTTAATTTCAGTTATTGAGTTTTTCATCTCTGATCGGTTCTTTTTTATGTTCTCTATCTCTTTGTTGAGAGTCTCATGGAGGTTCTCCACTCTTTTCTCACATTTAGTGAGTATCTCTATGACTATTACTTTAAATTCTCTATCAGGCATTTTACTTATCTCCATCTCATGTAGCTCTCTTGCTGTGATTTTGTGCTGTTCTTTTATTTGGGACATATTCCTCTATCTCTTTATTTTGTCTAATTCTCTGTTTCTTTTTTTTTTTTTTTTTTTTTAAGATTTTTTATTTATTTATTTGACAGAGAGAGAGATAGCGAGAGCAGGAACGCAAGCAGGGGGAGTGGGAGAGGGAGAAGCAGGCTTCCCGCAGAGCAGGGAGCCCGATGTGGGACTCGATCCCAGGACCCTGGGATCATGACCTGAGCCGAAGGCAGACGCTTAACGACTGAGCCACCCAGGCGCCCTAATTCTCTGTTTCTTTGAGTTAGGAAAGTCAGCTACCTATCCTGCTCGTGAAGGTAGTGGCCTTATGAAGAAGAGCTCCTGCTGTGCCCTGCAGTGCAATGTCCCCTGTTGCCCAGAACCTGATGCTTCAGAGGCGTCTCCTATGTGTGTTGTATGTGCCCTACTGTTGTGGCTGACCTGTGTTTGTCTTTAGTCCAGTCATCTGCAATGGCTCTCTTTGTCTGTTGTGGGCAGGGTTTGGTCTCTGCGCCGTTAATAGGCCAGTCTGAGGCCCTCCTGGGCTTGAGTTTACTCAGATCAGCAGTTTGCCAGAGCTTCAGTCTCACTGAACTGCAGGGCACTTTCCCTGTGTGGTCCCCTGAGGAGCTTTTGTTGGGGGGTGGGGCCTGCAGTCAGACCATATGTCTGCCCCCAGCCCACTGCTGGGGCTGCAGACAAACTGGTGTATGTGGTTTTCTTGCCCTCTCCCCGGGGCAGGAGTCACTGTGGAGTGGTGCTGGCCCCTGTTAGGGCTGCTTGCACACTGCCAGGCTTGTGATGCGCCTTTGGGTGGACTCTTGCTGAGGGTGTGTTGAAGTGGGCAGGTCCGCAGGAGAATGCAGGGGTGAGGCATACAGTGTTAGCAAGCTAAGTGAAGAGTATTCATGCTGGATCCTGCAGTTGTCCAGATATTTAGACTGGGGGGCGGGGGAGGGAAATTGCACCCACCAGCTCTTTTGTTCTTGGAGAAATCTCCTAAAGATCCCTATACCCCCAGCACAAGTTGCAAGATCAGGAAATCAGTCTCCTTCCAGGTGTCTTTCAAACTGCTGCTTCTGTGCTGTATTTTGAGTCCATTCCTTGAAGCGTCATTAGAGTTCCTGGCACGATCCTTTTCATGAGGCTCTGAAACTGTCCTTCCTTATAGAAGACAGTGTTTGGCCTCTCTGCCTAATGTCAGAGTTTTTGGGCAAGCAGGAAAGGAAATTTTTACCTGTGGAGGATAAGGATGAATGACTGTGGTTGATTGTATCAGTAACCAACAACATCAGAATGGAGGAAAGTAAAATCCTCTTTTTGGATAGAATACACAAATGTTACATAAGGATTACATCAGTTTCCCTTTAGGATAGTAACATATTATGTATGATATATGAGTGCTTTTCTATAAAGTATATAATCTCTGAACTACATTAAATTAATAACATTTTTACCAGAATGTAACAACCAATGAGGGTGAAACTTGTCTGATTTCACAATTCTTCCCTTGTAGCTTTTATGATACTATTGAGCTAATTATGCAAGATGGAATATTAAATAAAGATTATTTCTAGTAGTGTTTCCTTTGTAGGGTAAGAAAAAAAGAAAACAAAATAGTTTAAAAAGACATCTTGAATTTGCTTATTCACTTACCTTTGATTTTCCTGAATTCTGTGGCTGGCTTTGAGAAGAGTCAAAAGCATTAGCAGAGGAGATTGGTCACTTGATCTTTAACATGGATGCGTAAGTACCTGAGAACAATGAGTGGTTGTAGCTTGGTTTCTTGGCAATTGAAATGACAGCACAAGATTTATAAGTGAACAGAAGCAGAAATTAGGGTAACTGTAAGCAATCTTAGCTGTCTCCGAAGTAAGGAACTTCTGGGTTTTATTTGTTTTAAGTAATTGGGAGAAAACACAGTAGCATAAGCACAGAAAGCTAATCTGGTGAGAAAGAATCCCACCTAACTTGGCAGATTACACAAAAGGTGTAAATTATATAATATAGAATATATATCAATCACACATTATATGTGTACATTGTACATTAAGTTACATATAAGTATAAAATTATGGTCTAATATATAATTGAATATGTCTTTCATATATATAAATCTAATATATATTTATGTATATATTAGATATATATCATTAGATCTTAAACTTCTTATATATTATTTACTTATATAATCTAATGTATAATTTATATATTATATGTAATATATATAAAATATATAATATACATTTAAAATACAATATAAATATACAATATACCTACAAATACAAATATACAATATAAGATATGTAATATATATTTAATATATGCATATTAATTATGTATAAATAAATAAAGATATATGATAAACTTATGTCATTAATATATATCTTATTATATATTAGAGTATATATCATATGTATTATAAATTACATATATATTGCATATATTAAATATTTATCATTAGAACTTAAACTTCTTCAGAAAATAATTCTACCTTAAGATATATTTTTCCTGATATTACTATAGCTAATATTAATATACTAATTATATTACATATTAATTAATACAGTAAAAAAGTAGATATTAATAAGAATATGTAAGACATAAGATTGATATTATATAATATAAATACTCTTAATATATTAAGATATATATCTCATGATATCTAATATATAAATATATGTATACATACATGCATATGTGTATACACACATACATATACAAATCCAGAGAGACTATTGAATCTGTGTGAACCTAAGTTTTCACTATAAGAAGCTAGAAAAAAGGAAGCCTGTACCCAAAGTGGAATGAAGGAAATGATTAAATTAGGAAAAGTTTAGTTAATATAGTCCAACTTCACTTATAAACATTAGAAACAAAAATGCTGAATAAGATGTCAAACCAAATCAAGTGATATGTGTGTATGTATATAAGTATATAAATATAATGTGAAAATGCTAAGTGTTGGTAAGGTAGGGAACACCTGGAAGTCTCATACACTGTTGCTTGGAATAGAAATTGATAAAACTACTTTGAACAACTTTTGGCAAGCTTTAATAAAATCATAAATCGAAAAAATAGGTCTAAACCAGAAAAGGCCCTAGTACTATATTTAATAACATTTTAATAATTCTCAAAACCATTACTCCAGGACCACCTGAAACTTTCCTCACATTTTTCTGAACTGAAATTCCTTGTTTACAACAACAAACATGTACTAAATGTCAGTCATCAATGAGAAATTGTCTAATGTGCTAGAAAGACACAATTATGAACATGACCTAGTTTTTGCCATAAAGGGATTTACAGATAACTTGGGGTGACAGACCTGAAATTACTAATAGAGCAGATATAAAAATACTAGATGTTTTTACAAAGTGTTATGATGAAAAATAAATGGGAAGTAAAAAATTGCTTCTGCTCAGAGAGGTATAGACAGAAAGTGCAGAGAATACTTGCCCAGACGGTGATGTTTAAATCACGCCCTGCAGGATGATTAGAAGTTTTCCTTGCAAACTTAGTTAAGGGGGAG
Organism: Halichoerus grypus; assembly: GCF_964656455.1. Classification (NCBI taxonomy): domain Eukaryota; kingdom Metazoa; phylum Chordata; class Mammalia; order Carnivora; family Phocidae; genus Halichoerus; species Halichoerus grypus. Next base: position 101,748,586 of record NC_135714.1, read on the forward strand.
ATGCAGAGACAAGAAAGCGCGTAGTATGTTGGAAGGGTATGCGTAAATAGTCAAAGAAGAACCTGAGGAAGGATGGTGGGACTAAATTTCCTAACATATACGTTACAAAAAGAAGTAAAGCAGCTACTGTGACTTCCCAGTACCGCAAATTGCTTAAAATCTGTTGCTACAATAAATGATACGCATTTGCCAAAGTATATCATATCGCTACTTAAAATTCTACAGTTAGCACATATTACTAATATCACAAGAATATTGAATATTGAGTATCATAAGAAACTCCTATTATTTTCATTCAAAAGATTTAGGTCATTTTAACAAGAAGATAATTTTGGTGAGGGTAAAATGAAATCTGAAATGCTATGTATGTGTGTGTTTTCTATTCCTCATTACTTTGAGAAATTCACTGAATAAGAGTGTTTTTCTTTACTGATATTTTTAGAGGCAGTTAACCCTACCTGTTGGCTGTCGAAACAAGTCGATGAGCTTTTACAGTGAAAAAAAGATGTACTAAGATACATAAAAGCCCAATATATTGCTGATAAGCTTAATATACTTAATTTTTTTTTTAAATTTCAGTTTTAAATTTGAATTCTTATTATACGTGGCAGATATCTACTTGTGCTCGCCTAAGCCCAAAGAGGTAATTTATAATAAGGGTACTCCGGTACGTTGAGAATCCGAGGAGATGTGAACAATCAAGCCTCAGGATGAGTAAAAGCAAGGAATGAGTAAGAGTTCTGTGGTGTCTTCATTCCAGTTGGCTCTCAGAAAGCCAAATGGCTAAGCCAGCCTGGCAGGGCTTTAGAACACAGCAGCGGGGGCCGACTGCCCACTCGGCATACACTCCTGGAAATATACCATTCGGGAATGATTCTTCCTCCAGATAGATATTCTGAAGAATTAAACATTGTGTTCCATACACAGGCGAATGAGTCTAAGGGTCTTACATACTCTATCTCACTAAACCTACACAACGTCTTTATCGTAGCGCTTGGCTATAAAGTGAAAGGTATGCAAAAATAGCACAGGCTGAGTTCAGGCACTTTCTTTATGTTTTGTTTGGGCAAATGTCTGACATACTGTTTGTCAGAAACAAAATGTAGAAGTTTCCAGGGAGCTGCCGTCAGTGGCTATAAAAAGATTAGCACAAGCATTGTATTAAATGTTAACTCTTAGCCAACTAAAGCGAGTGGCAAATGAGAAGAATGCTCCAGACTAGATTCTGCGGAGGTTATGGTGAAAGTCACCTCTCTGGAGAAATCCAAGTCCCTGTTTGAATTTTAATGCAGGCTTTCTCTTTGGTGGTGTAGCAGAAGGAGAGGGATTTGAGTCACTGAGGGAGGTAGGGCCTCCAGAGTCGCTCTTCTGGCCGGGGAGGTACAGGGAGAGAGAGAGAGAGAGAACTCGGAGGAGCTGAGGAAACAGCCAAAAGTTGCATGTGGGAAGCTGGCCTGAAGCGCTCCCCTAAGTACCGGCACAAGAGAGTAAGATTAAAAGGCTCGTGTTTCCCAAGGGCTCTGGAATGCCCAGAGGAGAGAACACTGTACTTCTAACACAGGCTGATAGTAGCTAATGATAATTGACGTTTTACTTATTATGTGCCCGGCCTCACCGAATATCCTCTTGCTTTATTTCACTTAATTTTCAAAATCTCCTAATAAGATCCTTTCACTCAATTTGCAGTTGAAGACATTGAGGCCTAGAGAAATTAAGCAACTTGCTCAAATAAGCGGGAGAATCAGAATTTGAACGTGGAGTCTGTGCTGTCGGGTCCCTGCCCGCCCTGTCACCAGATAGCCTCTCCGGAGCTAGAGAGTGGCAGATGTCCTGTATTAGCTGATACCTTGGAAGCTGATGGCAGAACAAGGAGCAAGCCACGGACAGGTGGCCTCACAGAAAGCCCCAGCTTTTGGACCATTTGAATTTACTCCGATACTCCCTATAAACAGATGTCAGCATAAAGACTAGAAGAGCAAATCCAGTCCCTTCATCGGTAGAGGTTTACCCAGAAGTGTACTAAGTGATGACAGTTTCTCGGGCAGCACCATACCTTGGTGGAGCCCTGATTTGGTACCGTGTTAAAGACGTGGCAGCTTTACCGGGGTTATGAATTCCGATTTCTTCTAAATGGTTGGCAGTTTAGCAGGTCATGTTTGCCAAACCCATCGAGGCTTTTCTTGCAGTTATAAGAGAGAGTGCCCAGCCCTTTTGCAAGTGGGAGTATTTTGCATTTGTATGCCATCTAAAATGAGATTAAAGCTATTTGTCCTTATTTCTCCTTTTATATGATAGACTTAGCAAGGATACTCATTATTCTGAGCATGCATGACAAAATTATTAATTGAAATTAAGTAAGTTAATTTATAATATTTATATAATTTATATATTATGACTTTAAACAAATATCTAATTAATGTGAATAATTATTAATTATAATTAACAAATTTAATGATAACAGAAGGTAATTAAAGGTAACTAACACCGTAGAACTGTGATTTCTCACATCCACATGTATTTTTTTCTTCTTTTGGGCATTTTTTAGTTCCCTACTTGTATTCTGGTCACTTATATACGTCCCCCACTGTATTTTTGGCACCATTCGTCAGGAACTATAGCTTCATTGTACATCCAGAATTTGTATCTCAGTGGTATTTTCCCCAGTTATGTCGAGTTAGTTTTCTGTTCCTCAAGCACACCACTTTTAAAGAATTTTGGAGATAATTATTTTATGTGTCTGAGTTTCCCTATCATAGCAATGCCTTCTGTTGCTTGTTTCTATTTCAGGGCTTTGTAAATTTGCTTTAGAGCAGGGTTTTCTAAACCAGACACTGTGCCACCTCCACAATTTTTGCCGAATATATCACCTGTACCATTATCTCATTAATATTTTCCTTAAGTAAATTAAGGACTTTATTTTTTTTAATATTTTATTTATTTATTTGACAGAGAGAGACACACAGAGAGAGGGAACACAAGCAGGGGGAGTGGGAGAGGGAGAAGCAGGCTTCCCGCGGAGCAGGGAGCCCGATGCGGGGCTCGATCCCAGGACCCCGGGATCATGACCAGAGCCGAAGGTGGACGCTTAACGACTGAGCCACCCAGGCGCCCCTAAGCTCAGGACTTTTATCTAAAATTTTATTTCTGAAGGAACTATGTAACTATTGCAAATGGGAAACCAGAACCCCTTGCTTTAAGGTGTAGAAAATTTATACACTGCCAACAAACTCTGGCTTTAGAGTCTTACCTGCCGCCCTTAAGTGAAATAAGGAGAGAGAGAGGGAGAGAGGAGCAATTACTGGGGAAGCATTAATCGGAGCACCAGATTAATGGCACTGGCACCAATCTGAGACTTTATCCTTGATGTAATAAAATTAATTACAAAGAAGTTTTAGAGGGAATAATTTTCTTATGGTCTAATGCTGTCATTACTGAATGCCACTTTGTTTACTACCCATAATCATCTCACTTACAGCCATGGACCACTTTGGGAACATTCCTTATAACATGGACCCCAAACAGAACACACATCAGACCTAAATTCCTAATTGTTCGATTTTTGACAAGTTAGTTAATTCCTTTCAGCTTGATTCCTCAGTGTGAAAAAGGGATAATACATTTATATTCAAGATCACTTTGAGGATTATATGAGGTAATGTTCACAATGTGTCTAATCCTGTGCCTGGAGTTTATTAAAAAACATTAATACCTTAGGGTGCCTGGGTGGCTCAATCAGTTAAGCGTCCAACTCTTGGTTTTGGCTCAGGTCATGATCTCAGGGTCATGAGATCAAGCCCTGGATCGGGCTCCATGCTGAACGTGGAGCCTACTTAAGATTTTCTCTCTCCCTCTCTCTGCCCCTTCCCCCCACGCGCATGTGCTTTCTCTCTCTCTCTAAAAAACAAAAACAGAAACAAACCAAAGCATAAATACCTACTGTGTGCCAAGCACACCTCTGGGGGCTCAGGATCTAGAAGAGCACATGACAGAGAAGGACTCTGCTTTCATGGAACTTACATTCTGTTGAGGGAAAAATTAACCATGAACAACTGAACAAAAGAGCAAGGTCATTCGAGGCAATATTGATAAAAGCTCTGAAGTAAATAAAATGAAGCACTATGAAGGAAGGTGACTGGTGTTTAGGGAATACTAATTTCCTTCCTAATTCTCAACTCTATATGGTTGGAATTCCATATATGTAGAAAAAGATGAAGGCTATTGAGAATATGCTTGTCAACTGCGATAAGCAAAGGGCAAAAGACGGAGAATGAATAACAATTGCAGTTTAAAACATAATTAAATACACGGCCCCAATTTTAAATGTCTGTACTGCTCTAAAACTTGCCTTCTTAAATTATGTGCTATAGAACATATGATCCTCTCTTAGAAACAGAGAACATTTCATTGTTCATGTCATGGAAATGAAATGCAGTTGGGGCTTTATCACTTACTTTTGTCATGGTTGTGCTTTTCAAAAAAACACAACTTCAGAACTTAATGTATTGTGTGTGATGAGCTTGATTTTAGGAAAGTTAAGAACATTCTGCCACAAAGTTCAGGCCCCTAAATATACTTTCAGTCAGCAAATTCTGATTTGGGCAGGGCTCGGAAGTCCGCGAGCTGATGATGACAGAATGGGAATAATTAGGTTTTGTACCTAAAACAAAGGATGGATTTATATGGAGAGAATCCGTTCTGAGATTTCTGAGACCTATTATCTGGCTTGTGAATGATAAATGAACTCATTTGAGGCATTGCAGATTGACTTTGGAGGGCCAGGAAAAAAGTTTTCCTCTTTTCCAATCCCTTCATCTCTTTGCTCCTCTAGTCATTTGCAATGACTTTGAATCCTGTTGCTCTTAACTGGACTCTGTTAACATCCTTCCGATGTCTAAATGACTTAATTACTGAAATTAAGAATTTGAAGAATCAGTTAAGAGTATCTAGTTGGAGACAGGATACCCAATTAGGAAGTACAGAAGGCAGCTACTCTGTTCCCAGCGTCCTTCATTTCAGTCCTAATTGAATTCTGCTTTTCCTTCTCAAGTAACAATAAATCTTTTGATCTCTGTGAAAGAAGCAAAGATCAAGCTGATCCTCAGAATGAATCTCCTCCTTCCTCCACTTCTTCAAAGATCTAGTTAAATTTGAGTTGCACTTATTTTTTTAAATGTTTTCCAATGCAATTACCAGTCACAAAAGAAAATTACTTTATTATCATAACTGAAAAACACCATTTCTTTTTTCTTCCAGCATTTTTTTTTTTTTTAAAGATTTTATTTATTTGACAGAGCGAGATACACAGCGAGAGAGAGAACACAAGCAGGGGAGTGGGAGAGGGAGAAGCAGGCTTCCCGCTGAGCAGGGAGCCCGATGCGGGGCTCGATCCCAGGACCCTGGGATCATGACCTGAGCCGAAGGCAGACGCTTAACGACTGAGCCACCCAGGCGCCACCTTCTTCCAGCATTTTTATGTTACATTTTAAATCAATGAAATTCATGTAAATTTAACTTTTCTCTCTGATAATTCATAGTAAGGGGCTTTCACAGTAATGCCACAAGTAGTTGCTTTTTATTTTCCTGTGTAAGAACCCCTACCACTAAAACAAGTCGTTCAGTGCTGTTCATAATCTACTTTAGAAACATAATGACTTTTATCTCCCAGGACAGCAATGAAGAATGTTTAACAGACTAGATGATGTAGTGGAGAAAGCTGTGGTCTATCTACTTCTGACCCCAGTATTTACTATTTGTCCTTCAGCAAGTGAAATCTGAATTCTGAATCCCAAATTCCATATCTGTAGAACAATATTTTATCCATCATTCTATTTGGTTTTTTTTTAAGATTTTATTTATTTATTTGACAGAGAGAGAGAGAGAGAGAGAGAGAGCACAAGCAGGGGGAGCAGCAGAGGGAGAGGGAGAAGCAGGCTCCCCGCCGAGCAGGGAGCCCAATGCAGGACTCGATCCCAGGACCCCGAGATTATGACCTGAGCCGAAGGCAGATGCTTAACGACTGAGCCATCCAGGCGTTCCCCCCTCCCACCATCATGCTATTTGGAAGGAGAATCAAATGTGGAAATACAAATGTGCTGCTTTTAAACTGCCAAGACCTCTACAAGTAAGTTTTATTATTACCACGGTGCTAGAAGAAAAACATGCTAGGGCTCATAAAGCCTAGCAGTGGTTAATCTCATTTTTTAGTGCTTACTTTATACAGCTACTTGCATTCATTTGAATGCATTCAAATGTCATTTTGAGAGCTTGAAATGTGCTGTATCAGTTCTGCTCTAAACAAATCCAGGAGATGACCACTGAGATTCCACATGTAGCAGGAAAGAGCAGTTCAGATCCACCTTTACTTACCCACACTTCATCAGTCTTGACATATGTGTCAAGGTGCTCCTTTAAAGACTTCACGAAAATTTACTTCTAGAAATAATGACACAAACGATACACCATCCATAAGGTCAATTCAGGGACAAATCTGTGTTAACATTTTGAGCTCAACCTGCCTCACATAATCCACTTCTTTCACTCATTGTCTCTTCCACCAAACCTACCATGCAGGAAAACCTCTGGCACACAAAGCCCCTGGAGATTTGGTCTTTGTGGCTGTGTCATCTAGACAGCTCTCTGAAATCTTGATTAGTTTGGGGATTTCAGGTCTTTAGCAAATTGGAGACCCTTACAAGGCTGAAATCATGTTGCATTTTATTTGGTGGATTAAGGTGAAACTAAGTAGAGCTGAGTGAAGAAAAGATGTGAGAAAACAGAGCCTAATAGGTAATGAGACACTGTGATGGTTAATTTTATATGTTAACTTGGCTATGCTATGGTGCCCAATAGTTTGGTCAAACACTAGTCTAGATGTTGCTGTGCATGTATTTTTTAGGTGTGATTAACATTTAAATTAGTAGGCTTTGAGTAAAGCAGATTACATTCCTTAGTGTGTGGGCCCCATCTAATCAGTTGAAGGCTTTAAGAGCAAAGAGCAGTTTTCCATAGAAGAAGAAATACAGCCTCAAGACTGCAAAATAGAAACCTTGCCTAAATTTCTCATTTATCTGACCAGCCTGGAATTTGGGCTCAAGATTGTAACATCAACTCTTACCTGAATTTCAAGCCTGCCAGCGTGCCCTACAGATTTCAGACTTGCCAGCCTCCACAATTGTGTGAGCCCATTACTTTTTTTTTAAGATTTTGTTTGTTTGTTTGTTTGTTTGTTTATTTATTTATTTATAGAACATGCAAGCAGGGGGAAGGGAGAGAATCTCAAGCAGACTCAACACTGAGCATGGAGCCTGATGTGGGGCTCAATCTCATGACCTGCACCGAAATCAAGAGTTGGATGCTTAACTGACTGAGCCATCCAGGCACCCCATGTGAGCCAGTTTCTTACAATAAAGTGTATGCTTGTTTTCTCTCTCACCCCCCCAAATAAAAGGGGAAAGTAGATAATGTAAATTCATTCCCTGTGTAGTCTTTTCAAACTTCACCTACTTCTAGTTTTCCAACATTTGCTTCTTGCATCCAAACTAAGTATATAACTTGAAATTCTGCAGGAACAGAATTCTATGTTCGAGATAACAAGTTCGTAAATAAAAGTTGTGTTTTTTTCCTTCCAAATTCTAATATTATCTTAAGGATAATACTTTCTGATCTTAAATTATAGCCATTTACAGATTTCCTTAAAATCCATGCGTGTGTTTTGGAAAGAAATCTAAAACTTGCTGTCTATAAAGAAATACTAGAGCAATAATTCATGTTCCTTTTGGGAGGCCTAAGACACCACTTTTTTAAGAAAATTAAGACACGGAAAGAAACTAACATTTAGGAGATTGGCACACAATTGTTTGAAAAGATTAAGAGGAATGCTCACTGTGGATGTAGTCTGCATGTTTGCACACAAACCAATCAAGAACAAGCTGACCCAATTATCTAGCTATAACTGTGCTAGTCCCTTTGGGTGCAGAAGCCTGTGTTCTAATGAGAGAGACAAATCTAAAACATACTACATATTTATACCAATATTTTCAGGTTCACAAAACCTTTTGCCTCAGACCCATAAATAAAATAATAAAGCAAAAAAGTACAAAAAAAAAAAAAAAAAGAAAGAGGTGAGCTGCTTTTTCAAGGTTGTAAGAGTGACCAGAGCAGGGCTCCACTGGTTTACTTAACTTTCCCCACTGCGTTAGCCCTGCTCTTGGTGGCTCCGGAAGGTGCCATGGAGGACCACCTGAGAACAATTGCGAAGTCAAGTTTCCTACTTCCTCATTTTCTAGAACCCATGGATTATGCATGTGTTATCCATTTAAAAACATTTGAGGGTGGACAGAGAATTGCTGAAAAAAAATAAACATATATACACAGACGGGGGGTACTTCAGTTTCAGAAAATGTAAAATTAAAAAAAAAAAAAAAAAAGATGTGCCTTAAAGACTACCTGTCACAAACATTACACGAAAATGATTACAAGGCTATAGAAATTCACAAGAGAAAATGCCAACATAACTGAACAAATCAAGACAGACTTTGTTGGGAAGCTGACACTCTATAGGTTGGATTTGGACAGGAGGAACCATCTGGGGGCAGCAACAGCATGAGCACATGTGTTAGAGTAGAAATGACAAACTGATTTTGGAAAACTTGAGAATTTTCCACATCTTCAAGTCCTGATTTCCTTTTGCTTAATACCTTCCTCAACTCATTTCTCTCTTCTTGCATTTTACTATGAGCAATCAGGAAGAAACAAACTCCTTTAAAACTTCCCTGAGAAATCTCCTCAGGTAAATACCCGATCTTATAGCTTGCAAGTTCGACCTTCCAGAAAACACTAGAACACTAGTTAAGCCAAGTTCTTTGCTATTTTATAACAAGGATCTCCTTTCTTACAGTTTCCAACAGCATGTTCTTCATTTCCATCTGAGATCTCACCAGAAAGATGTTCAACGTGCATATTTCTAACATTCTGTTTCTGATTAGTTACATACTCTCTAAGAAGATAGAGTCTATCCCTGAAGCTCTCGCTTTTATTTCTGAACACTTACCAGAATCACCTTCAACATCTCTTATTTCTACCAACAGTCCCTTCACAGCAATGTGGACTTTTCCCAGCATGCCCCTCAAAACTCCTCCAACCTCTACCCCTTCCCCAATTCTAAAGCCGCTTTGACATTTTTAGGTATTTGTCACAGCAGCATCCTACTTCTTGGTACCAAAATCAGAGAGGAAAATGAATGAAGTGATGTTTATTTTTTTTTTAAAGATTATTTATTTATTCATTTGAGAGAGAGAGCCCACGAGTGAGAGAGAGCAGGGAGGAGCAGAGGGAGAGAGAGAGAATCTCAAGCAGACTCCCTGCTGAGCGGGGAGCCTCAGTCAGGGATACATCTCAGGATCCTGAGATCATGACCTGAGCCAAAATCAAGAATCGTATCCTCAGCCCGGTGAGCCACCCAGGCACCCCTGAAATGATCTTTATTGAAAAAACATAAAATTATATGAATAGGAAAAAGATCTGATTAGTAATCCCAGAAAACATATAGGTGTGAAAAAAAGACATGAAACTAAAAGAATTAACTCTAGAATGACCAAAGTTAAAGAATTAATAAACTGGAAGAAAGAACTGAGAATTTTACTCAGGATGCAGTCTAAAGAGAAAAATTGAAAGAGTTGTTTATATGGAGTGTTCTTTGAGAATCACTGTTTCCTAAAATTTTAGTGGATTCTAGTAAAAGATAATAGAGGGATATTGCAGCAAATTAGTCAAAGATATAATAGCTGAGAAATTTTAATATATATAAATAAAAATTGATAGAGAAAATACTAAACTTTAATTATCAATCCAACAAAAATTAGGAAAGGAAGAAAAAAGAAACCAGGAGAAATCTCTGATGAAAGAAAAATACAAAATAAGGTGGTCAGTGTAACTCAAAGTACATTGTAACGACAATAAATGTAAATAGATTAAATCACCCTATTAAAAATCAGAAATTATCAGCATGGATATAAAAAAAATCAGTTATATGCTGCTTATAAGGCACACTGCTATACACACATGCACACAAACACACTCTAAAACAGAAAATATAAAAAGGAAAAAAAAGAAATCTACTAAGCATATATGAACCAAAAAAGAGCTGGTGCAACAATATCTGTCAAAATAGAATATGAAGTCAACACATTAATGTGAATAAAGCAAATAAGCTATACTTCATGAAAAGGCTATAGAAGTTATAAATTTGTATTTGCCTAACAATATAGAGTTAAACTATAAAGCACCAAAAGCCAACAACTACAAAAATTCAGAATTACAAAATAAAATTGAAAAGCTCATGTAAGCATAATGGCAAAATTTAACACCTCTTTCAGAAACCACATATTTGGAGAATATACAGAGAATCTGAGGAACGCATAGGACATAATTGTGAATTTACATATGCCTGCACCCAAAAGACAACAACAACAGAGGATACACATTCTCCTAAAGCATGCACGCAACACATTAGATATGTATAAAATTAACTGTATACTCTCCGTCACAAAAAGTCATAGTTATTCAAACCACATTATCAAATTACTATGCAATTTATTTAGAAATTAACTACTACCACTAGTAATTAAAATCCTATAGGTTAGAAAATCTGAAAAAAACAAAAGCTTAAACAATGAATAAGTTAAAAAATACTTCACGAAGAGAATCATAAACTGTAATGGTTTTATCAACAAACTAAAATACGAAAAATTTGTGAGATATAGATAAAGCAGTACTTAGAAGTTATGAATAATCTTATTAAATATATTTACTAAATGTAAGTGACCTAGCATTTCATCCGAGAAGCTAGATGAAGAAGTGAAAACAGTAAGAAAGTTGAAGCAACAGAATGGTAAAAGCAAAACACCAATTAATAACCTAGGAAAAATCATTAATGGAGATGAATTTTAAAATCTATTTCTTTGAAAGCTAATAAACTAGGCAAGCCTCTAGAAAGTTTGATCAAGGTAGATGTGTACACACATAAATGCATTATCATATAATGGAATACTAGACGGAGTGAACCAGGTCATCAATACAGAGGAATCACAAAACATATGGTAAAACGATAAAATTGCTGAATGATAAGAATTTCTGTAGTTTACTTATTCATTTAACAATGTTTTGTATGTTTCTATATACAAATTGTGTGTGTGTGTGTATGCATGGGTATGTTGTGGATATTTATGTAATAAAGTCACCTCTAACATTTTCTTAAGAAGTGTGAAGCACGTGGTGAAATGTTAGCATTTTTAAATCTTTCAAGAAATTAAATTAATATATGTGTGCTTGGAGTTTCTTTTTTCCCCCTTTACTCAATCCCACTCAATCCCCTCAAACCTCCTTCCACAGAGGTGATCACTATCCTGAAGACGGTGTTGTTTTGTTTTTTCTTTCCCAACTAGTTTTATATTTTTACATTTTGGAAAAACTCCCATTCTTACAAAGCAGTTTCTCTTTTTCCATTTTAGGAAATTATAACTTTCCTTTGACAGTTTGGTTTTCTAGTTGTTTCTTTTATTTGACAAAGGAATGATATCATTTTTTAAAGATTAAGCCAACTAAATTAATACTGACATTTAGGCCCAGGACCATAAGGAAACCAATTTTTTCTTAGCACCAATTATGTTGTGGGTAAGTAAAACAAAACAAAACTGGAAAATAGAATCACCATCCGCTATAAATCTTCAGAGTATTACTGGCCCATTCGGCTAGCATAGAAAGAGTTACAGAAAAATATAAAAGGCATCGTTCAGTGCTCTCTGAAAAAAAAGTGGCTTCTTGTACTAATATATATTCCATTCACCAAATTCTTCCATGTTGCTTTTGTGGAATAAAAATTGAGTGATTATATATATATATATCCCACTTAATTTATCATGGTAATTAATCCCAACCATCCATGATATTAATTTTCTGATATTGGTAGCCTGTGAGTCGCTTTCTTTCTGGAATAAAATAAGAGAGTCATTCTAAGTACCTTTATTTTACTTCTGGAGATGTTTAACCTTAACTACATCACTAAGTGCAGATTGACTGATGACTACACACATCTTACTCCCAGGTACGGTAAAGGCCAATATCAGAATGTCTAATTGCCTTTTAGTCATTCTAGATTAGGCAATTAAGTTCTTTTATAGTTTATCAGAGTTCCCAGGATCTTTTCCTCAAATTTAAGAAATAAATTGTTATTCTCAAGGAGACATTATGCTTGAGTCTCCTGAAGGAAATACTAACATTTATTAACCATTTCCCTAGGTCAGGAATCTCTTCTCTGAGTTGCCATTGACAAATAAGTTCAATTTCAGCTTTTCTTTACCTTCTGGTACTTCTAGCTCCTCTTCTTTTCAATTTTTTTTTAATATCTTCCTTGGCTTAAAAACTCACAGATGCATTGCCCAGCCATGTTTTTTGGCCCCTTTTATTCTGGATTGTTGATATTTAAAAGAAATTTAATACAAAAATGCAACTATTCCCAAATGCATCACACCGATATCAGATTTTTTACATAATGAATAAAAATAGTATATCCCAGAACTTGTGAATAAGGCTGTGAAGTCATATCTAAAAAAATTGGTCAAACTGATGATGTCTTATTGCCACCCATTGAAATTCCATATGTGCTGTGTTCTACCTCGTCAGTTTTAAAACTTGCAGTTGCTACCAATATATATAAAATCTCTACACCCTTCGAAAATTGAACATATTCATTCATATTTTTTTGAGTAGAAATTTAGCCAGGCATTAAAAGCAATATAAAACTAACACAAGATACAGTTGTTTACCACAGGAATTTGGATTTGCTGAATAATGTATGAACACACTGGCATAATTCCTGATGGTGCAAAGCAGCATACGAGCCAATGTCTAGTAGGGGCAAGCGCTCATGTAAAGAACAATTAATTTGAGATCAGGAAGGCTTTGTGAAATTCTGGGAGTGGGGAACCCAGATGGCTACCTAGTTAGTGGGTGGAAACGTAGAGACCAAGGAGAGGTGAGAGGTGAGAATTATAGTTAGAAAAGTGAGTGTGACTTATTCAGGGACCAGTAAAGTTTCTGACCTAGCTAAAGCAAAGGATCTACAATGGGAAAGTGTGAAGACAAAATTGATTACTAGAGCAGGTTGCATTGTGGAGGATCTAAAAAAGGACATTTTTTTCTGAAAAAAAGAAAAAAAAAATCCAAAGATCTATTGATGGCTTCTTAGCAGGTGAGTGAAATGGTAAAATCTGTGACTTAAGAAGAAATAAATTCAGAGCAATGTTTATTAATGTATGTTCCCAGGATCATTAATTAAAGGGGTTACTCCAAAAGGCCAAGTAATGTCAAATAAGTGTGGAAAAAACTGGAGCATTTGACTTCAAAAGGAAAATACAGAATTTCCCAAACCTATTTGACCAGGGAACCCTTTCTAGGAAAACTGTGCTTGGATCATATATTCTATATATATTGATACCAACCTCAATCTATACATTGACATATGTAATAAATGTCCAATTCTGTATTTTTGAATAGCTCACTTGGTGTCTAGTTTGATTCTCTGTTCCCAGATTGGTAGAAATTCAGGATCTCTTAATTTCCCCCAGGAGTGTGTCTATGTTCTGGAGTCTTCTAGTGCCAGGGAGTTAGAAGGCTATGAAATGCTGAGGTGGCACTTATCTGCTGCTTTGTGTCATTGATGTATACTAGCATCTGCTGAGATGTCCTAACTGTTCTCTGGTCCTGGGGAATTGGTCAGGACTACTGTTGCTGAGACATGTCTTTCAAACCTGGTGGCTCTCTGTATTTCTTCCATACTATTCTGGAATTGATGGGAATACTTTTCTTACTGATCTGTTCCATGCTGAGGTATAAGAAACTCTGTGTGGACCCACAGGGCCCCATCTTTCTTAGACAAGTCAGTTAGCTATTCTGTGAGGCCTTCCTGCTTTCTTTTGGCTTCTATCCAGGAAAAGGGGCAGATGTCCCATGTACCTAATGATTTGGGGCTTTTCCCATGAGATTTCCATCTAAATCTTCTACTCTATGCCATGAATAAGTTTTGTTTCCTAGAAAGCTAAATTTTTAAAACTCATAAGCAACAAAGAGCTCCCTTTTCCTCATATTCTCCTATAGCTTCTATTCCCTGAGGAAGTGATTTAGTTGTCCGTAAGACAGCTTAAGACAGGGACAAGGATAGAGGCAAAGAATACCTGAGGTAAAAAATCAGTTATTATTTCAAAGATACTTCCTACCACACTTTGAATGCCTTTTAGGAAATGCTGATTATAATCCACTGAGGATTAAAAGCCGATGAATAAAAGGATATGTGTAGTAGTGGTGCTGCCTTGAGTTTTGATTATCATGTGTGGTCTTAATAAATCATGAATGCCTCCTTGTCTTGTAAGTCACTGTCTTTGGCATGGTGCTTTGCACAGTCCTCTCCCACATTAACTCTTGAAAAGCCTTTCTTGCTTCTGGCAACTCTTCCTCCACCATATGGAGAAGGACAGGCTAGCTCGTTGAAGACATGGGGACCAGCTGAGAGCCAACACCAATAAACAGACTCCTAGGTTAGCTCCAGATGAGCTGCCAGCTGACTGCAGGTGCGCAAGTGACCTCAGCTGAGACCAGAACTGCTCAGATGAGCCTCCACTGAAGTGTTGATATGAATCATAAACAAGTAAAATGGTTGTCTAACCCATTGAGTGATGGAATTATTTTTATTGCATCAGTATAAAAATATGCAATACACTACAATGCAACAAAGTACATAATATGATACGGTAGGTATTGAAGACAGAGGAGATACTCTGTGGGAAGATTTCCTCAAGATGGATAATATGAGATGAGGCAGAAGAAAAATTCAAATGCGATGAGCAAGTTCCTTGGAAGGGGCTCATTTTTCATTCATTGGAAAAACAGTTCATTTTATTTTCTATTTTATAGGAAATAAAGAAAAAGGAAGAGTCAAGTGTCATTATGGAGATGGTAGTCTTCAGTGACTTAGAAAACTGTAGACAGGTAGCTGGGTGGAACCATGCCACATGGGGTCTTCGTATCATTCTGCAGTTGTGCCTTTTTGTAAATCACTATCACTCTCACTGGCTTGTATTCAAGAGGTTGTTTTCCTGTCACTGATGAAACGAAAAACAAACAGTTGTCTTATATAAGCATATTCTCAGACACTACACTAGATTTATCTAAATTCCTGATGACATGTATTTTCCTAAAGATTTCCTCAAAGCAATGAGGTAAACGTCATAAAACCAAGAAATGTCAAAAATATAGAGGAATTGATGAGATGTGTCTCCAGGTTCTGAATCGAAAGTCTAATATAAGGTGGACTGCTACCAGTTAGCTGTGATTAGCTAGGCTCAAATATACCAGCTCTAGTCTCAGGGGCACTTCTCCTAGTCCTATTAATGGCTTTTTTTTGAAATTTATTTTACAGCCATCATCTTATTTAATCTTTACAACAATTCTAAGATTTAGACACTATTTTTATCCAGATTTTAGAGAGAAAGAACTGATGACAGTTCTTTTCAACCCGTTCCAAAGGGCACTGGAATCCTGTGGTGCCTCAAGAAACCTGAGCAAAAAGAGGAGGGAGGGGAAGAAAGGACCCTTGCTCTGGCTACAACCAGATCATATCTAATATACATAAGTATATATATTACGTTTAATAATTAGATATTCTAAATTTCTAATTATATATTACATATATAACTACATATATATGCATGATATGACATATATATATATATATGGCACCCATTCAAATTTTGTAAGAGAAATTCCCTAACACTGTAGCATACCATGATGAGTCCTAATGCCGTTATGATCTGCACTAGAAACTTCTTGAAGTCAGAGACCTCATCTTATCCTTTCTTTGGTCTCACAACAGTGTGGAACCTCCCTTGACCTGTGAGCCAGCCTTCGGAACAAGGAGCAGATGGAAATCACTGCCCTGGCGATGCTCTGGGCTCCAGAAGAGCGCTGTCTAAGCATCTCCCATGACCCCTGGCAACCTTGCTGTCTGCTTCTCACTAAAGCCAATTAAATGATTCCCGGTACCTGCAGCCTTCTCGCTGTTAGCACGACTCATTGAGTTCTCTCCCAAGAGGGAAGTGATGTCTTCTCCAAATATTCTGAGGCAATTTTCAATGAGAAATGCGACAAGAGAAATCTGTAACACAAAAAGACAAAAATGGGGTACTCTCCTCATAGGGCATAGTGATAAATCACATTTTGTATATAGACCTTGGATCTAAGAAAAAATGTGAAAGACTTCCCAGAAAAATTCAGAGTTGATAAAAATACGTAGAAACCTGGGGCGCCTGGGTGGCTCAGTCGGTTAAGCGTCTGCCTTCGGCTCAGGTCATGATCCCAGGGTGCTGGGATCAGCCCTACATCGGGCTCCCTGCTCAGCGGGAAACCTGCTTCTCCCTCTCCCACTCCCCCGGCTTGTGTTCCCTCTCTCGCTGAGTCTCTCTCTGTCAAGTAAATAAATAAAAGCTTAAAAAAACACAAAAAACAAAAAACATAGAGACCAGAGTTCTCTAAGAAATAATTAGAAAGAGTGATACTTTCCTGTGTACTTTGGGTACACATTTTAAAATACTGCTCATCAGTGGGCTAAAGTTATAATGCGTGGCCTAGTTTAATAGCTAACATTTTGGGATCAGCGGTTACGTCTTGAAGACTAGGATACATTTCGGGGCCCCTCAGTTGAGCGTCTGACTCTTGATTTCGGCTCAGATCACGATCTCATGGTGGTGAGATCCAGCCCCACTTGGAGCCAACTTTGGGCTCCGTGCTCAGCGGGGAATCGGCTTGGGCTTCTCCCTCTCCCTCTCCCTTTTCCTCTTCTCCTGCCCCTGCCCCGCCCATGCTCTCTCTTTCCCTCTCTCAAATAAATACATATCAAAAGATAAATAAAACTAGGATCATTTTCAAAGTAGCCTACCTTAGTAAAGTTTACTTAGTTTTTGTTTTTACATTTTGTTTCCAGTTTTATTGAGCTGTAATTGATGTATAATATCTTATTAAACTTTGTAAAGTATGAACAAAAACTTAAGAAAACCATTTCTTAACTGAAGAAGTATCTCAAAGTTGGGAAGCAGAGATTTTTGTGGGGTTGTGAGGGAAAACCCACACAGCTGGAGAGAAAACGTATCTGTCTGTCTAACTTCAGTCCCTTCTCATGCATTGCTTTGCCTCATGCTGGCTCTCTGTGTGCACTTGGGGAAGACCTGTCATCTTGTTAGGATGTTCTGGAATCTTTTGCTAGTTTCCGTATGACGTAGCAGAGGTGAAATAGTAGCCGAGTACTTCTCTAGATGAGCCACAATTTGCAGAGGAAAGCCAATGTGTTTGGAGCCATGGGAGCTCATATTGCCCAAGCCACCTAGGATGTGCCAGTCATGACCAGAGGAGCTGACTGTTGTCGCCATTGTGTAGCGAGGAAACCATGGCTTTACCCAAGGTTACAAGTCCCTCAGGGATTAGGCTGAGAGTTGAACCCTGACTGGTAAAGCTCCAAAGCCCAGGTTCTTTTCTATCGTATCACACGACTCTTCTGTCTCTCGTTTAGTCAGTCTAGTGTTTAGTCTCCTAGAGGGGGAAGAAGTGACTCGACTACTCCGAGTTTCCCGTTTAACGACACCCCTTCCCAGACCGCAGCAGAGTAAGATAAAGAACTCTGCCACTCCACAGGGGCCTAATGAAAATGTGCACTTCATAAAGTTCCATCCGTCAGAGTTACTACTGCACATGTCCGGTTCAAAGTAGGGATTCTACCCCTGGGGGACAAAAATGAGAGCTCTCATTACCTTTTTTATCAAGTTGTCTTCCAATTCCAAGCTGCCGGAATTAGGTGCGCAAAGAAGGCTTGGAGCTATACACACTGATAAATTATAAGCTGTCATCTGATTGGATGAGGAATGTTGCTCAATGTTGTATAACACTCCAAAAAGGAATCGCAAGAGAACAACATTTCCTCTTGGCAGCTGGGCTAAAAGCCTAAGGTCAGAAAAATACACTTTTAAATTAGGCAAGTGATTCCACTTAGGAGGTTGGAAATACAGAGACAGGGAACAGGATACATCCTTGCATATCTAGCACACAACCTGCCGTAGCAGAGTTCCAGGCATGAATGTATACAAAATTGTTGCACTGAATTCAGTTCCTGAGCCAGATAAAAACTTCTCTGGTTAGTTAAATGTTTCACAGACTCTTAAAGTCATAACCCTGGCAGTGGATGCTCTTGCATCTGTCTTGCACCAGGGGATTTGGTCGACCAGTTTCATGGATCCAGAAGGTGGAAAAAGGCCAAGGATTCCACATTAATAACATCAGGAGAAGAACAATAAGAGCCCTAAAGCGTGCCTCTATTCTGAAGCTGACCCCCATGGCTGTGAAGAATTGAAACTCTTTGGCATCGGTCATGATTTTAGTGGGCAAAGCTGCAAAACGTAAGCCAATGTTCTCCTAATAGTATGTTGGCTGTATTTCGGAGATGTGACCAGAGTAGAGTAATTATTGCATCATTACCTCTGGGCTGCAGTTATCTTCTCCTCTTCGTTCCCTTGATCAATAACACCGAGCCATTTGTCATAGAGATCGGATACAAATACACTTCCTTGGATATTTCTAAGAAAATCCTTATGGAGATAAAAAAATATGTATATATATTATAGAAAATATGTATTGGAAATATTACAGAGAAAATATGTAGTTAAAAAATTCAGTTCAGCCCCCACTTCCTTCACAGATAGCCAAACTGTGACCCACAGGGTGCTCGCCTCTGACTCTCCGTTGACTGGCACACGCAGGAGCAGGTGCTTGGATTTTCTCCCGCTAAAACTTAGAGGCAGAAAAGCAGAGCTTAGGCTGTGGTGGAAATGAACATAAAGCTCCCTTCTATCATCTGGAACTTATTTTTTGTGTGTGCTTTTTTTGCAAAGTACCACAAACTGACAGGGTCTGGCCATAGACCATCCTAAATCCTATTAGCTTCTTGGACAGAAACACACATACCCCTGTTGCTTGTTTTAAACACAGTGCTAGCTCTTAATTCTAGCAAGAAAAGTTCTGAAACAATCAAAACACAAACAGGTGGGCTCTTGCACACGTATTAGGAAAGAACTAGGTCTTCTCACTCGGGGTATGTGTGCTCCCTGGAAGAAAGCTTCTCTCATAATTGCTTCATTCTTCCTTTTCTTAGCTGTCTAAAAGTCGAGAGTCTACTGGCAGACTCACTGTGGTCCTGAGGATAGATTCATTTCTAGTTTAGGCCAATTCTCCAGTTAGTTTGACATGATATTATCAAGGCCAAGGTAGCAGAGACTGATTCTCCACCAAGATCAGTCAACTTCAGGAAGAGAAAACTTTAGAAATGTCTAAGCACTATACCCACAAGTGCTCACCCTCTTCCTAGTCGGTGCTTATCACACGGAATCAGGAAAGAACCTACTCACTCTTGCTAGAAAATCGATTCCACGTGTGCACCTTACAGAGGGCAACACCCATCTTGCTACCTAGTGTATCATCATTCTTCTCCTGTCTCCTAATGCCTATATGTATATTACTACTGGATATCACTATGGCCCCAGTGTAAAAGTGGTTACCTAAGTCATTTCTGGACATTGCTATTTATCACATCTTCGAACATTCATGGGGGACAAGGGAAGACCAAATGTGACTGAGATTCTAAGAGTGTACTCATTACTACATTAACATAGGGTTGTTCAGAGTTGGTAATAAGTGCCAAGGTGGATGGATTAAATTCTTTCCCTGTTCTATTTCTTGTGGAAACTTTGCCTTCATTAGGAGGGTGGTGAGGATGTTTGCTTTGGTAAACCACTGTTTATGTATGTGTCAGTGCGTATTTTGAAATTTATTATCATGACTCGTAGTCATTTCAGTATTAGTATTTTGCATGGAGTCTTCAGGAGTGAAGGTGGGGACGGTGGTGTGTGGTGAAAACAGAAAGTATTACTAACATATGGGGCTTTTAACTCCTAAAGTAGCTTCTTTAAATTTTGAATTTGTCAAGTGTTTTTCAGTTTGTCAGGTTCTTAATCTATTATGCCCATTATGGTCCTTGAGCAGTCACGATGAAGGACACCAATCATAGCTTCAGTTACTTGTGTGTGGATAATGCTAGAGCCTTCCCTACCTTTAAGACAGATGCGACCACAAGAACAGATTCGCTGTATAAGTTCACTTTGACCCCAGAATTGAGTTTGTCCTTGAGGATTCTGCATGATTTTATATTGGCTGATTTTCTGAAGATGCCTTTTGTGAGTGGCCCTTTTTGATTAATAAAGGAAAGCATACCCTGTAGGAAGAAAAGAAAAGTATATGGCATCTCATATCCACAAACGTAGAGCACAAGCTTGCCTCTGTTTAGGAAGAGGAGGGGAATGTAATGGTACACTGTTTTAGACCGAGTAGGACTAAATCGATTTAGATTGGTTTTTTTTCAGTGTCTCTCTCTATACTTTCTACCCAAATATCCATTTAAAGTCATACACTGAAACATTTTAAACACTTCTTTTAATCAGATTTTCCTTTCCATTGAGTTTACACTTTTAAGTCAAACTTCTCTGCTTCAAGGCCTTTGCGGAATCACCGTCTGTTTCCTACTTTACCATTCTTTTCTCATTATTCCCTTACATAGATGCTCTTCCCCAAGTAGGGAAGTCGATTTAGGAAATACTCATTTCCCATTTGTTTATTTCTCTTTAAGTGCCTGTATACTCCATTCCTACTTGTTCTATTTCCTTCCCTCTTACAAAGTCAGGCTCAAAAACTCTCTTGTCCTTCTCTGATTACCCTCCCTTCTCATGAGTCTTTCATTGTCTTTTGTTCTATCTTCATGTCCTCTCCCTGCTGTGTAGAAAGTTAATGAGGGCTGCACTCAGGGAATCCAACAGATCTGAAGTCTATTATGCTACGTATCTATTGTGTGAGCTGGGGCACATACATACTGTACTGAGGCTTTTCTGATTCGTTTGGGAAGTGCGGAGGATGATAATCCTAGCTAGCCCCTAAATTTGCTGTGATGCAAGGAACTGGGGGAGTAGCTAGCAGGTAACATGCTAGCTAATATGATACATTTCTTCATGTCTAGCAGAACGTTCCCTCCATCCCGTACAGTGCTTGCAGAGACACCGAATACTCAGTGAATGTCAACACTGACAATTCACTACAGCAGTTTGAGATAACACAGGCCAAACTCTGGGGCTTTCATGTGACATATTCTGTTAGGATTAACAGATTCTTATTTGCCAGAGGATGAGTCTATGCTCGTGTCAGATGTTTGCAGTTGTTAGACTGAGTAGACTCCGCTGAAGGAGACTTGAGACTAATGTGAGTTCAGGAAGGCAATGAAGGGAGAGTGTGAAGCTGAGCTGGACTCTCAGAGACTCACATACACAGCGTCCAGTTTGACTGATCTGAACAGGCCTCCGTGGGTCTTTGTGGAAACAAGACACAAGTGGAATGGACAACAATGTCTTTTCCTGTTGTATTTGCCTCATGACTCTGCTGGACCTAAATCAGATTCTGTTCTTTGCAATAACAGTAACAGAGCTTCTCAGCCAAAGCCAGGGGCTGTCTAATGACTTCTCCATTTGGGGATAGATTTGGTTGAGGACGCTTGGCCTCTCAGAGTTTCCCCTCCTCAGGAGGGCTATAGAAGACCAAAATGAGATGACCTACCAGAATTGGGAAGGCCAGGTTGTCTTTATCACACACATCCGTGAGGGAAACTCCAAAGAGCTGTCCTGGCTTTGCGGAAGGTGGGGCTGTGCCCTGGTTGTCCTGGCAAGTGCTGCAAGCCCGACCAAAGGCCCTGTCTCCGAAAGAACGGCTTTTCAATGTCTTCCGGCCGGAGTCTAAGGAAGAAGTGAGAGTACTAGTAGTAGTAGTTGTTGTTTAATACGCTGAACCTTCTTTTTCCTTTTTTTTTTTAAAGATTTTATTTATTTTTTGACAGAGAGAGAGAGACAGCGAGAGAGGGAACACAAGCAGGGGGAGGGGGAGAGGGAGAAGCAGGCTTCCCTCGGAGCAGGGAGCCCGATGCGGGGCTAGATCCCAGGACTCCGGGATCATGACCTGAGCTGAAGGCAGACGCTTAACGACTGAGCCACCCAGGTGCCCCAGACTCATCTTAATTCCTGATGACTTGTATTTTCCTAAAGATTTCCTCAAAGCAATGTGATAAGCCTCATAAAACGAAGAAATGTCAAAATTATGGAGCGATTGATGATACGTGTCTCCAGGTTCTGAATCGAAAGTCTACCTTCTAAGGTGGACTGCTGCCAGTTAGCTGTGATTAGCTAGGCTCAAATCATACTAGCTCTAGTCTCAGGGGCACTTCTCCTAGTCCTATTAATGGCTTTTTTTGGATTACATCCATCATCTTATTTAATCCACACAACAATTCTAAGATTTAGACATTATTTTTATCCACATTTTAGAGATGAATAAACTGATGCTGAGCTAGAATAACTGGCCAAAGATAGTATAGCTGGTAAATGGGGGCAGAGGAATTTACACTCTGGAGAGGTTGTTTGACATCAAGTCAAGTCCTTTTCTCTCAATGATGCCAGTTCTTTTCAACCTGTTCCAAAGGGCACTGGAATCCTGTGGTGCCTCAAGAGCCCCTGAGCGAAAAGAGGAGGGAGGAGAAGAAAGGCCCCTTGCTCTGGCTTCAACCAGAGCACATCTAATATACATAAATATATACTTTATGTTTATATATTTATATAGTATAAGTATCTAATTATATATCATGTATATAACTACATACATATGTATGATGTTATATATATATATATATATATATATATATATATGGCACCCATTTAGAATTTTGTTAGAAAAAATTCCCACCACTGTAGCATACCATGATGAGTCCTAATGCCGTTATGATCTGCACTAGAAGCTTCTTGAAGTCAGAGACCTCATCTTATCCTTTCTTTGGTCTCACAACAGTGTGCAACCTCCCTTGACCTGTGAGCCAGCCTTCGGAACAAGGAGCAGATGGAAATCATTGCCCTGGCGATGCTCTGGGCTCCAGAAGAGCGCTGTCTAAGCATCTCCCATGACCCCTGGCAACCTTGCTGTCTGCTTCACACTAAAGCCAATTAAATGATTCCCGGTACCTGCAGCCTTCTCGCTGTTAGCACGACTCATTGAGTTCTCTCCCAAGAGGGAAGTGATGTCTTCTCCAAATATTCTGAGGCAATTTTCAATGAGAAATGCGACAAGAGAAATCTGTAACACAAAAAGACAAAAATGGGGTACTCTCTTTCATAGGGCATAGTGATAAATCACATTTTGTATATAGACCTTGGATCTAAGAAAAATGTGAAAGACTTCCCAGAAAAATTCAGAGTTCATAAAAATACATAGAGACCAGGAGCGCCTGGGTGGCTCAGTCGGGTAAGCGTCTGCCTTCGGCTCAGGTCATGATCCCAGGGTGCTGGGATCAGCCCTACATCGGGCTGCCTGCTCAGCGGGAAACCTGCTTCTCCCTCTCCCACTCCCCTGGCTTGTGTTCCCTCTCTCGCTGAGTCTCTCTCTGTCAAGTAAATAAATAAAAGCTTAAAAAAAACCAAAAAACAAAAAACATAGAGACCAGAGTTCTCTAAGAAATAATTAGAAAGAGTGATACTTTCCTGTGTACTTTGGGTACACATTTTAAAATACTGCTCATCAGTGGGCTAAGGTTATAATGCGTGGCCTAGTTTAATAGCTAACATTTTGGGATCAGTGGTTACGTCTTGAAGCCTAGGTTACATTTCGGGGCCCCTCAGTTGAGCGTCTGACTCTTGATTTCGGCTCAGATCACGATCTCATGGTGGTGAGATCCAGCCCCACTTGGAGCCAACTTTGGGCTCCGTGCTCAGCGGGGAATCGGCTTGGGCTTCTCCCTCTCCCTCTCCCTCTCCCTCTTCTTCTGCCCCTGCCCCGCTCACGCTCTCTCTTTCCCTCTCTCAAATAAATACATATCAAAAAATAAATAAAACTAGGATAATTTTCAACGTAGCCTACCTTAGTAAAGTTTACTTAGTTTTTGTTTTTACATTTTGTTTCCAGTTTTATTGAGCTGTAACTGATGTATAATATCTTATTAAACTTTATAAAGTATGAACAAAAACTTAAGAAAACCATTTCTTAAATGAAGAAGTATCTCAAAGTTGGGAAGCAGAGATTTTTGTGGGGTTGTGAGGGAAAACCCACACAGCTGGAGAGAAAACGTATCTGTCTGTCTAACTTCAGTCCCTTCTCATGCATTGCTTTGCCTCATGCTGGCTCTCTGTGTGAGCTTGGGGAAGACCTGTCATCTTGTTAGGATGTTCTGGAAATTTTTGCTAGTTTCCGTATGACGTAGCAGAGGTGAAATAGTAGCCGAGTACTTCTCTAGATGAGCCACAATTTGCAGAGGAAAGCCAATGTGTTTGGAGCCATGGGAGCTCATATTGCCCAAGCCACCTAGGATGTGCCAGTCATGACCAGAGGAGCTGACTGTTGTCGCCATTGTGTAACGAGGAAACCATGGCTTTACCCAAGGTTACAAGTCCCTCAGGGATTAGGCTGAGAGTTGAACCCTGACTGGTAAAGCTCCAAAGCCCAGGTTCTTTTCTATCGTATCACACGACTCTTCTGTCTCTCGTTTAGTCAGTCTAGTGTTTAGTCTCCTGGAGGGGGAAGAAGTGACTCGACTGCTCCGAGTTTCCCGTTTAACGACACCCCTTCCCAGACCCCAGCAGAGTAGGATAAAGAACTCTGCCACTCCACAGGGGCCTAATGAAAATGTGCACTTCATAAAGTTCCATCCGTCAGAGTTACTACTGCACATGTCCGGTTCAAAGTAGGGATTCTACCCCTGGGGGACAAAAATGAGAGCTCTCATTACCTTTTTTATCAAGTTGTCTTTCAATTCCAAGCTGCCGGAATTAGGTGGGCAAAGAAGGCTTGGAGCTATACACACTGATAAATTATAAGCTGTCATCTGATTGGATGAGGAATGTTGCTCAATGTTGTATAACACTCCAAAAAGGTATCGCAAGAGAACAACATTTGCTCTTGGCAGCTGGGCTAAAAGCCTAAGGTCAGAAAATACACTTTTAAATTAGGCAAGTGATTCCACTTAGGGGGTTGGAAATACAGAGACAGGGAACAGGATACATCCTTGTATATCTAGCACACAACCTGCCGTAGCAGAGTTCCAGGCATGAATGTATACAAAATTGTTGCACTGAATTCAGTTCGCGAGCCAGATAAACACTTCTCTGGTTAGTTAAATGTTTCACAGACTCTTAAGGTCATAACCCTGGCAGTGGATGCTCTTGCATCTGTCTTGCACCAGGGGATTTCGTCTACCAGTTTCATGGATCCAGGAGGTGTAAAACGGCCAAGGATTCCACATTAATAACATCAGGAGAAGAACAATAAGAGCCCTAAAGCGTGCCTCTATTCTGAAGCTGACCCCCATGGCTGTGAAGAATTGAAACTCTTTGGCATCGGTCATGATTTTAGTGGGCAAAGCTGCAAAACGTAAGCCAATGTTCTCCTAATAGTATGTTGGCTATATTTCGGAGATGTGACCAGAGTAGAGTAATTATTGCATCATTACCTCTGGGCTGCAGTTATCTTCTCCTCTTCGTTCCCTTGATCAATAACACCGAGCCATTTGTCATAGAGATCGGATACAAATACACTTCCTTGGATATTTCTAAGAAAATCCTTATGGAGATAAAAAATATGTATATATATTATAGAAAATATGTATTGGAAATATTACAGAGAAAATATGTAGTTAAAAAATTCAGTTCAGCCCCCACTTCCTTCACAGATAGCCAAACTGTGACCCACAGGGTGCTCGCCTCTGACTCTCCGTTGACTGGCACACGCAGGAGCAGGTGCTTGGATTTTCTCCCGCTAAAACTTAGAGGCAGAAAAGCAGAGCTTAGGCTGTGGTGGAAATGAACATAAAGCTCCCTTCTATCATCTGGAACTTATTTTTTGTGTGTGCTTTTTTTGCAAAGTACCACAAACTGACAGGGTCTGGCCATAGACCATCCTAAATCCTATTAGCTTCTTGGACAGAAACACACATACCCATGTTGCTTGTTTTAAACACAGTGCTAGCTCTTAATTCTAGCAAGAAAAGTTCTGAAACAATCAAAACACAAACAGGTGGGCTCTTGCACACGTATTAGGAAAGAACTAGGTCTTCTCACTCGGGGTATGTGTGCTCCCTGAAAGAAAGCTTCTCTCATAATTGCTTCATTCTTCCTTTTCTTAGCTGTCTAAAAGGCGAGAGTCTACTGGCAGACTCACTGTGGTCCTGAGGATAGATTCATTTCTAGTTTAGGCCAATTCTCCAGTTAGTTTGACATGATATTATCAAGGCCAAGGTAGCAGAGACTGATTCTCCACCAAGATCAGTCAACTTCAGGAAGAGAAAACTTTAGAAATGTCTAAGCACTATACCCCCAAGTGCTCACCCTCTTCCTAGTCGGTGCTTATCACACGGAATCAGGAAAGAACCTACTCACTCTTGCTAGAAAATCGATTCCATGTGTGCACCTTACAGAGGGCAACACCCATCTTGCTACCTAGTGTATCATCATTCTTCTCCTGTCTCCTAATGCCTATATGTATATTACTACTGGATATCACTATGGCCCCAGTGTAAAAGTGGTTACCTAAGTCATTTCTGGACTTTGCTATTTATCACATCTTCGAACATTCATGGGGGACAAGGGAAGACCAAATGTGACTGAGATTCTAAGAGTGTACTCATTACTACATTAACATAGGGTTGTTCAGAGTTGGTAATAAGTGCCAAGGTGGATGGATTAAATTCTTTCCCTGTTCTATTTCTTGTGGAAACTTTGCCTTCATTAGGAGGGTGATGAGGATGTTTGCTTTGGTAAACCACTGTTTATGTATGTGTCAGTGCGTATTTTGAAATTTATTATCATGACTCGTAGTCATTTCAGTATTAGTATTTTGCATGGAGTCTTCAGGAGTGAAGGTGGGGACGGTGGTGTGTGGTGAAAACAGAAAGTATTACTAACATATGGGGCTTTTAACTCCTAAAGTAGCTTCTTTAAATTTTGAATTTGTCAAGTGTTTTTCAGTTTGTCAGGTTCTTAATCTATTATGCCCATTATGGTCCTTGAGCAGTCACGATGAAGGACACCAATCATAGCTTCAGTTACTTGTGTGTGGATAATGCTAGAGCCTTCCCTACCTTTAAGACAGATGCGACCACAAGAACAGATTCGCTGTATAAGTTCACTTTGACCCCAGAATTGAGTTTGTCCTTGAGGATTCTGCATGATTTTATATTGGCTGATTTTCTGAAGATGCCTTTTGTGAGTGGCCCTTTTTGATTAATAAAGGAAAGCATACCCTGTAGGAAGAAAAGAAAAGTATATGGCATCGCATATCCACAAACGTAGAGCACAAGCTTGCCTCTGTTTAGGAAGAGCAGGGGAATGTAATGGTACACTGTTTTAGACCGAGTAGGACTAAAGTCGATTTAGATTGGTTTTTTTTCAGTGTCTCTCTCTATACTTTCTACCCAAATATCCATTTAAAGTCATACACTGAAACATTTTAAACACTTCTTTTAATCAGATTTTCCTTTCCATTGAGTTTACACTTTTAAGTCAAACTTCTCTGCTTCAAGGCCTTTGCGGAATCACCGTCTGTTTCCTACTTTACCATTCTTTTCTCATTATTCCCTTACATAGATGCTCTTCCCCAAGTAGGGAAGTCGATTTAGGAAATACTCATTTCCCATTTGTTTATTTCTCTTTAAGTGCCTGTATACTCCATTCCTACTTGTTCTATTTCCTTCCCTCTTACAAAGTCAGGCTCAAAAACTCTCTTGTCCTTCTCTGATTACCCTCCCTTCTCATGAGTCTTTCATTGTCTTTTGCTCTATGCTCATGTCCTCTCCCTGCTGTGTAGAAAGTTAATGAGGGCTGCACTCAGGGAATCCGATGGATCTGAAGTCTATTATGCTACGTATCTATTGTGTGAGCTGGGGCACATACATACTGTACTGAGGCTTTTCTGACTCGTTTGGGAAGTGCGGAGGATGATAATCCTAGCTAGCCCCTAAATTTGCTGTGGTGCAAGGAACTGGGGGAGTAGCTAACAGGTAACATGCTAGCTAATATGATACATTTCTTCATGACTAGCAGAACGTTCCCTCCATTCCGTACAGTGCTTGCAGAGACACCGAATACTCAGTGAATGTCAACACTGACAATTCACTACAGCAGTTTGAGATAACACAGGCCAAACTCTGGGGCTTTCATTTGACATATTCTGTTAGGATTAACAGATTCCTATTTGCCAGAGGATGAGTCTATGCTCGTGTCAGATGTTTGCAGTTGTTAGACTGAGTAGACTCCGCTGAAGGAGACTTGAGACTAATGTGAGCTCAGGAAGGCAATGAAGGGAGAGTGTGAAGCTGAGCTGGACTCTCAAGAGACTCACATACACAGAGTCCAGTTTGACTGATCTGAACAGGCCTCCGTGGGTCTTTGTGGAAACAAGACACAAGTGGAATGGACAACAATGTCTTTTCCTGTTGTATTTGCCTCATGACTCTGTAGGACCTAAATCAGATTCTGTTCTTTGCAATAACAGTAACAGAGCTTCTCAGCCAAAGGCAGGGGCTGTGCAATGACTTCTCCATTTGGGGATAGATTTGGTTGAGGACGCTTGGCCTCTCAGAGTTTCCCCTCCTCAGGAGGGCTATAGAAGACCAAAATGAGATGACCTACCAGAATTGGGAAGGCCAGGTTGTCTTTATCACACACATCCGTGAGGGAAACTCCAAAGAGCTGTCCTGGCTTTGCGGAAGGTGGGGCTGTGCCCTGGTTGTCCTGGCAAGTGCTGCAACCCCGACCAAAGGCCCTGTCTCCGAAAGAACGGCTTTTCACTGTCTTCCGGCCGGAGTCTAAGGAAGAAGTGAGAGTACTAGTAGTAGTAGTTGTTGTTTAATACGCTGAACCTTCTTTTTCCTTCTTTTTTTTAAAGATTTTATTTATTTTTTGACAGAGAGAGAGAGACAGCGAGAGAGGGAACACAAGCAGGGGGAGGGGGAGAGGGAGAAGCAGGCTTCCCTTGGAGCAGGGAGCCCGATGCGGGGCTCGATCCCAGGACCCCGGGATCATGACCTGAGCTGAAGGCAGACGCTTAACGACTGAGCCACCCAGGTGCCCCAGACTCATCTTAATTCCTGATGACTTGTATTTTCCTAAAGATTTCCTCAAAGCAATGTGATAAGCGTCATAAAACCAAGAAATGTCAAAATTATGGAGCGATTGATGATACGTGTCTCCAGGTTCTGAATCGAAAGTCTACCTCCTAAGGTGGACTGCTGCCAGTTAGCTGTGATTAGCTAGGCTCAAATCATACTAGCTCTAGTCTCAGGGGCACTTCTCCTAGTCCTATTAATGGCTTTTTTTGGATTACATCCATCATCTTATTTAATCCACACAACAATTCTAAGATTTAGACATTATTTTTATCCACATTTTAGAGATGAATAAACTGATGCTGAGCTAGAATAACTGGCCAAAGATAGTATAGCTGGTAAATGGGGGCAGAGGAATTTACACTCTGGAGAGGTTGTTTGACATCAAGTCAAGTCCTTTTCTCTCAATGATGCCAGTTCTTTTCAACCTGTTCCAAAGGGCACTGGAATCCTGTGGTGCCTCAAGAGCCCCTGAGCGAAAAGAGGAGGGAGGAGAAGAAAGGCCCCTTGCTCTGGCTTCAACCAGAGCACATCTAATATACATAAATATATACATTATGTTTATATATTTATATAGTATAAGTATCTAATTATATATCATGTATATAACTACATACATATGTATGATGTTATATATATATATATATATATATATATATATGGCACCCATTTAGAATTTTTTTAGAAAAAATTCCCACCACTGTAGCATACCATGATGAGTCCTAATGCCGTTATGATCTGCACTAGAAGCTTCTTGAAGTCAGAGACCTCATCTTATCCTTTCTTTGGTCTCACAACAGTGTGCAACCTCCCTTGACCTGTGAGCCAGCCTTCGGAACAAGGAGCAGATGGAAATCATTGCCCTGGCGATGCTCTGGGCTCCAGAAGAGCGCTGTCTAAGCATCTCCCATGACCCCTGGCAACCTTGCTGTCTGCTTCTCACTAAAGCCAATTAAATGATTCCCGGTACCTGCAGCCTTCTCGCTGTTAGCACAACTCATTGAGTTCTCTCCCAAGAGGGAAGTGATGTCTTCTCCAAATATTCTGAGGCAATTTTCAATGAGAAATGTGACAAGAGAAATCTGTAACACAAAAAGACAAAAATGGGGTACTCTCTTTCATAGGGCATAGTGATAAATCACATTTTGTATATAGACCTTGGATCTAAGAAAAAATGTGAAAGACTTCCCAGAAAAATTCAGAGTTCATAAAAATACATAGAGACCAGGAGCGCCTGGGTGGCTCAGTCGGGTAAGCGTCTGCCTTCGGCTCAGGTCATGATCCCAGGGTGCTGGGATCAGTCCTACATCGGGCTCCCTGCTCAGCGGGAAGCCTGCTTCTCCCTCTCCCACTCCCCTGGCTTGTGTTCCCTCTCTCGCTGAGTCTCTCTCTGTCAAGTAAATAAATAAAAGCTTAAAAAAAACCAAAAAACAAAAAACATAGAGACCAGAGTTCTCTAAGAAATAATTAGAAAGAGTGATACTTTCCTGTGTACTTTGGGTACACATTTTAAAATACTGCTCATCAGTGGGCTAAAGTTATAATGCGTGGCCTAGTTTAATAGCTAACATTTTGGGATCAGTGGTTACGTCTTGAAGCCTAGGTTACATTTCGGGGCCCCTCAGTTGAGCGTCTGACTCTTGATTTCGGCTCAGATCACGATCTCATGGTGGTGAGATCCAGCCCCACTTGGAGCCAACTTTGGGCTCCGTGCTCAGCGGGGAATCGGCTTGGGCTTCTCCCTCTCCCTCTCCCTCTCCCTCTTCTTCTGCCCCTGCCCCGCTCACGCTCTCTCTTTCCCTCTCTCAAATAAATACATATCAAAAAATAAATAAAACTAGGATAATTTTCAACGTAGCCTACCTTAGTAAAGTTTACTTAGTTTTTGTTTTTACATTTTGTTTCCAGTTTTATTGAGCTGTAACTGATGTATAATATCTTATTAAACTTTATAAAGTATGAACAAAAACTTAAGAAAACCATTTCTTAAATGAAGAAGTATCTCAAAGTTGGGAAGCAGAGATTTTTGTGGGGTTGTGAGGGAAAACCCACACAGCTGGAGAGAAAACGTATCTGTCTGTCTAACTTCAGTCCCTTCTCATGCATTGCTTTGCCTCATGCTGGCTCTCTGTGTGAGCTTGGGGAAGACCTGTCATCTTGTTAGGATGTTCTGGAAATTTTTGCTAGTTTCCGTATGACGTAGCAGAGGTGAAATAGTAGCCGAGTACTTCTCTAGATGAGCCACAATTTGCAGAGGAAAGCCAATGTGTTTGGAGCCATGGGAGCTCATATTGCCCAAGCCACCTAGGATGTGCCAGTCATGACCAGAGGAGCTGACTGTTGTCGCCATTGTGTAACGAGGAAACCATGGCTTTACCCAAGGTTACAAGTCCCTCAGGGATTAGGCTGAGAGTTGAACCCTGACTGGTAAAGCTCCAAAGCCCAGGTTCTTTTCTATCGTATCACACGACTCTTCTGTCTCTCGTTTAGTCAGTCTAGTGTTTAGTCTCCTGGAGGGGGAAGAAGTGACTCGACTGCTCCGAGTTTCCCGTTTAACGACACCCCTTCCCAGACCCCAGCAGAGTAGGATAAAGAACTCTGCCACTCCACAGGGGCCTAATGAAAATGTGCACTTCATAAAGTTCCATCCGTCAGAGTTACTACTGCACATGTCCGGTTCAAAGTAGGGATTCTACCCCTGGGGGACAAAAATGAGAGCTCTCATTACCTTTTTTATCAAGTTGTCTTTCAATTCCAAGCTGCCGGAATTAGGTGGGCAAAGAAGGCTTGGAGCTATACACACTGATAAATTATAAGCTGTCATCTGATTGGATGAGGAATGTTGCTCAATGTTGTATAACACTCCAAAAAGGTATCGCAAGAGAACAACATTTGCTCTTGGCAGCTGGGCTAAAAGCCTAAGGTCAGAAAATACACTTTTAAATTAGGCAAGTGATTCCACTTAGGGGGTTGGAAATACAGAGACAGGGAACAGGATACATCCTTGTATATCTAGCACACAACCTGCCGTAGCAGAGTTCCAGGCATGAATGTATACAAAATTGTTGCACTGAATTCAGTTCGTGAGCCAGATAAACACTTCTCTGGTTAGTTAAATGTTTCACAGACTCTTAAGGTCATAACCCTGGCAGTGGATGCTCTTGCATCTGTCTTGCACCAGGGGATTTCGTCTACCAGTTTCATGGATCCAGGAGGTGTAAAACGGCCAAGGATTCCACATTAATAACATCAGGAGAAGAACAATAAGAGCCCTAAAGCGTGCCTCTATTCTGAAGCTGACCCCCATGGCTGTGAAGAATTGAAACTCTTTGGCATCGGTCATGATTTTAGTGGGCAAAGCTGCAAAACGTAAGCCAATGTTCTCCTAATAGTATGTTGGCTATATTTCGGAGATGTGACCAGAGTAGAGTAATTATTGCATCATTACCTCTGGGCTGCAGTTATCTTCTCCTCTTCGTTCCCTTGATCAATAACACCGAGCCATTTGTCATAGAGATCGGATACAAATACACTTCCTTGGATATTTCTAAGAAAATCCTTATGGAGATAAAAAATATGTATATATATTATAGAAAATATGTATTGGAAATATTACAGAGAAAATATGTAGTTAAAAAATTCAGTTCAGCCCCCACTTCCTTCACAGATAGCCAAACTGTGACCCACAGGGTGCTCGCCTCTGACTCTCCGTTGACTGGCACACGCAGGAGCAGGTGCTTGGATTTTCTCCCGCTAAAACTTAGAGGCAGAAAAGCAGAGCTTAGGCTGTGGTGGAAATGAACATAAAGCTCCCTTCTATCATCTGGAACTTATTTTTTGTGTGTGCTTTTTTTGCAAAGTACCACAAACTGACAGGGTCTGGCCATAGACCATCCTAAATCCTATTAGCTTCTTGGACAGAAACACACATACCCATGTTGCTTGTTTTAAACACAGTGCTAGCTCTTAATTCTAGCAAGAAAAGTTCTGAAACAATCAAAACACAAACAGGTGGGCTCTTGCACACGTATTAGGAAAGAACTAGGTCTTCTCACTCGGGGTATGTGTGCTCCCTGAAAGAAAGCTTCTCTCATAATTGCTTCATTCTTCCTTTTCTTAGCTGTCTAAAAGGCGAGAGTCTACTGGCAGACTCACTGTGGTCCTGAGGATAGATTCATTTCTAGTTTAGGCCAATTCTCCAGTTAGTTTGACATGATATTATCAAGGCCAAGGTAGCAGAGACTGATTCTCCACCAAGATCAGTCAACTTCAGGAAGAGAAAACTTTAGAAATGTCTAAGCACTATACCCCCAAGTGCTCACCCTCTTCCTAGTCGGTGCTTATCACACGGAATCAGGAAAGAACCTACTCACTCTTGCTAGAAAATCGATTCCATGTGTGCACCTTACAGAGGGCAACACCCATCTTGCTACCTAGTGTATCATCATTCTTCTCCTGTCTCCTAATGCCTATATGTATATTACTACTGGATATCACTATGGCCCCAGTGTAAAAGTGGTTACCTAAGTCATTTCTGGACTTTGCTATTTATCACATCTTCGAACATTCATGGGGGACAAGGGAAGACCAAATGTGACTGAGATTCTAAGAGTGTACTCATTACTACATTAACATAGGGTTGTTCAGAGTTGGTAATAAGTGCCAAGGTGGATGGATTAAATTCTTTCCCTGTTCTATTTCTTGTGGAAACTTTGCCTTCATTAGGAGGGTGATGAGGATGTTTGCTTTGGTAAACCACTGTTTATGTATGTGTCAGTGCGTATTTTGAAATTTATTATCATGACTCGTAGTCATTTCAGTATTAGTATTTTGCATGGAGTCTTCAGGAGTGAAGGTGGGGACGGTGGTGTGTGGTGAAAACAGAAAGTATTACTAACATATGGGGCTTTTAACTCCTAAAGTAGCTTCTTTAAATTTTGAATTTGTCAAGTGTTTTTCAGTTTGTCAGGTTCTTAATCTATTATGCCCATTATGGTCCTTGAGCAGTCACGATGAAGGACACCAATCATAGCTTCAGTTACTTGTGTGTGGATAATGCTAGAGCCTTCCCTACCTTTAAGACAGATGCGACCACAAGAACAGATTCGCTGTATAAGTTCACTTTGACCCCAGAATTGAGTTTGTCCTTGAGGATTCTGCATGATTTTATATTGGCTGATTTTCTGAAGATGCCTTTTGTGAGTGGCCCTTTTTGATTAATAAAGGAAAGCATACCCTGTAGGAAGAAAAGAAAAGTATATGGCATCGCATATCCACAAACGTAGAGCACAAGCTTGCCTCTGTTTAGGAAGAGCAGGGGAATGTAATGGTACACTGTTTTAGACCGAGTAGGACTAAAGTCGATTTAGATTGGTTTTTTTTCAGTGTCTCTCTCTATACTTTCTACCCAAATATCCATTTAAAGTCATACACTGAAACATTTTAAACACTTCTTTTAATCAGATTTTCCTTTCCATTGAGTTTACACTTTTAAGTCAAACTTCTCTGCTTCAAGGCCTTTGCGGAATCACCGTCTGTTTCCTACTTTACCATTCTTTTCTCATTATTCCCTTACATAGATGCTCTTCCCCAAGTAGGGAAGTCGATTTAGGAAATACTCATTTCCCATTTGTTTATTTCTCTTTAAGTGCCTGTATACTCCATTCCTACTTGTTCTATTTCCTTCCCTCTTACAAAGTCAGGCTCAAAAACTCTCTTGTCCTTCTCTGATTACCCTCCCTTCTCATGAGTCTTTCATTGTCTTTTGCTCTATGCTCATGTCCTCTCCCTGCTGTGTAGAAAGTTAATGAGGGCTGCACTCAGGGAATCCGATGGATCTGAAGTCTATTATGCTACGTATCTATTGTGTGAGCTGGGGCACATACATACTGTACTGAGGCTTTTCTGACTCGTTTGGGAAGTGCGGAGGATGATAATCCTAGCTAGCCCCTAAATTTGCTGTGGTGCAAGGAACTGGGGGAGTAGCTAACAGGTAACATGCTAGCTAATATGATACATTTCTTCATGACTAGCAGAACGTTCCCTCCATTCCGTACAGTGCTTGCAGAGACACCGAATACTCAGTGAATGTCAACACTGACAATTCACTACAGCAGTTTGAGATAACACAGGCCAAACTCTGGGGCTTTCATTTGACATATTCTGTTAGGATTAACAGATTCCTATTTGCCAGAGGATGAGTCTATGCTCGTGTCAGATGTTTGCAGTTGTTAGACTGAGTAGACTCCGCTGAAGGAGACTTGAGACTAATGTGAGCTCAGGAAGGCAATGAAGGGAGAGTGTGAAGCTGAGCTGGACTCTCAAGAGACTCACATACACAGAGTCCAGTTTGACTGATCTGAACAGGCCTCCGTGGGTCTTTGTGGAAACAAGACACAAGTGGAATGGACAACAATGTCTTTTCCTGTTGTATTTGCCTCATGACTCTGTAGGACCTAAATCAGATTCTGTTCTTTGCAATAACAGTAACAGAGCTTCTCAGCCAAAGGCAGGGGCTGTGCAATGACTTCTCCATTTGGGGATAGATTTGGTTGAGGACGCTTGGCCTCTCAGAGTTTCCCCTCCTCAGGAGGGCTATAGAAGACCAAAATGAGATGACCTACCAGAATTGGGAAGGCCAGGTTGTCTTTATCACACACATCCGTGAGGGAAACTCCAAAGAGCTGTCCTGGCTTTGCGGAAGGTGGGGCTGTGCCCTGGTTGTCCTGGCAAGTGCTGCAACCCCGACCAAAGGCCCTGTCTCCGAAAGAACGGCTTTTCACTGTCTTCCGGCCGGAGTCTAAGGAAGAAGTGAGAGTACTAGTAGTAGTAGTTGTTGTTTAATACGCTGAACCTTCTTTTTCCTTCTTTTTTTTAAAGATTTTATTTATTTTTTGACAGAGAGAGAGAGACAGCGAGAGAGGGAACACAAGCAGGGGGAGGGGGAGAGGGAGAAGCAGGCTTCCCTTGGAGCAGGGAGCCCGATGCGGGGCTCGATCCCAGGACCCCGGGATCATGACCTGAGCTGAAGGCAGACGCTTAACGACTGAGCCACCCAGGTGCCCCAGACTCATCTTAATTCCTGATGACTTGTATTTTCCTAAAGATTTCCTCAAAGCAATGTGATAAGCGTCATAAAACCAAGAAATGTCAAAATTATGGAGCGATTGATGATACGTGTCTCCAGGTTCTGAATCGAAAGTCTACCTCCTAAGGTGGACTGCTGCCAGTTAGCTGTGATTAGCTAGGCTCAAATCATACTAGCTCTAGTCTCAGGGGCACTTCTCCTAGTCCTATTAATGGCTTTTTTTGGATTACATCCATCATCTTATTTAATCCACACAACAATTCTAAGATTTAGACATTATTTTTATCCACATTTTAGAGATGAATAAACTGATGCTGAGCTAGAATAACTGGCCAAAGATAGTATAGCTGGTAAATGGGGGCAGAGGAATTTACACTCTGGAGAGGTTGTTTGACATCAAGTCAAGTCCTTTTCTCTCAATGATGCCAGTTCTTTTCAACCTGTTCCAAAGGGCACTGGAATCCTGTGGTGCCTCAAGAGCCCCTGAGCGAAAAGAGGAGGGAGGAGAAGAAAGGCCCCTTGCTCTGGCTTCAACCAGAGCACATCTAATATACATAAATATATACATTATGTTTATATATTTATATAGTATAAGTATCTAATTATATATCATGTATATAACTACATACATATGTATGATGTTATATATATATATATATATATATATATATATATATATATGGCACCCATTTAGAATTTTTTTAGAAAAAATTCCCACCACTGTAGCATACCATGATGAGTCCTAATGCCGTTATGATCTGCACTAGAAGCTTCTTGAAGTCAGAGACCTCATCTTATCCTTTCTTTGGTCTCACAACAGTGTGCAACCTCCCTTGACCTGTGAGCCAGCCTTCGGAACAAGGAGCAGATGGAAATCATTGCCCTGGCGATGCTCTGGGCTCCAGAAGAGCGCTGTCTAAGCATCTCCCATGACCCCTGGCAACCTTGCTGTCTGCTTCTCACTAAAGCCAATTAAATGATTCCCGGTACCTGCAGCCTTCTCGCTGTTAGCACAACTCATTGAGTTCTCTCCCAAGAGGGAAGTGATGTCTTCTCCAAATATTCTGAGGCAATTTTCAATGAGAAATGTGACAAGAGAAATCTGTAACACAAAAAGACAAAAATGGGGTACTCTCTTTCATAGGGCATAGTGATAAATCACATTTTGTATATAGACCTTGGATCTAAGAAAAAATGTGAAAGACTTCCCAGAAAAATTCAGAGTTCATAAAAATACATAGAGACCAGGAGCGCCTGGGTGGCTCAGTCGGGTAAGCGTCTGCCTTCGGCTCAGGTCATGATCCCAGGGTGCTGGGATCAGTCCTACATCGGGCTCCCTGCTCAGCGGGAAGCCTGCTTCTCCCTCTCCCACTCCCCTGGCTTGTGTTCCCTCTCTCGCTGAGTCTCTCTCTGTCAAGTAAATAAATAAAAGCTTAAAAAAAACCAAAAAACAAAAAACATAGAGACCAGAGTTCTCTAAGAAATAATTAGAAAGAGTGATACTTTCCTGTGTACTTTGGGTACACATTTTAAAATACTGCTCATCAGTGGGCTAAAGTTATAATGCGTGGCCTAGTTTAATAGCTAACATTTTGGGATCAGTGGTTACGTCTTGAAGCCTAGGTTACATTTCGGGGCCCCTCAGTTGAGCGTCTGACTCTTGATTTCGGCTCAGATCACGATCTCATGGTGGTGAGATCCAGCCCCACTTGGAGCCAACTTTGGGCTCCGTGCTCAGCGGGGAATCGGCTTGGGCTTCTCCCTCTCCCTCTCCCTCTCCCTCTTCTTCTGCCCCTGCCCCGCTCACGCTCTCTCTTTCCCTCTCTCAAATAAATACATATCAAAAAATAAATAAAACTAGGATAATTTTCAACGTAGCCTACCTTAGTAAAGTTTACTTAGTTTTTGTTTTTACATTTTGTTTCCAGTTTTATTGAGCTGTAACTGATGTATAATATCTTATTAAACTTTATAAAGTATGAACAAAAACTTAAGAAAACCATTTCTTAAATGAAGAAGTATCTCAAAGTTGGGAAGCAGAGATTTTTGTGGGGTTGTGAGGGAAAACCCACACAGCTGGAGAGAAAACGTATCTGTCTGTCTAACTTCAGTCCCTTCTCATGCATTGCTTTGCCTCATGCTGGCTCTCTGTGTGAGCTTGGGGAAGACCTGTCATCTTGTTAGGATGTTCTGGAAATTTTTGCTAGTTTCCGTATGACGTAGCAGAGGTGAAATAGTAGCCGAGTACTTCTCTAGATGAGCCACAATTTGCAGAGGAAAGCCAATGTGTTTGGAGCCATGGGAGCTCATATTGCCCAAGCCACCTAGGATGTGCCAGTCATGACCAGAGGAGCTGACTGTTGTCGCCATTGTGTAACGAGGAAACCATGGCTTTACCCAAGGTTACAAGTCCCTCAGGGATTAGGCTGAGAGTTGAACCCTGACTGGTAAAGCTCCAAAGCCCAGGTTCTTTTCTATCGTATCACACGACTCTTCTGTCTCTCGTTTAGTCAGTCTAGTGTTTAGTCTCCTGGAGGGGGAAGAAGTGACTCGACTGCTCCGAGTTTCCCGTTTAACGACACCCCTTCCCAGACCCCAGCAGAGTAGGATAAAGAACTCTGCCACTCCACAGGGGCCTAATGAAAATGTGCACTTCATAAAGTTCCATCCGTCAGAGTTACTACTGCACATGTCCGGTTCAAAGTAGGGATTCTACCCCTGGGGGACAAAAATGAGAGCTCTCATTACCTTTTTTATCAAGTTGTCTTTCAATTCCAAGCTGCCGGAATTAGGTGGGCAAAGAAGGCTTGGAGCTATACACACTGATAAATTATAAGCTGTCATCTGATTGGATGAGGAATGTTGCTCAATGTTGTATAACACTCCAAAAAGGTATCGCAAGAGAACAACATTTGCTCTTGGCAGCTGGGCTAAAAGCCTAAGGTCAGAAAATACACTTTTAAATTAGGCAAGTGATTCCACTTAGGGGGTTGGAAATACAGAGACAGGGAACAGGATACATCCTTGTATATCTAGCACACAACCTGCCGTAGCAGAGTTCCAGGCATGAATGTATACAAAATTGTTGCACTGAATTCAGTTCGTGAGCCAGATAAACACTTCTCTGGTTAGTTAAATGTTTCACAGACTCTTAAGGTCATAACCCTGGCAGTGGATGCT
Source organism: Halichoerus grypus (assembly GCF_964656455.1). NCBI lineage: Eukaryota > Metazoa > Chordata > Mammalia > Carnivora > Phocidae > Halichoerus > Halichoerus grypus. The sequence continues at coordinate 101,788,173 of NC_135714.1, forward strand.
CTTGCATCTGTCTTGCACCAGGGGATTTCGTCTACCAGTTTCATGGATCCAGGAGGTGTAAAACGGCCAAGGATTCCACATTAATAACATCAGGAGAAGAACAATAAGAGCCCTAAAGCGTGCCTCTATTCTGAAGCTGACCCCCATGGCTGTGAAGAATTGAAACTCTTTGGCATCGGTCATGATTTTAGTGGGCAAAGCTGCAAAACGTAAGCCAATGTTCTCCTAATAGTATGTTGGCTATATTTCGGAGATGTGACCAGAGTAGAGTAATTATTGCATCATTACCTCTGGGCTGCAGTTATCTTCTCCTCTTCGTTCCCTTGATCAATAACACCGAGCCATTTGTCATAGAGATCGGATACAAATACACTTCCTTGGATATTTCTAAGAAAATCCTTATGGAGATAAAAAATATGTATATATATTATAGAAAATATGTATTGGAAATATTACAGAGAAAATATGTAGTTAAAAAATTCAGTTCAGCCCCCACTTCCTTCACAGATAGCCAAACTGTGACCCACAGGGTGCTCGCCTCTGACTCTCCGTTGACTGGCACACGCAGGAGCAGGTGCTTGGATTTTCTCCCGCTAAAACTTAGAGGCAGAAAAGCAGAGCTTAGGCTGTGGTGGAAATGAACATAAAGCTCCCTTCTATCATCTGGAACTTATTTTTTGTGTGTGCTTTTTTTGCAAAGTACCACAAACTGACAGGGTCTGGCCATAGACCATCCTAAATCCTATTAGCTTCTTGGACAGAAACACACATACCCATGTTGCTTGTTTTAAACACAGTGCTAGCTCTTAATTCTAGCAAGAAAAGTTCTGAAACAATCAAAACACAAACAGGTGGGCTCTTGCACACGTATTAGGAAAGAACTAGGTCTTCTCACTCGGGGTATGTGTGCTCCCTGAAAGAAAGCTTCTCTCATAATTGCTTCATTCTTCCTTTTCTTAGCTGTCTAAAAGGCGAGAGTCTACTGGCAGACTCACTGTGGTCCTGAGGATAGATTCATTTCTAGTTTAGGCCAATTCTCCAGTTAGTTTGACATGATATTATCAAGGCCAAGGTAGCAGAGACTGATTCTCCACCAAGATCAGTCAACTTCAGGAAGAGAAAACTTTAGAAATGTCTAAGCACTATACCCCCAAGTGCTCACCCTCTTCCTAGTCGGTGCTTATCACACGGAATCAGGAAAGAACCTACTCACTCTTGCTAGAAAATCGATTCCATGTGTGCACCTTACAGAGGGCAACACCCATCTTGCTACCTAGTGTATCATCATTCTTCTCCTGTCTCCTAATGCCTATATGTATATTACTACTGGATATCACTATGGCCCCAGTGTAAAAGTGGTTACCTAAGTCATTTCTGGACTTTGCTATTTATCACATCTTCGAACATTCATGGGGGACAAGGGAAGACCAAATGTGACTGAGATTCTAAGAGTGTACTCATTACTACATTAACATAGGGTTGTTCAGAGTTGGTAATAAGTGCCAAGGTGGATGGATTAAATTCTTTCCCTGTTCTATTTCTTGTGGAAACTTTGCCTTCATTAGGAGGGTGATGAGGATGTTTGCTTTGGTAAACCACTGTTTATGTATGTGTCAGTGCGTATTTTGAAATTTATTATCATGACTCGTAGTCATTTCAGTATTAGTATTTTGCATGGAGTCTTCAGGAGTGAAGGTGGGGACGGTGGTGTGTGGTGAAAACAGAAAGTATTACTAACATATGGGGCTTTTAACTCCTAAAGTAGCTTCTTTAAATTTTGAATTTGTCAAGTGTTTTTCAGTTTGTCAGGTTCTTAATCTATTATGCCCATTATGGTCCTTGAGCAGTCACGATGAAGGACACCAATCATAGCTTCAGTTACTTGTGTGTGGATAATGCTAGAGCCTTCCCTACCTTTAAGACAGATGCGACCACAAGAACAGATTCGCTGTATAAGTTCACTTTGACCCCAGAATTGAGTTTGTCCTTGAGGATTCTGCATGATTTTATATTGGCTGATTTTCTGAAGATGCCTTTTGTGAGTGGCCCTTTTTGATTAATAAAGGAAAGCATACCCTGTAGGAAGAAAAGAAAAGTATATGGCATCGCATATCCACAAACGTAGAGCACAAGCTTGCCTCTGTTTAGGAAGAGCAGGGGAATGTAATGGTACACTGTTTTAGACCGAGTAGGACTAAAGTCGATTTAGATTGGTTTTTTTTCAGTGTCTCTCTCTATACTTTCTACCCAAATATCCATTTAAAGTCATACACTGAAACATTTTAAACACTTCTTTTAATCAGATTTTCCTTTCCATTGAGTTTACACTTTTAAGTCAAACTTCTCTGCTTCAAGGCCTTTGCGGAATCACCGTCTGTTTCCTACTTTACCATTCTTTTCTCATTATTCCCTTACATAGATGCTCTTCCCCAAGTAGGGAAGTCGATTTAGGAAATACTCATTTCCCATTTGTTTATTTCTCTTTAAGTGCCTGTATACTCCATTCCTACTTGTTCTATTTCCTTCCCTCTTACAAAGTCAGGCTCAAAAACTCTCTTGTCCTTCTCTGATTACCCTCCCTTCTCATGAGTCTTTCATTGTCTTTTGCTCTATGCTCATGTCCTCTCCCTGCTGTGTAGAAAGTTAATGAGGGCTGCACTCAGGGAATCCGATGGATCTGAAGTCTATTATGCTACGTATCTATTGTGTGAGCTGGGGCACATACATACTGTACTGAGGCTTTTCTGACTCGTTTGGGAAGTGCGGAGGATGATAATCCTAGCTAGCCCCTAAATTTGCTGTGGTGCAAGGAACTGGGGGAGTAGCTAACAGGTAACATGCTAGCTAATATGATACATTTCTTCATGACTAGCAGAACGTTCCCTCCATTCCGTACAGTGCTTGCAGAGACACCGAATACTCAGTGAATGTCAACACTGACAATTCACTACAGCAGTTTGAGATAACACAGGCCAAACTCTGGGGCTTTCATTTGACATATTCTGTTAGGATTAACAGATTCCTATTTGCCAGAGGATGAGTCTATGCTCGTGTCAGATGTTTGCAGTTGTTAGACTGAGTAGACTCCGCTGAAGGAGACTTGAGACTAATGTGAGCTCAGGAAGGCAATGAAGGGAGAGTGTGAAGCTGAGCTGGACTCTCAAGAGACTCACATACACAGAGTCCAGTTTGACTGATCTGAACAGGCCTCCGTGGGTCTTTGTGGAAACAAGACACAAGTGGAATGGACAACAATGTCTTTTCCTGTTGTATTTGCCTCATGACTCTGTAGGACCTAAATCAGATTCTGTTCTTTGCAATAACAGTAACAGAGCTTCTCAGCCAAAGGCAGGGGCTGTGCAATGACTTATCCATTTGGGGATAGATTTGGTTGAGGACGCTTGGCCTCTCAGAGTTTCCCCTCCTCAGGAGGGCTATAGAAGACCAAAATGAGATGACCTACCAGAATTGGGAAGGCCAGGTTGTCTTTATCACACACATCCGTGAGGGAAACTCCAAAGAGCTGTCCTGGCTTTGCGGAAGGTGGGGCTGTGCCCTGGTTGTCCTGGCAAGTGCTGCAACCCCGACCAAAGGCCCTGTCTCCGAAAGAACGGCTTTTCACTGTCTTCCGGCCGGAGTCTAAGGAAGAAGTGAGAGTACTAGTAGTAGTAGTTGTTGTTTAATACGCTGAACCTTCTTTTTCCTTCTTTTTTTTAAAGATTTTATTTATTTTTTGACAGAGAGAGAGAGACAGCGAGAGAGGGAACACAAGCAGGGGGAGGGGGAGAGGGAGAAGCAGGCTTCCCTTGGAGCAGGGAGCCCGATGCGGGGCTCGATCCCAGGACCCCGGGATCATGACCTGAGCTGAAGGCAGACGCTTAACGACTGAGCCACCCAGGTGCCCCAGACTCATCTTAATTCCTGATGACTTGTATTTTCCTAAAGATTTCCTCAAAGCAATGTGATAAGCGTCATAAAACCAAGAAATGTCAAAATTATGGAGCGATTGATGATACGTGTCTCCAGGTTCTGAATCGAAAGTCTACCTCCTAAGGTGGACTGCTGCCAGTTAGCTGTGATTAGCTAGGCTCAAATCATACTAGCTCTAGTCTCAGGGGCACTTCTCCTAGTCCTATTAATGGCTTTTTTTGGATTACATCCATCATCTTATTTAATCCACACAACAATTCTAAGATTTAGACATTATTTTTATCCACATTTTAGAGATGAATAAACTGATGCTGAGCTAGAATAACTGGCCAAAGATAGTATAGCTGGTAAATGGGGGCAGAGGAATTTACACTCTGGAGAGGTTGTTTGACATCAAGTCAAGTCCTTTTCTCTCAATGATGCCAGTTCTTTTCAACCTGTTCCAAAGGGCACTGGAATCCTGTGGTGCCTCAAGAGCCCCTGAGCGAAAAGAGGAGGGAGGAGAAGAAAGGCCCCTTGCTCTGGCTTCAACCAGAGCACATCTAATATACATAAATATATACATTATGTTTATATATTTATATAGTATAAGTATCTAATTATATATCATGTATATAACTACATACATATGTATGATGTTATATATATATATATATATATATATATATATATATGGCACCCATTTAGAATTTTTTTAGAAAAAATTCCCACCACTGTAGCATACCATGATGAGTCCTAATGCCGTTATGATCTGCACTAGAAGCTTCTTGAAGTCAGAGACCTCATCTTATCCTTTCTTTGGTCTCACAACAGTGTGCAACCTCCCTTGACCTGTGAGCCAGCCTTCGGAACAAGGAGCAGATGGAAATCATTGCCCTGGCGATGCTCTGGGCTCCAGAAGAGCGCTGTCTAAGCATCTCCCATGACCCCTGGCAACCTTGCTGTCTGCTTCTCACTAAAGCCAATTAAATGATTCCCGGTACCTGCAGCCTTCTCGCTGTTAGCACAACTCATTGAGTTCTCTCCCAAGAGGGAAGTGATGTCTTCTCCAAATATTCTGAGGCAATTTTCAATGAGAAATGTGACAAGAGAAATCTGTAACACAAAAAGACAAAAATGGGGTACTCTCTTTCATAGGGCATAGTGATAAATCACATTTTGTATATAGACCTTGGATCTAAGAAAAAATGTGAAAGACTTCCCAGAAAAATTCAGAGTTCATAAAAATACATAGAGACCAGGAGCGCCTGGGTGGCTCAGTCGGGTAAGCGTCTGCCTTCGGCTCAGGTCATGATCCCAGGGTGCTGGGATCAGTCCTACATCGGGCTCCCTGCTCAGCGGGAAACCTGCTTCTCCCTCTCCCACTCCCCTGGCTTGTGTTCCCTCTCTCGCTGAGTCTCTCTCTGTCAAGTAAATAAATAAAAGCTTAAAAAAAACCAAAAAACAAAAAACATAGAGACCAGAGTTCTCTAAGAAATAATTAGAAAGAGTGATACTTTCCTGTGTACTTTGGGTACACATTTTAAAATACTGCTCATCAGTGGGCTAAAGTTATAATGCGTGGCCTAGTTTAATAGCTAACATTTTGGGATCAGTGGTTACGTCTTGAAGCCTAGGTTACATTTCGGGGCCCCTCAGTTGAGCGTCTGACTCTTGATTTCGGCTCAGATCACGATCTCATGGTGGTGAGATCCAGCCCCACTTGGAGCCAACTTTGGGCTCCGTGCTCAGCGGGGAATCGGCTTGGGCTTCTCCCTCTCCCTCTCCCTCTCCCTCTTCTTCTGCCCCTGCCCCGCTCACGCTCTCTCTTTCCCTCTCTCAAATAAATACATATCAAAAAATAAATAAAACTAGGATAATTTTCAACGTAGCCTACCTTAGTAAAGTTTACTTAGTTTTTGTTTTTACATTTTGTTTCCAGTTTTATTGAGCTGTAACTGATGTATAATATCTTATTAAACTTTATAAAGTATGAACAAAAACTTAAGAAAACCATTTCTTAAATGAAGAAGTATCTCAAAGTTGGGAAGCAGAGATTTTTGTGGGGTTGTGAGGGAAAACCCACACAGCTGGAGAGAAAACGTATCTGTCTGTCTAACTTCAGTCCCTTCTCATGCATTGCTTTGCCTCATGCTGGCTCTCTGTGTGAGCTTGGGGAAGACCTGTCATCTTGTTAGGATGTTCTGGAAATTTTTGCTAGTTTCCGTATGACGTAGCAGAGGTGAAATAGTAGCCGAGTACTTCTCTAGATGAGCCACAATTTGCAGAGGAAAGCCAATGTGTTTGGAGCCATGGGAGCTCATATTGCCCAAGCCACCTAGGATGTGCCAGTCATGACCAGAGGTGCTGACTGTTGTCGCCATTGTGTAACGAGGAAACCATGGCTTTACCCAAGGTTACAAGTCCCTCAGGGATTAGGCTGAGAGTTGAACCCTGACTGGTAAAGCTCCAAAGCCCAGGTTCTTTTCTATCGTATCACACGACTCTTCTGTCTCTCGTTTAGTCAGTCTAGTGTTTAGTCTCCTGGAGGGGGAAGAAGTGACTCGACTGCTCCGAGTTTCCCGTTTAACGACACCCCTTCCCAGACCCCAGCAGAGTAGGATAAAGAACTCTGCCACTCCACAGGGGCCTAATGAAAATGTGCACTTCATAAAGTTCCATCCGTCAGAGTTACTACTGCACATGTCCGGTTCAAAGTAGGGATTCTACCCCTGGGGGACAAAAATGAGAGCTCTCATTACCTTTTTTATCAAGTTGTCTTTCAATTCCAAGCTGCCGGAATTAGGTGGGCAAAGAAGGCTTGGAGCTATACACACTGATAAATTATAAGCTGTCATCTGATTGGATGAGGAATGTTGCTCAATGTTGTATAACACTCCAAAAAGGTATCGCAAGAGAACAACATTTGCTCTTGGCAGCTGGGCTAAAAGCCTAAGGTCAGAAAATACACTTTTAAATTAGGCAAGTGATTCCACTTAGGGGGTTGGAAATACAGAGACAGGGAACAGGATACATCCTTGTATATCTAGCACACAACCTGCCGTAGCAGAGTTCCAGGCATGAATGTATACAAAATTGTTGCACTGAATTCAGTTCGTGAGCCAGATAAACACTTCTCTGGTTAGTTAAATGTTTGACAGACTCTTAAGGTCATAACCCTGGCAGTGGATGCTCTTGCATCTGTCTTGCACCAGGGGATTTCGTCTACCAGTTTCATGGATCCAGGAGGTGTAAAACGGCCAAGGATTCCACATTAATAACATCAGGAGAAGAACAATAAGAGCCCTAAAGCGTGCCTCTATTCTGAAGCTGACCCCCATGGGTGTGAAGAATTGAAACTCTTTGGCATCGGTCATGATTTTAGTGGGCAAAGCTGCAAAACGTAAGCCAATGTTCTCCTAATAGTATGTTGGCTATATTTCGGAGATGTGACCAGAGTAGAGTAATTATTGCATCATTACCTCTGGGCTGCAGTTATCTTCTCCTCTTCGTTCCCTTGATCAATAACACCGAGCCATTTGTCATAGAGATCGGATACAAATACACTTCCTTGGATATTTCTAAGAAAATCCTTATGGAGATAAAAAATATGTATATATATTATAGAAAATATGTATTGGAAATATTACAGAGAAAATATGTAGTTAAAAAATTCAGTTCAGCCCCCACTTCCTTCACAGATAGCCAAACTGTGACCCACAGGGTGCTCGCCTCTGACTCTCCGTTGACTGGCACACGCAGGAGCAGGTGCTTGGATTTTCTCCCGCTAAAACTTAGAGGCAGAAAAGCAGAGCTTAGGCTGTGGTGGAAATGAACATAAAGCTCCCTTCTATCATCTGGAACTTATTTTTTGTGTGTGCTTTTTTTGCAAAGTACCACAAACTGACAGGGTCTGGCCATAGACCATCCTAAATCCTATTAGCTTCTTGGACAGAAACACACATACCCATGTTGCTTGTTTTAAACACAGTGCTAGCTCTTAATTCTAGCAAGAAAAGTTCTGAAACAATCAAAACACAAACAGGTGGGCTCTTGCACACGTATTAGGAAAGAACTAGGTCTTCTCACTCGGGGTATGTGTGCTCCCTGAAAGAAAGCTTCTCTCATAATTGCTTCATTCTTCCTTTTCTTAGCTGTCTAAAAGGCGAGAGTCTACTGGCAGACTCACTGTGGTCCTGAGGATAGATTCATTTCTAGTTTAGGCCAATTCTCCAGTTAGTTTGACATGATATTATCAAGGCCAAGGTAGCAGAGACTGATTCTCCACCAAGATCAGTCAACTTCAGGAAGAGAAAACTTTAGAAATGTCTAAGCACTATACCCCCAAGTGCTCACCCTCTTCCTAGTCGGTGCTTATCACACGGAATCAGGAAAGAACCTACTCACTCTTGCTAGAAAATCGATTCCATGTGTGCAACTTACAGAGGGCAACACCCATCTTGCTACCTAGTGTATCATCATTCTTCTCCTGTCTCCTAATGCCTATATGTATATTACTACTGGATATCACTATGGCCCCAGTGTAAAAGTGGTTACCTAAGTCATTTCTGGACTTTGCTATTTATCACATCTTCGAACATTCATGGGGGACAAGGGAAGACCAAATGTGACTGAGATTCTAAGACTGTACTCATTACTACATTAACATAGGGTTGTTCAGAGTTGGTAATAAGTGCCAAGGTGGATGGATTAAATTCTTTCCCTGTTCTATTTCTTGTGGAAACTTTGCCTTCATTAGGAGGGTGGTGAGGATGTTTGCTTTGGTAAACCACTGTTTATGTATGTGTCAGTGCGTATTTTGAAATTTATTATCATGACTCGTAGTCATTTCAGTATTAGTATTTTGCATGGAGTCTTCAGGAGTGAAGGTGGGGACGGTGGTGTGTGGTGAAAACAGAAAGTATTACTAACATATGGGGCTTTTAACTCCTAAAGTAGCTTCTTTAAATTTTGAATTTGTCAAGTGTTTTTCAGTTTTTCAGGTTCTTAATCTATTATGCCCATTATGGTCCTTGAGCAGTCACGATGAAGGACACCAATCATAGCTTCAGTTACTTGTGTGTGGATAATGCTAGAGCCTTCCCTACCTTTAAGACAGATGCGACCACAAGAACAGATTCGCTGTATAAGTTCACTTTGACCCCAGAATTGAGTTTGTCCTTGAGGATTCTGCATGATTTTATATTGGCTGATTTTCTGAAGATGCCTTTTGTGAGTGGCCCTTTTTGATTAATAAAGGAAAGCATACCCTGTAGGAAGAAAAGAAAAGTATATGGCATCGCATATCCACAAACGTAGAGCAGAAGCTTGCCTCTGTTTAGGAAGAGCAGGGGAATGTAATGGTACACTGTTTTAGACCGAGTAGGACTAAAGTCGATTTAGATTGGTTTTTTTTCAGTGTCTCTCTCTATAGTTTCTACCCAAATATCCATTTAAAGTCATACACTGAAACATTTTAAACACTTCTTTTAATCAGATTTTCCTTTCCATTGAGTTTACACTTTTAAGTCAAACTTCTCTGCTTCAAGGCCTTTGCGGAATCACCGTCTGTTTCCTACTTTACCATTCTTTTCTCATTATTCCCTTACATAGATGCTCTTCCCCAAGTAGGGAAGTCGATTTAGGAAATACTCATTTCCCATTTGTTTATTTCTCTTTAAGTGCCTGTATACTCCATTCCTACTTGTTCTATTTCCTTCCCTCTTACAAAGTCAGGCTCAAAAACTCTCTTGTCCTTTCTGATTACCCTCCCTTCTCATGAGTCTTTCATTGTCTTTTGCTCTATGTTCATGTCCTCTCCCTGCTGTGTAGAAAGTTAATGAGGGCTGCACTCAGGGAATCCAACGGATCTGAAGTCTATTATGTTACGTATCTATTGTGTGAGCTGGGGCACATACATACTGTACTGAGGCTTTTCTGACTCGTTTGGGAAGTGCGGAGGATGATAATCCTAGCTAGCCCCTAAATTTGCTGTGGTGCAAGGAACTGGGGGAGTAGCTAACAGGTAACATGCTAGCTAATATGATACATTTCTTCATGACTAGCAGAACGTTCCCTCCATTCCGTACAGTGCTTGCAGAGACACCGAATACTCAGTGAATGTCAACACTGACAATTCACTACAGCAGTTTGAGATAACACAGGCCAAACTCTGGGGCTTTCATTTGACATATTCTGTTAGGATTAACAGATTCCTATTTGCCAGAGGATGAGTCTATGCTCGTGTCAGATGTTTGCAGTTGTTAGACTGAGTAGACTCCGCTGAAGGAGACTTGAGACTAATGTGAGCTCAGGAAGGCAATGAAGGGAGAGTGTGAAGCTGAGCTGGACTCTCAAGAGACTCACATACACAGAGTCCAGTTTGACTGATCTGAACAGGCCTCCGTGGGTCTTTGTGGAAACAAGACACAAGTGGAATGGACAAGAATGTCTTTTCCTGTTGTATTTGCCTCATGACTCTGTAGGACCTAAATCAGATTCTGTTCTTTGCAATAACAGTAACAGAGCTTCTCAGCCAAAGGCAGGGGCTGTGCAATGACTTCTCCATTTGGGGATAGATTTGGTTGAGGACGCTTGGCCTCTCAGAGTTTCCCCTCCTCAGGAGGGCTATAGAAGACCAAAATGAGATGACCTACCAGAATTGGGAAGGCCAGGTTGTCTTTATCACACACATCCGTGAGGGAAACTCCAAAGAGCTGTCCTGGCTTTGCGGAAGGTGGGGCTGTGCCCTGGTTGTCCTGGCAAGTGCTGCAACCCCGACCAAAGGCCCTGTCTCCGAAAGAACGGCTTTTCACTGTCTTCCGGCCGGAGTCTAAGGAAGAAGTGAGAGTACTAGTAGTAGTAGTTGTTGTTTAATACGCTGAACCTTCTTTTTCCTTCTTTTTTTTAAAGATTTTATTTATTTTTTGACAGAGAGAGAGAGAGACAGCGAGAGAGGGAACACAAGCAGGGGGAGGGGGAGAGGGAGAAGCAGGCTTCCCTTGGAGCAGGGAGCCCGATGCGGGGCTCGATCCCAGGACCCCGGGATCATGACCTGAGCTGAAGGCAGACGCTTAACGACTGAGCCACCCACGTGCCCCAGACTCATCTTAATTCCTGATGACTTGTATTTTCCTAAAGATTTCCTCAAAGCAATGTGATAAGCGTCATAAAACCAAGAAATGTCAAAATTATGGAGCGATTGATGATACGTGTCTCCAGGTTCTGAATCGAAAGTCTACCTCTTAAGGTGGACTGCTGCCAGTTAGCTGTGATTAGCTAGGCTCAAATCATACTAGCTCTAGTCTCAGGGGCACTTCTCCTAGTCCTATTAATGGCTTTTTTTGGATTACATCCATCATCTTATTTAATCCACACAACAATTCTAAGACTTAGACATTATTTTTATCCACATTTTAGAGATGAATAAACTGATGCTGAGCTAGAATAACTGGCCAAAGATTGTATAGCTGGTAAATGGGGGCAGAGGAATTTACACTCTGGAGAGGTTGTTTGACATCAAGTCAAGTCCTTTTCTCTCAATGATGCCAGTTCTTTTCAACCTGTTCCAAAGGGCACTGGAATCCTGTGGTGCCTCAAGAGCCCCTGAGCGAAAAGAGGAGGGAGGAGAAGAAAGGCCCCTTGCTCTGGCTTCAACCAGAGCACATCTAATATACATAAATATATACATTATGTTTATATATTTATATAGTATAAGTATCTAATTATATATCATGTATATAACTACATACATATGTATGATGTTATATATATATATATATATATATATATATATATATATATATATATAGCACCCATTTAGAATTTTTTTAGAAAAAATTCCCACCACTGTAGCATACCATGATGAGTCCTAATGCCGTTATGATCTGCACTAGAAGCTTCTTGAAGTCAGAGACCTCATCTTATCCTTTCTTTGGTCTCACAACAGTGTGCAACCTCCCTTGACCTGTGAGCCAGCCTTCGGAACAAGGAGCAGATGGAAATCATTGCCCTGGCGATGCTCTGGGCTCCAGAAGAGCGCTGTCTAAGCATCTCCCATGACCCCTGGCAACCTTGCTGTCTGCTTCACACTAAAGCCAATTAAATGATTCCCGGTACCTGCAGCCTTCTCGCTGTTAGCACGACTCATTGAGTTCTCTCCCAAGAGGGAAGTGATGTCTTCTCCAAATATTCTGAGGCAATTTTCAATGAGAAATGTGACAAGAGAAATCTGTAACACAAAAAGACAAAAATGGGGTACTCTCTTTCATAGGGCATAGTGATAAATCACATTTTGTATATAGACCTTGGATCTAAGAAAAAAATGTGAAAGACTTCCCAGAAAAATTCAGAGTTCATAAAAATACATAGAGACCAGGAGCGCCTGGGTGGCTCAGTCGGGTAAGCGTCTGCCTTCGGCTCAGGTCATGATCCCAGGGTGCTGGGATCAGCCCTACATCGGGCTCCCTGCTCAGCGGGAAACCTGCTTCTCCCTCTCCCACTCCCCTGGCTTGTGTTCCCTCTCTCGCTGAGTCTCTCTCTGTCAAGTAAATAAATAAAAGCTTAAAAAAAAACAAAAAACAAAAAACATAGAGACCAGAGTTCTCTAAGAAATAATTAGAAAGAGTGATACTTTCCTGTGTACTTTGGGTACACATTTTAAAATACTGCTCATCAGTGGGCTAAAGTTATAATGCGTGGCCTAGTTTAATAGCTAACATTTTGGGATCAGTGGTTACGTCTTGAAGCCTAGGTTACATTTCGGGGCCCCTCAGTTGAGCGTCTGACTCTTGATTTCGGCTCAGATCACGATCTCATGGTGGTGAGATCCAGCCCCACTTGGAGCCAACTTTGGGCTCCGTGCTCAGCGGGGAATCGGCTTGGGCTTCTCCCTCTCCCTCTCCCTCTCCCTCTTCTTCTGCCCCTGCCCCGCTCACGCTCTCTCTTTCCCTCTCTCAAATAAATACATATCAAAAAATAAATAAAACTAGGATAATTTTCAACGTAGCCTACCTTAGTAAAGTTTACTTAGTTTTTGTTTTTACATTTTGTTTCCAGTTTTATTGAGCTGTAACTGATGTATAATATCTTATTAAACTTTATAAAGTATGAACAAAAACTTAAGAAAACCATTTCTTAAATGAAGAAGTATCTCAAAGTTGGGAAGCAGAGATTTTTGTGGGGTTGTGAGGGAAAACCCACACAGCTGGAGAGAAAACGTATCTGTCTGTCTAACTTCAGTCCCTTCTCATGCATTGCTTTGCCTCATGCTGGCTCTCTGTGTGAGCTTGGGGAAGACCTGTCATCTTGTTAGGATGTTCTGGAAATTTTTGCTAGTTTCCGTATGACGTAGCAGAGGTGAAATAGTAGCCGAGTACTTCTCTAGATGAGCCACAATTTGCAGAGGAAAGCCAATGTGTTTGGAGCCATGGGAGCTCATATTGCCCAAGCCACCTAGGATGTGCCAGTCATGACCAGAGGAGCTGACTGTTGTCGCCATTGTGTAACGAGGAAACCATGGCTTTACCCAAGGTTACAAGTCCCTCAGGGATTAGGCTGAGAGTTGAACCCTGACTGGTAAAGCTCCAAAGCCCAGGTTCTTTTCTATCGTATCACACGACTCTTCTGTCTCTCGTTTAGTCAGTCTAGTGTTTAGTCTCCTGGAGGGGGAAGAAGTGACTCGACTGCTCCGAGTTTCCCGTTTAACGACACCCCTTCCCAGACCCCAGCAGAGTAGGATAAAGAACTCTGCCACTCCACAGGGGCCTAATGAAAATGTGCACTTCATAAAGTTCCATCCGTCAGAGTTACTACTGCACATGTCCGGTTCAAAGTAGGGATTCTACCCCTGGGGGACAAAAATGAGAGCTCTCATTACCTTTTTTATCAAGTTGTCTTTCAATTCCAAGCTGCCGGAATTAGGTGGGCAAAGAAGGCTTGGAGCTATACACACTGATAAATTATAAGCTGTCATCTGATTGGATGAGGAATGTTGCTCAATGTTGTATAACACTCCAAAAAGGTATCGCAAGAGAACAACATTTGCTCTTGGCAGCTGGGCTAAAAGCCTAAGGTCAGAAAATACACTTTTAAATTAGGCAAGTGATTCCACTTAGGGGGTTGGAAATACAGAGACAGGGAACAGGATACATCCTTGTATATCTAGCACACATCCTGCCGTAGCAGAGTTCCAGGCATGAATGTATACAAAATTGTTGCACTGAATTCAGTTCGTGAGCCAGATAAACACTTCTCTGGTTAGTTAAATGTTTCACAGACTCTTAAGGTCATAACCCTGGCAGTGGATGCTCTTGCATCTGTCTTGCACCAGGGGATTTCGTCTACCAGTTTCATGGATCCAGGAGGTGTAAAACGGCCAAGGATTCCACATTAATAACATCAGGAGAAGAACAATAAGAGCCCTAAAGCGTGCCTCTATTCTGAAGCTGACCCCCATGGCTGTGAAGAATTGAAACTCTTTGGCATCGGTCATGATTTTAGTGGGCAAAGCTGCAAAACGTAAGCCAATGTTCTCCTAATAGTATGTTGGCTATATTTCGGAGATGTGACCAGAGTAGAGTAATTATTGCATCATTACCTCTGGGCTGCAGTTATCTTCTCCTCTTCGTTCCCTTGATCAATAACACCGAGCCATTTGTCATAGAGATCGGATACAAATACACTTCCTTGGATATTTCTAAGAAAATCCTTATGGAGATAAAAAATATGTATATATATTATAGAAAATATGTATTGGAAATATTACAGAGAAAATATGTAGTTAAAAAATTCAGTTCAGCCCCCACTTCCTTCACAGATAGCCAAACTGTGACCCACAGGGTGCTCGCCTCTGACTCTCCGTTGACTGGCACACGCAGGAGCAGGTGCTTGGATTTTCTCCCGCTAAAACTTAGAGGCAGAAAAGCAGAGCTTAGGCTGTGGTGGAAATGAACATAAAGCTCCCTTCTATCATCTGGAACTTATTTTTTGTGTGTGCTTTTTTTGCAAAGTACCACAAACTGACAGGGTCTGGCCATAGACCATCCTAAATCCTATTAGCTTCTTGGACAGAAACACACATACCCATGTTGCTTGTTTTAAACACAGTGCTAGCTCTTAATTCTAGCAAGAAAAGTTCTGAAACAATCAAAACACAAACAGGTGGGCTCTTGCACACGTATTAGGAAAGAACTAGGTCTTCTCACTCGGGGTATGTGTGCTCCCTGAAAGAAAGCTTCTCTCATAATTGCTTCATTCTTCCTTTTCTTAGCTGTCTAAAAGGCGAGAGTCTACTGGCAGACTCACTGTGGTCCTGAGGATAGATTCATTTCTAGTTTAGGCCAATTCTCCAGTTAGTTTGACATGATATTATCAAGGCCAAGGTAGCAGAGACTGATTCTCCACCAAGATCAGTCAACTTCAGGAAGAGAAAACTTTAGAAATGTCTAAGCACTATACCCCCAAGTGCTCACCCTCTTCCTAGTCGGTGCTTATCACACGGAATCAGGAAAGAACCTACTCACTCTTGCTAGAAAATCGATTCCATGTGTGCAACTTACAGAGGGCAACACCCATCTTGCTACCTAGTGTATCATCATTCTTCTCCTGTCTCCTAATGCCTATATGTATATTACTACTGGATATCACTATGGCCCCAGTGTAAAAGTGGTTACCTAAGTCATTTCTGGACTTTGCTATTTATCACATCTTCGAACATTCATGGGGGACAAGGGAAGACCAAATGTGACTGAGATTCTAAGACTGTACTCATTACTACATTAACATAGGGTTGTTCAGAGTTGGTAATAAGTGCCAAGGTGGATGGATTAAATTCTTTCCCTGTTCTATTTCTTGTGGAAACTTTGCCTTCATTAGGAGGGTGGTGAGGATGTTTGCTTTGGTAAACCACTGTTTATGTATGTGTCAGTGCGTATTTTGAAATTTATTATCATGACTCGTAGTCATTTCAGTATTAGTATTTTGCATGGAGTCTTCAGGAGTGAAGGTGGGGACGGTGGTGTGTGGTGAAAACAGAAAGTATTACTAACATATGGGGCTTTTAACTCCTAAAGTAGCTTCTTTAAATTTTGAATTTGTCAAGTGTTTTTCAGTTTTTCAGGTTCTTAATCTATTATGCCCATTATGGTCCTTGAGCAGTCACGATGAAGGACACCAATCATAGCTTCAGTTACTTGTGTGTGGATAATGCTAGAGCCTTCCCTACCTTTAAGACAGATGCGACCACAAGAACAGATTCGCTGTATAAGTTCACTTTGACCCCAGAATTGAGTTTGTCCTTGAGGATTCTGCATGATTTTATATTGGCTGATTTTCTGAAGATGCCTTTTGTGAGTGGCCCTTTTTGATTAATAAAGGAAAGCATACCCTGTAGGAAGAAAAGAAAAGTATATGGCATCGCATATCCACAAACGTAGAGCAGAAGCTTGCCTCTGTTTAGGAAGAGCAGGGGAATGTAATGGTACACTGTTTTAGACCGAGTAGGACTAAAGTCGATTTAGATTGGTTTTTTTTCAGTGTCTCTCTCTATAGTTTCTACCCAAATATCCATTTAAAGTCATACACTGAAACATTTTAAACACTTCTTTTAATCAGATTTTCCTTTCCATTGAGTTTACACTTTTAAGTCAAACTTCTCTGCTTCAAGGCCTTTGCGGAATCACCGTCTGTTTCCTACTTTACCATTCTTTTCTCATTATTCCCTTACATAGATGCTCTTCCCCAAGTAGGGAAGTCGATTTAGGAAATACTCATTTCCCATTTGTTTATTTCTCTTTAAGTGCCTGTATACTCCATTCCTACTTGTTCTATTTCCTTCCCTCTTACAAAGTCAGGCTCAAAAACTCTCTTGTCCTTCTCTGATTACCCTCCCTTCTCATGAGTCTTTCATTGTCTTTTGCTCTATGTTCATGTCCTCTCCCTGCTGTGTAGAAAGTTAATGAGGGCTGCACTCAGGGAATCCAACGGATCTGAAGTCTATTATGTTACGTATCTATTGTGTGAGCTGGGGCACATACATACTGTACTGAGGCTTTTCTGACTCGTTTGGGAAGTGCGGAGGATGATAATCCTAGCTAGCCCCTAAATTTGCTGTGGTGCAAGGAACTGGGGGAGTAGCTAACAGGTAACATGCTAGCTAATATGATACATTTCTTCATGACTAGCAGAACGTTCCCTCCATTCCGTACAGTGCTTGCAGAGACACCGAATACTCAGTGAATGTCAACACTGACAATTCACTATAGCAGTTTGAGATAACACAGGCCAAACTCTGGGGCTTTCATTTGACATATTCTGTTAGGATTAACAGATTCCTATTTGCCAGAGGATGAGTCTATGCTCGTGTCAGATGTTTGCAGTTGTTAGACTGAGTAGACTCCGCTGAAGGAGACTTGAGACTAATGTGAGCTCAGGAAGGCAATGAAGGGAGAGTGTGAAGCTGAGCTGGACTCTCAAGAGACTCACATACACAGAGTCCAGTTTGACTGATCTGAACAGGCCTCCGTGGGTCTTTGTGGAAACAAGACACAAGTGGAATGGACAAGAATGTCTTTTCCTGTTGTATTTGCCTCATGACTCTGTAGGACCTAAATCAGATTCTGTTCTTTGCAATAACAGTAACAGAGCTTCTCAGCCAAAGGCAGGGGCTGTGCAATGACTTCTCCATTTGGGGATAGATTTGGTTGAGGACGCTTGGCCTCTCAGAGTTTCCCCTCCTCAGGAGGGCTATAGAAGACCAAAATGAGATGACCTACCAGAATTGGGAAGGCCAGGTTGTCTTTATCACACACATCCGTGAGGGAAACTCCAAAGAGCTGTCCTGGCTTTGCGGAAGGTGGGGCTGTGCCCTGGTTGTCCTGGCAAGTGCTGCAACCCCGACCAAAGGCCCTGTCTCCGAAAGAACGGCTTTTCACTGTCTTCCGGCCGGAGTCTAAGGAAGAAGTGAGAGTACTAGTAGTAGTAGTTGTTGTTTAATACGCTGAACCTTCTTTTTCCTTCTTTTTTTTAAAGATTTTATTTATTTTTTGACAGAGAGAGAGAGAGACAGCGAGAGAGGGAACACAAGCAGGGGGAGGGGGAGAGGGAGAAGCAGGCTTCCCTTGGAGCAGGGAGCCCGATGCGGGGCTCGATCCCAGGACCCCGGGATCATGACCTGAGCTGAAGGCAGACGCTTAACGACTGAGCCACCCACGTGCCCCAGACTCATCTTAATTCCTGATGACTTGTATTTTCCTAAAGATTTCCTCAAAGCAATGTGATAAGCGTCATAAAACCAAGAAATGTCAAAATTATGGAGCGATTGATGATACGTGTCTCCAGGTTCTGAATCGAAAGTCTACCTCTTAAGGTGGACTGCTGCCAGTTAGCTGTGATTAGCTAGGCTCAAATCATACTAGCTCTAGTCTCAGGGGCACTTCTCCTAGTCCTATTAATGGCTTTTTTTGGATTACATCCATCATCTTATTTAATCCACACAACAATTCTAAGATTTAGACATTATTTTTATCCACATTTTAGAGATGAATAAACTGATGCTGAGCTAGAATAACTGGCCAAAGATTGTATAGCTGGTAAATGGGGGCAGAGGAATTTACACTCTGGAGAGGTTGTTTGACATCAAGTCAAGTCCTTTTCTCTCAATGATGCCAGTTCTTTTCAACCTGTTCGAAAGGGCACTGGAATCCTGTGGTGCCTCAAGAGCCCCTGAGCGAAAAGAGGAGGGAGGAGAAGAAAGGCCCCTTGCTCTGGCTTCAACCAGAGCACATCTAATATACATAAATATATACATTATGTTTATATATTTATATAGTATAAGTATCTAATTATATATCATGTATATAACTACATACATATGTATGATGTTATATATATATATATATATATATATATATATATATATATATATATGGCACCCATTTAGAATTTTTTTAGAAAAAATTCCCACCACTGTAGCATACCATGATGAGTCCTAATGCCGTTATGATCTGCACTAGAAGCTTCTTGAAGTCAGAGACCTCATCTTATCCTTTCTTTGGTCTCACAACAGTGTGCAACCTCCCTTGACCTGTGAGCCAGCCTTCGGAACAAGGAGCAGATGGAAATCATTGCCCTGGCGATGCTCTGGGCTCCAGAAGAGCGCTGTCTAAGCATCTCCCATGACCCCTGGCAACCTTGCTGTCTGCTTCACACTAAAGCCAATTAAATGATTCCCGGTACCTGCAGCCTTCTCGCTGTTAGCACGACTCATTGAGTTCTCTCCCAAGAGGGAAGTGATGTCTTCTCCAAATATTCTGAGGCAATTTTCAATGAGAAATGTGACAAGAGAAATCTGTAACACAAAAAGACAAAAATGGGGTACTCTCTTTCATAGGGCATAGTGATAAATCACATTTTGTATATAGACCTTGGATCTAAGAAAAAAATGTGAAAGACTTCCCAGAAAAATTCAGAGTTCATAAAAATACATAGAGACCAGGAGCGCCTGGGTGGCTCAGTCGGGTAAGCGTCTGCCTTCGGCTCAGGTCATGATCCCAGGGTGCTGGGATCAGCCCTACATCGGGCTCCCTGCTCAGCGGGAAACCTGCTTCTCCCTCTCCCACTCCCCTGGCTTGTGTTCCCTCTCTCGCTGAGTCTCTCTCTGTCAAGTAAATAAATAAAAGCTTAAAAAAAAACAAAAAACAAAATACATAGAGACCAGAGTTCTCTAAGAAATAATTAGAAAGAGTGATACTTTCCTGTGTACTTTGGGTACACATTTTAAAATACTGCTCATCAGTGGGCTAAAGTTATAATGCGTGGCCTAGTTTAATAGCTAACATTTTGGGATCAGTGGTTACGTCTTGAAACCTAGGTTACATTTCGGGGCCCCTCAGTTGAGCGTCTGACTCTTGATTTCGGCTCAGATCACGATCTCATGGTGGTGAGATCCAGCCCCACTTGGAGCCAACTTTGGGCTCCGTGCTCAGCGGGGAATCGGCTTGGGCTTCTCCCTCTCCCTCTCCCTCTCCCTCTTCTTCTGCCCCTGCCCCGCTCACGCTCTCTCTTTCCCTCTCTCAAATAAATACATATCAAAAAATAAATAAAACTAGGATAATTTTCAACGTAGCCTACCTTAGTAAAGTTTACTTAGTTTTTGTTTTTACATTTTGTTTCCAGTTTTATTGAGCTGTAACTGATGTATAATATCTTATTAAACTTTATAAAGTATGAACAAAAACTTAAGAAAACCATTTCTTAAATGAAGAAGTATCTCAAAGTTGGGAAGCAGAGATTTTTGTGGGGTTGTGAGGGAAAACCCACACAGCTGGAGAGAAAACGTATCTGTCTGTCTAACTTCAGTCCCTTCTCATGCATTGCTTTGCCTCATGCTGGCTCTCTGTGTGCGCTTGGGGAAGACCTGTCATCTTGTTAGGATGTTGTGGAAATTTTTGCTAGTTTCCGTATGACGTAGCAGAGGTGAAATAGTAGCCGAGTACTTCTCTAGATGAGCCACAATTTGCAGAGGAAAGCCAATGTGTTTGGAGCCATGGGAGCTCATATTGCCCAAGCCACCTAGGATGTGCCAGTCATGACCAGAGGAGCTGACTGTTGTCGCCATTGTGTAACGAGGAAACCATGGCTTTACCCAAGGTTACAAGTCCCTCAGGGATTAGGCTGAGAGTTGAACCCTGACTGGTAAAGCTCCAAAGCCCAGGTTCTTTTCTATCGTATCACACGACTCTTCTGTCTCTCGTTTAGTCAGTCTAGTGTTTAGTCTCCTGGAGGGGGAAGAAGTGACTCGACTGCTCCGAGTTTCCCGTTTAACGACACCCCTTCCCAGACCCCAGCAGAGTAGGATAAAGAACTCTGCCACTCCACAGGGGCCTAATGAAAATGTGCACTTCATAATGTTCCATCCGTCAGAGTTACTACTGCACATGTCCGGTTCAAAGTAGGGATTCTACCCCTGGGGGACAAAAATGAGAGCTCTCATTACCTTTTTTATCAAGTTGTCTTTCAATTCCAAGCTGCCGGAATTAGGTGGGCAAAGAAGGCTTGGAGCTATACACACTGATAAATTATAAGCTGTCATCTGATTGGATGAGGAATGTTGCTCAATGTTGTATAACACTCCAAAAAGGTATCGCAAGAGAACAACATTTGCTCTTGGCAGCTGGGCTAAAAGCCTAAGGTCAGAAAAATACACTTTTAAATTAGGCAAGTGATTCCACTTAGGGGGTTGGAAATACAGAGACAGGGAACAGGATACATCCTTGTATATCTAGCACACAACCTGCCGTAGCAGAGTTCCAGCCATGAATGTATACAAAATTGTTGCACTGAATTCAGTTCGTGAGCCAGATAAACACTTCTCTGGTTAGTTAAATGTTTCACAGACTCTTAAGGTCATAACCCTGGCAGTGGATGCTCTTGCATCTGTCTTGCACCAGGGGATTTCGTCTACCAGTTTCATGGATCCAGGAGGTGTAAAACGGCCAAGGATTCCACATTAATAACATCAGGAGAAGAACAATAAGAGCCCTAAAGCGTGCCTCTATTCTGAAGCTGACCCCCATGGCTGTGAAGAATTGAAACTCTTTGGCATCGGTCATGATTTTAGTGGGCAAAGCTGCAAAACGTAAGCCAATGTTCTCCTAATAGTATGTTGGCTGTATTTCGGAGATGTGACCAGAGTAGAGTAATTATTGCATCATTACCTCTGGGCTGCAGTTATCTTCTCCTCTTCGTTCCCTTGATCAATAACACCGAGCCATTTGTCATAGAGATCGGATACAAATACACTTCCTTGGATATTTCTAAGAAAATCCATATGGAGATAAAAAATATGTATATATATTATAGAAAATATGTTTTGGAAATATTACAGAGAAAATATGTAGTTAAAAAATTCAGTTCAGTCCCCACTTCCTTCACAGATAGCCAAACTGTGACCCACAGGGTGCTCGCCTCTGACTCTCCGTTGACTGGCACACGCAGGGGCAGGTGCTTGGATTTTCTCCCGCTAAAACTTAGAGGCAGAAAAGCAGAGCTTAGGCTGTGGTGGAAATGAACATAAAGCTCCCTTCTATCATCTGGAACTTATTTTTTGTGTGTGCTTTTTTTGCAAAGTACCACAAACTGACAGGGTCTGGCCATAGACCATCCTAAATCCTATTAGCTTCTTGGACAGAAACACACATACCCCTGTTGCTTGTTTTAAACACAGTGCTAGCTCTTAATTCTAGCAAGAAAAGTTCTGAAACAATCAAAACACAAACAGGTGGGCTCTTGCACACGTATTAGGAAAGAACTAGGTCTTCTCACTCGGGGTATGTGTGGTCCCTGAAAGAAAGCTTCTCTCATAATTGCTTCATTCTTCCTTTTCTTAGCTGTCTAAAAGTCGAGAGTCTACTGGCAGACTCACTGTGGTCCTGAGGATAGATTCATTTCTAGTTTAGGCCAATTCTCCAGTTAGTTTGACATGATATTATCAAGGCCAAGGTAGCAGAGACTGATTCTCCACCAAGATCAGTCAACTTCAGGAAGAGAAAACTTTAGAAATGTCTAAGCACTATACCCACAAGTGCTCACCCTCTTCCTAGTCGGTGCTTATCACATGGAATCAGGAAAGAACCTACTCACTCTTGCTAGAAAATCGATTCCATGTGTGCACCTTACAGAGGGCAACACCCATCTTGCTACCTAGTGTATCATCATTCTTCTCCTGTCTCCTGATGCCTATATGTATATTACTACTGGATATCACTATGGCCCCAGTGTAAGAGTGGTTACCTAAGTCATTTCTGGACTTTGCTATTTATCACATCTTCGAACATTCATGGGGGACAAGGGAAGACCAAATGTGACTGAGATTCTAAGAGTGTACTCATTACTACATTAACATAGGGTTGTTCAGAGTTGGTAATAAGTGCCAAGGTGGATGGATTAAATTCTTTCCCTGTTCTATTTCTTGTGGAAACTTTGCCTTCATTAGGAGGGTGGTGAGGATGTTTGCTTTGGTAAACCACTGTTTATGTATGTGTCAGTGCGTATTTTGAAATTTATTATCATGACTCGTAGTCATTTCAGTATTAGTATTTTGCATGGAGTCTTCAGGAGTGAAGGTGGGGACGGCGGTGTGTGGTGAAAACAGAAAGTATTACTAACATATGGGGCTTTTAACTCCTAAAGTAGCTTCCTTAAATTTTGAATTTGTCAAGCGTTTTTCAGTTTGTCAGGTTCTTAATCTATTATGCCCATTATGGTCCTTGAGCAGTCATGATGAAGGACACCAATCATAGCTTCAGTTACTCATGTGTGCATAATGCTAGAACCTTCCCTACCTTTAAGACGGATGCGACCACATGAACAGATTCGTTGTACGGGTTCACTTTGACCCCAGAATTGAGTTTGTCCTTGAGGATTCTGCAGGATTTTATATTGGCTGATTTGCTGAAGATGCCTTCTGTGAGTGGCCCTCTTCGATTAAGAAAGGAAAGCATACCCTGTAGGAAGAAAAGAAAAGTATATGGCATCTCATATCCACAAACGCAGAGCACAAGCTTGCCTCCGTTTTGAAAGAGGAGGGGAATGTCATGGCACACTGTTTTAGAGCGGGAAGGACGAAAGTCAATTTAGATTGGTTTTTTTTCAGTGTCTCTCTCTATACTTTCTACCCAAATATCCATTTTACAGTCATACACTGAAACATTTTAAACACTTCTTTTAATCAGATTTTCCTTTCCATTGAGTTTACACTTTTAAGTCAAACTTCTCTGCTTCAAGGCCTTTGCGGAATCACCGTCTGTTTCCTACTTTACCATTCTTTTCTCATTATTCCCTTACATAGATGCTCTTCCCCAAGTAGGGAAGTCGATTTAGGAAATACTCATTTCCTAAATGTTTATTTCTCTTTAAGTGCCTGTATACTCCATTCCTACTTGTTCTATTTCCTTCCCTCTTTTAAAGTCAGGCTCAAAAACTCTATTGTCCTTCTCTGATTACCCTCCCTTCTCATGAGTCTTTCATTGTCTTTTGCTCTATCTTCATGTCCTCTCCCTGCTGTGTAGAAAGTTAATGAGGGCTGCACTCAGGGAATCCAACGGATCTGAAGTCTATTATGCTACGTATCTATTGTGTGAGCTGGGGCACATACATACTGTACTGAGGCTTTTCTGACTCGTTTGGGAAGTGCGGAGGATGATAATCCTAGCTAGCCCCTAAATTTGCTGTGATGCAAGGAACTGGGGGAGTAGCTAGCAGGTAACATGCTAGCTAATATGATACATTTCTTCATGTCTAGCAGAACGTTCCCTCCATCCCATACAGTGCTTGCAGAGACACGGAATACTCAGTGAATGTCAACACTGACAATTCACTATAGCAGTTTGAGATAACACAGGGCAAACTCTGCGGCTTTCATGTGACATACTCTGTTAGGATTAACAGATTCTTATTTGCCAGAGGATGAGTCTATGCTCGTGTCAGATGTTTGCAGTTGTTTGACTGAGTAGACTCCGCTGAAGGAGACTTGAGACTAATGTGAGTTCAGGAAGGCAATGAAGGGAGAGTGTGAAGCTGAGCTGGACTCTCAGAGACTCACATACACAGCGTCCAGTTTGACTGATCTGAACAGGCCTCCGTGGGTCTTTGTGGAAACAAGACACAAGTGGAATGGACAACAATGTCTTTTCCTGTTGTATTTGCCTCATGACTCTGCTGGACCTAAATCAGATTCTGTTCTTTGCAATAACAGTAACAGAGCTTCTCAGCCAAAGCCAGGGGCTGTCTAATGACTTCTCCATTTGGGGATAGATTTGGTTGAGGACGCTTGGCCTCTCAGAGTTTCCCCTCCTCAGGAGGGCTATAGAAGACCAAAATGAGATGACCTACCAGAATTGGGAAGGCCAGGTTGTCTTTATCACACACATCCGTGAGGGAAACTCCAAAGAGCTGTCCTGGCTTTGCGGAAGGTGGGGCTGTGCCCTGGTTGTCCTGGCAAGTGCTGCAAGCCCGACCAAAGGCCCTGTCTCCGAAAGAACGGCTTTTCACTGTCTTCCGGCCGGAGTCTAAGGAAGAAGTGAGAGTACTAGTAGTAGTAGTTGTTGTTTAATACGCTGAACCTTCTTTTTCCTTCTTTTTTTTTTTTTTAAAGATTTTATTTATTTTTTGACAGAGAGAGAGAGACAGCGAGAGAGGGAACACAAGCAGGGGGAGGGGGAGAGGGAGAAGCAGGCTTCCCTCGGAGCAGGGAGCCCGATGCGGGGCTCGATCCCAGGACCCCGGGATCATGACCTGAGCTGAAGGCAGACGCTTAACGACTGAGCCACCCAGGTGCCCCAGACTCATCTTAATTCCTGATGACTTGTATTTTCCTAAAGGTTTCCTCAAAGCAATGTGGTAAGCATCATAAAACCAAGAAATGTCAAAAACATGTAGGGATTGATGATACGTGTCTCCAGGTTCTTAATCGAAAGTCTACCTTCTAAGGTGGACTGCTGCCAGTTAGCTGTGATTAGCTAGGCTCAAATCATACTAGCTCTAGTCTCAGGGGCACTTCTCCTAGTCCTATTAATGGCTTTTTTTGGATTACATCCATCATCTTATTTAATCTACACAACAATTCTAAGATTTAGACCTTATTTTTATCCACATTTTAGAGATGAATAAACTGATGCTGAGCTAGAATAACTGGCCAAAGATAATATAGCTGGTAAATGGGGGCACAGGACTTTACACTCTGGAGAGGTTGTTTGACATCAAGTCAAGTCCTTTTCTCTCAATGATGCCAGTTCTTTTCAACCTGTTCCAAAGGGCACTGGAATCCTGTGGTGCCTCAAGAGCCCCTGAGCGAAAAGAGGAGGGAGGAGAAGAAAGGCCCCTTGCTCTGGCTTCAACCAGAGCACATCTAATATACATAAATATATACATTATGTTTATATATTTATATAGTATAAGTATCTAATTATATATCATGTATATAACTACATACATATGTATGATGTTATATATATATATATATATATATATATATATATATATATATATAGCACCCGTTTAGAATTTTGTTAGAAAATATTCCCAGACACTGTAGCATACCATGATGAGTCCTAATGCTCTTATGATCTGCACTAGAAACTTCTTGAAGTCAGAGACCTCATCTTATCCTTTCTTTGGTCTCACAACAGTGTGCAACCTCCCTTGACCTGTGAGCCAGCCTTCGGAACAAGGAGCAGATGGAAATCATTGCCCTGGCGATGCTCTGGGCTCCAGAAGAGCGCTGTCTAAGCATCTCCCATGACCCCTGGCAACCTTGCTGTCTGCTTCTCACTAAAGCCAATTAAATGATTCCCGGTACCTGCAGCCTTCTCGCTGTTAGCACGACTCATTGAGTTCTCTCCCAAGAGGGAAGTGATGTCTTCTCCAAATATTCTGAGGCAAATTTCAATGAGAAATGCGACAAGAGAAATCTGTAACACAAAAAGACAAAAATGGGGTGCTGTCTTTCATAGGGCATAGTGATAAATCACATTTTGTATATAGACCTTGGATCTAAGAAAAAATGTGAAAGACTTCCCAGAAAAATTCAGAGTTGAGAAAAATACAGAGAGACCAGGAGTGCCTGGGTGGCTCAGTCAGTTAAACGTCTGCCTTCGGCTCAGGTCATGATCCCAGGGTGCTGGGATCAGCCCTACATCGTGCTCCCTGCTCAGCGGGAAGCCTGCTTCTCCCTCTCCCACTTCCCCGGCTTGTGTTCCCTCTCTCGCTGTGTCTCTCTCTGTCAAGTAAATAAATAAAAGCTTAAAAAAAAACAAAAAAACAAAAAACATAGAGACCAGAGTTCTCTAAGAAATAACTTCGAAAGAGTGATACTTTCCTGTGTACTTTGGGTACACATTTTAAAATACTGCTCATCAGTGGGCTAAAGTTATAATGCGTGGCCTAGTTTAATAGCTAACATTTTGGGATCAGTGGTGACGTTTTTAAGCCTAGGATACATTTCGGGGCCCCTCAGTTGAGCGTCTGACTCTTGATTTCGGCTCAGATCACGATCTCATGGTGGTGAGATCCAGCCCCACATGGAGCCAACTTTGGGCTCCGTGCTCAGCGGGGAATCGGCTTGGGCTTCTCCCTCTCCCTCTCCCTCTCCCTCTTCTTCTGCCCCTGCCCCGCTCACGCTCTCTCTTTCCCTCTCTCAAATAAATACATATCAAAAGATAAATAAAACTAGGATCATTTTCAAAGTAGCCTACCTTAGTAAAGTTTACTTAGTTTTTGTTTTTACATTTTGTTTCCAGTTTTATTGAGCTGTAACTGATGTATAACATCTTATTAAACTTTATAAAGTATGAACAAAAACTTAAGAAAACCATTTCTTAACTGAAGAAGTATCTCAAAGTTGGGAAGCAGAGATTTTTGTGGGGTTGTGAGGGAAAACCCACACAGCTGGAGAGAAAACGTATCTGTCTAACTTCAGTCCCTTCTCATGCATTGCTCTGCCTCATGCTGGCTCTCTGTGTGCGCTTGGGGAAGACCTGTCATCTTGTTAGGATGTTCTGGAATCTTTTGCTAGTTTCCATATGACGTAGCAGAGGTGAAATAGTAGCCGAGTACTTTTCTAGATGAGCCACAATTTGCAGAGGAAAGCCAATGTGTTTGGAGCCATGGGAGCTCATATTGCCCAAGCCACCTAGGATGCGCCAGTCATGAGCAGAGGAGCTGACTGTTGTCGCCATTGTGTAGCGAGGAAACCATGGCTTTACCCAAGGTTACAAGTCCCTCAGGGATTAGGCTGAGAGTTGAACCCTGACTGGTAAAGCTCCAAAGCCCAGGTTCTTTTCTATCGTATCACACGACTCTTCTGTCTCTCGTTTAGTCAGTCTAGTGTTTAGTCTCCTGGAGGGGGAAGAAGTGACTCGACTGCTCCGAGTTTCCCGTTTAACGACACCCCTTCCCAGACCCCACCAGAGTAGGATAAAGAACTCTGCCACTCCACAGGGGCCTAATGAAAATGTGCACTTCACAAAGTTCCATCCGTCAGAGTTACTACTGCACATGTCCGGTTCAAAGTAGGGATTCTACCCCTGGGGGACAAAAATGAGAGCTCTCATTACCTTTTTTATCAGGTTGTCTTCCAATTCCAAGCTGCCGGAATTAGGTGGGCAAAGAAGGCTTGGGGTTATACACGCTGATAAATTATAAGCTGTCATCTGATTGGATGAGGAATGTTGCTCAATGTTGTATAACACTCCAAAAAGGTATCGCAAGAGAACAACATTTGCTCTTGGCAGCTGGGCTAAAAGCCTAAGGTCAGAAAAATACACTTTTAAATTAGGCAAGTGATTCCACTTAGGAGGTTGGAAATACAGAGACAGGGAACAGGATACATCCTTGTATATCTAGCACACAACCTGCCGTAGCAGAGTTCCAGGCATGAATGTATACAAAATTGTTGCACTGAATTCAGTTCCTGAGCCAGATAAACACTTCTCTGGTTAGTTAAATGTTTGACAGACTCTTAGGTCATAACCCTGGCAGTCGATGCTCTTGCATCTGTCTTGGACCAGGGGATTTCGTCGACCAGTTTCATGGATCCAGAAGGTGTAAAACGGCCAAGGATTCCACATTAATAACATCAGGAGAAGAACAATAAGAGCCCTAAAGCGTGCCTCTATTCTGAAGCTGACCCCCATGGGTGTGAAGAATTGAAACTCTTTGGCATCGGTCATGATTTTAGTGGGCAAAGCTGCAAAACGTAAGCCAATGTTCTCCTAATAGTATGTTGGCTGTATTTCGGAGATGTGACCAGAGTAGAGTAATTATTGCTTCATTACCTCTGGGCTGCAGTTATCTTCTCCTCTTCGTTCCCTTGATCAATAACACTGAGCCATTTGTCATAGAGATCGGTTAACAATACACTTCCAGGGATATTTCTAAGAAAATCCTTATGGAGATAAAAAATATGTATATATATTATAGAAAATATGTATTGGAAATATTACAAAGAAAATATGTAGTTAAAAAATTCAGTTCAGCCCCCACTTCCTTCACAGATAGCCAAACTGTGACCCACACGGAGCTCGCCTCTGACTCTCCGTTGACTGGCACACGCAGGGGCAGGTGCTTGGATTTTCTCCCGCTAAAACTTAGAGGCAGAAAAGCAGAGCTTAGGCTGTGGTGGAAATGAACATAAAGCTCCCTTCTATCATCTGGAACTTATTTTTTGTGTGTGCTTTTTTTGCAAAGTACCACAAACTGACAGGGTCTGGCTATAGAGCATCCTAAATCCTATTAGCTTCTTGGACAGAAACACACATACCCCTGTTGCTTGTTTTAAACACAGTGCTAGCTCTTAATTCTAGCAAGAAAAGTTCTGAAACAGTCAAAACACAAACAGGTGGGCTCTTGCACACATATTAGGAAAGAACTAGGTCTTCTCACTCGGGGTATGTGTGCTCCCTGGAAGAAAGCTTCTCTCATAATTGCTTCATTCTTCCTTTTCTTAGCTGTCTAAAAGGCGAGAGTCTAATGGCAGACTCACTGTGGTCCTGAGGATAGATTCATTTCTAGTTTAGGCCAATTCTCCAGTTAGGTTGACATGATATTATCAAGGCCAAGGTTGCAGAGACTGATTCTCCACCAAGATCAGTCAACTTCAGGAAGAGAAAACTTTAGAAATGTCTAAGCACTATACCCACAAGTGCTCACCCTCTTCCTTGGCGGTGCTTATCACACGGAATCAGGAAAGAACCTACTCACTCTTGCTAGAAAATCGATTCCATGTGTGCACCTTACAGAGGGCAACACCCATCTTGCTACCTAGTGTATCATCATTCTTCTCCTGTCTCCTGAGGCCTATATGTATATTACTACTGGATATCACTATGGCCCCAGTGTAGGAGTGGTTACCTAAGTCATTTCTGGACTTTGCTATTTATCACATCTTCGAACATTAATGGGGGACAAGGGAAGACCAAATGTGACTGAGATTCTAAGACTGTACTCATTACTACATTAACATAGGGTTGTTCAGACCTGTTAATAAGTGCCAAGGTGGATGGATTAAATTCTTTCCCTGTTCTATTTCTTTTGGAAACTTTGCCTTCATCAGGAGGGTGGTGAGGATGTTTGCTTTGGTAAACAGTGTGTATGTGTCAGTGCGTATTTTGAAATTTATTATCATGACTCGTAGTCATTTCAGTATTAGTATTTTGCATGGAGTCTTCAGGAGTGAAGGTGGGGAGGGCGGTGTGTGGTGAAAACAGAAAGTATTACTAACATATGGGGCTTTTAACTCCTAAAGTAGCTTCCTTAAATTTTGAATTTGTCAAGCGTTTTTCAGTTTGTCAGGTTCTTAATCTATTATGCCCATTATGGTCCTTGAGCAGTCATGATGAAGGACACCAATCATAGCTTCAGTTACTCATGTGTGCATAATGCTAGAACCTTCCCTACCTTTAAGACGGATGCGACCACATGAACAGATTCGTTGTACGGGTTCACTTTGACCCCAGAATTGAGTTTGTCCTTGAGGATTCTGCAGGATTTTATATTGGCTGATTTGCTGAAGATGCCTTCTGTGAGTGGCCCTCTTCGATTAAGAAAGGAAAGCATACCCTGTAGGAAGAAAAGAAAAGTATATGGCATCTCATATCCACAAACGCAGAGCACAAGCTTGCCTCCGTTTTGAAAGAGGAGGGGAATGTAATGGCACACTGTTTTAGAGCAGGAAGGACGAAAGTCAATTTAGATTGGTTTTTTTTCAGTGTCTCTCTCTATACTTTCTACCCAAATATCCATTTTACAGTCATACACTGAAACATTTTAAACACTTCTTTTAATCAGATTTTCCTTTCCATTGAGTTTACACTTTTAAGTCAAACTTCTCTGCTTCAAGGCCTTTGCGGAATCACCGTCTGTTTCCTACTTTACCATTCTTTTCTCATTATTCCCTTACATAGATGCTCTTCCCCAAGTAGGGAAGTCGATTTAGGAAATACTCATTCCCTAAATGTTTATTTCTCTTTAAGTGCCTGTATACTCCATTCCTACTTGTTCTATTTCCTTCCCTCTTTTAAAGTCAGGCTCAAAAACTCTCTTGTCCTTCTCTGATTACCCTCCATTCTCATGAGTCTTTCATTGTCTTTTGCTCTATGTTCATGTCCTCTCCCTGCTGTGTAGAAAGTTAAGGAGGGCTGCACTCAGGGAATCCAACGGATCTGAAGTCTATTATGCTACGTATCTATTGTGTGAGCTGGGGCACATACATACTGTACTGAGGCTTTTCTGATTCGTTTGGGAAGTGCGGAGGATGATAATCCTAGCTAGCCCCTAAATTTGCTGTGATGCAAGGAACTGGGGGAGTAGCTAGCAGGTAACATGCTAGCTAATATGATACATTTCTTCATGTCTAGCAGAACGTTCCCTCCATCCCGTACCGTGCTTGCAGAGACACCGAATACTCAGTGAATGTCAACACTGACAATTCACTATAGCAGTTTGAGATAACACAGGCCAAACTCTGGGGCTTTCATGTGACATACTCTGTTAGGATTAACAGATTCTTATTTGCCAGAGGATGAGTCTATGCTCGTGTCAGATGTTTGCAGTTGTTAGACTGAGTAGACTCCGCTGAAGGAGACTTGAGACTAATGTGAGTTCAGGAAGGCAATGAAGGGAGAGTGTGAAGCTGAGCTGGACTCTCAGAGACTCACATACACAGCGTCCAGTTTGACTGATCTGAACAGGCCTCCGTGGGTCTTTGTGGAAACAAGACACAAGTGGAATGGACAACAATGTCTTTTCCTGTTGTATTTGCCTCATGACTCTGCTGGACCTAAATCAGATTCTGTTCTTTGCAATAACAGTAACAGAGCTTCTCAGCCAAAGCCAGGGGCTGTCTAATGACTTCTCCATTTGGGGATAGATTTGGTTGAGGACGCTTGGCCTCTCAGAGTTTCCCCTCCTCAGGAGGGCTATAGAAGACCAAAATGAGATGACCTACCAGAATTGGGAAGGCCAGGTTGTCTTTATCACACACATCCGTGAGGGAAACTCCAAAGAGCTGTCCTGGCTTTGCGGAAGGTGGGGCTGTGCCCTGGTTGTCCTGGCAAGTGCTGCAACCCCGACCAAAGGCCCTGTCTACGAAAGAACGGCTTTTCACTCTCTTCTGTCCGGAGTCTAAGGAAGAAGTGAGAGTACTAGTAGTAGTAGTTGTTGTTTAATACGCTGAACCTTCTTTTTCCTTCTTTTTTGTTTTTAAAGATTTTATTTATATTTTGACAGAGAGAGAGAGACAGCGAGAGAGGGAACACAAGCAGGGGGAGGGGGAGAGGGAGAAGCAGGCTTCCCTCGGAGCAGGGAGCCCGATGCGGGGCTCGATCCCAGGACCCCGGGATCATGACCTGAGCTGAAGGCAGACGCTTAACGACTGAGCCACCCAGGTGCCCTAGACTCATCTTAATTCCTGATGACTTGTATTTTCCTAAAGGTTTCCTCAAAGCAATGTGGTAAGCATCATAAAACCAAGAAATGTCAAAAACATGTAGGGATTGATGATACGTGTCTCCAGGTTCTGAATCGAAAGTCTACCTTCTAAGGTGGACTGCTGCCAGTTAGCTGTGATTAGCTAGGCTCAAATCATACTAGCTCTAGTCTCAGGGGCACTTCTCCTAGTCCTATTAATGGCTTTTTTTGGATTACATCCATCATCTTATTTAATCTACACAACAATTCTAAGATTTAGACCTTATTTTTATCCACATTTTAGAGATGAATAAACTGATGCTGAGCTAGAATAACTGGCCAAAGATAATATAGCTGGTAAATGGGGGCACAGGACTTTACACTCTGGAGAGGTTGTTTGACATCAAGTCAAGTCCTTTTCTCTCAATGATGCCAGTTCTTTTCAACCTGTTCCAAAGGGCACTGGAATCCTGTGGTGCCTCAAGAGCCCCTGAGCGAAAAGAGGAGGGAGGAGAAGAAAGGCCCCTTGCTCTGGCTTCAACCAGAGCACATCTAATATACATAAATATATACATTATGTTTATATATTTATATAGTATAAGTATCTAATGATATATCATATATATAACTACATACATATGTATGATGTTATATATATATATATATATATATATATATATATATATATATATATATAGCACCCGTTTAGAATTTTGTTAGAAAATATTCCCAGACACTGTAGCATACCATGATGAGTCCTAATGCCGTTATGATCTGCACCAGAAACTTCTTGAAGTCAGAGACCTCATCTTATCCTTTCTTTGGTCTCACAACAGTGTGCAACCTCCCTTGACCTGTGAGCCAGCCTTCGGAACAAGGAGCAGATGGAAATCATTGCCCTGGCGATGCTCTGGGCTCCAGAAGAGCGCTGTCTAAGCATCTCCCATGACCCCTGGCAACCTTGCTGTCTGCTTCTCACTAAAACCAATTAAATGATTCCCGGTACCTGCAGCCTTCTCGCTGTTAGCACGACTCATTGAGTTCTCTCCCAAGAGGGAAGTGATGTCTTCTCCAAATATTCTGAGGCAATTTTCAATGAGAAATGCGACAAGAGAAATCTGTAACACAAAAAGACAAAAATGGGGTGCTGTCTTTCATAGGGCATAGTGATAAATCACATTTTGTATATAGACCTTGGATCTAAGAAAAAATGTGAAAGACTTCCCAGAAAAATTCAGAGTTGAGAAAAATACAGAGAGACCAGGAGTGCCTGGGTGGCTCAGTCAGTTAAGCGTCTGCCTTCGGCTCAGGTCATGATCCCAGGGTGCTGGGATCAGCCCTACATCGGGCTCCCTGCTCAGCGGGAAGCCTGCTTCTCCCTCTCCCACTCCCCGGCTTGTGTTCCCTCTCTCGCTGTGTCTCTCCCTGTCAAGTAAATAAATAAAAGCTTAAAAAAAAACAAAAAACAAAAAACATAGAGACCAGAGTTCTCTAAGAAATAACTTCGAAAGAGTGATACTTTCCTGTGTACTTTGGGTACACATTTTAAAATACTGCTCATCAGTGGGCTAAAGTTATAATGCGTGGCCTAGTTTAATAGCTAACATTTTGGGATCAGTGGTGACGTCTTTAAGCCTAGGATACATTTCGGGGCCCCTCAGTTGAGCGTCTGACTCTTGATTTCGGCTCAGATCACGATCTCATGGTGGTGAGATCCAGCCCCACATGGAGCCAACTTTGGGCTCCGTGCTCAGCGGGGAATCGGCTTGGGCTTCTCCCTCTCCCTCTCCCTCTCCCTCTTCTTCTGCCCCTGCCCCGCTCACGCTCTCTCTTTCCCTCTCTCAAATAAATACATATCAAAAGATAAATAAAACTAGGATCATTTTCAAAGTAGCCTACCTTAGTAAAGTTTACTTAGTTTTTGTTTTTACATTTTGTTTCCAGTTTTATTGAGCTGTAACTGATGTATAACATCTTATTAAACTTTATAAAATATGAACAAAAACTTAAGAAAACCATTTCTTAACTGAAGAAGTATCTCAAAGTTGGGAAGCAGAGATTTTTGTGGGGTTGTGAGGGAAAACCCACACAGCTGGAGAGAAAACGTATCTGTCTGTCTAACTTCAGTCCCTTCTCATGCATTGCTCTGCCTCATGCTGGCTCTCTGTGTGCGCTTGGGGAAGACCTGTCATCTTGTTAGGATGTTCTGGAATCTTTTGCTAGTTTCCGTATGACGTAGCAGAGGTGAAATAGTAGCCGAGTACTTTTCTAGATGAGCCACAATTTGCAGAGGAAAGCCAATGTGTTTGGAGCCATGGGAGCTCATATTGCCCAAGCCACCTAGGATGCGCCAGTCATGAGCAGAGGAGCTGACTGTTGTCGCCATTGTGTAGCGAGGAAACCATGGCTTTACCCAAGGTTACAAGTCCCTCAGGGATTAGGCTGAGAGTTGAACCCTGACTGGTAAAGCTCCAAAGCCCAGGTTCTTTTCTATCGTATCACACGACTCTTCTGTCTCTCGTTTAGTCAGTCTAGTGTTTAGTCTCCTGGAGGGGGAAGAAGTGACTCGACTGCTCCGAGTTTCCCGTTTAACGACACCCCTTCCCAGACCCCAGCAGAGTAGGATAAAGAACTCTGCCACTCCACAGGGGCCTAATGAAAATGTGCACTCCACAAAGTTCCATCCGTCAGAGTTACTACTGCACATGTCTGGTTCAAAGTAGGGATTCTACCCCTGGGGGACAATAATGAGAGCTCTCATTACCTTTTTTATCAAGTTGTCTTCCAATTCCAAGCTGCCGGAATTAGGTGCGCAAAGAAGGCTTGGGGTTATACACGCTGATAAATTATAAGCTGTCATCTGATTGGATGAGGAATGTTGCTCAATGTTGTATAACACTCCAAAAAGGTATCGCAAGAGAACAACATTTGCTCTTGGCAGCTGGGCTAAAAGCCTAAGGTCAGAAAAATACACTTTTAAATTAGGCAAGGGATTCCACTTAAGAGGTTGGAAATACAGAGACAGGGAACAGGATACATCCTTGTGTATCTAGCACACAACCCGCCGTAGCAGAGTTCCAGGCATGAATGTATACAAAATTGTTGCACTGAATTCAGTTCCTGAGCTAGACAAAAACTTCTCTGGTTAGTTAAATGTTTGACAGACTCTTAAGGTCATAACCCTGGCAGTCGATGCTCTTGCATCTGTCTTGGACCAGGGGATGTCGTCTACCAGTTTCATGGATCCAGAAGGTGTAAAACGGCCAAGGATTCCACATTAATAACATCAGGAGAAGAACAATAAGAGCCCTAAAGCGTGCCTCTATTCTGAAGCTGACCCCCATGGGTGTGAAGAATTGAAACTCTTTGGCATCGGTCATGATTTTAGTGGGTAAAGCTGCAAAACGTAAGCCAATATTATCCTAATAGTATATTGGCTGTATTTTGGAGATGTGACCAGAGTAGAGTAATTATTGCATCATTACCTCTGGGCTGCAGTTATCTTCTCTTCATTCCCTTGATCAATAACACCGAGCCATTTGTCATAGATATCGGATAACAATATACTTCCTGGGATATTTCTCAGGAAATCCTTATGGAGATAATAAAAATGTATATATATTATAGAAAATATGTATTGGGAATGTTACAGAGAAAGTATGTAGTTAAAAAATTCAGTTCAGCCCACACTTCCTTCACAGATGCCCAAACTGTGACCCACACGGAGCTCGCCTCTGACTCTCCATTGATTTGCACATGCGGGAGCAGGTGCTTGGATTTTCTACCACTAAAACTTAGAGGCATAAAAGC
Source organism: Halichoerus grypus (assembly GCF_964656455.1). Classification (NCBI taxonomy): domain Eukaryota; kingdom Metazoa; phylum Chordata; class Mammalia; order Carnivora; family Phocidae; genus Halichoerus; species Halichoerus grypus. The sequence continues at coordinate 101,824,353 of NC_135714.1, forward strand.
AGAGCTTAGGCTGTGGTGGAAATGAACATAAAGCTCCCTTCTATCATCTGGTACTTATTTTTTGTGTGTGCTTTTTTTGCAAAGTACCACAAACTGACAGGGTCTGGCCATAGACCATCCTAAATCCTATTAGCTTCTTGGACAGAAACACACATACCCATGTTGCTTGTTTTAAACACAGTGCTAGCTCTTAATTCTAGCAAGAAACGTTCTGAAACAATCAAAACACAAACAGGTGGGCTCTTGCAGACATATTAGGAAAGAACTAGTTCTTCTTACTCGGGGTATGTGCGCTCCCTGGAAGAAAGCTACTCTCATAATTGCTTCATTCTTCCTTTTCTTAGCTGTCTAAAAGGCGAGAGTCTACTGGCAGACTCATTGTGGTCCTGAGGATAGATTCATTTCTAGTTTAGGCCAATTCTCCAGTTATTTTGACATGATATTATCAAGGCCAAGGTAGCAGAGACTGATTCTCCACCAAGATCAGTCAACTTCAGGAAGAGAAAACTTTAGAAATGTCTAAGCACTATACCCACAAGTGCTCACCCTCTTCCTAGTCGGTGCTTATCACACGGAATCAGGAAAGAACCTACTCACTCTTGCTAGAAAATCGATTCCATGTGTGCACCTTACAGAGGGCAACACTCATCTTGCTACCTAGTGTATCATCATTCTTCTCCTGTCTCCTGAGGCCTATATGTATATTACTACTGGATATCACTATGGCCCCAGTATAAGAGTGGTTGCCTAAGTCATTTCTGGACTTTGCTATTTATCACATCTTCGAACATTAATGGGGGACAAGGAAAGACCAAACGTGACAGATTCTAAGACTGCAGTCATTACTACATTAGCATAGGGTTGTTCAGAGCTGTTAATAAGTGCAAAAGTATATGGATTAAATTCTTCCTCTGTTCTACTTCTTTTGGAATCTTTCCCTTCATTACGAGGGTGGTGAGGATATTTGCTTTGGTAAACAGTGTGTATGTGGCAGTGCATATTTTGAAATTTTTTTCATGACTCGTAGTCATTTCAGTATTAGTATTTTGCATGGAGTCTTCCGGAGTGAAGTTGGAGAGGATGGTGTGTGATGAAAACAGAATGTATTTCTAACATATAGGGCTTTTAACTCCTAAAGTAGCTTCCTTAAATTTTGATTTTGTCAAGCGTTTTTCAGTTTGTCAGGTTCTTAATCTATTATGTCCATTATGGTTCTTGAGCAGTCATGATGAAGGACACCAATCATAGCTTCAGTTACTCATGTGTGCATAATGCTAGAACCTTCCCTACCTTTAAGACGGATGCGACCACAAGAACAGATTCTCTGTACAGGTTCACTTTGACCCCAGAATTGAGTTTATCCTTTAGATCTCTGCATGATATTATATTGGCTGATTTGCTGAAGATGCCTTCTGTGAGTGGCTCTTTTTGATTAATAAAGGAAAGCATACCCTGTAGGAAGAAAAGAAAAGTATATGGCATCTCATATCCACAAACGCAGAGCACAAGCTTGTCTTCGTTTTGAAAGAGAAGGGGAATGTAATGGTACACTGTTTTAGAGCGGTAAGGACGAAAGTCTATTTAGATTGGTTTTTTTTTCAGTGTCTCTCTCTATACTTCCTACCCAAATATCCATTTTACAGTCATACACTGAAACATTTTTAACACTTCTTTTAGTCATATTTTCCTTTCCATTGAGTTTACATTTTTAAGTCAAATATTTCTGTTTCAAGGCCTTTGCGGAATCACCGTCTGTTTCCTACTTTACCATTCTTTTCTCATTATTCCCTTACATGGATGCTCTTCCCCAAGTATGGTAGTCGATTTAGGAAATACTCATTTCCCATTTGTTTATTTCTCTTTAAGTGCCTGTATACTCCATTCCTACTTGTTCTATTTCCTTCCCTCTTTTAAAGTCAGGCTCAAAAACTCTCTTGTCCTTCTCTGATTACCCTCCCTTCTCATGAGTCTTTCATTGTCTTTTGCTCTATGTTCATGTCCTCTCCCTGCTGTGTAGAAAGTTAATGAGGGCTGCACTCAGGGAATCCAACGGATCTGAAGTCTATTATGCTACGTATCTATTGTGTGAGCTGGGGCACATACATACTGTACTGAGGCTTTTCTGACTCGTTTGGGAAGTGCGGAGGATGATAATCCTAGCTAGCCCCTAAATTTGCTGTGATGCAAGGAACTGGGGGAGTAGCTAGCAGGTAACATGCTAGCTAATATGATACATTTCTTCATGTCTAGCAGAACGTTCCCTCCATCCCGTACAGTGCTTGCAGAGACACCGAATACTCAGTGAATGTCAACACTGACAATTCACTAGAGCAGTTTGAGATAACACAGGCCAAATTCTGGGGCTTTCATGTGACATATTCTGTTAGGATTAACAGATTCTTATTTGCCAGAGGATGAATCTAGGCTCGTGTTAGATGTTTGCAGTTGTTAGACTGAGTAGACTCCGCTGAAGGAGACTTGAGACTAATGTGAGTTCAGGAAGGCAATGAAGGGAGACTGTGAAGATGAGCTGGACTCTCAGAGACTCACATACACAGAGTCCAGTTTGACTGATCTGAACAGGACTCCGTGGGTCTTTGTGGAAACAAGAGACAAGTGGAATGGACAACAATGTCTTTTCCTGTTGCATTTGCCTCATGACTCTGCAGGACTTAAATCAGATTCTCTTCTTTGAAATAACAGTAACAGAGCTTCTCAGCCAAAGCCAGTGGCTGTCCAATGACTTCTCTATTTGGGGATAGATTTGGATGAGGACGCTTGGCCTCTCAAGATTCCCCTCCTCAGGTGGGCTATAGAAGACCAAAATGAGATGACCTACCAGAATTGGGAAGGCCAGGTTGTCTATATAACACACATCCGTGAGGGAAACTCCAAAGAGCTGTCCCGGCATTGCAGAAGGTGGGGCTGTGCCCTGGTTGTCCTGGCAAGTGCTGCAACCCCAACAAAAGGCCCTGTCTCCGAAATAACTGCTTTTCACTGTCTTCCAGTCGGAGTCTAAGGATGAAATGAGAGTATTAGTAGTAGTAGTGGTTGTTTAATATGCTGAACCTTCTTTTTCCTTTTTTTTTTTTTTTTAAGATTTTGTTTATTTTTTGACAGAGAGAGAGAGAGACAGCAAGAGAGGGAACACAAGCAGGGGGAGTGGGAGAGGGAGAAGCAGGCTTCCCTCGGAGCAGGGAGCCCGATGCGGGGCTCGATCCCAGGACCCCGGGATCATGACCTGAGCTGAAGGCAGACGCTTAACGACTGAGCCACCCACGTGCCCCAGACTCATCTTAATTCCTGATGACTTGTATTTTCCTAAAGGTTTCCTCAAAGCAATGTGGTAAGCATCATAAAACCAAGAAATGTCAAAAACATGTAGGGATTGATGATACGTGTCTCCAGGTTCTTAATCGAAAGTCTACCTTCTAAGGTGGACTGCTGCCAGTTAGCTGTGATTAGCTAGGCTCAAATCATACTAGCTCTAGTCTCAGGGGCACTTCTCTTAGTCCTATTAATGGCTTTTTTTGGATTACATCCATCATCTTATTTAATCTACACAAGAATTCTAAGATTTAGTCCTTATTTTTATCCACATTTTAGAGATGAATAAACTGATGCTGAGCTAGAATAACTGGCCAAAGATAATATAGCTGGTAAATGGGGGCACAGGAATTTACACTCTGGAAAGGTTGTTTGACATCAAGTTAAGTCCTTTTTTCTCAGTGATGCCAGTTCTTTTCAACCCGTTTCAAAGGGCACTGGAATCCTGTGGTGCCTCAAGAGCCCCTGAGTGAAAAGAGGAGGGAGGAGAAGAAAGGCCCCTTGCTCTGGCTTCAACCAGAGCACATCTGATATACATAAATATAAACATTATGTTTATATATTTATATAGTATAAGTATCTAATTATATATTATAATTATAACTACATACATATGTAGTTATATATGTGTGTGTGTATATATATATATATATATATAGCACCCATTTAGATATTTGTGACAATAAATTCCCAAACACTGTAGCATACCATGATGATTCCTAATGCCATTGTGATCTACATTAGAATCTTCTTGAAGTCAGAGACCTCATCTTATCCTTTCTTTGCTCTGACAACAGTGTGGAACCTCCCTTGACCTGTGTGCCAACCTTCGGAAGAAGGAGCAGATGGAAATCACTGCCCTGGCGATGCTTGGGGCTCCAGAAGAGCGCTGTCTAAGCATCTCCCATGACCCCTGGCAACCTTGCTGTCTGCTTCTCACTAAAGCCAATTAAATGATTCCCGGTACCTGCAGCCTTCTCGCTGTTAGCACGACTCATTGAGTTCTCTCCCAAGAGGGAAGTGATGTCTTCTCCAAATATTCTGAGGCAATTTTCAAGGAGAATTTGGACAAGAGATATCTGTAACACAAAAAGACAAAAATGGGGTGCTCTTTTTCATAGGGCATAGTTATAAATCACATTTTGTATATAGACCTTGGATCTAAGAAAAAATGTGAAAGACTTCCCAGAAAAATTCAGAGTTGAGAAAAATACGTAGAAACCTGGGGCGCCTGGGTGGCTCAGTCAGTTAAGTGTCTGCCTTCAGCTCAGGTCATGATCCCAGGGTGCTGGGATCAGCCCTACATCGGGCTCCCTGCTCAGCAGGAAGCCTGCTTCTCCCTCTCCCACTCCCCTGGCTTGTGTTCCCTCTCTCGCTGTGTCTCTCTCTGTTAAGTAAATAAATAAAAGCTTAAAAAAAACCAAAAAAACAAAAAACTTAGAGACCAGAGTTCTCTAAGAAATAACTTAGAAAGAGTGATACTTTCCCGTGTACTTTGGGTACACATTTTAAAATACTGCACATCAGTGGGCTAAAGTTATAATGCGTGGCCGAGTTTAATAGCTAACATTTTGGGAACAGTGGTTACGTCTTTAAGCCTAGGATAAATTTCGGGGCCCCTCAGTTGAGCGTCTGACTCTTGATTTCGGCTCAGATCACGATCTCATGGTGGTGAGATCCAGCCCCACACGGAGCCAACTTTGGGCTCCGTGCTCAGCGGGAAATTGGCTTGGCTTCTCCCTATCCCTCTTCTTCTGCCCCTGCCCCGCTCACACTCTCTCTTTCCCTCTCTCAAATAAATACATATTAAAAAATAAATAAAACTAGGATCATTTTCAAAGTAGCCTACCTTAGTAAAGTTTACTTAGTTTTTGTTTTTAAATTTTGTTTCCAGTTTTATTGAGCTGTAACTGATGTTGAACATCCTATTAAACTTTATAAAGTATGAACAAAAACTTAAGAAAACCATTTCTTAAATGAAGAAGTATCTTAAAGTTGGGAAGCAGAGATTTTTGTGGGGTTGTGAGGGAAAACCCTCACAGCTGGAGAGAAAACATATCTGTCTGTCTAACTTCAGTCACTTCTCATGCATTGCTTTGCCTAATGCTGGCTCTCTGTGGGAGCTTGGGGAAGACCTGTCATCTTGTTAGGATGTTCAGGAATCTTTTCCTAGTTTCCGTATGACGTAGCCGAGGTGAAATAGTAGCCGAGTACTTCACTAGATGAGCCACAATTTGCAGAGGAAAGCCAATGTGTTTGGAGCCATGGGAGCTCATATTGCCCAAGCCACCTAGGATGTGCCAGTCATGACCAGAGGAGCTGACTGTTGTCGCCATTGTGTAGCGAGGAAACCATGGCTTTACCCAAGGTTACAAGTCCCTCAGGGATCAGGCTGAGAGTTGAACCTTGACTGGTAAAGCTCCAAAGCCCAGGTTCTTTTCTATCGTATCACACGACTCTTCTGTCTCTAGTTTAGTCAGTCGAGTGTTTAGTCTCCTGGAGGGGGAAGAAGTGACTCGACTGCTCCGAGTTTCCCGTTTAATGACACCCCTTCCCAGACCCCAGCAGAGTAGGATAAAGAACTCTGCCACTCCACAGGGGCCTAATGAAAATGTGCACTTCACAAAGTTCCATCCGTCAGAGTTACTACTGCACATGTCCGGTTCAAAGTAGGGATTCTACCCCCTGGGGGACAAAAATGAGAGCTCTCATTACCTTTTTTATCAAGTTGTCTTCCAATTCCAAGCTGCCGGAATTAGGTGGGCAAAGAAGGTTTGGGGCTATACACACTGATAAATTATAAGCTGTCATCTGATTGGATGAGGAATGTTGCTCAATGTTGTATAACACTCCAAAAAGGTATCGCAAGAGAATAACATTTGCTCTTGGCAGCTGGGCTAAAAGCCTAAGGTCAGAAAAATACACTTTTAAATTAGGCAAGTGATTCCACTTAGGAGGTTGGAAATACAGAGACAGGGAACAGGATAGATCATTGTGTATCTAGCACACAACCTGCCGTAGCAGAGTTCCAGGCATGAATGTATACAAAATTGTTGCACTGAATTCAGTTCCTGAGCCAGATAAACACTTCTCTGGTTAGTTAAATGTTTCACAGACTCTTAAGGTCATAACCCTGGTAGTCGATGCTCTTGCATCTGTCTTGGACCAGGGGATTTCGTCGACCAGTTTCACGTATCCACATCTTGTAAAACGGCCAATGATTCCACATTAATAATATCAGGAGAAGAACAATAACAGCCCTAAAGTGTGCCTCTACTCTGAAGCTGACCCCCATGGCTGTAAAGAATTGAAACTCTTTGGCATCGGTCATGATTTTAGTGGGCAAAGCTGCAAAACGTAAGCCAATGTTCTCCTAATAGTATGTTGGCTGTATTTTGGAGATGTGACCAGAGTAGAGTAATTATTGCATCATTACCTCTGGGCTGCAGTTATCTTCTCTTCGTTCCCTTGATGACTAACACCGAGCCATTTGTCATAGTGATTGGATAAGAGTATAGTTCCTTGGATATTTCTCAAGAAATCCTTATGAAGATAATAAAAATGTATATATATTATAGAAAATATGTATTGGAAATATTACAGAGAAAATATGTAGTTAAAAAATTCAGTTCATCCCCCAATTCCTTCACAGATACCCAAACTGTGACCCACACGGAGCTCGCCTCTGACTCTCCGTTGACTGGCACACGCAGGAGCAGGTGCTTGGATTTTCTCCCGCTAAAATTTAGAGGCATAAAAGCAGAGCTTAGGCTGTGGTGGAAATGAACATAAAGCTCCCTTCTATCATCTGGAACTTATTTTTTGTGTGTGCTTTTTTTGCAAAGTACCACAAACTGACAGGGTCTGGCTATAGAGCATCCCAAATCCTATTAGCTTCTTGGACAGAAACACACATACCCATGTTGCTTGTTTTAGACACAGTGCTAGCTCTTAATTCTAGCAAGAAAAGTTCTGAAACAATCAAAACACAAACAGGTGGGCTCTTGCACACATATTAGGAAAGAAGTAGGTCTTCTCACTCGGGGTATGTGTGCTCCCTGGAAGAAAGCTTCTCTCATAATTGCTTCATTCTTCCTTTTCTTAGCTGTCTAAAAGGCGAGAGTCTAATGGCAGACTCACTGTGGTCCTGAGGATAGATTCATTTCTAGTTTAGGCCAATTCTCCAGTTAGTTTGACATGATATAATCAAGGCCAAGGTTGCAGAGTCTGATTCTCCACCAAGATCAGTCAACTTCAGGAAGAGAATACTTTAGAAATGTCTAAGCACTATACCCACAAGTGTTCCCCCTCCTCCTTGTCGGTGCTTATCACACGGAATCAGGAAAGAACCTACTCACTCTTGCTAGAAAATCGATTCCATGTGTGCACCTTACAGAGGGCAGCACTCATCTTGCTACCTAGTGTATCATCATTCTTCTCCTGTCTCCTGATGACTATATGTATATTACTACTAGATATCACCATGGCCCCAGTGTAGGAGTGGTTACCTAAGTCATTTCTGGACTTTGCTATTTATCACATCTTCGAACATTAATGGGGGACAAGGGAAGACCAAATGTGACTGAGATTCTAAGACTGTAGTCATTACTACATTAACATAGGGTTGTTCAGAGCTGCTAATAAGTGCCAAGTTGGATGGATTAAATTCTCCCCCTGTTCTATTTCTTTTGGAATCTTTGCCTTCATTAGGAGGGTGGCGAGGATATTTGCTTTGGTAAACAGTGTGTATGTGTCAGTGCGTAGTTTGAAATTTATTATCATGACTAGTAGTCATTTCAGTATTAGTATTTTGCATGGAGTCTTCAGGAGTGAAGGTGGGGAGGGCGGTGTGTGGTGAAAACAGAAAGTATTACTAACATATGGGGCTTTTAACTCCTAAAGTAGCTTCCTTAAATTTTGAATTTGTCAAGCGTTTTTCAGTTTCTCAGGTTCTTAACCTATTATGCCCATTATGGTTCTTGAGCAGTCATGATGAAGGACACCAATCATAGCTTCAGTTACTCGTGTGGGGATAATGCTAGAACCTTCCCTACCTTTAAGACGGATGCGACCACAAGAAGAGATTCGCTGTACAGGTTCACTTTTACCCCAAAATTTAGTTTCTCCTTTAGATCTCTGCATGATATTATATTGGCTGATTTGCTGAAGATGCCTTCTGTGAGTGGCTCTTTTTGATTAATAAAGGAAAGCATACCCTGTAGGAAGAAAAGAAAAGTATATGGCATCTCAAATCCAGAAACGCAGAGCACAAGCTTGTCTTCGTTTTGAAAGAGGAGGGGAATGTATTGGCACACTGTTTTAGAGCGGTAAGGACGAAAGTCTATTTAGATTGGTTTTTTTTCAGTGTCTCTCTCTATACTTTCTACCCAAATATCCATTTTACAGTCATACACTGAAACATTTTTAACACTTCTTTTAGTCATATTTTCCTTTCCATTGAGTTTACACTTTTAAGTCAAACATTTCTGCTTCAAGGCCTTTGCGGAATCACCGTCTGTTTCCTACTTTACCATTCTTTTCTCATTATTCCCTTACATAGATGCTCTTCCCCAAGTAGGGAAGTCGATTTAGGAAATACTCATTTCCCATTTGTTTATTTCTCTTTAAGTGCCTGTATACTCCATTCCTACTTGTTCTATTTCCTTCCCTCTTTAAAGTCAGGCTCAAAAACTCTCTTGTCCTTCTCTAATTACCCTACCTTCTCATGAGTCTTTCATTGTCTTTTGCTCTATTTTCATGTCCTCTCCCTGCTGTGTAGAAAGTTAATGAGGGCTGCACTCAGGGAATCCGACGGATCTAAAGTCTATTATGCTACTTATCTATTGTGTGACCTGGGGCACATACATACTGTACTGAGGCTATTCTGATTCGTTTGGGATGATAATCCTAGCTAGCCCCTAAATTTGCTGTGATGCAAGGAACTGGGGGAGTAGCTAGCAGGTAACATGCTAGCTAATATGATACATTTCTTCATGTCTAGCAGAACGTTCCCTCCATCCCGTACAGTGCTTGCAGAGACACCGAATACTCAGTGAATGTCAACACTGACAATTCACTATAGCAGTTTGAGATAACACAGGCCAAACTCTGGGGCTTTCATGTGACATATTCTGTTAGGATTAACAGATTCCTATTTGCCAGAGGATGAGTCTATCCTCATGTCAGATGTTTGCAGTTGTTAGACTGAGTAGACTCCGCTGAAGGAGACTTGAGACTAATGTGAGTTCAGGAAGGCAATGAAGGGAGAGTGTGAAAATGAGCTGGACTCTCAGAGACTCACATACACAGAGTCCATTTTGACTGATCTGAACAGGCCTCCATGGGTCTTTGTGGAAACAAGACACAAGTGGAATGGACAACAATGTCTTTTCCTGTTGCATTTGCCTCATGATTCTGCACGACCTCAGTCAAATTCTATTCTTTGCAATAACAGTAACAGAGCTTCTCAGGCAAAGCCAGTGGCTGTCTAACGACTTCTCCATTTGGGAGTAGATTTGGATGAGGACGCTTGGCCTCTCAGAGATTCCCCTCCTTAGAGGGCTATAGAAGACCAAAATGAGATGACCTACCAGAATTGGGAAGGCCAGGGTTTCTATATAACACACATCCATGAGGGAAACTCCAAAGAGCTGTCCTGGCTTTGCGGAAGGTGGGGCTGTGCCCTGGTTGTCCTGGCAAGTGCTGCAACCCCGACCAAAGGCCCTCTCTCCGAAAGAACGGCTTTTCACTGTCTTCCGGCCGGAGTCTAAGGAAGAAGTGAGAGTACTAGTAGTAGTAGTTGTTGTTTAATTTGTTGAACCTTCTTTTTCCTTTTCTTTTTTTTTAAAGATTTTGTTTATTTTTTGACAGAGAGAGACAGCGAGAGAGGGAACACAAGCAGGGGGAGGGGGAGAGGGAGAAGCATGCTTCCCTCGGAGCAGGGAGCCCGATGCGGGGCTCGATCCCAGGACCCCGGGATCATGACCTGAGCTGAAGGCAGACGCTTAACGACTGAGCCACCCACGTGCCCCAGACTCATCTTAATTCCTGATGACTTGTATTTTCCTAAAGGTTTCCTCAAAGCAATGTGATAAGCATCATAAAACCAAGAAATGTCAAAAACATGTAGGGATTGATGATACGTGTCTCCAGGTTCTGAATCGAAAGTCTACCTTCTAAGGTGGACTGCTGCCAGTTAGCTGTGATTAGCTAGGCTCAAATCATACTAGCTCTAGTCTCAGGGGCACTTCTCCTAGTCCTATTAATGGCTTTTTTTGGATTACATCTATCATGTTATTTAATCTACACAACAATTCTAAGATTTAAACCTTATTTTTATCCACATTTTAGAGATGAATAAACTGATGCTGAGCTAGAATAACTGGCCAAAGATAATATAGCTGGTAATGGGGCACAGGAATTTACACTCTGGAGAGGTTGTTTGACATCAAGTCAAGTCCTTTTTTCTCAGTGATGCCAGTTCTTTTCAACCCGTTGCAAAGGGCACTGGAATCCTGTGGTGCCTCAAGAGCCCCTGAGCGAAAAGAGGAGGGAGGAAAAGAAAGGCCCCTTGCTCTGGCTTCAACCAGAGCACATCTAATATACATAAATATATACATTATGTTTATATATTTATATAGTATAAGTATCTAATTAAATATTATATATATAACTACATACATATGTAGTTATATATGTGTGTATATATATATATATATATATATATATATATATATATATAGCACCCATTTAGACATTTGTTACAATAAATTCCCATCAGTGTAGCATACCATGATGATTCCTAATGCCGTTATGATCTGCACTAGAAACTTCTTGAAGTCAGAGACCTCATCTTATCCTTTCTTTGGTCTCACAACAGTGTGGAACCTCCCTTGACCTGTGAGCCAGCCTTCGGAACAAGGAGCAGATGGAAATCATTGCCCTGGCGATGCTCTGGGCTCCAGAAGAGCGCTGTCTAAGCATCTCCCATGACCCCTGGCAACCTTGCTGTCTGCTTCCCCCAAAGCCAATTAAAATATTCCCGGTACCTGCAGCCTTCTCGCTGTTAGCATGACTCATTGAGTTCTCTCCCAAGAGGGAAGTGATGTCTTCTCCAAATATTCTGAGGCAATTTTCAATGAGAGTTCGGACAAGAGATATCTGTAACACAAAAAGACAAAAATGGGGTGCTCTTTTTCATAGGGCATAGTTATAAATCACATTTTGTATATAGACCTTGGATCTAAGAAAAAATGTGAAAGACTTCCCAGAAAAATTCAGAGTTGAGAAAATTACGTAGAAACCAGGGGCCCCTGGGTGGCTCAGTCGGTTAAGCGTCTGCCTTCGGCTCAGGTCATCATCCCAGGGTGCTGGGATCAGCCCTACATCGGGCTCCCTGCTCAGCGGGAAGCCTGCTTCTCCCTCTCCCACTCCGCCTGCTTCTGTTCCCTCTCTTGCTGTGTCTCTCTCTGTCGTGTAAATAAATAAAATCTTAAAAAAAAAACAAAACCAAAAAACATAGAGACCAGAGTTCTAAGAAATAACTTAGAAAGAGTGATACTTTCCCGTGTACTTTGGGTACACATTTTAAAATACTGCTCATCAGTGGGCTAAAGTTATAATGCGTGGCCGAGTTTAATAGCTAACATTTTGGGAACAGTGGTTACGTCTTTAAGCCTAGGATAAATTTCGGGGCCCCTCAGTTGAGCGTCTAACTCTTGATTTCGGCTCAGATCACGATCTCATGGTTGTGAGATCCAGCCCCACATGGAGCCAACTTTGGGCTCCGTGCTCAGCGGGGAATCGGCTTGGGCTTCTCCCTCTCCCTCTCCCTCTTCCTCAGCCCCTGCCCCGCTCACGCTCTCTCTTTCCCTCTCTCAAATAAATACATATCAAAAAATAAATAAAACTAGGATAATTTTCAAAGTAGCCTACCTTATTAAAGTTTGCTTATTTTTGGTTTTTAAATTTTGTTTCCAGTTTTATTGAGCTGTATCTGATGTATAACATCTTATTAAACTTTATAAAGTATGAACAAAAACTTAAGAAAACCATTTCTTAAGTGAAGAAGTATCTTAAAGGTTGGAAGCAGAGATTTTTGTGGGGTTGTGAGGGAAAACCCACACAGCTGGAGAGAAAACGTATCTGTCTGTGTAACTTCAGTCCCTTCTCATGCATTGCTTTGCCTCATGCTGGATCTCTGTGTGAGCTTGGGGAAGACCTGTCATCTTGTTAGGATATTCTGGAATCTTTTGGTAGTTTCCGTGTGACATAGCAGAGGTGAAATAGTAGCCGAGTACTTCTCTAGATGAGCCACAATTTGCAGAGGAAAGCCAATGTGTTTGGAGCCATGGGAGCTCATATTGCCCAAGCCACCTAGTATGTGCCTGTCATGACCAGAGGAGCTGACTGTTGTCGCCATTGTGTAGCGAGGAAACCATGGCTTTACCCAAGGTTACAAGTCCCTCAGGGATTAGGCTGAGAGCTGAACCTTGACTGGTAAAGCTCCAAAGCCCAGGTTCTTTTGTATCGTATCACACGACTCTTCTGTCTCTCGTTTAGTCAGTCTAGTGTTTAGTCTCCTGGAGGGGGAAGAATGACTCGACTGCTCCGAGTTTCCCGTTTAATGACACCCCTTCCCAGACCCCACCAGAGTAGGTTGAAGAACTCTGCCACTCCACAGGGGCCTAATGAAAATGTGCACTTCACAAAGTTCCATCCGTCAGAGTTACTACTGCACATGTCCGGTTCAAAGTAGGGATTCTACCCCCTGGGGGACTAAAATGAGAGCTCTCATTACCTTTTTTATCAAGTTGTCTTTCAATTCCAAGCTGCCGGAATTAGGTGGGCAAAGAAGGCTTGGAGCTATACACACTGATAAATTATAAGCTGTCATCTGATTGGATGAGGAATGTTGCTCAATGTTGTATAACACTCCAAAAAGGTATCGCAAGAGAACAACATTTGCTCTTGGCAGCTGGGCTAAAAGCCTAAGGTCAGAAAAATACACTTTTAAATTAGGCAAGTGATTCCACTTAGGAGGTTGGAAATACAGAGACAGGGAACAGGATAGATCCTTGTGTATCTAGCACACAACCCGCTGTAGCAGAGTTCCAGGCATGAATGTATATAAAATTGTTGCACTGAATTCAGTTCCTGAGCCAGATAAACACTTCTCTGGTTAGTTAAATGTTTGACAGACTCTTAAGGTCATAACCCTGGCAGTCGATGCTCTTGCATCTGTCTTGGACCAGGGGATTTCGTTGACCAGTTTCATGGATCCAGAAGGATTAAAACGGCCAAGGATTCCACATTAATAACATCAGGAGAAGAACAATAAGAGCCCTAAAGCGTGCCTCTATTCTGAAGCTGACCCCCATGGGAGTGAAGAATTGAAACTCTTTGGCATCGGTCATGATTTTAGTGGGCAAAGCTGCGAAACGTAAGCCAATGTTCTCCTAATAGTATGTTGGCTGTATTATGGAGATGTGACCAGAGTAGAGTAAATTTTGCTTCATTACCTCTGGGCTGCAGTTATCTTCTCCTCTTCGTTCCCTTGATCAATAACACCGAGCCATTTGTCATAGTGATCGGATAACAATATACTTCCTTGGATATTTCTAAGAAAATCCTTATGGAGATAAAAAAAATATGTATATATATTATAGAAAATATGTATTGGAAATATTACAGAGAAAATATGTAGTTAAAATATTCAGTTCATCCCCCACTTCCTTCACAGATAGCCAAACTGTGACCCACACGGAGCTCGCCTCTGACTCCTCGTTTACTGGCACACGCAGGAGCAGGTGCTTGGATTTTCTCCCGCTAAAACTTAGAGGCAGAAAAGCAGAGCTTAGGCTGTGGTGGAAATGAACATAAAGCTCCCTTCTATCATCTGGAACTTATTTTTCATGTGTGCCTTTTTTGCGAAGTACCACAAACTGACAGGGTCTGGCCATAGACCATCCTAAATCCTATTAGCTTCTTGGACAGAAACACACATTCCCATGTTGCTTGTTTTAGACACAGTGCTAGCTCTTAATTCTAGCAAGAAAAGTTCTGAAACAATCAAAACACAAACAGGTGGGCTCTTGCACACATATTAGGAAAGAACTAGGTCTTCTCACTCGGGGTATGTGTGCTCCCTGGAAGAAAGCTTCTCTCATAATTGCTTCATTCTTCCTTTTCTTAGCTGTCTAAAAGGCGGGAGTTTAATGGCAGACTCACTGTGGTCCTGAGGATAGATTCATTTCTAGTTTAGGCCAATTCTCCAGTTAGTTTGACATGATATTATCAAGGCCAAGGTTGCAGAGACTGATTCTCCACCAAGATCAGTCAACTTCAGGAAGAGAAAACTTTAGAAATGTCTAAGCACTATACCCACAAGTGCTCACCCTCTTCCTAGTCGGTGCTTATCACATGGAATCAGGAAAGAACCTTCTCACTCTTGCTAGAAAATCGATTCCATGTGTGCACCTTACAGAGGGCAACACCCATCTTGCTACCTAATGTATCATCATTCTTTTCCTGTCTCCTGATGCCTATATGTATATTACTACTGGATATCACTATGGCCCCAGTGTAGGAGTGGTTACCTAAGTCATTTCTGGACTTTGCTATTTATCACATCTTCGGACATTATCGGGACAATGGAAGACCAAATGTGACTGAGATTCTAAGACTGTACTCATTACTTCATTAACATAGTGTTGTTCAGAGGGCGCCTGGGTGGCTCAGTTGGTTAAGCGACTGCCTTCGGCTCAGGTCATGATCCTGGAGTCCCGGGATCGAGTCCCACGTCAGGCTCCCTGCTCAGCGGGGGGTCTGCTTCTCCCTCCGACCCTCTTCCCTCTCATGCTCTCTGTCTCTCATTCTCTCTCTCTCAAATAAATAAATAAAATCTTTAAAAAAAAAAAAAAAAAAAAAAAAACTTAGTGTTGTTCAGACCTGTTAATAAGTGCCAAGTGGATGGATTAAATTCTTTCCCTGTTCTATTTCTTTTAGAAGGTTTGCCTTCATTAGGAGGGTGGCGAGGATGTTTGCTTTGGTAAACAGTGTGTATGTGTCAGTGCGTATTTTGAAATTTATTATCATGACTAGTAGTTATTTCAGTATTAGTATTTTGCATGGAGTCTTCAGGAGTGAAGGTGGGGAGGGCGGTGTGTGGTGAAAACAGAAAGTATTACTAACATATGGGGCTTTTAACTCCTCAAGTATCTTCCTTACATTTTGATTTTGTCAAGCGTTTTTCAGTTTGTCAAGTTCTTAAACTATTATGCCCGTTATGGTTCTTGAGCTGTCATGATGAAGGACACCAATCATAGTTTCAGTTACTTGTGTGTAGATAATGCTAGAACCTTCCCTACCTTTAAGACGGATGCGACCACATGAACAGATTCGCTGTACAAGTTCACTTTGACCCCAGAATTGAGTTTGTCCTTGAGGATTCTGCAGGATTTTATATTGGCTGATTTGCTGAAGATGCCTTCTGTGAGTGGCCCTTTTTGATTAATAAAGGAAAGCATATCCTGTAGGAAGAAAAGAAAAGTATATGGCATCTCATATCCACAAATGCAGAGCACAAGCTTGCCTTCGTTTTGAAAGAGGAGGGGAATGTAATGGCACACTGTGTTAGAGCGGGAAGGAGTAAAGTCAATTTAGATTGGTTGTTTTTCAGTGTCTCTCTCTATACTTTCTACCCAAATATCCATTTTACAGTCATACACTGAAACATTTTTAACACTTCTTTTAATCAGATTTTCCCTTCCATTGAGTTTACATTTTTAAGTCAAACTTCTCTGCTTCAAGGCCTTTGCGGAATCACCGTCTGTTTCCTACTTTACCATTCTTTTCTCATTATTCCCTTACATAGATGCTCTTCCCCAAGTAGGGAAGTCGATTTAGGAAATACTCATTTCCCATTTGTTTATTTCTCTTTAAGTGCCTGTATACTCCATTCCTACTTGTCCTATTTCCTTCCCTCTTTTAAAGTCAGGCTCAAAAACTCTCTTGTCCTTCTCTGATTACCCTCCCTTCTCATGAGTCTTTCATTGTCTTTTGCTCTATGTTCATGTCCTCTCCCTGCTGTGTAGAAAGTTAAGGAGGGCTGCACTCAGGGAATCCAACGGATCTGAAGTCTATTATGCTACGTATCTTTTGTGTGCCCTGGGGCCCATACATACTGTACTGATGCTTTTCTGATTCGTTTGGGAAGTGCGGAGGATGATAATCCTAGCTAGCCCCTAAATTTGCAGTGATGCAAGGAACTGGGGGAGTAGCTAGCAGGTAACATGCTAGCTAATATGATACATTTCTTCATGTCTAGCAGAACGTTCCCTCCATCCCGTCCCGTGCTTGCAGAGACACCGAATACTCAGTGAATGTCAAAACTGACAATTCACTACAGCAGTTTGAGATAACACAGGCCAAACTCTGGGGCTTTCATTTCACATATTCTGTTAGGATTAACAGATTCCTATTTGCCAGAGGATGAGTCTATGCTCGTGTCAGATGTTTGCAGTTGTTAGACTGAGTACACTCCGCTGAAGGAGACTTGAGACTAATGTGAGTTCAGGAAGGCAATGAAGGGAGACTGTGAAGATGAGGTGGACTCTCAGAGACTCACATACACAGAGTCCATTTTGACTGATCTGAACAGGACTCCGTGGGTCTTTGTGGAAACAAGACACAAGTGGAATGGACAAGAATGACTTTTCCTGTTGTATTTGCCTCATGACTGTGTAGGACCTAAATCAGATTCTGTTCTTTGCAATAACAGTAACAGAGCTTCTCAGCCAAAGCCAGGGGCTGTCTAATGACTTCTCCATTTGGGGATAGATTTGGTTGAGGACGCTTGGCCTCTCAGAGTTTCCCCTCCTCAGGAGGGCTATAGAAGACCAAAATGAGATGACCTACCAGAATTGGGAAGGGCAGCTTGTCTTTATCACACACATCCGTGAGGGAAACTCCGAAGAGCTGTCCTGGTTTTGCGGAAGGTGGGGCTGTGCCCTGGTTTTCCCGGCTAGGGCTGGAGCCCAGACAACAGACCCAGTCTCTGAAAGAACGTCTTTTCACTGTCTTCCGGCCGGGGTCTAAGGAAGAAGTGAGATTAGTAGTAGTAGTCGTTGTTTTATTCGCTTAACCTTCTTTTCTTTTTTTTCTAAAGATTTTATTTATTTTTTGACAGATAGAGAGACGGCGAGAGATGGAACACAAGCAGGGGCAGCGGGAGAGGGAGAAGCAGGCTTCCCGCCCAGCATGGAGCCTAATGCAGGGCTCAATCCCAGGACACCGGGATCATGACCTGAGCCCAAGGGAGACGCTTAACAACTGAGCCACCCAGGCACCCCACTTAACCTTATTTTCACCATCCCCATTCTACGGTACATTCATTGCAATGGCTAGAATAGGGAAACAGGCATTTGTTGTGTAGAATTCTCCATTTTTTGAAATTGGCCAATAGCATTCTTATGGTGTTAAGATTTCTTCCCCAGATCCTGCAAACTGATGGTGAAACCTAGAGACTTGATCAGACTTAGTGTCAATGCTTTCAATGCCATCTACTGCCTGTTGTGCTTTATCTTGAGGCACTTAACTTGTTGTTTGTTTCCTATTGGTAAGTATGATTAGTGGATTCATCCAGTGTCAGATCCGATTTTAAAAGCTCAAAAGATCTGGTATTCAAATCAAGCTGAGTTTGTTAATCATCTGCTTTCACAGTGAGTCTCCTCCCAGCCTTAGGTTTCCTCTTTGGCTTTCTGAGTGCTCAACTTTTTTTTTTCTTTTAAGATTTTATTTATTTATTTGGCAGAGAGAGACAGCAAGAGAGGGAACACAAGCAGGGGGGGGATTGGGAGAGGGAGAAGCAGACTCCCACTGAGCAGGGAGCCCGATACAGGGCTAGATCCCAGGACCCTGGGATCATGACCTGAGCTGAAGGCAGACGCTTAACGACTGAGCCACCCAGGTGCCTCTGAGTGCTCATCTTTCTATGATCAAAAGGATCTGCCTTTCATGACATGATCCGCCTGACCCCACTTCTCAGGCAGCCTCTGGTGTCTCTGCTCTGGGCCATCCCCAAGGATGACTTCCTGCAGTCAGGGTTCTTGGGAAATAGTCATTACATGCTGGCTATGTGGTAAGATTCCAGGTGACTGTGTTTTCTTATGATACCCCACCAAGCTACCCAGAGATGATTTTTTTTTTTTTGTAAATTATGTTTGATATTTACTGAAAAGAGTCTAATCCACAATGAATTGCACCCAATTCCTCACACATACTCAAACATACATGTATATACACCATACCAGTACAAGGCTTGAAAGAAAACATACAAAAAGAAAAACAATGAGAGATTATGAATGCCTGATTTATCCCCAATTTCCAGAGAAGATTTTGAATTACCCAACATTCCCTATCAAAGGAATGCAGAAGAAGAGCTTTACAAAGAAAAGGTGATCCGCAGTGAAAAGCTGAGTTGAAAGTTTCTACTGCTCAGCTATGAATGTTTTCCTTATAAGATACCTTAACATTTGCTTACATAATCTGCTTAAATAACTGAATTCTTTAAAAGTCCACAGAGGAGCCAAGCTGTAGAAGGATAAACAAATGAGCAACATTTCACCAAACACCCATAAACACCTGTCCACTGGGCTTTTCTGGGATGTAGTGAGTGCATCACCATATCCACTCACGTGGGTGGCAACACTCATGGCACTTGACCAGAGAGACCAGGATCTAAGAACCAGAAGCATCCTGGTTCTGCCACTTAGTTAGATTACTCAAAAGTTTTTAAGCTTTGGTTTGCTTAACTTTAACATAAATGCTGCTGCCTACAACTCGTTGAACTAAATGTAATGTACTACTCAGCACAAGGCATGGCTCATGGCAGCCTTGATAAAAGTAATTTCCTTGCTCAGAAGGCCTCAGGCAGTCTAGACATCAGTCTCTTCCCCCTCCAAAGCAGACATCACTCCCATTCTCTATTTGATTTTGCAACCTCTAGAAGGTAGGCAATCATGAAGGATTGCTACCACTTTACTTAACTAAGGCTCTTTCTTCCTGCCCTGAAATTGATTCCCCTACCATTTTAAAAGGAGTGAAGAAAGAAAGCAAATACATTCTTAAATCCAGGAGGAGATTCCTGTCCATCAAAATGTATGCATTTGCTGAAGACACATGTTAATATGTAAGTTGAGTTGTTGTATGCAACCTGGGTTCCCTACTCTTCCCCTAGTTTTATTATTTCTAAAACTACCCAAATAGATTCCATTATTCAGCTTTAATAAGAAGAATGCTCTTAAGAAGAATGTTGTATCCCTTGGTACAAAGCTATATATCTAGCTACTCTATGAGTATATACAGAAAATAAGTACACATTGGGTCCTATACTTTCTCCAAGGTATTTTCAGCCTTAGCTGGATGTTTTATAATGTACATTATTTGCTGTTAGAGTTCATGTTGCCTCTATTACTAATAAAAATATATGCTATAGCCATGAAAAATATAGGAATGATTAAACAAGCTAACTTTATGGAAACCTATTCTTTCTTAAACAGCCCTGGCAAGATTTGGGTTAATGTTTCCTAATGCTTGAATTAGGGTATGAATATTAAAAAATAAAATTTTGGAAACTTTGTGCTTATAGAATAACAATCATAACAATAAAATACTTTCTATTTTGGCCCAATACTTCTCAGATGAATAACACATTTTCATCAGAGAAAACAAATATCAATGGGAGAATACTGGAATGCTAGGGAAAAAAATAGCAAGAAGGAAGATTAAAAAGCCCTGACCACAAACATTCAGTCTAGCTCCAGCCTTGACCTGTGTCTGAAGCAGACATGGAAGGTGGGGGCAGAATTGAGACTTGAATTCTAACTGTAACCCCAAGGCCACTTCAGCCTAAGCCCGGAATAAATCCAATTCAGTTCCATAACTCTTTACTCCACTGGAGTTCTTCCATTCCAGGTGCATCTAAGCCATGCAGTCATTTGATTCCATCCTGTGATGGCCTGAGATACTAGATAAAACCCTGGAATAGGGAAGACCTGTTTCCAGGCCACAAACAGCTTGTGCTCTAAGAAGACACACAGATGTGTACTCACACAATTATATGTAGAAAGTGTTCTGGGGATACAGAGAAAGGAGTAACAGTCTACCTAGGAGAATTAAAACAAGCACACAACCTTCCTCGAAGTGAGTTGGGTCTTAAGACCTTTGGGTTTCTCTAAGCTTGATTCTGTGCAGTTTTGGGGTTCTTGCCTCTACGGTTCCTCCCCACCCCTCACAGAGAGAGTGAGCTCTGTGTCCTGAATTTGTGGTCAAGAGTGGAGACATGAGCCAAGAGAAGACACGTGAAGAAAGGGAAGGGGCTCACCTCTCCCTTGCTCATTCTGCGTTGGGTGCCTGGGCTTCAGGATGAACTGGCCTTGCATCTCTGCGAACCCCTGCTCCAGAAGGAGGGACTCCTGGAGGGTGGAAGGAGAGATGGAGTCCTCTGGTGTCTGCGGCAGCAGTGTGGTAGATGGAAGATGGCTCATTTTAATTCCATAGGGATCTTCATGTCCTATATGGAAAAAATATAGATTCAGGCTGATGGTGATGGCTCTGATCAAATCCCCCTTACCGTGAGTGTATGCATCACACTGGTATATGCTGCTATTCTCCTGGGGCTTCTGGCTAAAAAGGGCTGTGCCTCCTGAGTGAGCATCATATTCGCTCTTGTTGGGGACACCCTGCAAAAAGCAGGTGCCCAAGGAAAAGATTTTAAAAAGAGAAAAAAAATTTAAAGCATGTTACTTTACTCGGAATACAAAGATTCATCAGCGCATTGCACAATGCTGACTTTTGCTGTGTTTCCATCTGAGAATATTTAAGGCCTTCTAGTTTCTGCCTTGACACTAACGAGATCTGCACATCTTAGGCAAATTACTTGGCCCCTCTGAGCCTTACATTCATCCTTTGAAATGCTTGCCCTCACACAAACTTATAAGGATCAGAGTAAATATATTAATACGCATTGGTGGTTAATATTTTTTAAGTAATTGAACATATATATTAAGAATTGCTAACCTCTCTCACATAATGTCAGTTGAACAGATTTTTTTTCATTTCGTTTTGTCAATTTCTAGAGCCAGAGCTACTCAAGGGCAGTGGGATGGGTTGCCTTTATGCTTTATACTTCCCTCCCACTGCTGCCCTGCCTCCAAGGGGAGTCCTGCCAGGTGATGATCAGAGGGAAGGCTGCACAGTGTTGGGAACCCAGAAGCAAAGTGCAAAACGATGTTTACAGAGTGGAAAACTGCACCCAGAGTCAGTGAGAGTTGCCTGCCAAGTGATTAGTTTTGTTCTTGTATGCTTTAAATTGTTTCCTCTCTATAGAATTCTCAAAGACCCTGTGCTATATGACATGGATCTCATTTTTTAAGAACAGAATGGAAGTTCTCTTTCTGTCACTTCTGATTTATTATTGAATGTAACTTGAGGAGCTTTTGCTGTTCCTTCTCATCTGTCATAGATGCAGTGTCAGTGATGTGTTCACAAGAATCACAGTGACTTCCCTCTTTTAAGGAAAAAGAAGCTTCTACGACAGCAATACAACCAATTCACAAAGATAACCAGGAGATAATCCGCAATTGAGAATTGAGAGCATTGTTAAAAAATGCATTTTGATTGCTGCTAATGGATCATCATGAATGACAGGCTCTCCGGATTCCTTAGAGCTGCCTTGGTGTGTGAAGCTGCTCAAAGTCTAAAAAGTTATCATCTATATTGTTTTACCTAAATTAATGCACTTTATTAAAAGAAATATATTTAAGTATTTGACTTTTTTCCTTTTTGTTGTTGGCCAACTTTTACAGAGATGTCAATATTAATATGAAACATGGAATGGTGGGGGGGATTTTTTTCCTCAGCTATGCCCTTGGTGACTCTCTGTATCCTAAGACTGGGAATATACATTTCATAGAAAGAAATTGGTTATTTAGATTTCCAGATCACTTGAAAATATTCTTTAGATAACTTGGAAAACAGTAATAGCCTCATGGGATTATTTTCTTTTTAAGATTTTATTTATTTCTTTGTCAGAGAGAGAGAGAGAGAGCACAAGCAGGGGGAGCGGCAGGCCAAGGGAGAAGCAGCTCCCCACTGAGCAAGGAGCCCAGGACCCTGGGATCATGACCTGAGCCAAAGGCAGACACTTAACTGAGCCACCCAGGCATCCCACCTCACAGGATTATTAAAAAGATTAAAAAAAATGCATGTAAGAAGGAATGCTCTAAGATTTCTAGCAGAAATCATTGTCACCATTACCATACATTACTATACTTCAAGGTCTGCTGCAGATCCTCTCTTTTTTCTCTTGTTTTTTAATCCTTCTATTTCTGGTAAGCACTGAACAATTTTGCTAATCCAAAGATTTTTTTTTAGAGAACTTGTGCTAATAACTATTTTAGGAGAGGTGTAATCTGTTTATCAATAACCTTAAGAACAGTGATGGAAAAAGCCTGAGAAACAGCAAAGTGCAGGTAGTTTAGTCAGTGAAGACTTGAGGAGTTTAAATGTGATTATCTCATTTTCCTCATGATGCTGAGAAAACTTCTGGGCACAGAGCAGGTGTTAAACACATACCTATACCTGGATTCAGAGACATGATTGGATTTTAGTGGATTCTCACAGAATAGAGGCTATTTAGTTGTTAGGAACTGGAATTCAAGACTGAATATGAAAAATAAATGTATGGGAAAAAGAAATTCCGATTCTTTGCTTTCATACCTAAGTGAGTAAATAAGTAAGTAAACACTAAACAAAACAATGTTTAAGACAGCTCTGTTTGTCAGGTAAAATGAAGTAGAAACGAAAAATTTACATTTCTCTCCCTAACTAGACCTTAAGCTGATGAATGAAGAGATGTCCTCAGTGCCTGGGAAAAAGTAAGTACCTGGTAATTCTTTAATAAACGTGAGAGTGAATATTGCATGTGATTTTCACTTTTAAGGGTATTTAAGCTTAAGACAGAACAACCATTACTTTGAGATGTAGAGTTACAATTTTGAACCTAATCAATCCCATCTTAGATTTTCCCTGACACTTACCAATGAGTGGGTGTGGGGACGCTTCCTTGCCAGCACTCACCGACAGCTGGTAGTCTTTCTCAGAGCCCTTGGAAACAAAAAGAACTATGCATCATAACAAATCTTTCACAGTACTTGAAGAACACATTTCCTTTGCATATCTATGTTTCCAGAAAGAAGGAATTGGGGCCAGTATAAATGCTATTTGGTCCATGGAGGTAGCTACAGTACTTGTTAACTTGTTCCCTCATAGCCTCCAGTGGACCGTCCCAGGTTCTTGTCATTTTTGATAAAGGCCAGGAAACCGCAGTACAATCAGCCCCTCACTGTGTGGGTGGCCCATGGCATAAGAAATCACAGTTGTGCCCCTTCACTAAGGAGGAAAGTTCTAATCTCGGAGTCCTGCCTTCCGCTGTCTCTAGATTCCTTGGATAATGTTGGCTTTTGCCGCCAAATGTCCCTGCCCTGACATGCATATTGTCCAGAGAGCCATATACCCTGCTGTGACTATTCCCGAGCAAAGTAACTTGAAAGGCATCAATAGCTCAGCAGCCCTGGGCAAAAGGAGACAAACGCCCAAGAGGCCTTGAGGAGATAGCGGACTGAAGTCAGCCACTGGCTTTGGTGCGGGCAAGCCCCACTTCAGGGAGAGGAAGAACAAGGACTCTCACCTAGACGACATATCAGATGCAGAAAACAATCACTCCCAGCAGAATTACCGCCCAGTAAACCTGGAAGTCCTACTTGAAACAAACACATCTAAATTATAAAGATCGCGGAACTATTTTAGAGAGTCTTCCAGGAGACTAAAGCAAAAAATGTTCGACATGGAGTTGTTGGTGATAGGTACTATGCTTGCCCTTGACTCCTGATTAAAAATCAGGGTCTTGCCCTTATGAAGAAAGGTCATAGGTATGGACACAGACACACACAGACACACAGACACACACACATAGCTGAATCTGCTCAAAACTGTATTGCAGATAAGACGTGAGAGCTAATAAGGTAGGGTAGGGTTTGGAAATGCTATGCTGGAATCCCTTAAATCAGGCATACATAAAGCCAAATAGCCCCAATTCTTCATTAAAACAGAAATTCTTTGTGTGGTGAGATTGATCACTTTATGCAAAGGAAAATCACAAACATGAAATAAAATGAGCTTCATCATTAATCAATCTCCCCAACTTCATCCCTAAAACCACTCACTCTCTTTCTAAGACTTAATTCCTGTTTAGGGTATATATATCATACAGGTTAGAAATCAATGTAGATATGTGCTTTACTCAGTACATATAAATTCAATTTTATTTCAGATATATTATTAAATTTTGTTTGTACAGAAATCATTGATTTCTTATGCCAAATTCCAGTTGCTCTGAATTTTTTAGGGGCTTTATTATACCATTGGGTCAGACAGAATTTAAGTAAGAATCTTGTAATTATGTCATGTCATAATAGCAAGACATCTTTGCATTTATAGAGGATTTTATATAAGAAGCGGTGCTTTACAAGTGCTCCCTTCAGTTCTGTCCATCTGACTATCACTCTCCCTCTCTTTTCCCTTAGAAAACCTCATCCTCAAATATGTCCATGTCTTTCATCAAAAAAAAAAAAAAAAAAAAAAAAAAAAAAAAAAAAATCCAGCAACTCACACCAGCACCATCAAAACATAAAGGAACAGGCAGTTAAAACCAAAACAAGATGAAAGTGATATGTACGCAACTGCCCCCAGATCCATGGTCTTATTCAGAACTTGCCCTCTTTACCAGTTCATAAGGGGTGTGAGCCGCCTCATCCCAAGGAACTGCACCAAGAGGAGGTAGCTTCTAGCCATGTGGTCTTTATGTCAAAATGTACAACAAAACATATAAGTTAGGATTCCTCTAACTGGGATTGAGTCCTTGCGTGATGACCAGGGTAAATAGGGATGGGGAGGAATCAGGAACGAAGACACAGATAGAAGAGTCCAATAGAGGAGGAAATATTTAGAAACTTAGAAATATTTTATTGTCTGTGTATAAAATATATACAATAAACTGCATGTTGTTATTAGCACTCTAAAATTATAGCCCAATTTTATGCTATGATTTCGAATTCGCAGAAAATTTAAAATGGGAAGACAAGAAGAGCACCCATGTATAGGCTAATAATATAGCTTTGCTGCCTTCAATTTCTAAATCTGGGGGACAAAATATGACTATGATATCTATAATAATCAGCTCTCTTATAATGGGAGGTACACAACACACACACACACAAATCTCAAAAGTCAAAGTTGGTTTTTAAATTAAAAATAGTTTGCAAGGCAACTTATGGTTATTCCTAGCATTGGTAGTGACATGTTGATAATGTCATTCGCTGTGTCTGAATTTGTTCCTGTTACAGTTACAGACTGTAAAAAAGAAATAAGAAAAATTGCTATAAATTTTTAAAAATTTAAAGCAGTGGCCAAATAATTATTGTCAAATTATTATCCATACTCTAAAGGCAAAGCTTGTTTTCAGTTAATGACAAAGTAAAGCATATGTAGAGCACACACCCTTAATTATATCTTCATTTCTTTACAGAACATGAAGCTAGTAGGAAACATTTCAGTAAAACATGTATTTCCCTTCAAGGATTTGTGGCTTACAAAATATAGCAGCTTAAGCAAGAAAGAGAAAAACAGAATTCCACGAGGGGACATGAACTGACCCTCAGCTCCATAATGCTATTTCCAAAATAGAGAGGGGAGATAGTTTAAAAAGGAGGAGCTAGATACTTTTCTCTCTTCGCAATTACATACTCAGTTTCAGCAAAATCAGAATAAGAACTGTCTGTGACAGACATTTAAAAAAAAAAAAAAACTACTATTTAGTCAGTACTTTCTTTGTGTCATCATGGTTACTAAGATTTCCATTGTTGAAATCTGTTGAGACAAATAAAACCAATGAGTCTAGGAAATGAGACTGAAAATTTTAGAAGTTTATATTCCATTCGCAACTCTGACAGTGAGTAGTTACTTATAATATCTCTCTATCACACCTTATATTGAGAAACTGCTCCATACAACAAGGAAAACAGTTATTGAAAATTATCTGAAAGGGACTGATAGGAATCTGAGATGATATCTATAAAACTATCCGAATTCCAAAAGACATTTTAAAATAGGACAATATGTAACCAACTATGCATACAGTTTTTATAACATTATTAGGCAATGAGGCCTGTGTCCTTTGAGAAACAGTGCATGAAGAAGACAAGCAACAGAAGTGGACACTCACAGTCCTTAAAAATATTAAAAACAAAGTTAAAAGAAACTTGTTCTTTCATTGTATTTTTCTTCTTAGGAATTGAAATGCAATTGCTTGATATGACAGATGGCCCAAAAGTTGTTTGATAATCGAACTTTTATAAACAAAAGTGTTCATTGATTTCAAACTACTTGAGCTTTAAGGATTATTAAAAAAAAGTGTTCAGAACCTAGCAGTAGGACTCAGAGCACCCAAACTCAAGGATATCCTATGTTAAATTGTCAGGGAGGGGCTTCCTATGTTAAATTGTCTAGAGGATTCAAGACTGGGTCTTAGCTTGAAATTTAGTTAGAAGTAGTGGCTCTGCTATTTTTTAAGATGTCTGAAAGCCTTTCAATACAACTTAAAAACTTTCCCACGAATTTTTTTTTTAAGATTTTTATTTATTTATTTGTCAGAGAGAGAGCACAAGCAGGGGGAGCCACAGGCAGAGAAGGCAGAGGGAGAAGCAGGTTCCCCTCTGAGCAGGGAGCCTGTTGCAAGACTCCATCCCAGGACCCGGGGATCATAACCTGAGTCGAAGGTAGATGCATAACTGACTGAGCCACCCAGGCGTCCCTCCCTTGAAATCTTTTTAAAGAAAAAAAAAAAATCTCTTTTGAAATACTAATAATCACTTTTTAATTTATCTGGTCTGCAAGATAATGGTTTTCATGGTATAAGGAACATACTATGTTCAAAATAGTAATTCCAGAGACGTATGTATATTTTCCTGCATGTTGTAGGTTCTCCAAAACAGATAAATTCCAGTAGATAGAGCTCTCTGTAAACAAATAACTTCAGAAAAATAAGCTGTTTTTTGGAAATAATTTAAAAGAAAAAGAAATGTTACTTTTTGTTTTATATGAGTCAAAGTGTTACTTAATATATGAAGAACAAGGAAAATGTGATCAATTCTCAAGAGCTGAAGCCAACCCTGAGATGATCTAGATGTTCAGGCTGTTAGCCAAAAACAGCTATTACAATAATGCTCAATGATACAAATGAAAATATGCTCACAATAAACGAAAGAGGCATCTTAGCATAGAAACTAAAAATATTTAAAAATAGAAATTTTTTATCTGAAAAATATCTTAAAGAAAAAATTTACTGACTAGGCTACATTGCATAATGGAGATGACAAAAGGAAGTCAGCGATTTGAAAATAGATAATAGAAATTATCCTGTCTGAAGAAGAAAAGGGGAGAAAAAGATTGAAAAAATTAAGACCCTGAGGGATCTATGAGCAATATGAAAGGGTCTCATATACATATAACTGGACTCTCAGGAGGAGAGAAGAGAGAAAATGGGGAAGAAAATATTTGAGGTAATAATGATTAAAATTTCCCAAATTTGGTGAAATTAAATTTATAAATTCAAGAAGTTCAGAATATGCCAAATAGGACAGATTCAAAGAAAACCATGCTGTGATACTTGATAGCCACACTGCTAAAAACCAAAAATAAAGAGAAACTCTTGAAAGCAGCTAGAGAAAAATGACAAATCACCTACAGAGGATTAATGTTTGATTGATCCCAGACTACTCATCAGAAAGCACAAAGACAAAAAGACAGTGGAACAGCTTTAAAGGGCTGAAAGGAAAAAGTTTGCAAACAAAATTCTACATCCCTCAAAATATCCTTCAAGAGTGAGTGTGAAATAAAGCCATATTCAGAGAAGAGAAATTAAGAAAATCTGTTTGCACCAGATCTGCACAAGAAATGCTAAGGATCATCTCTCTCGGATGAAATGAAAACAGTGTTAGAGGGAAACTTGGATCTTTAGGAATGAGTGAAGAACATTAGAAATGCTTATTTTGTGTAAATTATACATAAATAAAGTTGATTTTTAAAGATTTCAAGGTAATTTTCCATGGAAAATTCTGAATGGAACCCACTGCCACAGCTGAAATCAAAGCAGGCAGAGACAAGAGTGTGCTCTGCTGCTAGAGAACCCTCTGGCCTTATCTCCTTCATGCAATGCATCTACCTGGTGCTTAGAAACCAATCAAAATATTTGCGTGGCTTTTGCTTTGGCCACGAATAGCTACCACTTTTTCCACCTTCAAGTACTCTTTTGTGTGATCTAGAGCTACTGTAAAGTATAACAGGAAAAAAAAATGTCACTTAAAGATACCCAAAGTATCTTGTTCATCATTGCAAATGTCTTGGCTACTGCACTACAATTTCAGAAATCAAATTTTATACAAATAATGGGCAACTGGTTTGATTTTTTCCCCCAACAGCCAAAAGAAAATGAGATAGAAATATGCTGATCCCTTAAAAGTGTCATCCCTCTGAGCTCAATTCAACCCTGATATTCCTTGGAACAAAAGACCTTTCAAAACCCCTCTGCAGTTGATATAACTACTAAGTGAAATACCTGACCCTTGAGTAGATCCTGTACTGGAAAGGAGACATTATTGAGGTCAACTGACAAAATGGGAACATGGAAGGCAGAGTAAAGTATTACACCGATGTTAAATTTACTAAAGGTGATAACTGTATGATGGTGATATAAGAGGATATCTTTATTCTTGGGAAATACTTAGGTTTAAGGATAAAGGGCCATGGCATTTGTATGACCCTCAAAAATAAGTATAACATACACATAATAGGGACAGAGAAAGAAAATAAATGATAAAGCAAGTGGAGTAAAATGTTACTAATAGCTGAATCTAGGTAAAGGGTGCATGGGGTGTTTTTTGTTTTATTTTTATATCTACAACTTTTCTGTGAGTTTACACTTATACCAAATAAAACACCAATGGGGGGAGGGTGGAGAACTGTGGAAACAATCCAAGCCATTCTGTACATAAGTAGTAACCATTGGAAAAAAAGGTTTAATTCTAGTAGGAAATACCTGCATGTGAAAATCACCTTATTACAAGCCAGTGTTATTGCTATTAGAAAGATCCAGAGAAATATTATGGATATTTAACACGCAATACTCTTTCCATGCTTAAGTACTGTGGCATGGATTCCTCTCGCTTCATATTACCTAGGATTCACTCTTTATGTATACAAAGACACGTGTAGACAGGAAAAGACATTTTCCCACATGGTACTTTTCTAAATACTCTCTCTCTTCTTATCTTTTGCTCTCTCCTTCCTACCTCCCCGTCTCTCCCTCCCTCCCTCTCTCTATCTCCATCTCCATCTCCCTCTCTTTCATTCTATCTGAATCAGGAACATGGAATTTAATTTTTGGTCTTAAAAACACTTACACAGGCACAGTTCTTGATGTCCTCAGTGAAGATTCTGAGAGGAATGCTTTTTGGCTGGTCCTTCTCTTTGGCTAGATTGATGTACCTAATCAAATTCAATAATAACCCCAAATAGAGTAGGATGAATTAGCTATTAGCTTACTTTCAAATTGATCTATGTGGCTAAAATTTTCAACATACTCTGTTATTTTTAAATGCATGTAAATAAACTCAGCAAAACCAAATTATGGGTTGGGAGAAAACATGCAAAACTATTTCAGGAAAATAAGACATGACTCAGAAAACAACAGGTTGCTCTTGTCATGTAAGATGTGAGCAGCAGATCCAGTCATCAAAGCTTTCCTGCCTAGACTGGAGGGCCCAGCACCTTCAAGGGTAGGAATGAGAAGGTGCTTTGAGCATCACTCAGGAGACTAAATTGCACTGAAGAAAATTTAATATGTATCTTTTGAGAATAATGTTAGCTCCAATCATTAGGTCTGAGAGAAGGGGAAGATGAGAGTGATAACCAGAATTTCATCAAAAATAAGCAATATGTGCATGTAAATAAGAGCAGATTATTTGCAGTAGCAGCCAGGGTACATCTAAATAAGAAATTATTTGAGGATAGTCTAACAATTTCTACTAAGTAGGGGAAGCATAGTGTGTGGGGGCGCTGCTTTGAAGGGATTTATTCTTTTCTCATGGGTTAAAGATGTATAGTATGTATAGTGACAAGATACCTTTGAAGGAAAGAATGCCATTTTTCCTTTTGTTCCGAAGAACTGCAATTTAAAAAAATGGGAAGAAAAAATTAAGATACATACAATACTTATACTAGCAAAATAAGATCACCATTCCAGAAAAAAATATCAGCAGCCAGTTGTTAAGGATGTGGATGCATGTGTTAATATCATACTGTCCTCATAGTTGGGCTTTGGAGGGACCCCACTCTTTTATGAGCGTATTAAAGCAATGGGAAGTAGATCCTAAAGTGGAAGAAAAGTTGGTTTTGAATCTGAACACTTAATTGTAACTATGTGATGCAAGCTATGCGATCATGGGCACTTTGCTTAACTGCGCTGATCTTCAGTTTCCAGAACTGGAAAAGGGTTAATTATACCCCGAGTGTTCCTGCAGCTGCAAGTGCTATTCAGATATAAAGAACATTATTATTCAAATTAAATCATACTTAAGGAATTTGGCATTTGGATGGAACTATCTTGGCCCAGAAACAAGAATATCTTTTTAGGAAAAAACACCTGTAATATTTTTATTTCTTCATCCACACAGCAGCTTGGAATGTGTTAAATTAGTTTCTAGAAAACATTCTTCATTACTGTGATCCTCTGAGCAAGATCAATCCAGCTAGTGCTAAACTACTAAAGGTTAGTCTTTTCTCAACTAAAGTTTTCACAGCATTTAATATCCAAAGTTGCGAATGTTTTAAGCCTCATTCATACATGGCCTTACCACTTACTAGCGTTTTTTTACTGTGGGAAACTACACAAAATAAAATTGACCATTAGTGACCTTTAGTACATTCACAGTTTTGTGCAACTACCGTGACTGTTTAGTTCTGGAACATTTTTTCACCCAAAAGCAAACCTGTGTCCATGAAGCAGTCAGTCACTCTTCCTTCCTTCCTGTTTCTAGCTCCTGTACCATATTTTGTGTATTTGTTGATAAACACTTGGGTTGTTTCTACTTTTTTTTGTTTGTTTGGTTTTTGGCTATTGTCGACAATGCTGCTATGAACGTTTGTGTATCAATTTTGTGTGCACCTATGTTTCTCTTGGGTATACATCTGGAGGTGGCATTGCTGGGTCGTATAGTAATTCTGTTTGACTTACTGAGGAACCATCAAACTGTCCACAGTGGCTGCCACATTTTATACTCCTCCCAGCAACACTGCTCCCCAACCCCTCCATCGCTGTTTCAGGATTTGTCCCATCTGGAAAATGGAACGCCCACTTCGCGCCCCAGCCTGCCTATGCGCATGGACACAGCTTCTAGTTAGCCATGCTGATCTGCAGAACAGTAATAATAACAAATAGCAAAAGCACTAGGTGCCAGGAATTGTTATAAATGCCTTCTATATGTTTACACAGCTTTTTAACTAATATAACCTGTAGAAGCCTGGCTTCCACATTTTCCTCCTTGTTAGGGAAAAAAAGTTTCTTGGAAACTCCCCTGTCAAAGACTTTATACATTCCCAATTGAAACTGGTTCCTTCCATTTGCAACATGGAGAAGACAGTAAGCAAGAGGAACTGAGAATCTTTACAGAAATACGTCGTGGAAAAGAAGACATGCGGAGAGCATATAAATACATATTTCTTCCCAATAAGCTTTGAAAATTTTTCATCAAGTCAACGCTGCATTATAGGGCTTAATAAATTAACAACTTGTAAACATTTTCGTTGTCTTCCCTTTGTGATGACGTGTGGCATTTTGGTGGAGTGGGGTGAGGAGAAGAAAGGAGGGTGTTAAGTGCATGTGATGAACACTCATTGTGCAAAACAAGAATGAGACTTGGGGTGTGGTTGTTTCAAACAGCAGATGTAAGTGTTGCACCACCCCTGTAAACTCAGGAGTGTCTGCTCAGGATGTCCGGGGTAGAGAGTCACATTCCCCATCCTCATGTCAGCCTAAGAATGTGTCTTGCACAACTAACCTCTACTCAACGCAATCATACTGTTGTTTTCGATGGTCACCTCTCTAGAGACACCAACTAAGATAAGCAGTACACAGCAATTCAGGCAACCTCATATTCAATGACATGATTAATTTCTTTGTATAATTACATACTACTTTTAAAGGAATGAACTTGGGAGTATAAGAGCAATTTTTCAAATTTAATTGGACTCTTTAATAGTACTTGCTCAAGAAAAATATGCCAGTGATTTGGAAACACAGATACCCCCTGGGAATTAGGGGGCAGGATATTGGAGAGGGGTTCTAGAACCTCACTCTCTTGATTCTCCTTCCATATGCCTAAAACACCCAATTCCTCAAGTGGCTCCTAGAGCCCATCTGAAAAACCACTGATCAAAACCAAAAGAAATTACTCCAATAGTTCCCACTCTACGTTATCTACTTGCTCCCATTTGTACATACCTTTTGGGGGAAAGTACAAGGCAAATGAGTGTCATTATGGGAAGTCAAAAAGTGAGTCACTGGCTTGATATATAATCAGATTAAAATGTTTTTCTTTTTAACCCATGTAAATACAAGACCAAACGGTCGGTCTTACCTGAAGGTGGCCACAAAGGTCACCGTGGGCCAGCCCAGGATAAAGGACCTCCCAGCACAGATGTTGGCATCCTCCACTCTGTCCATACAGTTGGCAGTCCACACGGTGTTCAGTGGTATTTTATTTTTTATCTTAAGTTTTTTCTTATACCTAGAAAGATACCCAAACAAGACCTCTGTCAGTTTGTTTCATAAATGTTATGGGAACAGCCGTGCTCATCAGAGACCAGTTCTCACTGCTCCAGGGCACAGCATGCCTCCCTTGTCTCTATTACCCTCTGTGCCCAGCACAGCAAATGGTGACATGGCCTTTACAAAGTGTGTGTTGAGCGAAGTCTGGCCCTAGGAAGGCCCTGAAAACACTTCCTCAAATGGCAGCAAGTGGCCATTTTTCTGAATGTTGAGTGTTGAGTAAAGACGATATATTGCAGAGCTTTTTCAGAAAACCATTAATTCATTTATTATTGTTAGAATTTGTTTCTTATTATATATAGTTTTATGGTTATTATTAGAGTTAATTATTCATTTATGACTTGCTTACTTCAAAAAGTATTTGAGGGGCTGAACAAAGCTACCTGTACACGATTTATAAAAATAGTCATACAATTTTTTTCTTAAGAGAGACAAACCAGGGGGCGCGCCTGAGTGGCTCAGTCGGTTAAGCATCCAACTCTTGGTTTCGGCTCAGGTGGTGATCTCAGGGTCTTGAGATCGAGTCCCCGTGTAAGGCTCCCCTCTCAGTGGGGAGTCTGCTTCCCCTCTCCCTTTGCCCTTCCCCCCGCTCACGCTCATTCTCTCTAAAATAAATAAATACATAAATAAATCTTCAAAAAAGAGAGAGAGAGAGAGAGAGAGACAAACCAAGAACAAAAAATAAACTTGGATCAGAAAGATTTAAAAGTTATTTTCAACCTTAATTAAAAAAAAAATACTTTCTAGCCTTTAAAGCATAGGTTATTTTCAATTTCCCTTCTTAAAATTTTATCCATATCATTTTCCCTTAGATTCTGGCTAAAACTGAAAAACTGTTAGCCTACAGATTGAGCCCAATTTAAAAATCATCAATCCATCAATCAATCAATCCCAGATCAGTGGTCAGGAGGTCGTATATGTGAGTGATGGATACTTCCCATTTCTCTGAGGAGTCAGAAGGTGATCAACTTTGTCAGTGGTGAAACTGCTTTTTGACAATTTCTGCCTAATCTTCTTTGATCTCTAACATGAAAACCACCATATTGATTAATTTGGTTAATTCACAACTTTAACTCTCAGGTGGGCTTGAGATTTAAATAGTTATAAGCCCTCTGAGGGATGCTTAGGGAACTTGGACACACCACTCTGGAACTCCTTCCTATTCAGAAACACATGTGGAAACACTAAACTAAAATGAGATCAAAGACACCTCATGTGCAAAAATCCCTATGACTCCAATGATTCATGGAACAATTAAAGCTAAGACTCTCCAATGGGTTTTATGAAATAAAAATAATTTTGCTGGAAGCGCACTTCAAGGATAATCTAGATTCAAAGTTTATGACACAATGAATAAAGTCATCAGATAAAATCATTATCAGATATCAGAGGTCTGATTATCAGATAAAATCATTTTTCTAGATAGTAACTCCAAAGGCGTTGCCAAGGTAAAAATATATGGCTAATGGGAAAGATAGACATATATCTGTTTGTTTTTACAGATTTTTTTTTTTTTTTTTCTAATGTAGGTATCTGTGTGTATACAGACACCTGAGGTACTGTGTGGAAACTTCCAAATACATTGACCTGGAAAAAGGCATCTCAATAATTCTCTCCTTAGTTCAAGAAAGCGCCAAGATTATCTACTCCAAACCAAGGAGTTATCCCAAAGCCCAGAGCATGGTTTCTACTGTCCTATAACATTTGGAGCACTTACCATATGCCAAGCACTGTTCTAAATATTTTATAAATACAAATATAAAAAATTTAATCCTCAAACAACTACACTAGGTGGTCTTTATTAGCTCCATTTTACAAATAAGGAAACTCACAGAAAGGTCAAAAAAATTGCCAAAGGCAAGAGAGTTTGAACCCAGACAGCCTAACACATGAGCCCATGTTTGTAACCACTTGGCCTCTGTGGGTGCTGACCTATCGTTCCATGAACTACCCTTCTCATGTTTCCTACCCTCACTCAGCCTCACTTCGGTCCCCAGAGCCATCAGGCTTTCTCATGGGATTATCTGGGGAGTGAGAGGATAGATCTCAAGACATTGTATTAACAAAGCTACTTACTAGCTTGGAAATATTTAAAGTTTATTACAACAAAGCTTCATACTTCAGTGGATTCTTCTAGGGTCTTACTGCATTTCTTCACTCTCAATCACTGACCCAACTGGATTATCTCAGTAGAAATTGGAAAGTATTAATCTAATGGAAACTGACTTGAGGAGAAGAAAGAGGAGGAGAAAGAACTGTGGTTTTTATTTCTAAAAATAGTCCTTTATTATATTTGTATTAACATGATGGATATCACTCTTGCTTTCTGTTACCTCAACCTTTATACCAGAAGGGAAGCCCCAGTGCACTGTGGAAATTTACAGGATTCTAGGGAGATTTCCCCTGTTCTAAGAAAGGGGTATCCTTTTACAGATGTTGGGAGTGGGGGTCATGGTATATTCTGTAAGTAATTCTTTGTAATTTCACGCATAATGAGTTAATAGTCATCTTCATCTTTTGACCTAATTTAAATTCATTTTTTGTTTCATTTCATATTCTTTAATACCTACATATGAGGCATGTGATGTCTAAAGAACTAAGTTCAGTCCCTTCCTTTTTGTAAATTCTTCATGGGCCTCTACTAGTATTAATATCTTAATATTTATCAAGCAGATACTGTTCTTAAAAATAAAGTAATAATTTTATTTGAAAAATAACTTATTTAGTATTCTAATGAATATCAAAAGTAATAAGGAAGGTTCCATCTGACCTCAATTCTTGAGAAATTTCTAAAGGTGTATGAAAAAAATCCCCAAACAATTTCCACTATTATTGACATCTTGTACGACTAGAGAAATATAATTTCTTTGTGAAGAAACAAACATTTAAATTCCTTTTACGATTACACACAAACTAAAATTCACTAATTCTGACAGAATAAATAGGTAGCAATTAGTCAACTACTTACCCAATCTGTGTTAATTTCTATAGCGTCAACCTAAAGATGAGAGTTTCCAGCTGAAGCCTGCAGGTGAGCTGAGGTAAAATGGAACCTGGGTCACCCCAACCCCTTCTTCTTATAGCTAATTGGAAAACGTAGGCCCTAAATTCAGATTATTAATTTGAACAGATTGATTCAGGGCATAACACAATCCTCCAAGAACAAGGATGACAGGGATGAAACAAGGTTGTTAATGCAGGAGCTATTTCTTTTTAGTTGTTTCCTTCTAGAAAAAAAAATGTAAACTTTTCCAATATTAACAGTGATCATAAATATACCCAAATATTTACTATGGGAATGTTCTCATAGTCGTTTTCTAAAAACTGTGGCAAAAACTTGTACGCGGCCACAGCATGAAGTGCTGCTCGTGACTGCTAGGGACAGAATTGTGTCCCCTCCCCCACTGCTCCCCACAGTCTTACCGTGAAGCCCTCTCTGCCAATATGACCATGTTTGGAGAGAGAGCTTTTAAGCGGTAACTAAGTGTAAATGGGGCCATCAGGGTAAGGGCTTAGTCCAGTAGGATCGGTGCCCTTGTAAGAAGAGGGAGAGAGAGCTCTGTGTGTGTGTGTGTACATGCAGGCGCTGAGGAAACCCCACAGGGCATAGGCCAGAGGGCAGCCATCTGCAAGCAGAAAGACAGCTCTCGCGGGAACCTGACCCTGATGGTGTCCCGAACTTGGACTTCCAAAAATCTGTGTTCTCTCTCTGTCAAGGGCCTTGGTTTTAGAAACCAAATTCAAGTGCCTGAGATCACTCACATTTTCTAATATTCCTAATGGATGTAAAAAGTATATAAGATAATCTTTCAGGAGCTGAGTCTCTTAAAGAGAACATTATTAAATACATTGATGTAGATTTTGTCACATCATAAAAACCCTTGCGTAGACACAAAGACCTATCTCAGAAGCAATATGTGAAGAGGAAAAATGTTGCACTTCTTTTGTAATAGTGAACCAATCAAAATAAAAAATTCAGCTCTTAAAAGGATGCAGTTCTCTCATGGAGAAAGAACACTGCCTTTATATAAAATCTTTTCAGCAGAACACCGTAGGTTCCGTAAAACCCGCTGCGAGGTAAGCAGTATCCAGGACAATAAACGGCTCTAGTAGGAAAAGAAAGGTCTTCTCCTCTCCCTAAGTGCGATAATAATTACAAAGATGAAAACAAAGTGAAGGACAACCTGTTCCCCTTATAAATCGAATGTGAGTGGTCTGCAAGGTCCCAAGGAGCAGGAAAGGAGTTTGCTGTTTGTTAGCGTGTCTCGGGCTGAGCATGGAAGAGTAGGTGTGGCATGGTGTGGCAGGAAGAGTGTGGCCTTGGGATGAAGGCAGGCCTGGCTTGGAGTCTCTCCCACCATTTCCCTGTGGATGACAGGTCCATTCCTGAGACTTCCTCCATCCCCATTTTCATTTCTGCAGCCGGTGGATGATAACAATACTGGCCTTGGAGGGCTGTGGGGAAATCACACGAGGAATCTGTAATGCTCCTCGTGTGGTCCCCAGCATGCGTCCCACACATTTTAGTCTCCTGTACTCACCTTGGTTAAATAAATAGAATGGTAACTACTCTGCTTTTTTAAAAATAATGATGTGGCCCTCTATCGGGAGGAGCAGAGTGCGTCACATGGACCTCATGTCAGGACCTGGACAGTCTTTTTCTCTCTGTCCTCCTCATGACATCACCACCTCCAAGGCTACATCTGTAGGCAATATCACTCATCTCAAATATATTTTACTATTTCTGTCTTTGCCTCTGGTTTTTTTTTTTTTTTTCTTTTTTTTTGGACAGCTACACTACCGTCATTTCTCAGTTCACTAAGCATTCTGACCTATTTCTTACCAGATACCAAGCAGATTGGAGTTGTTTACTCACCGTAAAGGAAAGGTTGATTTCAATAATGAAAGAGAATCTAGGTGTTCATGGAATGTTGTATGAAATTCAGAAAAATAGAAAGAATAGAAACAGCAGCACCACACGTAGAATAAAAGCCTGTACTTTGAAAGAAACGGACCGAATTTCAAATGTAGACTCTACTCATCACTAATATGGTGACCTGGGCAAAACCTTCAGACCTCTGATTTTCAGAGTTCTCCTCTAAAATAAAAATAATCCCATCTCACAGCGTAGTTGTAAGGTTGGAGAAGATTACATACATGAAGTTCTTAGCATAACATCTGTCATGTAGTAAGCCCCTGATAAATTATCATTAATGTCACTCAGATTGAGTATAGCATTTTGCCACATTAGTACTTGCATGTCTTACTAATGGCATGGCATAACTGGGAGCTGGTGAGGGCAGCAAAATAAAGGGGGGTAGTTTTTTTTCTGGTGACTAAAAAGCTTCTTGGTATTTGGTTTGTTGGAATAGTCTTTGTCTTTCATGATGTTTTGTGAATAATGAAAACAGAGACAGAGCAAGTAAACAGCTGACCTCCCACCCACCTGCTTTTGGACACTTATTGAGCAATCATCAGGTTCCAGGCTGGATATCAGCTGCATTTGTGTTCAGGGTTGAGAGGAAAGTACACGCAGTTAGTTCTGTCTCCAGCATATATTCCAAATCTGTCTGCTGCCTCCTTCCTTTTTACTGCACTCCTATCCTGGAGCCCTTGAGAGCAGCCATCAGGACTACTGCCTCCCCTAACCAGTCTCCCTGCTCCCACTCTTGCTTAAGCATCCATCCATTACCTAGCAACAGTCAGAAAAATTTGCTAGAGCTATAAATCAGATTCGGTCAGTCCTAGTTAAAAATGCCATGGCAAAATGTGTCCACTTTCACCATGGCCTGTGCAGACCGTGTGTGACTGGACCCTGAGCGCAGTATCACATCTGATTGCATGCCCCATGCTTCGGCTCCCATCAAACCAGCCTTCCTGAGCCCCTCCCCCCAGGGGTCAGGTTGCACCCACGTAGCCTGCCGGTCCCTCAGCCTAGAAGGTTCAGGCACCTCGTCTAGGAACGTGGCTGCTTCTCATCCCATAGATCTAGTTTCAGTGCTGCCACCTCAGAGAGGCCCTCCTGGACTACCCCTCTCTCAAACGTTCCCATCATCTCCACACAGCCCCCTGTCTACCTTCTATCAGAAGCACTAATCACAATCTATAATTACCCCTCTTATTTTTATCATTTGTCTGTAAGTTCCAGGCAAGAGAGACACTGCTTGTCACATTCTCTATTGTATTCTCTGCAGGCAGGGGAGGGGGGGGTATGGCACAAAACAAGACCTCCATAAGTACTTGTTGAATGAATGAAGGATCAAAACATGGGCAAAAACAAAAGAAAAAAAATGTCATGTCTTCTTATGGTAAGGGTTAATGGAAATGTAACTTCGTGATCATCACGAGGGCACGTTGCTTAGTATACATACTTGGTATCGGACACCAGCAAGAAATCGCTGAACAAGAAGAGGTGCCGCTTCTGCCTCCTCCAGCCTCTCTTGAGCTCGACGGGGCCGTGGATAAGCAGGGTAGGGGCGGCACCCTCAGATGATGTAGTGCTTTTGCTGCGGGCGTCCACCTCAACAGAAGAGCTCTTCCTGCAACCCACCAAACACCACGGAGCAGCTAGTTACTAGTCAAATATACAATAGAGTTGTATGCTAAATGTCAAGGTTCGCACAACACTAAAATTCAGTCTCAACCCCGAAAGCAGAGCTCCAGAGCTCACATTCAGGGATCGCTGAGTTATAGAAAGCTATTGAAAGAGATGAGGTCGGACGTCTGGGTGGCTCAGTCGGTTAAGCGTCTGCCTTCAGCTCAGGTCATGATCCCAGGGTCCTGGGATCGAGCCCCACGTCGGGCTCCCTGCTCAGCGGGGAGCCTGCTTCTCCCTCTGCCTCTACCCCTCCACCCTGTTTGTGCTCTCTCTCTCTCTCTCTCACATGCTCTCTTTCTCAAATAAATAAACACAATATTTTGAAAAAAGAGAGAGAGATGAGGTCACTTGGTGAACTGATACCGATGGAGAACAGTTTCAAGGACAAAGCCCTTGGGCATGCCAACACTCAGACGTGGGGTGGAGAAAGCAGCAAAGCTAATCATGAGCTGTTAGGAAGGGGAGAATCAAGAGGTAGAGTGTATTACAAGAAGGCAAACAACAACAAACAGGACAATTTGTGGCCTAATATAAAACAAAATGATATGGTGTGTGTGTGAAGAATTAATTACAATTTGCTTTCATGTTAAGATAAAAATGAAGACAACTGAAGATTCTGGAAATTTACTTATCTAAATCTATCTAAATCTTATCTAAATCAATATTCAAACTTGGGGGAAAAATTCTCAAAGATCGGCGAAAATACTGGAAACATCAAAAAGTTTCTAAACACAAGAGTTTAGCTGTTACTTGGCTGAGCTCTGACTGAGCTCTGATAGGACTTTCTGGTCGTCATAGGTAAAACAACTAAATTGAACAGAATGCAAAAGTTCTTTCATAAATAGGACAGATATTTTCATAGACCTGGGAAAATTCTCTCTCGTGGAGCCAAGAAAGTGTCTCCTCCGAGAAAGTAAGCCCTGCTCTCTTCAGCTCAGCGGCACTGAATCTTACGAACCTGAGTAGCTTTTCATGAAGCTGGTGCTGAAGTTACTCATTAGTTTACATGTATTAGAAGAAACAAAAGAGAACAACACTCCCTGTTACTGTCAGTCTGTTTTGAGGCTCAAAAAGAGTATATCAAAAGACTACCTTCCGCGGTGAAGCCTTGAACGAGCACCTATAAGTTCAGCATGTTTTCTGAATGACGTGAACATCCTTTTGTCTTCAGTTCTCAGGACTGAAAATCAAGTGAGTCTACAGCACTAGGCAGAGTACTGTAAAATGCTTGAAGCCTGAGGATTCCACAGTAACCTGGGATCACTACCATTATGATGTCACGGATCTAAGGCTCATGCCATAACTGCCAAACTGACATACTTGTTTCCCTGATTTGGCCAGCACGTTCTGATTTTTTAAAAGTAATCTTTTTTTTTATTTTGAGATAACTATAGATTCATATGTATCTGTAAGAAATAATACAGAGAGATTACATCAATTTTCTACAGATAGAGACTTCCAGACACTTCCATCACCACAAGGATCCTTCCTATTACCCTTTTACAACCACACACACTTCCTTCCACCTCCCCCACCTCTTTAATCCCTGGCAATCACGAATCTGTTCTCCATGTGTATAATTTTGACATTTCAAGAACGGTATACAGAGGGGATCATATAGTATGTAACATTTTTGTGATTTGCTTTTTTCCACTCAACATAACGGGAGAGTCATCCGGATTGCCACAGGTGCTCACAGTCCATTTCTCTGTGTCTCTTAGTAGTATGCCAGGATACGGCTGTATCACAGTTTGCTTCACCACCTGCTGAAGGAATTCTGGATTGTCTGCAGGCTTGGGCTTCCACTAATAAAGCTGCTGTAAACATCTGTGTACAGGTTTTTGTGTCAGCGTCGGTCTTCTCTTCTCTGGGCTAAATGCCCAGGAGTCCAATTGCCAGGTCCTAGGGTAGCTGCTCTGTTTTGTTTTTTAAGAAACTGTCTAACTGTTTTCCAGAATGGCTCTGCCATTTCACATTCTCATCAGTACTGCGGGAGTGATTCAGTTTCCCCACAGCCACACTAGCATTGGGTGTTGTCATTTTTTATTTTAGCTGTTCTGATAGCTGTGTCGTGATATCTCACTGTGGATTTAACGTGCATTTCCCCAATGGTTAGTGATGCTAAACATCTATTTGCCATGTGGACATCTTCTTCAGTGTGACGGAACCTACCGTAGTCTGTTAAAAACATTTTCCGTGGAGACGGTGTTCCCTGTCCACTGGAAAACTGACCGTTTTACAGATGAGGAGGTGCTTCACGGACAGGTTAGACGCTTTCAACCCAAGCGGCTGCGACGTAACGTGAAGGATTCAAATCCAGCTGACTCAGGAGGTCACTCAACTTCCTGTGAGGGCCCCCCACTCTTCTCACACGGACAGTGTCTTTCCTTTGACAACAGTGGAGGACTGAAATTTGATCCTACTAACAAAGTTCGTGGTTTCCCTTATAGGCACCTCTAACAGGTATGTGAATCCCTCTCTTTTATTCCCCACTCGACTCTATGGACCTCAAGGAAAGAGTCTATGTCTGATTTATCA
Source organism: Halichoerus grypus (assembly GCF_964656455.1). NCBI lineage: Eukaryota > Metazoa > Chordata > Mammalia > Carnivora > Phocidae > Halichoerus > Halichoerus grypus. The sequence continues at coordinate 101,866,817 of NC_135714.1, forward strand.
TTTTAATTCTCACAAACATTGGCACATTGGAGGAATTCAAAAATTCTCTTGAATGGGTGAATGAAATAGTTTTCTGGCATGGATGGATGGGGAAAAGGCATGACCTAAACTAGTCTCTCTCTCATTTACTTCATTCATTCAACAGATAGTGTTTGAACCTGTACTAGGAGAAAGACACTTGCTAGGTCTGGGCAACAGAGAGCCAGGCCCCACTCTCACAAAACCAGGATTTAAATGGGGGGGTGCGGGGGCAGAAATTAAACAAAGAGCGTCATCAATAACTGTGTAACACCAGACTCTGGAAAGTACTGCAGAGAAAAATTAAAGAGTGAGATGAGAAATTAAAAGAGGGACCTGACACCTGATTTCAGTTGTGAAGAAGTCTCCTTTGAAGAGCTCCTTTAAAATGAGCTTTAAAGAATAATTAGGGATTGATTAGAGAGAGGAGAGAAAAGAGGAAGGCAGAGGGAAGGGACAAGAAGAGAAGTGTATTGGAAGGGAAGATACATTTTTCAGCTGAAGGGACAGAATGCGAATATGTGACGTTTCAGAGACATGGAAGAGTTTGCTAGATTGCAGACACAGGCAGAAGGTACAGGAGCATGAAATATGCCTGAAAAAGTAAGTAGAGGCAAGAGCACAAGTCCTGGTAGACCTCTTAGACTTTACTGAGGCCTCTCATCTGAAAACCAAACTAGCACAGAAGTGACATGTAGATAGTGGCCTTCAGACTTTTCACCACTTTTATTTTTTTTAAGATTTTATTTATTTTTTGGGGGGGGGCGGGTAGCAGAGGGAGAGGGACAAGCACAAACAGTGCTGAGAGTGGAGCCTGACCTGGGGCTCGATCTCACAGCCCTGAGATCATGACCTGAACCAAGATCATGACCTGAGCCGAGATCAAGAGTCAGAAGCTTAACCGACTGAGCCACCCAGATGCCCCTTCTCACCACTTTTAAAGGGACAAGTGCTAGTCTGGACATGTTTGATTGTATTAGAACCATGGAGGCTCATTGGGCAACACTTTCTGGCCTCCCATCAAGCATCTGTCAAAATTTATTTAAGGTAAAAATGTAGGCACACTTATCTCTGCACCTTCCCCAATTCCCGGATTATGTCCTATTTCTCTGCCTCTCCCTTCAGAGAAGTTCGAGATTTAGAGACCAGGAAAACTCTCCTTCTAGAATCTAGTATCTGCTTATCAATACTGATATGCATCAGTCTCACTTGGGGGAGTTTTCAGGCACTCCCTCTGTAACCCCCAGAGGTTCTGATTCATCAGATCCAGAAAACCTGTATTTTAAAAAAAATTTTGAGTGATTCTTGTATGTAACCAGGATTGTGAGTTACTAGTCTTCAGGAATTAATTGAGAAAGATGTAGTGTTCTGATTCTATCTTCCCCTTGTAGTAAAGCCAAGGAGAGAAAAGTTTTCTCAGAAAGATAAAGGGAGCTTTCCTTAGTCATGTAATAGTTACATTTACAGTAATAGCTAAAGCTTAATTTCTTCTAAAATACCATTGCTATTTATTTTAATTTGGTGAATGAGCTCTAAATAGAATAACAGTGATAGGGTTTGTTTTCATCTATTTCATTGAACACTTAACTTTTCACCCTAAATATCAAATAGAAGAGACAGTATAAGGTGATCCTATGCCCATAATACCAATGTTTTTAAGCATGTTGCAAAGACAAGACTATTTTTTAAAAAAAGGTTTTTTGAAGATTTTATTTATTTGAGAGAGAAGTGAGAGAGAGAGAGAGAGCATGAGCGGGGAGGGGGTTGGGGGGGAGGGGGAGAAGCAGACTCCCCTAGGAGCAGGGAGCCCGATGTGGGGCTCGATCCCAGGACCCTGAGATCACGACCTGAGCCGAAGGCAGATGCTTAACTGAATGGGCCATGCAGGTGCCCCTAGACTATTTTCTTAATTCAATTTCTTTCTTTGAATTTTTTAATATTTATTTTATTTCAATTCCAGTATAATTAACAGTGTTATATTAGTTTCAGGTGTACGATATAGTGATTCGATAATTCTATACATTACTCAGTGCTCATCATGATAAGTGTACTCTTAATCCCCATCACCTACCATCCAGCCCCCCACCCACCTTCCTTCTGATAACCATCAGTTTGTTTTCTATAGCTAAGAGTCTGTCTTTTGGTTTATCTCTTTTTTATTTGTTTTGTTTCTTAAATTCCACATATAAGTGAAATCATATGGTATTTGTCTTTCTCTGACTTATTTCACTTAGCATTATACCCTCTAAATCCATCCATGTTGTTGCAAATGGCAAGATTTCATTCTTTTTTATTGCTGAATAATATTCCATTGTGTGTGTGTCTGTGTGTGTGTGTGTGTGTGTGTGTGTGTGTGTATATATATATATATATATATATATATATATATACCGCATCTTCTTCATCCATTCATCTATCAGTGGACACACTTGGGCTTGCTCCATAATTTGGCTACTGTAAATAATGTTGCAACAAACATAGGGGTGCATATATCTTTTTAAATTAGTGTTTTTCTTTTTTTAAAGATTTTATTTATTTATTTATTTATTTATTTATTTATTTATTTGAGAAAGAGAGAGGGTGAGCAGACAGGTGGGGGCAGGGGCAGAGGAAGAGGGAGAGGGAATCTCAAGCAGACTCTGTGCTGAGCGCAGAACCCAATGTGAGGGTCGATCCCACGATCCCGAGATTATGACCTGAGCTGAAACCATGAGCTAGATGCTTAACCGACTGAGCCACCCAGACACCCCACAAATTAGTGCTTTTCTATTTTGGGGGTAAATACTCAGTTGTGGATCATATAGCAATTCTAGTTTTCATTTTTTGAGGAACCTCCATATTGTTTTCCACAGGGGCTGCACCAGTTTGCATTCCCACCAACAGTGCACAAGAGTCCCTTTTTCTCCACAATCTTGCCAAAACCTGTTGTTTCTTGTGTTGTTGATTTTAGCCATTTGGACAGGTATGAGGTGATAGCTCACTGTGGTTTTCGTTTGCATTTCCCTGATGATGAGTGATTTGAGCGTCTTTTCGTGTGTCTGTTGGCCATCTGTGTCTTCTTTGGAGAAATGTCTGTTGATGTCTTCCGCCTATTTTTAAATTGGATCATTTGGTTTTTTGGTGTTGAGTTGTATAAGTTCTTTATATATTTTGGATACTAACCTTTTCTATCATTTGCAAATATCTTCTCCCATTCAGTAACTTGTCCTCTAGTTTTATCGGTGGTTTTCTTTGCTGTGCAGAAGCCTTTCATTTTGATGTAGTCCCAATAATTTATTTTTGCTGTTGTCTCCCTTGCCTCAGGGGACATATCTAGAAAGATGTTGTTGCAACCAGTGTCTGAGAAAGTACTGTCTGTGCTCTCTTCGAGGACTTTTTTGGTTTCAAGTCTCACATTTAGGTCTTTAATCCATTTTGAATTTTATTTTTGTGTGTAGTGTAAGAGAGTGGTCCAGTTTCATTCTTTTGGATGTACCTGTCCAGTTTTCCCAACACCAGTTTTTGAAGAGACTATCTTTTTCCCATTGTATATTCTTGCCTCCCTGCTTGTACATAAAATCATGGGTTTATTTCTGGATTCTCTCTTCTGTTCCGTTGATCTATTGTCTACTTTTCCGTCAGTACCATACTGTTTTGATTATTACAGCTTTGTGATATATCTTGAAATCTGGGATTGTGATACCTCCAATTTTGTTCTTTCTCAAGATTGCTTTGGCTATTTGGGGCCTTTTGTGGTACCATACATATTTTAGAATTATTTGTTCTAGTTCTGTGAAAAATGCTATTGGTGTTTTGATAGGGATTGCATTAAATCTGTAGATCATTTTGGGTATGGGACATTTTAAAATATTTGTTCTTCCATCAATAAGCATAGAATATTTTTCCATTCATGTTGTCTTCAATTTTTTTTCATCAGTGTTTTATAGTTTTCAGAATATAGGTCTTTCACTTCCTTGTTTAAGTTTATTCCTAAGTAGTTTGTTATTTTTGGTATAATTGTGAATGGGACTGTTTCTTAATTTCTTTTTCTGCTTCTTCATTATTAGTGTATAAAAATGCAGATTTCTGTATATTGATTTTGTATCCTGTGATTTTCCTGAACTCATTTATCAGTTCTAGTCTATTTTTGGTGGAGTCTTGAGGGTTTTCTGTATATATAGTATCATGTCACCTGCAAATAGTGAAAGTCTTACTTCTTCCTTACCCATTTGGATGCCATTTATTTCTTTGTCTTGTCTTATTCCTGGGGCTAGGACTTCCAGTGCTATGTTGAATACAAGTAGTGAGAATGGACATCCCTGTCTTGCTCTTGATCTTGGGGAAAAGCTTTTAGTTTTTCACCATTGAGTATGATTTTAGCTGTAGGTTTTTATATGGTCTTTATTACATTGAAATATGTTCCCTCTAAACCTACTTCGTTGAGAGTTTTTATCATGAATGGATATTGTACTTTGTCAAATGCTTTTCTGCATCTATTAAAATAATCATGTGCTTTTTATCCTTTCTCTTGTTGATGTGATGTATGATGTTAATTGATTTGTGAATATTGAATCACGTTTGCATCCTAGGAATAAATCCCACTTGATCACCGTGAATGATTTTTTAATGTATTGTTGGATTTGGTTGGCTATTATTTTGTTGAGGATTTTTGCATCTGTGTTCATCAGAGATATTGGCCTGTAGTTCTCTCTTTTTTTAAAAAGATTTTATTTATTTGCGATAGAGCAAGAGTGAGAGAGAGAGAGAGAGCACAAGCAGGGGGAGTGGGAGAGGGAGAAGCAGGCTCCCCGCCGAGCCAGGAGCCCGATGGGGGACTCGATCCCAGGACTCTGGGATCATGACCAGAGCTGAAGGCAGACGCTTAACTGACTGAGCCACCCAGGCGTCCTCTTTTTTTTTTTTTTTTTTTTAAATGTCTTTACCTGGTTTTGGTATCAGGGTAATGCTGGCCTCACAGAATGAATTTGTGAATTTGGAAGCTTTCCTTCTAACTCTTCTTTAAATGTTCGGTAAAATTCACCTGTGAAGCCATCTGCTCCTGGACTTTTGTTTGTTGGGAGTTTTCTGAATGCTGATTCAATTTCATTCCTGGTAATCAGTCTGTTCAAGTTTTCTATTTCGTCCCGATTCAGTTTTGGGAGGTTATATGTTTCCAGGGATTTATCATTTCTTCTAGGTTGTTCAATTTGTTTGCATACAATTTTTCATAATATTCTCTTATAATCCTTCATATTTCTGTGGCGTTGGTTGTCCTTTCTCCTCTTTCCCTTCTGATTTTGTTTATTTGAGTCCTCTCTCTCTCTCTCTCTCTCTTTTATGAGTCTGGCTAAAGGTTTATCTATTTGGTTGATCTTTTCAAAGAACCAGCTCCTGGTTTCATTGATCTGCTCTATTGGGTTTTTTTTTAGGTTCTATTTCATTTATTTCTGCTCTAATCTTTATTATTTTCTTCCTTCCTATTTAGGTTTTGGGTTTTGTTTGTTCTTTTTCTAGCTTCTGTAGGTGTAAGTTTAGGTTGTTTCTTCAATATTTTTCTTACTTCTTGAGGTAGGCCTTGATTGCTATAAACTTCCCTCATAGAACAGCTTTTGCTGGATTCCAAAGTTTTTGGACCATTGTGTTTTCATTTTCATTTGTCTCCATGTATTTTTTAATTTCTTCTCTGATTTATTCCCTTAAAATTTTAAATCTTTGATTAAATGTGTATATTGGAAAACATTATGCAGTGTCAAGAGCATGAGCTCTGGAATCCAATTACCTAGTTTTAATCCTTCCTTATGATTTACTACCTACATGACACTGGGTAAACCTGTTATACTTCTAAAGCCTCAATGTCCTTATCTGTAAAATCAAAATGATGATGAAAGCATCTGCTTCATAGGGTTGTTGTGAGAATTAAATGAGATCATACTGCAGAAATGTTAGTATGGTACCTAACAGATTAATCCTTCAAATAATTTAGTTATGCTTATAGGAGACAATGAGGCTTTTTATTCAAAATAGCAACAATATAATGGGTATTCTCCCATGACCAAAGACAGGGACAGAGAACAGGTAGTAATGCCAACTGAGTAACTACAAATTGCCAAGTTCTTTGCCAGGCAGTTTATGGACATCATCTCATTTCCTTGCAGCAGATTTGTGAGGTAAGAATCATTATTTCCATTTTATAGATGGAGAAACTGAAGCTCAATAAAGTTAAGTAACTGAGATACCAAATAATCTGCAGAGTCAAGTTTGTCTAATTTCAAAGTCATATAGTTTTTCCTCACCTAAACAATGTTTTCCTTCTGGAGGAGGAAAGAAAATATATTTTAAGCCGCATCCCATTTAGGTTGGCTCCCAAATTATTTAACTGACACACATGTGAGTGTTTTCATCAGCTGTCAGTGTTTGCCTATGGTGCCCCTATGCCACTCAGTCTCTCCTCCCTGAAATGGCTGGTTGAGGAACACTTAGCCACTGCTGGTACCATGTCCTAACTGTCAGTCAGGAAGTTTGCATCAGCTCCCAAGATGGACAGGAGACTCCTGTTACTTTACGGAGCCAGATCTGAGGTTTTAGACAGGCGGGGAGGAGGAGGAGTCGGGACTGGGAAAGTCTAATGATTCCCCTCCTGATGTCTAGTGGTTCACATCTCTAAGATAGATACCAGGCTGTGAATTGTGCCTCCTCAGCTGATCCCCATTCTGGATCAGTATCCCTATGAGTAATTTCTCTCCTGATTCTGGCACTCTGGACTTTCTACTACCACTGACGGATTTTTATCTCTATAGAGGGAAAAAAGGGATGCCCAGGCCTTGGCTGTGAGTGCTCACTCCACTACCCTTTGCTGCCCTCTACTGACCATACCTGGAAATTACATTTAACCTTTCAGGCCCTTGGCCCAAATAGATACTACAGTGGGTGAAACCAGGCACACAAAATTTGAGGTGCACCAAAAAACTAAGTAAATAAGATATGATATTTTAATTTTAATGTAATATTTTAAAAAGTCAATTTTCAAAAAATACATGGTGAACAAAATACCTAAATGTGCCCTAAAATAGTACTACTAGCTTACTACTAGCTTACTTACTAGCTTAGTACTACTGCTTCAGCCATACCAGATTTCTTGCTCTTCCTTTAACTTGTTGCTGCTTCAGAGATTCAGATTTGCTATTCCTTCTGCTTGGAATATACTTTGCCCAGGTCTTCACATAGATTGTCATCTCTCATTCTTTAAGTCTGTATTCAAAGGTTGCCACCCCAAAAAGTCTTTCTTAATGAAACCAGAAGCTGTTTTTGTTTTTTTTTAAAGATCAACAAAATTATCAATTTTGTTGATAGACTTTTAACCAAATTCATCAAAAGAGAGAGAGGACTCAAATAAACAAGATCAGAATGAAAGTGGAGAAATAACAACCAACACCACAGAAATACAAAGGATTATAAGAATATTATGAGAAATGACATACCAATATATTAGACAACCTAGAAGAAATGGATAAATTTCTAGAAACATATAACCTCCCAAACTGAATCAGGAAGAAATGGAAAATTTGAATAGACTGATTACCAGCAATGAAATTGAATCAGTAACCAAAAAACTCCCAACAAACGAACGTTCAGGGCCAGATGGCTTCACAGGCAAATCCTAACAAACATTTAAAGAGTTAATACCTATGCTTCTCAAACTGTTCCAAAAAATAGAGGAAGAAAAGCTTCCAAATTCACTCGATGAAGCCAGTATTACCCTGATACCAAAACCAGATAAAGACACTACCAAAAATACAAAGAGAGCTACAAGCCAGTATCTCTGATGAACATAGATGCAAAGATCCTCAACAAAATATTAGCAAACAGAATCTAACAATGCATTAAACAAATCATTCACCACGATCAAATAGGCTTTATTCCTGGGATGCAAGGGTGGTTTAATATTCACAAATCAGTCAACATCATACATCACATCAACAAAGGAAGGATAAATCCCATGCAATAATTTCAACTGATGCAGACAAAGTGTGGGACAAAGTACAACAGCCGTTCAGGATAAAAACCCTCAACAAGTAGGTCTAGAGGGCACATACCCCTCTTCTCTCACAGTTTGAGGATTTCTTTAGTGGATTACTTGGATTTCTTTCTCTTTATTTTTTGCATATATATTACCAGATTTTGATTTGCGGTTACCATTAGGTTTACACGTAACATCTATACACATAATGCAGTCTTTATTAAGTTGATGGTTCCCCTTAAGTTTGAACTCATTCTCAAAGCACTAAATTTTTACTCCTCTCTCCCCACATTTTAGGTGTATGGTGACGTACTTTACATCCTTGTATTTTGTGACTCCTTTGACTAGTTTTTGTAGATATACTTGATTGTACTGCTTTTGTGCTTCTTATTCCTGCTTATGGTCTTTTCTTTTCACTCAAAGAATCTCCTTTAACGTTCCTTGTAAGGCTGGTTTAGCTGTGCTGAAGTTCTTTAACTTTTTTTGTCTGGGAAACTATTTATCTCTCCATTTATTCTGAATGATAGCCTTGCTGAATAGAATATTTAGTTGCAGGTTCTTTTCTTTCAGCACTTTGAATATATCATGTCACTCCCTTCCGGCCTGCAAAGTTTTTGCTGAAAATCAGCGGATGGCCTTATGGGGTTTCCCTTGTACGCAACTATTTTCTTTTCTCTTGCTGCTTCCAAAATTCTCTTTCCCACTCCTTTTTGCCATTTAAATTGCTGTGTGTCTTGGGGTGGACCTCCTTGGGTTGATTTTGTTGGGGGCCCTCTGTTCCTCTTAAATCTGGATTTCTGTTTCCTTCCCCAGATTTGGGAAGTTTTCAGCTGTTATATCTTTAAATACATTTTCTGCCCCCTCTTCTCTTTCTTCTGGGATCCTTATTATGCAATGTTATTATGCTTGATGGTGTTGTTGAGTTCCCTAAGTCTAGTTTCATTTTTTATTATTATTCTTTCTCCCTCTTTGTTCAGCTTGATTGCTTTCTGTTACTCTCCCCTCCAGGTCCCTGACTCATTCTTCTGCTTCCTCTAGTGTGCTTCCTCTTTTCCATCCAGTGTACTTTTAATTTCAGTTATTGAGTTTTTCATCTCTGATCGGTTCTTTTTTATGTTCTCTATCTCTTTGTTGAGAGTCTCATGGAGGTTCTCCACTCTTTTCTCACATTTAGTGAGTATCTCTATGACTATTACTTTAAATTCTCTATCAGGCATTTTACTTATCTCCATCTCATGTAGCTCTCTTGCTGTGATTTTGTGCTGTTCTTTTATTTGGGACATATTCCTCTATCTCTTTATTTTGTCTAATTCTCTGTTTCTTTTTTTTTTTTTTTTTTTTTTTTTAAGATTTTTTATTTATTTATTTGACAGAGAGAGAGATAGCGAGAGCAGGAACGCAAGCAGGGGGAGTGGGAGAGGGAGAAGCAGGCTTCCCGCAGAGCAGGGAGCCCGATGTGGGACTCGATCCCAGGACCCTGGGATCATGACCTGAGCCGAAGGCAGACGCTTAACGACTGAGCCACCCAGGCGCCCTAATTCTCTGTTTCTTTGAGTTAGGAAAGTCAGCTACCTATCCTGCTCGTGAAGGTAGTGGCCTTATGAAGAAGAGCTCCTGCTGTGCCCTGCAGTGCAATGTCCCCTGTTGCCCAGAACCTGATGCTTCAGAGGCGTCTCCTATGTGTGTTGTATGTGCCCTACTGTTGTGGCTGACCTGTGTTTGTCTTTAGTCCAGTCATCTGCAATGGCTCTCTTTGTCTGTTGTGGGCAGGGTTTGGTCTCTGCGCCGTTAATAGGCCAGTCTGAGGCCCTCCTGGGCTTGAGTTTACTCAGATCAGCAGTTTGCCAGAGCTTCAGTCTCACTGAACTGCAGGGCACTTTCCCTGTGTGGTCCCCTGAGGAGCTTTTGTTGGGGGGTGGGGCCTGCAGTCAGACCATATGTCTGCCCCCAGCCCACTGCTGGGGCTGCAGACAAACTGGTGTATGTGGTTTTCTTGCCCTCTCCCCGGGGCAGGAGTCACTGTGGAGTGGTGCTGACCCCTGTTAGGGCTGCTTGCACACTGCCAGGCTTGTGATGCGCCTTTGGGTGGACTCTTGCTGAGGGTGTGTTGAAGTGGGCAGGTCCGCAGGAGAATGCAGGGGTGAGGCATACAGTGTTAGCAAGCTAAGTGAAGAGTATTCATGCTGGATCCTGCAGTTGTCCAGATATTTAGACTGGGGGGCGGGGGAGGGAAATTGCACCCACCAGCTCTTTTGTTCTTGGAGAAATCTCCTAAAGATCCCTATACCCCCAGCACAAGTTGCAAGATCAGGAAATCAGTCTCCTTCCAGGTGTCTTTCAAACTGCTGCTTCTGTGCTGTATTTTGAGTCCATTCCTTGAAGCGTCATTAGAGTTCCTGGCACGATCCTTTTCATGAGGCTCTGAAACTATCCTTCCTTATAGAAGACAGTGTTTGGCCTCTCTGCCTAATGTCAGAGTTTTTGGGCAAGCAGGAAAGGAAATTTTTACCTGTGGAGGATAAGGATGAATGACTGTGGTTGATTTTATCAGTAACCAACAACATCAGAATGGAGGAAAGTAAAATCCTCTTTTTGGATAGAATACACAAATGTTACATAAGGATTACATCAGTTTCCCTTTAGGATAGTAACATATTATGTATGATATATGAGTGCTTTTCTATAAAGTATATAATCTCTGAACTACATTAAATTAATAACATTTTTACCAGAATGTAACAACCAATGAGGGTGAAACTTGTCTGATTTCACAATTCTTCCCTTGTAGCTTTTATGATACTATTGAGCTAATTATGCAAGATGGAATATTAAATAAAGATTATTTCTAGTAGTGTTTCCTTTGTAGGGTAAGAAAAAAAGAAAACAAAATAGTTTAAAAAGACATCTTGAATTTGCTTATTCACTTACCTTTGATTTTCCTGAATTCTGTGGCTGGCTTTGAGAAGAGTCAAAAGCATTAGCAGAGGAGATTGGTCACTTGATCTTTAACATGGATGCGTAAGTACCTGAGAACAATGAGTGGTTGTAGCTTGGTTTCTTGGCAATTGAAATGACAGCACAAGATTTATAAATGAACAGAAGCAGAAATTAGGGTAACTGTAAGCAATCTTAGCTGTCTCCGAAGTAAGGAACTTCTGGGTTTTATTTGTTTTAAGTAATTGGGAGAAAACACAGTAGCATAAGGACAGAAAGCTAATCTGGTGAGAAAGAATCCCACCTAACTTGGCAGATTACACAAAAGGTGTAAATTATATAATATAGAATATATATCAATCACACATTATATGTGTACATTGTACATTAAGTTACATATAAGTATAAAATTATGGTCTAATATATAATTGAATATGTCTTTCATATATATAAATCTAATATATATTTATGTATATATTAGATATATATCATTAGATCTTAAACTTCTTATATATTATTTACTTATATAATCTAATGTATAATTTATATATTATATGTAATATATATAAAATATATAATATACATTTAAAATACAATATAAATATACAATATACCTACAAATACAAATATACAATATAAGATATGTAATATATATTTAATATATGCATATTAATTATGTATAAATAAATAAAGATATATGATAAACTTATGTCATTAATATATATCTTATTATATATTAGAGTATATATCATATGTATTATAAATTACATATATATTGCATATATTAAATATTTATCATTAGAACTTAAACTTCTTCAGAAAATAATTCTACCTTAAGATATATTTTTCCTGATATTACTATAGCTAATATTAATATACTAATTATATTACATATTAATTAATACAGTAAAAAAGTAGATATTAATAAGAATATGTAAGACATAAGATTGATATTATATAATATAAATACTCTTAATATATTAAGATATATATCTCATGATATCTAATATATAAATATATGTATACATACATGCATATGTGTATACACACATACATATACAAATCCAGAGAGACTATTGAATCTGTGTGAACCTAAGTTTTCACTATAAGAAGCTAGAAAAAAGGAAGCCTGTACCCAAAGTGGAATGAAGGAAATGATTAAATTAGGAAAAGTTTAGTTAATATAGTCCAACTTCACTTATAAACATTAGAAACAAAAATGCTGAATAAGATGTCAAACCAAATCAAGTGATATGTGTGTATGTATATAAGTATATAAATATAATGTGAAAATGCTAAGTGTTGGTAAGGTAGGGAACACCTGGAAGTCTCATACACTGTTGCTTGGAATAGAAATTGATAAAACTACTTTGAACAACTTTTGGCAAGCTTTAATAAAATCATAAATCGAAAAAATAGGTCTAAACCAGAAAAGGCCCTAGTACTATATTTAATAACATTTTAATAATTCTCAAAACCATTACTCCAGGACCACCTGAAACTTTCCTCACATTTTTCTGAACTGAAATTCCTTGTTTACAACAACAAACATGTACTAAATGTCAGTCATCAATGAGAAATTGTCTAATGTGCTAGAAAGACACAATTATGAACATGACCTAGTTTTTGCCATAAAGGGATTTACAGATAACTTGGGGTGACAGACCTGAAATTACTAATAGAGCAGATATAAAAATACTAGATGTTTTTACAAAGTGTTATGATGAAAAATAAATGGGAAGTAAAAAATTGCTTCTGCTCAGAGAGGTATAGACAGAAAGTGCAGAGAATACTTGCCCAGACGGTGATGTTTAAATCACGCCCTGCAGGATGATTAGAAGTTTTCCTTGCAAACTTAGTTAAGGGGGAGATGCAGAGACAAGAAAGCGCGTAGTATGTTGGAAGGGTATGCGTAAATAGTCAAAGAAGAACCTGAGGAAGGATGGTGGGACTAAATTTCCTAACATATACGTTACAAAAAGAAGTAAAGCAGCTACTGTGACTTCCCAGTACCGCAAATTGCTTAAAATCTGTTGCTACAATAAATGATACGCATTTGCCAAAGTATATCATATCGCTACTTAAAATTCTACAGTTAGCACATATTACTAATATCACAAGAATATTGAATATTGAGTATCATAAGAAACTCCTATTATTTTCATTCAAAAGATTTAGGTCATTTTAACAAGAAGATAATTTTGGTGAGGGTAAAATGAAATCTGAAATGCTATGTATGTGTGTGTTTTCTATTCCTCATTACTTTGAGAAATTCACTGAATAAGAGTGTTTTTCTTTACTGATATTTTTAGAGGCAGTTAACCCTACCTGTTGGCTGTCGAAACAAGTCGATGAGCTTTTACAGTGAAAAAAAGATGTACTAAGATACATAAAAGCCCAATATATTGCTGATAAGCTTAATATCCTTAATTTTTTTTTTTTAAATTTCAGTTTTAAATTTGAATTCTTATTATACGTGGCAGATATCTACTGGTGCTCGCCTAAGCCCAAAGAGGTAATTTATAATAAGGGTACTCCGGTACGTTGAGAATCCGAGGAGATGTGAACAATCAAGCCTCAGGATGAGTAAAAGCAAGGAATGAGTAAGAGTTCTGTGGTGTCTTCATTCCAGTTGGCTCTCAGAAAGCCAAATGGCTAAGCCAGCCTGGCAGGGCTTTAGAACACAGCAGCGGGGGCCGACTGCCCACTCGGCATACACTCCTGGAAATATACCATTCGGGAATGATTCTTCCTCCAGATAGATATTCTGAAGAATTAAACATTGTGTTCCATACACAGGCGAATGAGTCTAAGGGTCTTACATACTCTATCTCACTAAACCTACACAACGTCTTTATCGTAGCGCTTGGCTATAAAGTGAAAGGTATGCAAAAATAGCACAGGCTGAGTTCAGGCACTTTCTTTATGTTTTGTTTGGGCAAATGTCTGACATACTGTTTGTCAGAAACAAAATGTAGAAGTTTCCAGGGAGCTGCCGTCAGTGGCTATAAAAAGATTAGCACAAGCATTGTATTAAATGTTAACTCTTAGCCAACTAAAGCGAGTGGCAAATGAGAAGAATGCTCCAGACTAGATTCTGCGGAGGTTATGGTGAAAGTCACCTCTCTGGAGAAATCCAAGTCCCTGTTTGAATTTTAATGCAGGCTTTCTCTTTGGTGGTGTAGCAGAAGGAGAGGGATTTGAGTCACTGAGGGAGGTAGGGCCTCCAGAGTCGCTCTTCTGGCCGGGGAGGTACAGGGAGAGAGAGAGAGAGAGAACTCGGAGGAGCTGAGGAAACAGCCAAAAGTTGCATGTGGGAAGCTGGCCTGAAGCGCTCCCCTAAGTACCGGCACAAGAGAGTAAGATTAAAAGGCTCGTGTTTCCCAAGGGCTCTGGAATGCCCAGAGGAGAGAACACTGTACTTCTAACACAGGCTGATAGTAGCTAATGATAATTGACGTTTTACTTATTATGTGCCCGGCCTCACCGAATATCCTCTTGCTTTATTTCACTTAATTTTCAAAATCTCCTAATAAGATCCTTTCACTCAATTTGCAGTTGAAGACATTGAGGCCTAGAGAAATTAAGCAACTTGCTCAAATAAGCGGGAGAATCAGAATTTGAACGTGGAGTCTGTGCTGTCGGGTCCCTGCCCGCCCTGTCACCAGATAGCCTCTCCGGAGCTAGAGAGTGGCAGATGTCCTGTATTAGCTGATACCTTGGAAGCTGATGGCAGAACAAGGAGCAAGCCACGGACAGGTGGCCTCACAGAAAGCCCCAGCTTTTGGACCATTTGAATTTACTCTGATACTCCCTATAAACAGATGTCAGCATAAAGACTAGAAGAGCAAATCCAGTCCCTTCATCGGTAGAGGTTTACCCAGAAGTGTACTAAGTGATGACAGTTTCTCGGGCAGCACCATACCTTGGTGGAGCCCTGATTTGGTACCGTGTTAAAGACGTGGCAGCTTTACCGGGGTTATGAATTCCGATTTCTTCTAAATGGTTGGCAGTTTAGCAGGTCATGTTTGCCAAACCCATCGAGGCTTTTCTTGCAGTTATAAGAGAGAGTGCCCAGCCCTTTTGCAAGTGGGAGTATTTTGCATTTGTATGCCATCTAAAATGAGATTAAAGCTATTTGTCCTTATTTCTCCTTTTATACGATAGACTTAGCAAGGATACTCATTATTCTGAGCATGCATGACAAAATTATTAATTGAAATTAAGTAAGTTAATTTATAATATTTATATAATTTATATATTATGACTTTAAACAAATATCTAATTAATGTGAATAATTATTAATTATAATTAACAAATTTAATGATAACAGAAGGTAATTAAAGGTAACTAACACCGTAGAACTGTGATTTCTCACATCCACATGTATTTTTTTCTTCTTTTGGGCATTTTTTAGTTCCCTACTTGTATTCTGGTCACTTATATACGTCCCCCACTGTATTTTTGGCACCATTCGTCAGGAACTATAGCTTCATTGTACATCCAGAATTTGTATCTCAGTGGTATTTTCCCCAGTTATGTCGAGTTAGTTTTCTGTTCCTCAAGCACACCACTTTTAAAGAATTTTGGAGATAATTATTTTATGTGTCTGAGTTTCCCTATCATAGCAATGCCTTCTGTTGCTTGTTTCTATTTCAGGGCTTTGTAAATTTGCTTTAGAGCAGGGTTTTCTAAACCAGACACTGTGCCACCTCCACAATTTTTGCCGAATATATCACCTGTACCATTATCTCATTAATATTTTCCTTAAGTAAATTCAGGACTTTATTTTTTTTAATATTTTATTTATTTATTTGACAGAGAGAGACACACAGAGAGAGGGAACACAAGCAGGGGGAGTGGGAGAGGGAGAAGCAGACTTCCCGCGGAGCAGGGAGCCCGATGCGGGGATCGATCCCAGGACCCCGGGATCATGACCAGAGCCGAAGGTGGACGCTTAACGACTGAGCCACCCAGGCGCCCCTAAGCTCAGGACTTTTATCTAAAATTTTATTTCTGAAGGAACTATGTAACTATTGCAAATGGGAAACCAGAACCCCTTGCTTTAAGGTGTAGAAAATTTATACACTGCCAACAAACTCTGGCTTTAGAGTCTTACCTGCCGCCCTTAAGTGAAATAAGGAGAGAGAGAGGGAGAGAGGAGCAATTACTGGGGAAGCATTAATCGGAGCACCAGATTAATGGCACTGGCACCAATCTGAGACTTTATCCTTGATGTAATAAAATTAATTACAAAGAAGTTTTAGAGGGAATAATTTTCTTATGGTCTAATGCTGTCATTACTGAATGCCACTTTGTTTACTACCCATAATCATCTCACTTACAGCCATGGACCACTTTGGGAACATTCCTTATAACATGGACCCCAAACAGAACACACATCAGACCTAAATTCCTAATTGTTCGATTTTTGACAAGTTAGTTAATTCCTTTCAGCTTGATTCCTCAGTGTGAAAAAGGGATAATACATTTATATTCAAGATCACTTTGAGGATTATATGAGGTAATGTTCACAATGTGTCTAATCCTGTGCCTGGAGTTTATTAAAAAACATTAATACCTTAGGGTGCCTGGGTGGCTCAATCAGTTAAGCGTCCAACTCTTGGTTTTGGCTCAGGTCATGATCTCAGGGTCATGAGATCAAGCCCTGGATCGGGCTCCATGCTGAACGTGGAGCCTACTTAAGATTTTCTCTCTCCCTCTCTCTGCCCCTTCCCCCCACGCGCATGTGCTTTCTCTCTCTCTCTAAAAAACAAAAACAGAAACAAACCAAAGCATAAATACCTACTGTGTGCCAAGCACACCTCTGGGGGCTCAGGATCTAGAAGAGCACATGACAGAGAAGGACTCTGCTTTCATGGAACTTACATTCTGTTGAGGGAAAAATTAACCATGAACAACTGAACAAAAGAGCAAGGTCATTCGAGGCAATATTGATAAAAGCTCTGAAGTAAATAAAATGAAGCACTATGAAGGAAGGTGACTGGTGTTTAGGGAATACTAATTTCCTTCCTAATTCTCAACTCTATATGGTTGGAATTCCATATATGTAGAAAAAGATGAAGGCTATTGAGAATATGCTTGTCAACTGCGATAAGCAAAGGGCAAAAGACGGAGAATGAATAACAATTGCAGTTTAAAACATAATTAAATACACGGCCCCAATTTTAAATGTCTGTACTGCTCTAAAACTTGCCTTCTTAAATTATGTGCTATAGAACATATGATCCTCTCTTAGAAACAGAGAACATTTCATTGTTCATGTCATGGAAATGAAATGCAGTTGGGGCTTTATCACTTACTTTTGTCATGGTTGTGCTTTTCAAAAAAACACAACTTCAGAACTTAATGTATTGTGTGTGATGAGCTTGATTTTAGGAAAGTTAAGAACATTCTGCCACAAAGTTCAGGCCCCTAAATATACTTTCAGTCAGCAAATTCTGATTTGGGCAGGGCTCGGAAGTCCGCGAGCTGATGATGACAGAATGGGAATAATTAGGTTTTGTACCTAAAACAAAGGATGGATTTATATGGAGAGAATCCGTTCTGAGATTTCTGAGACCTATTATCTGGCTTGTGAATGATAAATGAACTCATTTGAGGCATTGCAGATTGACTTTGGAGGGCCAGGAAAAAAGTTTTCCTCTTTTCCAATCCCTTCATCTCTTTGCTCCTCTAGTCATTTGCAATGACTTTGAATCCTGTTGCTCTTAACTGGACTCTGTTAACATCCTTCCGATGTCTAAATGACTTAATTACTGAAATTAAGAATTTGAAGAATCAGTTAAGAGTATCTAGTTGGAGACAGGATACCCAATTAGGAAGTACAGAAGGCAGCTACTCTGTTCCCAGCGTCCTTCATTTCAGTCCTAATTGAATTCTGCTTTTCCTTCTCAAGTAACAATAAATCTTTTGATCTCTGTGAAAGAAGCAAAGATCAAGCTGATCCTCAGAATGAATCTCCTCCTTCCTCCACTTCTTCAAAGATCTAGTTAAATTTGAGTTGCACTTATTTTTTTAAATGTTTTCCAATGCAATTACCAGTCACAAAAGAAAATTACTTTATTATCATAACTGAAAAACACCATTTCTTTTTTCTTCCAGCATTTTTTTTTTTTTTAAAGATTTTATTTATTTGACAGAGCGAGATACACAGCGAGAGAGAGAACACAAGCAGGGGAGTGGGAGAGGGAGAAGCAGGCTTCCCGCTGAGCAGGGAGCCCGATGCGGGGCTCGATCCCAGGACCCTGGGATCATGACCTGAGCCGAAGGCAGACGCTTAACGACTGAGCCACCCAGGCGCCACCTTCTTCCAGCATTTTTATGTTACATTTTAAATCAATGAAATTCATGTAAATTTAACTTTTCTCTCTGATAATTCATAGTAAGGGGCTTTCACAGTAATGCCACAAGTAGTTGCTTTTTATTTTCCTGTGTAAGAACCCCTACCACTAAAACAAGTCGTTCAGTGCTGTTCATAATCTACTTTAGAAACATAATGACTTTTATCTCCCAGGACAGCAATGAAGAATGTTTAACAGACTAGATGATGTAGTGGAGAAAGCTGTGGTCTATCTACTTCTGACCCCAGTATTTACTATTTGTCCTTCAGCAAGTGAAATCTGAATTCTGAATCCCAAATTCCATATCTGTAGAACAATATTTTATCCATCATTCTATTTGGTTTTTTTTTAAGATTTTATTTATTTATTTGACAGAGAGAGAGAGAGAGAGAGAGAGAGCACAAGCAGGGGGAGCAGCAGAGGGAGAGGGAGAAGCAGGCTCCCCGCCGAGCAGGGAGCCCAATGCAGGACTCGATCCCAGGACCCCGAGATTATGACCTGAGCCGAAGGCAGATGCTTAACGACTGAGCCATCCAGGCGTTCCCCCCTCCCACCATCATGCTATTTGGAAGGAGAATCAAATGTGGAAATACAAATGTGCTGCTTTTAAACTGCCAAGACCTCTACAAGTAAGTTTTATTATTACCACGGTGCTAGAAGAAAAACATGCTAGGGCTCATAAAGCCTAGCAGTGGTTAATCTCATTTTTTAGTGCTTACTTTATACAGCTACTTGCATTCATTTGAATGCATTCAAATGTCATTTTGAGAGCTTGAAATGTGCTGTATCAGTTCTGCTCTAAACAAATCCAGGAGATGACCACTGAGATTCCACATGTAGCAGGAAAGAGCAGTTCAGATCCACCTTTACTTACCCACACTTCATCAGTCTTGACATATGTGTCAAGGTGCTCCTTTAAAGACTTCACGAAAATTTACTTCTAGAAATAATGACACAAACGATACACCATCCATAAGGTCAATTCAGGGACAAATCTGTGTTAACATTTTGAGCTCAACCTGCCTCACATAATCCACTTCTTTCACTCATTGTCTCTTCCACCAAACCTACCATGCAGGAAAACCTCTGGCACACAAAGCCCCTGGAGATTTGGTCTTTGTGGCTGTGTCATCTAGACAGCTCTCTGAAATCTTGATTAGTTTGGGGATTTCAGGTCTTTAGCAAATTGGAGACCCTTACAAGGCTGAAATCATGTTGCATTTTATTTGGTGGATTAAGGTGAAACTAAGTAGAGCTGAGTGAAGAAAAGATGTGAGAAAACAGAGCCTAATAGGTAATGAGACACTGTGATGGTTAATTTTATATGTTAACTTGGCTATGCTATGGTGCCCAATAGTTTGGTCAAACACTAGTCTAGATGTTGCTGTGCATGTATTTTTTAGGTGTGATTAACATTTAAATTAGTAGGCTTTGAGTAAAGCAGATTACATTCCTTAGTGTGTGGGCCCCATCTAATCAGTTGAAGGCTTTAAGAGCAAAGAGCAGTTTTCCATAGAAGAAGAAATACAGCCTCAAGACTGCAAAATAGAAACCTTGCCTAAATTTCTCATTTATCTGACCAGCCTGGAATTTGGGCTCAAGATTGTAACATCAACTCTTACCTGAATTTCAAGCCTGCCAGCGTGCCCTACAGATTTCAGACTTGCCAGCCTCCACAATTGTGTGAGCCCATTACTTTTTTTTTAAGATTTTGTTTGTTTGTTTGTTTGTTTGTTTATTTATTTATTTATTTATAGAACATGCAAGCAGGGGGAAGGGAGAGAATCTCAAGCAGACTCAACACTGAGCATGGAGCCTGATGTGGGGCTCAATCTCATGACCTGCACCGAAATCAAGAGTTGGATGCTTAACTGACTGAGCCATCCAGGCACCCCATGTGAGCCAGTTTCTTACAATAAAGTGTATGCTTGTTTTCTCTCTCACCCCCCCAAATAAAAGGGGAAAGTAGATAATGTAAATTCATTCCCTGTGTAGTCTTTTCAAACTTCACCTACTTCTAGTTTTCCAACATTTGCTTCTTGCATCCAAACTGAGTATATAACTTGAAATTCTGCAGGAACAGAATTCTATGTTCGAGATAACAAGTTCGTAAATAAAAGTTGTGTTTTTTTCCTTCCAAATTCTAATATTATCTTAAGGATAATACTTTCTGATCTTAAATTATAGCCATTTACAGATTTCCTTAAAATCCATGCGTGTGTTTTGGAAAGAAATCTAAAACTTGCTGTCTATAAAGAAATACTAGAGCAATAATTCATGTTCCTTTTGGGAGGCCTAAGACACCACTTTTTTAAGAAAATTAAGACACGGAAAGAAACTAACATTTAGGAGATTGGCACACAATTGTTTGAAAAGATTAAGAGGAATGCTCACTGTGGATGTAGTCTGCATGTTTGCACACAAACCAATCAAGAACAAGCTGACCCAATTATCTAGCTATAACTGTGCTAGTCCCTTTGGGTGCAGAAGCCTGTGTTCTAATGAGAGAGACAAATCTAAAACATACTACATATTTATACCAATATTTTCAGGTTCGCAAAACCTTTTGCCTCAGACCCATAAATAAAATAATAAAGCAAAAAAGTACAAAAAAAAAAAAAAAAAAGAAAGAGGTGAGCTGCTTTTTCAAGGTTGTAAGAGTGACCAGAGCAGGGCTCCACTGGTTTACTTAACTTTCCCCACTGCGTTAGCCCTGCTCTTGGTGGCTCCGGAAGGTGCCATGGAGGACCACCTGAGAACAATTGCGAAGTCAAGTTTCCTACTTCCTCATTTTCTAGAACCCATGGATTATGCATGTGTTATCCATTTAAAAACATTTGAGGGTGGACAGAGAATTGCTGAAAAAAAATAAACATATATACACAGACGGGGGGTACTTCAGTTTCAGAAAATGTAAAATTAAAAAAAAAAAAAAAAAAAAGATGTGCCTTAAAGACTACCTGTCACAAACATTACACGAAAATGATTACAAGGCTATAGAAATTCACAAGAGAAAATGCCAACATAACTGAACAAATCAAGACAGACTTTGTTGGGAAGCTGACACTCTATAGGTTGGATTTGGACAGGAGGAACCATCTGGGGGCAGCAACAGCATGAGCACATGTGTTAGAGTAGAAATGACAAACTGATTT
Source organism: Halichoerus grypus (assembly GCF_964656455.1). Classification (NCBI taxonomy): domain Eukaryota; kingdom Metazoa; phylum Chordata; class Mammalia; order Carnivora; family Phocidae; genus Halichoerus; species Halichoerus grypus. Next base: position 101,888,284 of record NC_135714.1, read on the forward strand.
TGGAAAACTTGAGAATTTTCCACATCTTCAAGTCCTGATTTCCTTTTGCTTAATACCTTCCTCAACTCATTTCTCTCTTCTTGCATTTTACTATGAGCAATCAGGAAGAAACAAACTCCTTTAAAACTTCCCTGAGAAATCTCCTCAGGTAAATACCCGATCTTATAGCTTGCAAGTTCGACCTTCCAGAAAACACTAGAACACTAGTTAAGCCAAGTTCTTTGCTATTTTATAACAAGGATCTCCTTTCTTACAGTTTCCAACAGCATGTTCTTCATTTCCATCTGAGATCTCACCAGAAAGATGTTCAACGTGCATATTTCTAACATTCTGTTTCTGATTAGTTACATACTCTCTAAGAAGATAGAGTCTATCCCTGAAGCTCTCGCTTTTATTTCTGAACACTTACCAGAATCACCTTCAACATCTCTTATTTCTACCAACAGTCCCTTCACAGCAATGTGGACTTTTCCCAGCATGCCCCTCAAAACTCCTCCAACCTCTACCCCTTCCCCAATTCTAAAGCCGCTTTGACATTTTTAGGTATTTGTCACAGCAGCATCCTACTTCTTGGTACCAAAATCAGAGAGGAAAATGAATGAAGTGATGTTTATTTTTTTTTTAAAGATTATTTATTTATTCATTTGAGAGAGAGAGCCCACGAGTGAGAGAGAGCAGGGAGGAGCAGAGGGAGAGAGAGAGAATCTCAAGCAGACTCCCTGCTGAGCGGGGAGCCTCAGTCAGGGATACATCTCAGGATCCTGAGATCATGACCTGAGCCAAAATCAAGAATCGTATCCTCAGCCCGGTGAGCCACCCAGGCACCCCTGAAATGATCTTTATTGAAAAAACATAAAATTATATGAATAGGAAAAAGATCTGATTAGTAATCCCAGAAAACATATAGGTGTGAAAAAAAGACATGAAACTAAAAGAATTAACTCTAGAATGACCAAAGTTAAAGAATTAATAAACTGGAAGAAAGAACTGAGAATTTTACTCAGGATGCAGTCTAAAGAGAAAAATTGAAAGAGTTGTTTATATGGAGTGTTCTTTGAGAATCACTGTTTCCTAAAATTTTAGTGGATTCTAGTAAAAGATAATAGAGGGATATTGCAGCAAATTAGTCAAAGATATAATAGCTGAGAAATTTTAATATATATAAATAAAAATTGATAGAGAAAATACTAAACTTTAATTATCAATCCAACAAAAATTAGGAAAGGAAGAAAAAAGAAACCAGGAGAAATCTCTGATGAAAGAAAAATACAAAATAAGGTGGTCAGTGTAACTCAAAGTACATTGTAACGACAATAAATGTAAATAGATTAAATCACCCTATTAAAAATCAGAAATTATCAGCATGGATATAAAAAAAATCAGTTATATGCTGCTTATAAGGCACACTGCTATACACACATGCACACAAACACACTCTAAAACAGAAAATATAAAAAGGAAAAAAAAGAAATCTACTAAGCATATATGAACCAAAAAAGAGCTGGTGCAACAATATCTGTCAAAATAGAATATGAAGTCAACACATTAATGTGAATAAAGCAAATAAGCTATACTTCATGAAAAGGCTATAGAAGTTATAAATTTGTATTTGCCTAACAATATAGAGTTAAACTATAAAGCACCAAAAGCCAACAACTACAAAAATTCAGAATTACAAAATAAAATTGAAAAGCTCATGTAAGCATAATGGCAAAATTTAACACCTCTTTCAGAAACCACATATTTGGAGAATATACAGAGAATCTGAGGAACGCATAGGACATAATTGTGAATTTACATATGCCTGCACCCAAAAGACAACAACAACAGAGGATACACATTCTCCTAAAGCATGCACGCAACACATTAGATATGTATAAAATTAACTGTATACTCTCCGTCACAAAAAGTCATAGTTATTCAAACCACATTATCAAATTACTATGCAATTTATTTAGAAATTAACTACTACCACTAGTAATTAAAATCCTATAGGTTAGAAAATCTGAAAAAAACAAAAGCTTAAACAATGAATAAGTTAAAAAATACTTCACGAAGAGAATCATAAACTGTAATGGTTTTATCAACAAACTAAAATACGAAAAATTTGTGAGATATAGATAAAGCAGTACTTAGAAGTTATGAATAATCTTATTAAATATATTTACTAAATGTAAGTGACCTAGCATTTCATCCGAGAAGCTAGATGAAGAAGTGAAAACAGTAAGAAAGTTGAAGCAACAGAATGGTAAAAGCAAAACACCAATTAATAACCTAGGAAAAAACATTAATGGAGATGAATTTTAAAATCTATTTCTTTGAAAGCTAATAAACTAGGCAAGCCTCTAGAAAGTTTGATCAAGGTAGATGTGTACACACATAAATGCATTATCATATAATGGAATACTAGACGGAGTGAACCAGGTCATCAATACAGAGGAATCACAAAACATATGGTAAAACGATAAAATTGCTGAATGATAAGAATTTCTGTAGTTTACTTATTCATTTAACAATGTTTTGTATGTTTCTATATACAAATTGTGTGTGTGTGTGTATGCATGGGTATGTTGTGGATATTTATGTAATAAAGTCACCTCTAACATTTTCTTAAGAAGTGTGAAGCACGTGGTGAAATGTTAGCATTTTTAAATCTTTCAAGAAATTAAATTAATATATGTGTGCTTGGAGTTTCTTTTTTCCCCCTTTACTCAATCCCACTCAATCCCCTCAAACCTCCTTCCACAGAGGTGATCACTATCCTGAAGACGGTGTTGTTTTGTTTTTTCTTTCCCAACTAGTTTTATATTTTTACATTTTGGAAAAACTCCCATTCTTACAAAGCAGTTTCTCTTTTTCCATTTTAGGAAATTATAACTTTCCTTTGACAGTTTGGTTTTCTAGTTGTTTCTTTTATTTGACAAAGGAATGATATCATTTTTTAAAGATTAAGCCAACTAAATTAATACTGACATTTAGGCCCAGGACCATAAGGAAACCAATTTTTTCTTAGCACCAATTATGTTGTGGGTAAGTAAAACAAAACAAAACTGGAAAATAGAGTCACCATCCGCTATAAATCTTCAGAGTATTACTGGCCCATTCGGCTAGCATAGAAAGAGTTACAGAAAAATATAAAAGGCATCGTTCAGTGCTCTCTGAAAAAAAAGTGGCTTCTTGTACTAATATATATTCCATTCACCAAATTCTTCCATGTTGCTTTTGTGGAATAAAAATTGAGTGATTATATATATATATATATCCCACTTAATTTATCATGGTAATTAATCCCAACCATCCATGATATTAATTTTCTGATATTGGTAGCCTGTGAGTCGCTTTCTTTCTGGAATAAAATAAGAGAGTCATTCTAAGTACCTTTATTTTACTTCTGGAGATGTTTAACCTTAACTACATCACTAAGTGCAGATTGACTGATGACTACACACATCTTACTCCCAGGTACGGTAAAGGCCAATATCAGAATGTCTAATTGCCTTTTAGTCATTCTAGATTAGGCAATTAAGTTCTTTTATAGTTTATCAGAGTTCCCAGGATCTTTTCCTCAAATTTAAGAAATAAATTGTTATTCTCAAGGAGACATTATGCTTGAGTCTCCTGAAGGAAATACTAACATTTATTAACCATTTCCCTAGGTCAGGAATCTCTTCTCTGAGTTGCCATTGACAAATAAGTTCAATTTCAGCTTTTCTTTACCTTCTGGTACTTCTAGCTCCTCTTCTTTTCAATTTTTTTTTAATATCTTCCTTGGCTTAAAAACTCACAGATGCATTGCCCAGCCATGTTTTTTGGCCCCTTTTATTCTGGATTGTTGATATTTAAAAGAAATTTAATACAAAAATGCAACTATTCCCAAATGCATCACACCGATATCAGATTTTTTACATAATGAATAAAAATAGTATATCCCAGAACTTGTGAATAAGGCTGTGAAGTCATATCTAAAAAAATTGGTCAAACTGATGATGAAAGATAAACAGACTCCTAGGAATTGCCACCCATTGAAATTCCATATGTGCTGTGTTCTACCTCGTCAGTTTTAAAACTTGCAGTTGCTACCAATATATATAAAATCTCTACACCCTTCGAAAATTGAACATATTCATTCATATTTTTTTGAGTAGAAATTTAGCCAGGCATTAAAAGCATTATAAAACTAACACAAGATACAGTTGTTTACCACAGGAATTTGGATTTGCTGAATAATGTATGAACACACTGGCATAATTCCTGATGGTGCAAAGCAGCATACGAGCCAATGTCTAGTAGGGGCAAGCGCTCATGTAAAGAACAATTAATTTGAGATCAGGAAGGCTTTGTGAAATTCTGGGAGTGGGGAACCCAGATGGCTACCTAGTTAGTGGGTGGAAACGTAGAGACCAAGGAGAGGTGAGAGGTGAGAATTATAGTTAGAAAAGTGAGTGTGACTTATTCAGGGACCAGTAAAGTTTCTGACCTAGCTAAAGCAAAGGATCTACAATGGGAAAGTGTGAAGACAAAATTGATTACTAGAGCAGGTTGCATTGTGGAGGATCTAAAAAAGGACATTTTTTTCTGAAAAAAAGAAAAAAAAAATCCAAAGATCTATTGATGGCTTCTTAGCAGGTGAGTGAAATGGTAAAATCTGTGACTTAAGAAGAAATAAATTCAGAGCAATGTTTATTAATGTATGTTCCCAGGATCATTAATTAAAGGGGTTACTCCAAAAGGCCAAGTAATGTCAAATAAGTGTGGAAAAAACTGGAGCATTTGACTTCAAAAGGAAAATACAGAATTTCCCAAACCTATTTGACCAGGGAACCCTTTCTAGGAAAACTGTGCTTGGATCATATATTCTATATATATTGATACCAACCTCAATCTATACATTGACATATGTAATAAATGTCCAATTCTGTATTTTTGAATAGCTCACTTGGTGTCTAGTTTGATTCTCTGTTCCCAGATTGGTAGAAATTCAGGATCTCTTAATTTCCCCCAGGAGTGTGTCTATGTTCTGGAGTCTTCTAGTGCCAGGGAGTTAGAAGGCTATGAAATGCTGAGGTGGCACTTATCTGCTGCTTTGTGTCATTGATGTATACTAGCATCTGCTGAGATGTCCTAACTGTTCTCTGGTCCTGGGGAATTGGTCAGGACTACTGTTGCTGAGACATGTCTTTCAAACCTGGTGGCTCTCTGTATTTCTTCCATACTATTCTGGAATTGATGGGAATACTTTTCTTACTGATCTGTTCCATGCTGAGGTATAAGAAACTCTGTGTGGACCCACAGGGCCCCATCTTTCTTAGACAAGTCAGTTAGCTATTCTGTGAGGCCTTCCTGCTTTCTTTTGGCTTCTATCCAGGAAAAGGGGCAGATGTCCCATGTACCTAATGATTTGGGGCTTTTCCCATGAGATTTCCATCTAAATCTTCTACTCTATGCCATGAATAAGTTTTGTTTCCTAGAAAGCTAAATTTTTAAAACTCATAAGCAACAAAGAGCTCCCTTTTCCTCATATTCTCCTATAGCTTCTATTCCCTGAGGAAGTGATTTAGTTGTCCGTAAGACAGCTTAAGACAGGGACAAGGATAGAGGCAAAGAATACCTGAGGTAAAAAATCAGTTATTATTTCAAAGATACTTCCTACCACACTTTGAATGCCTTTTAGGAAATGCTGATTATAATCCACTGAGGATTAAAAGCCGATGAATAAAAGGATATGTGTAGTAGTGGTGCTGCCTTGAGTTTTGATTATCATGTGTGGTCTTAATAAATCATGAATGCCTCCTTGTCTTGTAAGTCACTGTCTTTGGCATGGTGCTTTGCACAGTCCTCTCCCACATTAACTCTTGAAAAGCCTTTCTTGCTTCTGGCAACTCTTCCTCCACCATATGGAGAAGGACAGGCTAGCTCGTTGAAGACATGGGGACCAGCTGAGAGCCAACACCAATAAACAGACTCCTAGGTTAGCTCCAGATGAGCTGCCAGCTGACTGCAGGTGCGCAAGTGACCTCAGCTGAGACCAGAACTGCTCAGATGAGCCTCCACTGAAGTGTTGATATGAATCATAAACAAGTAAAATGGTTGTCTAACCCATTGAGTGATGGAATTATTTTTATTGCATCAGTATAAAAATATGCAATACACTACAATGCAACAAAGTACATAATATGATACGGTAGGTATTGAAGACAGAGGAGATACTCTGTGGGAAGATTTCCTCAATATGGATAATATGAGATGAGGCAGAAGAAAAATTCAAATGCGATGAGCAAGTTCCTTGGAAGGGGCTCATTTTTCATTCATTGGAAAAACAGTTCATTTTATTTTCTATTTTATAGGAAATAAAGAAAAAGGAAGAGTCAAGTGTCATTATGGAGATGGTAGTCTTCAGTGACTTAGAAAACTGTAGACAGGTAGCTGGGTGGAACCATGCCACATGGGGTCTTCGTATCATTCTGCAGTTGTGCCTTTTTGTAAATCACTATCACTCTCACTGGCTTGTATTCAAGAGGTTGTTTTCGTGTCACTGATGAAACGAAAAACAAACAGTTGTCTTATATAAGCATATTCTCAGACACTACACTAGATTTATCTAAATTCCTGATGACATGTATTTTCCTAAAGATTTCCTCAAAGCAATGAGGTAAACGTCATAAAACCAAGAAATGTCAAAAATATAGAGGAATTGATGAGATGTGTCTCCAGGTTCTGAATCGAAAGTCTAATAAAAGGTGGACTGCTACCAGTTAGCTGTGATTAGCTAGGCTCAAATATACCAGCTCTAGTCTCAGGGGCACTTCTCCTAGTCCTATTAATGGCTTTTTTTTGAAATTTATTTTACAGCCATCATCTTATTTAATCTTTACAACAATTCTAAGATTTAGACACTATTTTTATCCAGATTTTAGAGAGAAAGAACTGATGCCAGTTCTTTTCAACCCGTTCCAAAGGGCACTGGAATCCTGTGGTGCCTCAAGAAACCTGAGCAAAAAGAGGAGGGAGGGGAAGAAAGGACCCTTGCTCTGGCTACAACCAGATCATATCTAATGTACATAAGTATACATATTACGTTTAATAATTAGATATTCTAAATTTCTAATTATATATTACATATATAACTACATATATATGCATGATATGACATATATATATATATGGCACCCATTCAAATTTTGTAAGAGAAATTCCCTAACACTGTAGCATACCATGATGAGTCCTAATGCCGTTATGATCTGCACTAGAAACTTCTTGAAGTCAGAGACCTCATCTTATCCTTTCTTTGGTCTCACAACAGTGTGGAACCTCCCTTGACCTGTGAACCAGCCTTCGGAACAAGGAGCAGATGGAAATCACTGCCCTGGCGATGCTCTGGGCTCCAGAAGAGCGCTGTCTAAGCATCTCCCATGACCCCTGGCAACCTTGCTGTCTGCTTCTCACTAAAGCCAATTAAATGATTCCCGGTACCTGCAGCCTTCTCGCTGTTAGCACGACTCATTGAGTTCTCTCCCAAGAGGGAAGTGATGTCTTCTCCAAATATCCTGAGGCAATTTTCAATGAGAAATGCGACAAGAGAAATCTGTAACACAAAAAGACAAAAATGGGGTACTCTCTTTCATAGGGCATAGTGATAAATCACATTTTGTATATAGACCTTGGATCTAAGAAAAAATGTGAAAGACTTCCCAGAAAAATTCAGAGTTGATAAAAATACGTAGAAAGCTGGGGCGCCTGGGTGGCTCAGTCAGTTAAGCGTCTGCCTTCGGCTCAGGTCATGATCCCAGGGTGCTGGGATCAGCCCTACATCGGGCTCCCTGCTCAGCGGGAAGCCTGCTTCTCCCTCTCCCACTTCCCTGGCTTGTGTTCCCTCTCTCGCTGTGTCTCTCTCTGTCAAGTAAATAAATAAAAGCTTAAAAAAAAACAAAAAAACAAAAAACATAGAGACCAGAGTTCTCTAAGAAATAACTTCGAAAGAGTGATACTTTCCTGTGTACTTTGGGTACACATTTTAAAATACTGCTCATCAGTGGGCTAAAGTTATAATGCGTGGCCTAGTTTAATAGCTAACATTTTGGGATCAGTGGTGACGTCTTGAAGCCTAGGATACATTTCGGGGCCCCTCAGTTGAGCGTCTGACTCTTGATTTCGGCTCAGATCACGATCTCATGGTGGTGAGATCCAGCCCCACATGGAGCCAACTTTGGGCTCCGTGCTCAGTGGGGAATCGATTGGGCTTCTCCCTCTCCTTCTCCCTCTCCCTCTTCTTCTGCCCCTGCCCCGCTCACGCTCTCTCTTTCCCTCTCTCAAATAAATACATATCAAAAGATAAATAAAACTAGGATCATTTTCAAAGTAGCCTACCTTAGTAAAGTTTACTTAGTTTTTGTTTTTACATTTTGTTTCCAGTTTTATTGAGCTGTAACTGATGTATAACATCTTATTAAACTTTATAAAGTATGAACAAAAACTTAAGAAAACCATTTCTTAACTGAAGAAGTATCTCAAAGTTGGGAAGCAGAGATTTTTGTGGGGTTGTGAGGGAAAACCCACACAGCTGGAGAGAAAACGTATCTGTCTGTCTAACTTCAGTCCCTTCTCATGCATTGCTTTGCCTCATGCTGGCTCTCTGTGTGCGCTTGGGGAAGACCTGTCATCTTGTTAGGATGTTCTGGAATCTTTTGCTAGTTTCCGTATGACGTAGCAGAGGTGAAATAGTAGCCGAGTACTTTTCTAGATGAGCCACAATTTGCAGAGGAAAGCCAATGTGTTTGGAGCCATGGGAGCTCATATTGCCCAAGCCACCTAGGATGCGCCAGTCATGAGCAGAGGAGCTGACTGTTGTCGCCATTGTGTAGCGAGGAAACCATGGCTTTACCCAAGGTTACAAGTCCCTCAGGGATTAGGCTGAGAGTTGAACCCTGACTGGTAAAGCTCCAAAGCCCAGGTTCTTTTCTATCGTATCACACGACTCTTCTGTCTCTCGTTTAGTCAGTCTAGTGTTTAGTCTCCTGGAGGGGGAAGAAGTGACTCGACTGCTCCGAGTTTCCCGTTTAACGACACCCCTTCCCAGACCCCAGCAGAGTAGGATAAAGAACTCTGCCACTCCACAGGGGCCTAATGAAAATGTGCACTTCACAAAGTTCCATCCGTCAGAGTTACTACTGCACATGTCCGGTTCAAAGTAGGGATTCTACCCCTGGGGGACAAAAATGAGAGCTCTCATTACCTTTTTTATCAAGTTGTCTTCCAATTCCAAGCTGCCGGAATTAGGTGGGCAAAGAAGGCTTGGGGTTATACACGCTGATAAATTATAAGCTGTCATCTGATTGGATGAGGAATGTTGCTCAATGTTGTATAACACTCCAAAAAGGTATCGCAAGAGAACCACATTTGCTCTTGGCAGCTGGGCTAAAAGCCTAAGGTCAGAAAAATACACTTTTAAATTAGGCAAGTGATTCCACTTAGGAGGTTGGAAATACAGAGACAGGGAACAGGATAGTTCCTTGTGTATCTAGCACACAACCTGCCGTAGCAGAGTTCCAGGCATGAATGTATACAAAATTGTTGCACTGAATTCAGTCCTGAGCCAGATAAACACTTCTCTGGTTAGTTAAATGTTTCACAGACTCTTAAGGTCATAACCCTGGCAGTCGATGCTCTTGCATCTGTCTTGGACCAGGGGATTTCGTCGACCAGTTTCATGGATCCAGAAGGTGTAAAACGGCCAAGGATTCCACATTAATAACATCAGGAGAAGAACAATAAGAGCCCTAAAGCGTGCCTCTATTCTGAAGCTGACCCCCATGGGTGTGAAGAATTGAAACTCTTTGGCATCGGTCATGATTTTAGTGGGCAAAGCTGCAAAACGTAAGCCAATGTTCTCCTAATAGTATGTTGGCTGTATTTCGGAGATGTGACCAGAGTAGAGTAATTATTGCTTCATTACCTCTGGGCTGCAGTTATCTTCTCCTCTTCGTTCCCTTGATCAATAACACTGAGCCATTTGTCATAGAGATCGGTTAACAATACACTTCCTGGGATATTTCTAAGAAAATCCTTATGGAGATAAAAAATATGTATATATATTATAGAAAATATGTATTGGAAATATTACAGAGAAAATATGTAGTTAAAAAATTCAGTTCAGCCCCCACTTCCTTCACAGATAGCCAAACTGTGACCCACACGGAGCTCGCCTCTGACTCTCCGTTGACTGGCACACGCAGGAGCAGGTGCTTGGATTTTCTCCCGCTAAAACTTAGAGGCAGAAAAGCAGAGCTTAGGCTGTGGTGGAAATGAACATAAAGCTCCCTTCTATCATCTGGAACTTATTTTTTGTGTGTGCTTTTTTTGCAAAGTACCACAAACTGACAGGGTCTGGCTATAGAGCATCCTAAATCCTATTAGCTTCTTGGACAGAAACACACATACCCCTGTTGCTTGTTTTAAACACAGTGCTAGCTCTTAATTCTAGCAAGAAAAGTTCTGAAACAGTCAAAACACAAACAGGTGGGCTCTTGCACACATATTAGGAAAGAACTAGGTCTTCTCACTCGTGGTATGTGTGCTCCCTGGAAGAAAGCTTCTCTCATAATTGCTTCATTCTTCCTTTTCTTAGCTGTCTAAAAGGCGAGAGTCTAATGGCAGACTCACTGTGGTCCTGAGGATAGATTCATTTCTAGTTTAGGCCAATTCTCCAGTTAGTTTGACATGATATTATCAAGGCCAAGGTTGCAGAGACTGATTCTCCACCAAGATCAGTCAACTTCAGGAAGAGAAAACTTTAGAAAAGTCTAAGCACTATACCCACAAGTGCTCACCCTCTTCCTTGTCGGTGCTTATCACACGGAATCAGGAAAGAACCTACTCACTCTTGCTAGAAAATCGATTCCATGTGTGCACCTTACAGAGGGCAACACCCATCTTGCTACCTAGTGTATCATCATTCTTCTCCTGTCTCCTGATGCCTATATGTATATTACTACTGGATATCACTATGGCCCCAGTGTAGGAGTGGTTACCTAAGTCATTTCTGGACTTTGCTATTTATCACATCTTCGAACATTAATGGGGGACAAGGGAAGACCAAATGTGACTGAGATTCTAAGACTGTACTCATTACTACATTAACATAGGGTTGTTCAGACCTGTTAATAAGTGCCAAGGTGGATGGATTAAATTCTTTCCCTGTTCTATTTCTTTTGGAAACTTTGCCTTCATTAGGAGGGTGGTGAGGATGTTTGCTTTGGTAAACAGTGTGTATGTGTCAGTGCGTATTTTGAAATTTATTATCATGACTCGTAGTCATTTCAGTATTAGTATTTTGCATGGAGTCTTCAGGAGTGAAGGTGGGGAGGGCGGTGTGTGGTGAAAACAGAAAGTATTACTAACATATGGGGCTTTTAACTCCTAAAGTAGCTTCCTTAAATTTTGAATTTGTCAAGCGTTTTTCAGTTTGTCAGGTTCTTAATCTATTATGCCCATTATGGTCCTTGAGCAGTCATGATGAAGGACACCAATCATAGCTTCAGTTACTCATGTGTGCATAATGCTAGAACCTTCCCTACCTTTAAGACGGATGCGACCACATGAACAGATTCGTTGTACGGGTTCACTTTGACCCCAGAATTGAGTTTGTCCTTGAGGATTCTGCAGGATTTTATATTGGCTGATTTGCTGAAGATGCCTTCTGTGAGTGGCCCTCTTCGATTAAGAAAGGAAAGCATACCCTGTAGGAAGAAAAGAAAAGTATATGGCATCTCATATCCACAAACGCAGAGCACAAGCTTGCCTCCGTTTTGAAAGAGGAAGGGAATGTCATGGCACACTGGGTTAGAGCGGGAAGGACGAAAGTCAATTTAGATTGGTTTTTTTTTCAGTGTCTCTCTCTATACTTTCTAACCAAATATCCATTTTACAGTCATACACTGAAACATTTTAAACACTTCTTTTATTCAGATTTTCCTTTCCATTGAGTTTACACTTTTAAGTCAAACTTCTCTGCTTCAAGGCCTTTGCGGAATCACCGTCTGTTTCCTACTTTACCATTCTTTTCTCATTATTCCCTTACATAGATGCTCTTCCCCAAGTAGGGAAGTCGATTTAGGAAATACTCATTTCCCATTTGTTTATTTCTCTTTAAGTGCCTGTATACTCCATTCCTACTTGTTCTATTTCCTTCCCTCTTTTAAAGTCAGGCTCAAAAACTCTCTTGTCCTTCTCTGATTACCCTCCCTTCTCATGAGTCTTTCATTGTCTTTTGCTCTATGTTCATGTCCTCTCCCTGCTGTGTAGAAAGTTAATGAGGGCTGCACTCAGGGAATCCAACGGATCTGAAGTCTATTATGCTACGTATCTATTGTGTGAGCTGGGGCACATACATACTGTACTGAGGCTTTTCTGATTCGTTTGGGAAGTGCGGAGGATGATAATCCTAGCTAGCCCCTAAATTTGCTGTGATGCAAGGAACTGGGGGAGTAGCTAGCAGGTAACATGCTAGCTAATATGATACATTTCTTCATGTCTAGCAGAACGTTCCCTCCATCCCGTACCGTGCTTGCAGAGACACCGAATACTCAGTGAATGTCAACACTGACAATTCACTATAGCAGTTTGAGATAACACTCTGGGGCTTTCATGTGACATATTCTGTTAGCATTAACAGATTCTTATTTGCCAGAGGATGAGTCTATGCTCGTGTCAGATGTTTGCAGTTGTTAGACTGAGTAGACTCCGCTGAAGGAGACTTGAGACTAATGAGTTCAGGAAGGCAATGAAGGGAGAGTGTGAAGCTGAGCTGGACTCTCAGAGACTCACATACACAGCGTCCAGTTTGACTGATCTGAACAGGCCTCCGTGGGTCTTTGTGGAAACAAGACACAAGTGGAATGGACAACAATGTCTTTTCCTGTTGTATTTGCCTCATGACTCTGCTGGACCTAAATCAGATTCTGTTCTTTGCAATAACAGTAACAGAGCTTCTCAGCCAAAGCCAGGGGCTGTCTAATGACTTCTCCATTTGGGGATAGATTTGGTTGAGGACGCTTGGCCTCTCAGAGTTTCCCCTCCTCAGGAGGGCTATAGAAGACCAAAATGAGATGACCTACCAGAATTGGGAAGGCCAGGTTGTCTTTATCACACACATCCGTGAGGGAAACTCCAAAGAGCTGTCCTGGCTTTGCGGAAGGTGGGGCTGTGCCCTGGTTGTCCTGGCAAGTGCTGCAAGCCCGACCAAAGGCCCTGTCTCCGAAAGAACGGCTTTTCACTGTCTTCTGGCCGGAGTCTAAGGAAGAAGTGAGAGTACTAGTAGTAGTAGTTGTTGTTTAATACGCTGAACCTTCTTTTTCCTTCTTTTTTTTTTTTAAAGATTTTATTTATTTTTTGACAGAGAGAGAGAGACAGCGAGAGAGGGAACACAAGCAGGGGGAGGGGGAGAGGGAGAAGCAGGCTTCCCTCGGAGCAGGGAGCCCGATGCGGGGCTCGATCCCAGGACCCCGGGATCATGACCTGAGCTGAAGGCAGACGCTTAACGACTGAGCCACCCACGTGCCCCAGACTCATCTTAATTCCTGATGACTTGTATTTTCCTAAAGGTTTCCTCAAAGCAATGTGGTAAGCATCATAAAACCAAGAAATGTCAAACACATGTAGGGATTGATGATACGTGTCTCCAGGTTCTGAATCGAAAGTCTACCTTCTAAGGTGGACTGCTGCCAGTTAGCTGTGATTAGCTAGGCTCAAATCATACTAGCTCTAGTCTCAGGGGCACTTCTCCTAGTCCTATTAATGGCTTTTTTTGGATTACATCCATCATCTTATTTAATCTACACAACAATTCTAAGATTTAGACCTTATTTTTATCCACATTTTAGAGATGAATAAACTGATGCTGAGCTAGAATAACTGGCCAAAGATAATATAGCTGGTAAATGGGGGCACAGGACTTTACACTCTGGAGAGGTTGTTTGACATCAAGTCAAGTCCTTTTCTCTCAATGATGCCAGTTCTTTTCAACCTGTTCCAAAGAGCACTGGAATCCTGTGGTGCCTCAAGAGCCCCTGAGCGAAAAGAGGAGGGAGGAGAAGAAAGGCCCCTTGCTCTGGCTTCAACCAGAGCACATCTAATATACATAAATATATACATTATGTTTATATATTTATATAGTATAAGTATCTAATGATATATCATATATATAACTACATACATATGTATGATGTTATATATATATATATATATATATATATATATATATATATATATATATATAGCACCCGTTTAGAATTTTGTTAGAAAATATTCCCAGACACTGTAGCATACCAGGATGAGTCCTAATGCCGTTATGATCTGCACTAGAAACTTCTTGAAGTCAGAGACCTCATCTTATCCTTTCTTTGGTCTCACAACTGTGTGGAACCTCCCTTGACCTGTGAGCCAGCCTTCGGAACAAGGAGCAGATGGAAATCATTGCCCTGGCGATGCTCTGGGCTCCAGAAGAGCGCTGTCTAAGCATCTCCCATGACCCCTGGCAACCTTGCTGTCTGCTTCTCACTAAAGCCAATTAAATGTTTCCCGGTACCTGCAGCCTTCTCGCTGTTAGCACGACTCATTGAGTTCTCTCCCAAGAGGGAAGTGATGTCTTCTCCAAATATTCTGAGGCAATTTTCAATGAGAAATGCGACAAGAGAAATCTGTAACACAAAAAGACAAAAATGGGGTGCTGTCTTTCATAGGGCATAGTGATAAATCACATTTTGTATATAGACCTTGGATCTAAGAAAAAATGTGAAAGACTTCCCAGAAAAATTCAGAGTTGAGAAAAATACAGAGAGACCAGGAGCGCCTGGGTGGCTCAGTCAGTTAAGCGTCTGCCTTCGGCTCAGGTCATGATCCCAGGGTGCTGGGATCAGCCCTACATCGGGCTCCCTGCTCAGCGGGAAGCCTGCTTCTCCCTCTCCCACTTCCCTGGCTTGTGTTCCCTCTCTCGCTGTGTCTCTCTCTGTCAAGTAAATAAATAAAAGCTTAAAAAAAAACAAAAAAACAAAAAACATAGAGACCAGAGTTCTCTAAGAAATAACTTCGAAAGAGTGATACTTTCCTGTGTACTTTGGGTACACATTTTAAAATACTGCTCATCAGTGGGCTAAAGTTATAATGCGTGGCCTAGTTTAATAGCTAACATTTTGGGATCAGTGGTGACGTCTTGAAGCCTAGGATACGTTTCGGGGCCCCTCAGTTGAGCGTCTGACTCTTGATTTCGGCTCAGATCACGATCTCATGGTGGTGAGATCCAGCCCCACATGGAGCCAACTTTGGGCTCCGTGCTCAGCGGGGAATCGGCTTGGGCTTCTCCCTCTCCCTCTCCCTCTCCCTCTTCTTCTGCCCCTGCCCCGCTCACGCTCTCTCTTTCCCTCTCTCAAATAAATACATATCAAAAGATAAATAAAATTAGGATCATTTTCAAAGTAGCCTACCTTAGTAAAGTTTACTTAGTTTTTGTTTTTACATTTTGTTTCCAGTTTTATGGAGCTGTAACTGATGTATAACATCTTATTAAACTTTATAAAGTATGAACAAAAACTTAAGAAAACCATGTCTTAACTGAAGAAGTATCTCAAAGTTGGGAAGCAGAGATTTTTGTGGGGTTGTGAGGGAAAACCCACACAGCTGGAGAGAAAACGTATCTGTCTGTCTAACTTCAGTCCCTTCTCATGCATTGCTCTGCCTCATGCTGGCTCTCTGTGTGCGCTTGGGGAAGACCTGTCATCTTGTTAGGATGTTCTGGAATCTTTTGCTAGTTTCCGTATGACGTAGCAGAGGTGAAATAGTAGCCGAGTACTTTTCTAGATGAGCCACAATTTGCAGAGGAAAGCCAATGTGTTTGGAGCCATGGGAGCTCATATTGCCCAAGCCACCTAGGATGCGCCAGTCATGAGCAGAGGAGCTGACTGTTGTCGCCATTGTGTAGCGAGGAAACCATGGCTTTACCCAAGGTTACAAGTCCCTCAGGGATTAGGCTGAGAGTTGAACCCTGACTGGTAAAGCTCCAAAGCCCAGGTTCTTTTCTATCGTATCACACGACTCTTCTGTCTCTCGTTTAGTCAGTCTAGTGTTTAGTCTCCTGGAGGGGGAAGAAGTGACTCGACTGCTCCGAGTTTCCCGTTTAACGACACCCCTTCCCAGACCCCACCAGAGTAGGATAAAGAACTCTGCCACTCCACAGGGGCCTAATGAAAATGTGCACTTCACAAAGTTCCATCCGTCAGAGTTACTACTGCACATGTCCGGTTCAAAGTAGGGATTCTACCCCTGGGGGACAAAAATGAGAGCTCTCATTACCTTTTTTATCAAGTTGTCTTCCAATTCCAAGCTGCCGGAATTAGGTGGGCAAAGAAGGCTTGGGGTTATACACGCTGATAAATTATAAGCTGTCATCTGATTGGATGAGGAATGTTGCTCAATGTTGTATAACACTCCAAAAAGGTATCGCAAGAGAACCACATTTGCTCTTGGCAGCTGGGCTAAAAGCCTAAGGTCAGAAAAATACACTTTTAAATTAGGCAAGTGATTCCACTTAGGAGGTTGGAAATACAGAGACAGGGAACAGGATAGATCCTTGTGTATCTAGCACACAACCTGCCGTAGCAGAGTTCCAGGCATGAATGTATACAAAATTGTTGCACTGAATTCAGTTCCTGAGCCAGATAAACACTTCTCTGGTTAGTTAAATGTTTCACAGACTCTTAAGGTCATAACCCTGGCAGTCGATGCTCTTGCATCTGTCTTGGACCAGGGGATTTCGTCGACCAGTTTCATGGATCCAGAAGGTGTAAAACGGCCAAGGATTCCACATTAATAACATCAGGAGAAGAACAATAAGAGCCCTAAAGCGTGCCTCTATTCTGAAGCTGACCCCCATGGGTGTGAAGAATTGAAACTCTTTGGCATCGGTCATGATTTTAGTGGGCAAAGCTGCAAAACGTAAGCCAATGTTCTCCTAATAGTATGTTGGCTGTATTTCGGAGATGTGACCAGAGTAGAGTAATTATTGCTTCATTACCTCTGGGCTGCAGTTATCTTCTCCTCTTCGTTCCCTTGATCAATAACACTGAGCCATTTGTCATAGAGATCGGTTAACAATACACTTCCTGGGATATTTCTAAGAAAATCCTTATGGAGATAAAAAATATGTATATATATTATAGAAAATATGTATTGGAAATATTACAGAGAAAATATGTAGTTAAAAAATTCAGTTCAGCCCCCACTTCCTTCACAGATAGCCAAACTGTGACCCACACGGAGCTCGCCTCTGACTCTCCGTTGACTGGCACACGCAGGAGCAGGTGCTTGGATTTTCTCCCGCTAAAACTTAGAGGCAGAAAAGCAGAGCTTAGGCTGTGGTGGAAATGAACATAAAGCTCCCTTCTATCATCTGGAACTTATTTTTTGTGTGTGCTTTTTTTGCAAAGTACCACAAACTGACAGGGTCTGGCTATAGAGCATCCTAAATCCTATTAGCTTCTTGGACAGAAACACACATACCCCTGTTGCTTGTTTTAAACACAGTGCTAGCTCTTAATTCTAGCAAGAAAAGTTCTGAAACAGTCAAAACACAAACAGGTGGGCTCTTGCACACATATTAGGAAAGAACTAGGTCTTCTCACTCGGGGTATGTGTGCTCCCTGGAAGAAAGCTTCTCTCATAATTGCTTCATTCTTCCTTTTCTTAGCTGTCTAAAAGGCGAGAGTCTAATGGCAGACTCACTGTGGTCCTGAGGATAGATTCATTTCTAGTTTAGGCCAATTCTCCAGTTAGTTTGACATGATATTATCAAGGCCAAGGTTGCAGAGACTGATTCTCCACCAAGATCAGTCAACTTCAGGAAGAGAAAACTTTAGAAATGTCTAAGCACTATACCCACAAGTGCTCACCCTCTTCCCTGTCGGTGCTTATCACACGGAATCAGGAAAGAACCTACTCACTCTTGCTAGAAAATCGATTCCATGTGTGCACCTTACAGAGGGCAACACCCATCTTGCTACCTAGTGTATCATCATTCTTCTCCTGTCTCCTGATGCCTATATGTATATTACTACTGGATATCACTATGGCCCCAGTGTAGGAGTGGTTACCTAAGTCATTTCTGGACTTTGCTATTTATCACATCTTCGAACATTAATGGGGGACAAGGGAAGACCAAATGTGACTGAGATTCTAAGACTGTACTCATTACTACATTAACATAGGGTTGTTCAGACCTGTTAATAAGTGCCAAGGTGGATGGATTAAATTCTTTCCCTGTTCTATTTCTTTTGGAAACTTTGCCTTCATTAGGAGGGTGGTGAGGATGTTTGCTTTGGTAAACAGTGTGTATGTGTCAGTGCGTATTTTGAAATTTATTATCATGACTCGTAGTCATTTCAGTATTAGTATTTTGCATGGAGTCTTCAGGAGTGAAGGTGGGGAGGGCGGTGTGTGGTGAAAACAGAAAGTATTACTAACATATGGGGCTTTTAACTCCTAAAGTAGCTTCCTTAAATTTTGAATTTGTCAAGCGTTTTTCAGTTTGTCAGGTTCTTAATCTATTATGCCCATTATGGTCCTTGAGCAGTCATGATGAAGGACACCAATCATAGCTTCAGTTACTCATGTGTGCATAATGCTAGAACCTTCCCTACCTTTAAGACGGATGCGACCACATGAACAGATTCGTTGTACGGGTTCACTTTGACCCCAGAATTGAGTTTGTCCTTGAGGATTCTGCAGGATTTTATATTGGCTGATTTGCTGAAGATGCCTTCTGTGAGTGGCCCTCTTCGATTAAGAAAGGAAAGCATACCCTGTAGGAAGAAAAGAAAAGTATATGGCATCTCATATCCACAAACGCAGAGCACAAGCTTGCCTCCGTTTTGAAAGAGGAAGGGAATGTCATGGCACACTGGGTTAGAGCGGGAAGGACGAAAGTCAATTTAGATTGGTTTTTTTTTCAGTGTCTCTCGCTATACTTTCTACCCAAATATCCATTTTACAGTCATACACTGAAACATTTTAAACACTTCTTTTAATCAGATTTTCCTTTCCATTGAGTTTACACTTTTAAGTCAAACTTCTCTGCTTCAAGGCCTTTGCGGAATCACCGTCTGTTTCCTACTTTACCATTCTTTTCTCATTATTCCCTTACATAGATGCTCTTCCCCAAGTAGGGAAGTCGATTTAGGAAATACTCATTTCCCATTTGTTTATTTCTCTTTAAGTGCCTGTATACTCCATTCCTACTTGTTCTATTTCCTTCCCTCTTACAAAGTCAGGCTCAAAAACTCTCTTGTCCTTCTCTGATTACCCTCCCTTCTCATGAGTCTTTCATTGTCTTTTGCTCTATGTTCATGTCCTCTCCCTGCTGTGTAGAAAGTTAATGAGGGCTGCACTCAGGGAATCCAACGGATCTGAAGTCTATTATGCTACGTATCTATTGTGTGAGCTGGGGCACATACATACTGTACTGAGGCTTTTCTGATTCGTTTGGGAAGTGCGGAGGATGATAATCCTAGCTAGCCCCTAAATTTGCTGTGATGCAAGGAACTGGGGGAGTAGCTAGCAGGTAACATGCTAGCTAATATGATACATTTCTTCATGTCTAGCAGAACGTTCCCTCCATCCCGTACCGTGCTTGCAGAGACACCGAATACTCAGTGAATGTCAACACTGACAATTCACTATAGCAGTTTGAGATAACACAGGCCAAACTCTGGGGCTTTCATGTGACATACTCTGTTAGGATTAACAGATTCTTATTTGCCAGAGGATGAGTCTATGCTCGTGTCAGATGTTTGCAGTTGTTAGACTGAGTAGACTCCGCTGAAGGAGACTTGAGACTAATGTGAGTTCAGGAAGGCAATGAAGGGAGACTGTGAAGCTGAGCTGGACTCTCAGAGACTCACATACACAGCGTCCAGTTTGACTGATCTGAACAGGCCTCCGTGGGTCTTTGTGGAAACAAGACACAAGTGGAATGGACAACAATGTCTTTTCCTGTTGTATTTGCCTCATGACTCTGCTGGACCTAAATCAGATTCTGTTCTTTGCAATAACAGTAACAGAGCTTCTCAGCCAAAGCCAGGGGCTGTCTAATGACTTCTCCATTTGGGGATAGATTTGGTTGAGGACGCTTGGCCTCTCAGAGTTTCCCCTCCTCAGGAGGGCTATAGAAGACCAAAATGAGATGACCTACCAGAATTGGGAAGGCCAGGTTGTCTTTATCACACACATCCGTGAGGGAAACTCCAAAGAGCTGTCCTGGCTTTGCGGAAGGTGGGGCTGTGCCCTGGTTGTCCTGGCAAGTGCTGCAAGCCCGACCAAAGGCCCTGTCTCCGAAAGAACGGCTTTTCACTGTCTTCTGGCCGGAGTCTAAGGAAGAAGTGAGAGTACTAGTAGTAGTAGTTGTTGTTTAATACGCTGAACCTTCTTTTTCCTTCTTTTTTTTTTTTAAAGATTTTATTTATTTTTTGACAGAGAGAGAGAGACAGCGAGAGAGGGAACACAAGCAGGGGGAGGGGGAGAGGGAGAAGCAGGCTTCCCTCGGAGCAGGGAGCCCGATGCGGGGCTCGATCCCAGGACCCCGGGATCATGACCTGAGCTGAAGGCAGACGCTTAACGACTGAGCCACCCAGGTGCCCCAGACTCATCTTAATTCCTGATGACTTGTATTTTCCTAAAGGTTTCCTCAAAGCAATGTGGTAAGCATCATAAAACCAAGAAATGTCAAAAACATGTAGGGATTGATGATACGTGTCTCCAGGTTCTGAATCGAAAGTCTAACTTCTAAGGTGGACTGCTGCCAGTTAGCTGTGATTAGCTAGGCTCAAATCATACTAGCTCTAGTCTCAGGGGCACTTCTCCTAGTCCTATTAATGGCTTTTTTTGGATTACATCCATCATCTTATTTAATCTACACAACAATTCTAAGATTTAGACCTTATTTTTATCCACATTTTAGAGATGAATAAACTGATGCTGAGCTAGAATAACTGGCCAAAGATAATATAGCTGGTAAATGGGGGCACAGGACTTTACACTCTGGAGAGGTTGTTTGACATCAAGTCAAGTCCTTTTCTCTCAATGATGCCAGTTCTTTTCAACCTGTTCCAAAGGGCACTGGAATCCTGTGGTGCCTCAAGAGCCCCTGAGCGAAAAGAGGAGGGAGGAGAAGAAAGGCCCCTTGCTCTGGCTTCAACCAGAGCACATCTAATATACATAAATATATACATTATGTTTATATATTTATATAGTATAAGTATCTAATGATATATCATATATATAACTACATACATATGTATGATGTATATATATATATATATATATATATATAGCACCCGTTTAGAATTTTGTTAGAAAATATTCCCAGACACTGTAGCATACCATGATGAGTCCTAATGCCGTTATGATCTGCACTAGAAACTTCTTGAAGTCAGAGACCTCATCTTATCCTTTCTTTGGTCTCACAACAGTGTGGAACCTCCCTTGACTTGTGAACCAGCCTTCGGAACAAGGAGCAGATGGAAATCATTGCCCTGGCGATGCTCTGGGCTCCAGAAGAGCGCTGTCTAAGCATCTCCCATGACCCCTGGCAACCTTGCTGTCTGCTTCTCACTAAAGCCAATTAAATGATTCCCGGTACCTGCAGCCTTCTCGCTGTTAGCACGACTCATTGAGTTCTCTCCCAAGAGGGAAGTGATGTCTTCTCCAAATATTCTGAGGCAATTTTCAATGAGAAATGCGACAAGAGAAATCTGTAACACAAAAAGACAAAAATGGGGTGCTGTCTTTCATAGGGCATAGTGATAAATCACATTTTGTATATAGACCTTGGATCTAAGAAAAAATGTGAAAGACTTCCCAGAAAAATTCAGAGTTGAGAAAAATACAGAGAGACCAGGAGCGCCTGGGTGGCTCAGTCAGTTAAGCGTCTGCCTTCGGCTCAGGTCATGATCCCAGGGTGCTGGGATCAGCCCTACATCGGGCTCCCTGCTCAGCGGGAAGCCTGCTTCTCCCTCTCCCACTTCCCTGGCTTGTGTTCCCTCTCTCGCTGTGTCTCTCTCTGTCAAGTAAATAAATAAAAGCTTAAAAAAAAACAAAAAAACAAAAAACATAGAGACCAGAGTTCTCTAAGAAATAACTTCGAAAGAGTGATACTTTCCTGTGTACTTTGGGTACACATTTTAAAATACTGCTCATCAGTGGGCTAAAGTTATAATGCGTGGCCTAGTTTAATAGCTAACATTTTGGGATCAGTGGTGACGTCTTGAAGCCTAGGATACGTTTCGGGGCCCCTCAGTTGAGCGTCTGACTCTTGATTTCGGCTCAGATCACGATCTCATGGTGGTGAGATCCAGCCCCACATGGAGCCAACTTTGGGCTCCGTGCTCAGCGGGGAATCGGCTTGGGCTTCTCCCTCTCCCTCTCCCTCTCCCTCTTCTTCTGCCCCTGCCCCGCTCACGCTCTCTCTTTCCCTCTCTCAAATAAATACATATCAAAAGATAAATAAAACTAGGATCATTTTCAAAGTAGCCTACCTTAGTAAAGTTTACTTAGTTTTTGTTTTTACATTTTGTTTCCAGTTTTATTGAGCTGTAACTGATGTATAACATCTTATTAAACTTTATAAAGTATGAACAAAAACTTAAGAAAACCATTTCTTAACTGAAGAAGTATCTCAAAGTTGGGAAGCAGAGATTTTTGTGGGGTTGTGAGGGAAAACCCACACAGCTGGAGAGAAAACGTATCTGTCTGTCTAACTTCAGTCCCTTCTCATGCATTGCTTTGCCTCATGCTGGCTCTCTGTGTGCGCTTGGGGAAGACCTGTCATCTTGTTAGGATGTCATGGAATCTTTTGCTAGTTTCCGTATGACGTAGCAGAGGTGAAATAGTAGCCGAGTACTTTTCTAGATGAGCCACAATTTGCAGAGGAAAGCCAATGTGTTTGGAGCCATGGGAGCTCATATTGCCCAAGCCACCTAGGATGCGCCAGTCATGAGCAGAGGAGCTGACTGTTGTCGCCATTGTGTAGCGAGGAAACCATGGCTTTACCCAAGTTTACAAGTCCCTCAGGGATTAGGCTGAGAGTTGAACCCTGACTGGTAAAGCTCCAAAGCCCAGGTTCTTTTCTATCGTATCACACGACTCTTCTGTCTCTCGTTAGGTCAGTCTAGTGTTTAGTCTCCTGGAGGGGGAAGAAGTGACTCGACTGCTCCGAGTTTCCCGTTTAACGACACCCCTTCCCAGACCCCACCAGAGTAGGATAAAGAACTCTGCCACTCCACAGGGGCCTAATGAAAATGTGCACTTCACAAAGTTCCATCCGTCAGAGATACTACTGCACATGTCCGGTTCAAAGTAGGGATTCTACCCCTGGGGGACAAAAATGAGAGCTCTCATTACCTTTTTTATCAAGTTGTCTTCCAATTCCAAGCTGCCGGAATTAGGTGGGCAAAGAAGGCTTGGGGTTATACACGCTGATAAATTATAAGCTGTCATCTGATTGGATGAGGAATGTTGCTCAATGTTGTATAACACTCCAAAAAGGTATCGCAAGAGAACCACATTTGCTCTTGGCAGCTGGGCTAAAAGCCTAAGGTCAGAAAAATACACTTTTAAATTAGGCAAGTGATTCCACTTAGGAGGTTGGAAATACAGAGACAGGGAACAGGATAGATCCTTGTGTATCTAGCACACAACCTGCCGTAGCAGAGTTCCAGGCATGAATGTATACAAAATTGTTGCACTGAATTCAGTTCCTGAGCCAGATAAACACTTCTCTGGTTAGTTAAATGTTTCACAGACTCTTAAGGTCATAACCCTGGCAGTCGATGCTCTTGCATCTGTCTTGGACCAGGGGATTTCGTCGACCAGTTTCATGGATCCAGAAGGTGTAAAACGGCCAAGGATTCCACATTAATAACATCAGGAGAAGAACAATAAGAGCCCTAAAGCGTGCCTCTATTCTGAAGCTGACCCCCATGGGTGTGAAGAATTGAAACTCTTTGGCATCGGTCATGATTTTAGTGGGCAAAGCTGCAAAACGTAAGCCAATGTTCTCCTAATAGTATGTTGGCTGTATTTCGGAGATGTGACCAGAGTAGAGTAGTTATTGCTTCATTACCTCTGGGCTGCAGTTATCTTCTCCTCTTCGTTCCCTTGATCAATAACACTGAGCCATTTGTCATAGAGATCGGTTAACAATACACTTCCTGGGATATTTCTAAGAAAATCCTTATGGAGATAAAAAATATGTATATATATTATAGAAAATATGTATTGGAAATATTACAGAGAAAATATGTAGTTAAAAAATTCAGTTCAGCCCCCACTTCCTTCACAGATAGCCAAACTGTGACCCACACGGAGCTCGCCTCTGACTCTCCGTTTACTGGCACACGCAGGAGCAGGTGCTTGGATTTTCTCCCGCTAAAACTTAGAGGCAGAAAAGCAGAGCTTAGGCTGTGGTGGAAATGAACATAAAGCTCCCTTCTATCATCTGGAACTTATTTTTTGTGTGTGCTTTTTTTGCAAAGTACCACAAACTGACAGGGTCTGGCTATAGAGCATCCTAAATCCTATTAGCTTCTTGGACAGAAACACACATACCCCTGTTGCTTGTTTTAAACACAGTGCTAGCTCTTAATTCTAGCAAGAAAAGTTCTGAAACAGTCAAAACACAAACAGGTGGGCTCTTGCACACATATTAGGAAAGAACTAGGTCTTCTCACTCGGGGTATGTGTGCTCCCTGGAAGAAAGCTTCTCTCATAATTGCTTCATTCTTCCTTTTCTTAGCTGTCTAAAAGGCGAGAGTCTAATGGCAGACTCACTGTGGTCCTGAGGATAGATTCATTTCTAGTTTAGGCCAATTCTCCAGTTAGTTTGACATGATATTATCAAGGCCAAGGTTGCAGAGACTGATTCTCCACCAAGATCAGTCAACTTCAGGAAGAGAAAACTTTAGAAATGTCTAAGCACTATACCCACAAGTGCTCACCCTCTTCCCTGTCGGTGCTTATCACACGGAATCAGGAAAGAACCTACTCACTCTTGCTAGAAAATCGATTCCATGTGTGCACCTTACAGAGGGCAACACCCATCTTGCTACCTAGTGTATCATCATTCTTCTCCTGTCTCCTGATGCCTATATGTATATTACTACTGGATATCACTATGGCCCCAGTGTAGGAGTGGTTACCTAAGTCATTTCTGGACTTTGCTATTTATCACATCTTCGAACATTAATGGGGGACAAGGGAAGACCAAATGTGACTGAGATTCTAAGACTGTACTCATTACTACATTAACATAGGGTTGTTCAGACCTGTTAATAAGTGCCAAGGTGGATGGATTAAATTCTTTCCCTGTTCTATTTCTTTTGGAAACTTTGCCTTCATTAGGAGGGTGGTGAGGATGTTTGCTTTGGTAAACAGTGTGTATGTGTCAGTGCGTATTTTGAAATTTATTATCATGACTCGTAGTCATTTCAGTATTAGTATTTTGCATGGAGTCTTCAGGAGTGAAGGTGGGGAGGGCGGTGTGTGGTGAAAACAGAAAGTATTACTAACATATGGGGCTTTTAACTCCTAAAGTAGCTTCCTTAAATTTTGAATTTGTCAAGCGTTTTTCAGTTTGTCAGGTTCTTAATCTATTATGCCCATTATGGTCCTTGAGCAGTCATGATGAAGGACACCAATCATAGCTTCAGTTACTCATGTGTGCATAATGCTAGAACCTTCCCTACCTTTAAGACGGATGCGACCACATGAACAGATTCGTTGTACGGGTTCACTTTGACCCCAGAATTGAGTTTGTCCTTGAGGATTCTGCAGGATTTTATATTGGCTGATTTGCTGAAGATGCCTTCTGTGAGTGGCCCTCTTCGATTAAGAAAGGAAAGCATACCCTGTAGGAAGAAAAGAAAAGTATATGGCATCTCATATCCACAAACGCAGAGCACAAGCTTGCCTCCGTTTTGAAAGAGGAAGGGAATGTCATGGCACACTGGGTTAGAGCGGGAAGGACGAAAGTCAATTTAGATTGGTTTTTTTTTCAGTGTCTCTCGCTATACTTTCTACCCAAATATCCATTTTACAGTCATACACTGAAACATTTTAAACACTTCTTTTAATCAGATTTTCCTTTCCATTGAGTTTACACTTTTAAGTCAAACTTCTCTGCTTCAAGGCCTTTGCGGAATCACCGTCTGTTTCCTACTTTACCATTCTTTTCTCATTATTCCCTTACATAGATGCTCTTCCCCAAGTAGGGAAGTCGATTTAGGAAATACTCATTTCCCATTTGTTTATTTCTCTTTAAGTGCCTGTATACTCCATTCCTACTTGTTCTATTTCCTTCCCTCTTACAAAGTCAGGCTCAAAAACTCTCTTGTCCTTCTCTGATTACCCTCCCTTCTCATGAGTCTTTCATTGTCTTTTGCTCTATGTTCATGTCCTCTCCCTGCTGTGTAGAAAGTTAATGAGGGCTGCACTCAGGGAATCCAACGGATCTGAAGTCTATTATGCTACGTATCTATTGTGTGAGCTGGGGCACATACATACTGTACTGAGGCTTTTCTGATTCGTTTGGGAAGTGCGGAGGATGATAATCCTAGCTAGCCCCTAAATTTGCTGTGATGCAAGGAACTGGGGGAGTAGCTAGCAGGTAACATGCTAGCTAATATGATACATTTCTTCATGTCTAGCAGAACGTTCCCTCCATCCCGTACCGTGCTTGCAGAGACACCGAATACTCAGTGAATGTCAACACTGACAATTCACTATAGCAGTTTGAGATAACACAGGCCAAACTCTGGGGCTTTCATGTGACATACTCTGTTAGGATTAACAGATTCTTATTTGCCAGAGGATGAGTCTATGCTCGTGTCAGATGTTTGCAGTTGTTAGACTGAGTAGACTCCGCTGAAGGAGACTTGAGACTAATGTGAGTTCAGGAAGGCAATGAAGGGAGACTGTGAAGCTGAGCTGGACTCTCAGAGACTCACATACACAGCGTCCAGTTTGACTGATCTGAACAGGCCTCCGTGGGTCTTTGTGGAAACAAGACACAAGTGGAATGGACAACAATGTCTTTTCCTGTTGTATTTGCCTCATGACTCTGCTGGACCTAAATCAGATTCTGTTCTTTGCAATAACAGTAACAGAGCTTCTCAGCCAAAGCCAGGGGCTGTCTAATGACTTCTCCATTTGGGGATAGATTTGGTTGAGGACGCTTGGCCTCTCAGAGTTTCCCCTCCTCAGGAGGGCTATAGAAGACCAAAATGAGATGACCTACCAGAATTGGGAAGGCCAGGTTGTCTTTATCACACACATCCGTGAGGGAAACTCCAAAGAGCTGTCCTGGCTTTGCGGAAGGTGGGGCTGTGCCCTGGTTGTCCTGGCAAGTGCTGCAAGCCCGACCAAAGGCCCTGTCTCCGAAAGAATGGTTTTTCACTGTCTTCTGGCCGGAGTCTAAGGAAGAAGTGAGAGTACTAGTAGTAGTAGTTGTTGTTTAATACGCTGAACCTTCTTTTTCCTTCTTTTTTTTTTTTAAAGATTTTATTTATTTTTTGACAGAGAGAGAGAGACAGCGAGAGAGGGAACACAAGCAGGGGGAGGGGGAGAGGGAGAAGCAGGCTTCCCTCGGAGCAGGGAGCCCGATGCGGGGCTCGATCCCAGGACCCCGGGATCATGACCTGAGCTGAAGGCAGACGCTTAACGACTGAGCCACCCAGGTGCCCCAGACTCATCTTAATTCCTGATGACTTGTATTTTCCTAAAGGTTTCCTCAAAGCAATGTGGTAAGCATCATAAAACCAAGAAATGTCAAAAACATGTAGGGATTGATGATACGTGTCTCCAGGTTCTGAATCGAAAGTCTAACTTCTAAGGTGGACTGCTGCCAGTTAGCTGTGATTAGCTAGGCTCAAATCATACTAGCTCTAGTCTCAGGGGCACTTCTCCTAGTCCTATTAATGGCTTTTTTTGGATTACATCCATCATCTTATTTAATCTACACAACAATTCTAAGATTTAGACCTTATTTTTATCCACATTTTAGAGATGAATAAACTGATGCTGAGCTAGAATAACTGGCCAAAGATAATATAGCTGGTAAATGGGGGCACAGGACTTTACACTCTGGAGAGGTTGTTTGACATCAAGTCAAGTCCTTTTCTCTCAATGATGCCAGTTCTTTTCAACCTGTTCCAAAGGGCACTGGAATCCTGTGGTGCCTCAAGAGCCCCTGAGCGAAAAGAGGAGGGAGGAGAAGAAAGGCCCCTTGCTCTGGCTTCAACCAGAGCACATCTAATATACATAAATATATACATTATGTTTATATATTTATATAGTATAAGTATCTAATGATATATCATATATATAACTACATACATATGTATGATGTATATATATATATATATATATATATATATATAGCACCCGTTTAGAATTTTGTTAGAAAATATTCCCAGACACTGTAGCATACCATGATGAGTCCTAATGCCGTTATGATCTGCACTAGAAACTTCTTGAAGTCAGAGACCTCATCTTATCCTTTCTTTGGTCTCACAACAGTGTGGAACCTCCCTTGACCTGTGAACCAGCCTTCGGAACAAGGAGCAGATGGAAATCATTGCCCTGGCGATGCTCTGGGCTCCAGAAGAGCGCTGTCTAAGCATCTCCCATGACCCCTGGCAACCTTGCTGTCTGCTTCTCACTAAAGCCAATTAAATGATTCCCGGTACCTGCAGCCTTCTCGCTGTTAGCACGACTCATTGAGTTCTCTCCCAAGAGGGAAGTGATGTCTTCTCCAAATATTCTGAGGCAATTTTCAATGAGAAATGCGACAAGAGAAATCTGTAACACAAAAAGACAAAAATGGGGTGCTGTCTTTCATAGGGCATAGTGATAAATCACATTTTGTATATAGACCTTGGATCTAAGAAAAAATGTGAAAGACTTCCCAGAAAAATTCAGAGTTGAGAAAAATACAGAGAGACCAGGAGCGCCTGGGTGGCTCAGTCAGTTAAGCGTCTGCCTTCGGCTCAGGTCATGATCCCAGGGTGCTGGGATCAGCCCTACATCGGGCTCCCTGCTCAGCGGGAAGCCTGCTTCTCCCTCTCCCACTTCCCTGGCTTGTGTTCCCTCTCTCGCTGTGTCTCTCTCTGTCAAGTAAATAAATAAAAGCTTAAAAAAAAACAAAAAAACAAAAAACATAGAGACCAGAGTTCTCTAAGAAATAACTTCGAAAGAGTGATACTTTCCTGTGTACTTTGGGTACACATTTTAAAATACTGCTCATCAGTGGGCTAAAGTTATAATGCGTGGCCTAGTTTAATAGCTAACATTTTGGGATCAGTGGTGACGTCTTGAAGCCTAGGATACGTTTCGGGGCCCCTCAGTTGAGCGTCTGACTCTTGATTTCGGCTCAGATCACGATCTCATGGTGGTGAGATCCAGCCCCACATGGAGCCAACTTTGGGCTCCGTGCTCAGCGGGGAATCGGCTTGGGCTTCTCCCTCTCCCTCTCCCTCTCCCTCTTCTTCTGCCCCTGCCCCGCTCACGCTCTCTCTTTCCCTCTCTCAAATAAATACATATCAAAAGATAAATAAAATTAGGATCATTTTCAAAGTAGCCTACCTTAGTAAAGTTTACTTAGTTTTTGTTTTTACATTTTGTTTCCAGTTTTATTGAGCTGTAACTGATGTATAACATCTTATTAAACTTTATAAAGTATGAACAAAAACTTAAGAAAACCATTTCTTAACTGAAGAAGTATCTCAAAGTTGGGAAGCAGAGATTTTTGTGGGGTTGTGAGGGAAAACCCACACAGCTGGAGAGAAAACGTATCTGTCTGTCTAACTTCAGTCCCTTCTCATGCATTGCTTTGCCTCATGCTGGCTCTCTGTGTGCGCTTGGGGAAGACCTGTCATCTTGTTAGGATGTCATGGAATCTTTTGCTAGTTTCCGTATGACGTAGCAGAGGTGAAATAGTAGCCGAGTACTTTTCTAGATGAGCCACAATTTGCAGAGGAAAGCCAATGTGTTTGGAGCCATGGGAGCTCATATTGCCCAAGCCACCTAGGATGCGCCAGTCATGAGCAGAGGAGCTGACTGTTGTCGCCATTGTGTAGCGAGGAAACCATGGCTTTACCCAAGGTTACAAGTCCCTCAGGGATTAGGCTGAGAGTTGAACCCTGACTGGTAAAGCTCCAAAGCCCAGGTTCTTTTCTATCGTATCACACGACTCTTCTGTCTCTCGTTTAGTCAGTCTAGTGTTTAGTCTCCTGGAGGGGGAAGAAGTGACTCGACTGCTCCGAGTTTCCCGTTTAACGACACCCCTTCCCAGACCCCACCAGAGTAGGATAAAGAACTCTGCCACTCCACAGGGGCCTAATGAAAATGTGCACTTCACAAAGTTCCATCCGTCAGAGTTACTACTGCACATGTCCGGTTCAAAGTAGGGATTCTACCCCTGGGGGACAAAAATGAGAGCTCTCATTACCTTTTTTATCAAGTTGTCTTCCAATTCCAAGCTGCCGGAATTAGGTGGGCAAAGAAGGCTTGGGGTTATACACGCTGATAAATTATAAGCTGTCATCTGATTGGATGAGGAATGTTGCTCAATGTTGTATAACACTCCAAAAAGGTATCGCAAGAGAACCACATTTGCTCTTGGCAGCTGGGCTAAAAGCCTAAGGTCAGAAAAATACACTTTTAAATTAGGCAAGTGATTCCACTTAGGAGGTTGGAAATACAGAGACAGGGAACAGGATAGATCCTTGTGTATCTAGCACACAACCTGCCGTAGCAGAGTTCCAGGCATGAATGTATACAAAATTGTTGCACTGAATTCAGTTCCTGAGCCAGATAAACACTTCTCTGGTTAGTTAAATGTTTCACAGACTCTTAAGGTCATAACCCTGGCAGTCGATGCTCTTGCATCT
This sequence comes from Halichoerus grypus, assembly GCF_964656455.1. Lineage (NCBI taxonomy): Eukaryota > Metazoa > Chordata > Mammalia > Carnivora > Phocidae > Halichoerus > Halichoerus grypus. The sequence continues at coordinate 101,919,264 of NC_135714.1, forward strand.
GTCTTGGACCAGGGGATTTCGTCGACCAGTTTCATGGATCCAGAAGGTGTAAAACGGCCAAGGATTCCACATTAATAACATCAGGAGAAGAACAATAAGAGCCCTAAAGCGTGCCTCTATTCTGAAGCTGACCCCCATGGGTGTGAAGAATTGAAACTCTTTGGCATCGGTCATGATTTTAGTGGGCAAAGCTGCAAAACGTAAGCCAATGTTCTCCTAATAGTATGTTGGCTGTATTTCGGAGATGTGACCAGAGTAGAGTAGTTATTGCTTCATTACCTCTGGGCTGCAGTTATCTTCTCCTCTTCGTTCCCTTGATCAATAACACTGAGCCATTTGTCATAGAGATCGGTTAACAATACACTTCCTGGGATATTTCTAAGAAAATCCTTATGGAGATAAAAAATATGTATATATATTATAGAAAATATGTATTGGAAATATTACAGAGAAAATATGTAGTTAAAAAATTCAGTTCAGCCCCCACTTCCTTCACAGATAGCCAAACTGTGACCCACACGGAGCTCGCCTCTGACTCTCCATTGACTGGCACACGCAGGGGCAGGTGCTTGGATTTTCTCCCGCTAAAACTTAGAGGCAGAAAAGCAGAGCTTAGGCTGTGGTGGAAATGAACATAAAGCTCCCTTCTATCATCTGGAACTTATTTTTTGTGTGTGCTTTTTTTGCAAAGTACCACAAACTGACAGGGTCTGGCTATAGAGCATCCTAAATCCTATTAGCTTCTTGGACAGAAACACACATACCCCTGTTGCTTGTTTTAAACACAGTGCTAGCTCTTAATTCTAGCAAGAAAAGTTCTGAAACAGTCAAAACACAAACAGGTGGGCTCTTGCACACATATTAGGAAAGAACTAGGTCTTCTCACTCGGGGTATGTGTGCTCCCTGGAAGAAAGCTTCTCTCATAATTGCTTCATTCTTCCTTTTCTTAGCTGTCTAAAAGGCGAGAGTCTAATGGCAGACTCACTGTGGTCCTGAGGATAGATTCATTTCTAGTTTAGGCCAATTCTCCAGTTAGTTTGACATGATATTATCAAGGCCAAGGTTGCAGAGACTGATTCTCCACCAAGATCAGTCAACTTCAGGAAGAGAAAACTTTAGAAATGTCTAAGCACTATACCCACAAGTGCTCACCCTCTTCCTTGTCGGTGCTTATCACACGGAATCAGGAAAGAACCTACTCACTCTTGCTAGAAAATCGATTCCATGTGTGCACCTTACAGAGGGCAACACCCATCTTGCTACCTAGTGTATCATCATTCTTCTCCTGTCTCCTGATGCCTATATGTATATTACTACTGGATATCACTATGGCCCCAGTGTAGGAGTGGTTACCTAAGTCATTTCTGGACTTTGCTATTTATCACATCTTCGAACATTAATGGGGGACAAGGGAAGACCAAATGTGACTGAGATTCTAAGACTGTACTCATTACTACATTAACATAGGGTTGTTCAGACCTGTTAATAAGTGCCAAGGTGGATGGATTAAATTCTTTCCCTGTTCTATTTCTTTTGGAAACTTTGCCTTCATTAGGAGGGTGGTGAGGATGTTTGCTTTGGTAAACAGTGTGTATGTGTCAGTGCGTATTTTGAAATTTATTATCATGACTCGTAGTCATTTCAGTATTAGTATTTTGCATGGAGTCTTCAGGAGTGAAGGTGGGGAGGGCGGTGTGTGGTGAAAACAGAAAGTATTACTAACATATGGGGCTTTTAACTCCTAAAGTAGCTTCCTTAAATTTTGAATTTGTCAAGCGTTTTTCAGTTTGTCAGGTTCTTAATCTATTATGCCCATTATGGTCCTTGAGCAGTCATGATGAAGGACACCAATCATAGCTTCAGTTACTCATGTGTGCATAATGCTAGAACCTTCCCTACCTTTAAGACGGATGCGACCACATGAACAGATTCGTTGTACGGGTTCACTTTGACCCCAGAATTGAGTTTGTCCTTGAGGATTCTGCAGGATTTTATATTGGCTGATTTGCTGAAGATGCCTTCTGTGAGTGGCCCTCTTCGATTAAGAAAGGAAAGCATACCCTGTAGGAAGAAAAGAAAAGTATATGGCATCTCATATCCACAAACGCAGAGCACAAGCTTGCCTCCGTTTTGAAAGAGGAAGGGAATGTCATGGCACACTGGGTTAGAGCGGGAAGGACGAAAGTCAATTTAGATTGGTGTTTTTTTCAGTGTCTCTCGCTATACTTTCTACCCAAATATCCATTTTACAGTCATACACTGAAACATTTTAAACACTTCTTTTAATCAGATTTTCCTTTCCATTGAGTTTACACTTTTAAGTCAAACTTCTCTGCTTCAAGGCCTTTGCGGAATCACCGTCTGTTTCCTACTTTACCATTCTTTTCTCATTATTCCCTTACATAGATGCTCTTCCCCAAGTAGGGAAGTCGATTTAGGAAATACTCATTTCCCATTTGTTTATTTCTCTTTAAGTGCCTGTATACTCCATTCCTACTTGTTCTATTTCCTTCCCTCTTTAAAGTCAGGCTCAAAAACTCTCTTGTCCTTCTCTGATTACCCTCCCTTCTCATGAGTCTTTCATTGTCTTTTGCTCTATGTTCATGTCCTCTCCCTGCTGTGTAGAAAGTTAATGAGGGCTGCACTCAGGGAATCCAACGGATCTGAAGTCTATTATGCTACGTATCTATTGTGTGGGCTGGGGCACATACATACTGTACTGAGGCTTTTCTGATTCGTTTGGGAAGTGCGGAGGATGATAATCCTAGCTAGCCCCTAAATTTGCTGTGATGCAAGGAACTGGGGGAGTAGCTAGCAGGTAACATGCTAGCTAATATGATACATTTCTTCATGTCTAGCAGAACGTTCCCTCCATCCCGTCCCGTGCTTGCAGAGACACCGAATACTCAGTGAATGTCAACACTGACAATTCACTATAGCAGTTTGAGATAACACAGGGCAAACTCTGCGGCTTTCATGTGACATACTCTGTTAGGATTAACAGATTCTTATTTGCCAGAGGATGAGTCTATGCTCGTGTCAGATGTTTGCAGTTGTTAGACTGAGTAGACTCCGCTGAAGGAGACTTGAGACTAATGTGAGTTCAGGAAGGCAATGAAGGGAGAGTGTGAAGCTGAGCTGGACTCTCAGAGACTCACATACACAGCGTCCAGTTTGACTGATCTGAACAGGCCTCCATGGGTCTTTGTGGAAACAAGACACAAGTGGAATGGACAACAATGTCTTTTCCTGTTGTATTTGCCTCATGACTCTGCTGGACCTAAATCAGATTCTGTTCTTTGCAATAACAGTAACAGAGCTTCTCAGCCAAAGCCAGGGGCTGTCTAATGACTTCTCCATTTGGGGATAGATTTGGTTGAGGACGCTTGGCCTCTCAGAGTTTCCCCTCCTCAGGAGGGCTATAGAAGACCAAAATGAGATGACCTACCAGAATTGGGAAGGCCAGGTTGTCTTTATCACACACATCCGTGAGGGAAACTCCAAAGAGCTGTCCTGGCTTTGCGGAAGGTGGGGCTGTGCCCTGGTTGTCCTGGCAAGTGCTGCAACCCCGACAAAAGGCCCTGTCTCCGAAAGAACGGCTTTTCACTGTCTTCTGGCCGGAGTCTAAGGAAGAAGTGAGAGTACTAGTAGTAGTAGTTGTTGTTTAATACGCTGAACCTTCTTTTTCCTTCTTTTTTTTTTTTAAAGATTTTATTTATTTTTTGACAGAGAGAGAGAGACAGCGAGAGAGGGAACACAAGCAGGGGGAGGGGGAGAGGGAGAAGCAGGCTTCCCTCGGAGCAGGGAGCCCGATGCGGGGCTCGATCCCAGGACCCCGGGATCATGACCTGAGCTGAAGGCAGACGCTTAACGACTGAGCCACCCACGTGCCCCAGACTCATCTTAATTCCTGATGACTTGTATTTTCCTAAAGGTTTCCTCAAAGCAATGTGGTAAGCATCATAAAACCAAGAAATGTCAAAAACATGTAGGGATTGATGATACGTGTCTCCAGGTTCTGAATCGAAAGTCTACCTTCTAAGGTGGACTGCTGCCAGTTAGCTGTGATTAGCTAGGCTCAAATCATACTAGCTCTAGTCTCAGGGGCACTTCTCCTAGTCCTATTAATGGCTTTTTTTGGATTACATCCATCATCTTATTTAATCTACTCAACAATTCTAAGATTTAGACCTTATTTTTATCCACATTTTAGAGATGAATAAACTGATGCTGAGCTAGAATAACTGGCCAAAGATAATATAGCTGGTAAATGGGGGCACAGGACTTTACACTCTGGAGAGGTTGTTTGACATCAAGTCAAGTCCTTTTCTCTCAATGATGCCAGTTCTTTTCAACCTGTTCCAAAGGGCACTGGAATCCTGTGGTGCCTCAAGAGCCCCTGAGCGAAAAGAGGAGGGAGGAGAAGAAAGGCCCCTTGCTCTGGCTTCAACCAGAGCACATCTAATATACATAAATATATACATTATGTTTATATATTTATATAGTATAAGTATCTAATGATATATCATATATATAACTACATACATATGTATGATATAGCATATATATATATATATAGCACCCGTTTAGAATTTTGTTAGAAAATATTCCCAGACACTGTAGCATACCATGATGAGTCCTAATGCCGTTATGATCTGCACCAGAAACTTCTTGAAGTCAGAGACCTCATCTTATCCTTTCTTTGGTCTCACAACAGTGTGGAACCTCCCTTGACCTGTGAGCCAGCCTTCGGAACAAGGAGCAGATGGAAATCATTGCCCTGGCGATGCTCTGGGCTCCAGAAGAGCGCTGTCTAAGCATCTCCCATGACCCCTGGCAACCTTGCTGTCTGCTTCTCACTAAAGCCAATTAAATGATTCCCGGTACCTGCAGCCTTCTCGCTGTTAGCACGACTCATTGAGTTCTCTCCCAAGAGGGAAGTGATGTCTTCTCCAAATATTCTGAGGCAATTTTCAATGAGAAATGCGACAAGAGAAATCTGTAACACAAAAAGACAAAAATGGGGTGCTGTCTTTCATAGGGCATAGTGATAAATCACATTTTGTATATAGACCTTGGATCTAAGAAAAAATGTGAAAGACTTCCCAGAAAAATTCAGAGTTGAGAGAAATACAGAGAGACCAGGAGCGCCTGGGTGGCTCAGTCAGTTAAGCGTCTGCCTTCGGCTCAGGTCATGATCCCAGGGTGCTGGGATCAGCCCTACATCGGGCTCCCTGCTCAGCAGGAAGCCTGCTTCTCCCTCTCCCACTTCCCTGGCTTGTGTTCCCTCTCTCGCTGTGTCTCTCTCTGTCAAGTAAATAAATAAAAGCTTAAAAAAAAAACAAAAAACAAAAAACATAGAGACCAGAGTTCTCTAAGAAATAACTTCGAAAGAGTGATACTTTCCTGTGTACTTTGGGTACACATTTTAAAATACTGCTCATCAGTGGGCTAAAGTTATAATGCGTGGCCTAGTTTAATAGCTAACATTTTGGGATCAGTGGTGACGTCTTTAAGCCTAGGATACATTTCGGGGCGCCTCAGTTGAGCGTCTGACTCTTGATTTCGGCTCAGATCACGATCTCATGGTGGTGAGATCCAGCCCCACTTGGAGCCAACTTTGGGCTCTGTGCTCAGCGGGGAATCGGCTTGGGCTTCTCCCTCTCCCTCTCCCTCTCCCTCTTCTTCTGCCCCTGCCCCGCTCACGCTCTCTCTTTCCCTCTCTCAAATAAATACATATCAAAAGATAAATAAAACTAGGATCATTTTCAAAGTAGCCTACCTTAGTAAAGTTTACTTAGTTTTTGTTTTTACATTTTGTTTCCAGTTTTATTGAGCTGTAACTGATGTATAACATCTTATTAAACTTTATAAAGTATGAACAAAAACTTAAGAAAACCATTTCTTAACTGAAGAAGTATCTCAAAGTTGGGAAGCAGAGATTTTTGTGGGGTTGTGAGGGAAAACCCACACAGCTGGAGAGAAAACGTATCTGTCTGTCTAACTTCAGTCCCTTCTCATGCATTGCTTTGCCTCATGCTGGCTCTCTGTGTGCGCTTGGGGAAGACCTGTCATCTTGTTAGGATGTTCTGGAATCTTTTGCTAGTTTCCGTATGACGTAGCAGAGGTGAAATAGTAGCCGAGTACTTTTCTAGATGAGCCACAATTTGCAGAGGAAAGCCAATGTGTTTGGAGCCATGGGAGCTCATATTGCCCAAGCCACCTAGGATGCGCCAGTCATGAGCAGAGGAGCTGACTGTTGTCGCCATTGTGTAGCGAGGAAACCATGGCTTTACCCAAGGTTACAAGTCCCTCAGGGATTAGGCTGAGAGTTGAACCCTGACTGGTAAAGCTCCAAAGCCCAGGTTCTTTTCTATCGTATCACACGACTCTTCTGTCTCTCGTTTAGTCAGTCTAGTGTTTAGTCTCCTGGAGGGGGAAGAAGTGACTCGACTGCTCCGAGTTTCCCGTTTAACGACACCCCTTCCCAGACCCCACCAGAGTAGGATAAAGAACTCTGCCACTCCACAGGGGCCTAATGAAAATGTGCACTTCACAAAGTTCCATCCGTCAGAGTTACTACTGCACATGTCCGGTTCAAAGTAGGGATTCTACCCCTGGGGGACAAAAATGAGAGCTCTCATTACCTTTTTTATCAAGTTGTCTTCCAATTCCAAGCTGCCGGAATTAGGTGGGCAAAGAAGGCTTGGGGTTATACACGCTGATAAATTATAAGCTGTCATCTGATTGGATGAGGAATGTTGCTCAATGTTGTATAACACTCCAAAAAGGTATCGCAAGAGAACAACATTTGCTCTTGGCAGCTGGGCTAAAAGCCTAAGGTCAGAAAAATACACTTTTAAATTAGGCAAGTGATTCCACTTAGGAGGTTGGAAATACAGAGACAGGGAACAGGATACATCCTTGTATATCTAGCACACAACCTGCCGTAGCAGAGTTCCAGGCATGAATGTATACAAAATTGTTGCACTGAATTCAGTTCCTGAGCCAGATAAACACTTCTCTGGTTAGTTAAATGTTTGACAGACTCTTAAGGTCATAACCCTGGCAGTCGATGCTCTTGCATCTGTCTTGGACCAGGGGATTTCGTCGACCAGTTTCATGGATCCAGAAGGTGTAAAACGGCCAAGGATTCCACATTAATAACATCAGGAGAAGAACAATAAGAGCCCTAAAGCGTGCCTCTATTCTGAAGCTGACCCCCATGGGTGTGAAGAATTGAAACTCTTTGGCATCGGTCATGATTTTAGTGGGCAAAGCTGCAAAACGTAAGCCAATGTTCTCCTAATAGTATGTTGGCTGTATTTCGGAGATGTGACCAGAGTAGAGTAATTATTGCTTCATTACCTCTGGGCTGCAGTTATCTTCTCCTCTTCGTTCCCTTGATCAATAACACTGAGCCATTTGTCATAGAGATCGGTTAACAATACACTTCCTGGGATATTTCTAAGAAAATCCTTATGGAGATAAAAAATATGTATATATATTATAGAAAATATGTATTGGAAATATTACAGAGAAAATATGTAGTTAAAAAATTCAGTTCAGCCCCCACTTCCTTCACAGATTGCCAAACTGTGACCCACACGGAGCTCGCCTCTGACTCTCCGTTGACTGGCACACGCAGGGGCAGGTGCTTGGATTTTCTCCCGCTAAAACTTAGAGGCAGAAAAGCAGAGCTTAGGCTGTGGTGGAAATGAACATAAAGCTCCCTTCTATCATCTGGAACTTATTTTTTGTGTGTGCTTTTTTTGCAAAGTACCACAAACTGACAGGGTCTGGCTATAGAGCATCCTAAATCCTATTAGCTTCTTGGACAGAAACACACATACCCCTGTTGCTTGTTTTAAACACAGTGCTAGCTCTTAATTCTAGCAAGAAAAGTTCTGAAACAGTCAAAACACAAACAGGTGGGCTCTTGCACACATATTAGGAAAGAACTAGGTCTTCTCACTCGGGGTATGTGTGCTCCCTGGAAGAAAGCTTCTCTCATAATTGCTTCATTCTTCCTTTTCTTAGCTGTCTAAAAGGCGAGAGTCTACTGGCAGACTCACTGTGGTCCTGAGGATAGATTCATTTCTAGTTTAGGCCAATTCTCCAGTTAGGTTGACATGATATTATCAAGGCCAAGGTTGCAGAGACTGATTCTCCACCAAGATCAGTCAACTTCAGGAAGAGAAAACTTTAGAAATGTCTAAGCACTATACCCACAAGTGCTCACCCTCTTCCTTGTCGGTGCTTATCACACGGAATCAGGAAAGAACCTACTCACTCTTGCTAGAAAATCGATTCCATGTGTGCACCTTACAGAGGGCAACACCCATCTTGCTACCTAGTGTATCATCATTCTTCTCCTGTCTCCTGATGCCTATATGTATATTACTACTGGATATCACTATGGCCCCAGTGTAGGAGTGGTTACCTAAGTCATTTCTGGACTTTGCTATTTATCACATCTTCGAACATTAATGGGGGACAAGGGAAGACCAAATGTGACTGAGATTCTAAGACTGTACTCATTACTACATTAACATAGGGTTGTTCAGACCTGTTAATAAGTGCCAAGGTGGATGGATTAAATTCTTTCCCTGTTCTATTTCTTTTGGAAACTTTGCCTTCATTAGGAGGGTGGTGAGGATGTTTGCTTTGGTAAACAGTGTGTATGTGTCAGTGCGTATTTTGAAATTTATTATCATGACTCGTAGTCATTTCAGTATTAGTATTTTGCATGGAGTCTTCAGGAGTGAAGGTGGGGAAGGCGGTGTGTGGTGAAAACAGAAAGTATTACTAACATATGGGGCTTTTAACTCCTAAAGTAGCTTCCTTAAATTTTGAATTTGTCAAGCGTTTTTCAGTTTGTCAGGTTCTTAATCTATTATGCCCATTATGGTCCTTGAGCAGTCATGATGAAGGACACCAATCATAGCTTCAGTTACTCATGTGTGCATAATGCTAGAACCTTCCCTACCTTTAAGACGGATGCGACCACATGAACAGATTCGTTGTACGGGTTCACTTTGACCCCAGAATTGAGTTTGTCCTTGAGGATTCTGCAGGATTTTATATTGGCTGATTTGCTGAAGATGCCTTCTGTGAGTGGCCCTCTTCGATTAAGAAAGGAAAGCATACCCTGTAGGAAGAAAAGAAAAGTATATGGCATCTCATATCCACAAACGCAGAGCACAAGCTTGCCTCCGTTTTGAAAGAGGAAGGGAATGTCATGGCACACTGGGTTAGAGCGGGAAGGACGAAAGTCAATTTAGATTGGTTTTTTTTTCAGTGTCTCTCGCTATACTTTCTACCCAAATATCCATTTTACAGTCATACACTGAAACATTTTAAACACTTCTTTTAATCAGATTTTCCTTTCCATTGAGTTTACACTTTTAAGTCAAACTTCTCTGCTTCAAGGCCTTTGCGGAATCACCGTCTGTTTCCTACTTTACCATTCTTTTCTCATTATTCCCTTACATAGATGCTCTTCCCCAAGTAGGGAAGTCGATTTAGGAAATACTCATTTCCCATTTGTTTATTTCTCTTTAAGTGCCTGTATACTCCATTCCTACTTGTTCTATTTCCTTCCCTCTTACAAAGTCAGGCTCAAAAACTCTCTTGTCCTTCTCTGATTACCCTCCCTTCTCATGAGTCTTTCATTGTCTTTTGCTCTATGTTCATGTCCTCTCCCTGCTGTGTAGAAAGTTAATGAGGGCTGCACTCAGGGAATCCAACGGATCTGAAGTCTATTATGCTACGTATCTATTGTGTGAGCTGGGGCACATACATACTGTACTGAGGCTTTTCTGATTCGTTTGGGAAGTGCGGAGGATGATAATCCTAGCTAGCCCCTAAATTTGCTGTGATGCAAGGAACTGGGGGAGTAGCTAGCAGGTAACATGCTAGCTAATATGATACATTTCTTCATGTCTAGCAGAACGTTCCCTCTATCCCGTCCCGTGCTTGCAGAGACACCGAATACTCAGTGAATGTCAACACTGACAATTCACTATAGCAGTTTGAGATAACACAGGCCAAACTCTGGGGCTTTCATGTGACATACTCTGTTAGGATTAACAGATTCTTATTTGCCAGAGGATGAGTCTATGCTCGTGTCAGATGTTTGCAGTTGTTAGACTGAGTAGACTCCGCTGAAGGAGACTTGAGACTAATGTGAGTTCAGGAAGGCAATGAAGGGAGACTGTGAAGCTGAGCTGGACTCTCAGAGACTCACATACACAGCGTCCAGTTTGACTGATCTGAACAGGCCTCCGTGGGTCTTTGTGGAAACAAGACACAAGTGGAATGGACAACAATGTCTTTTCCTGTTGTATTTGCCTCATGACTCTGCTGGACCTAAATCAGATTCTGTTCTTTGCAATAACAGTAACAGAGCTTCTCAGCCAAAGCCAGGGGCTGTCTAATGACTTCTCCATTTGGGGATAGATTTGGTTGAGGACGCTTGGCCTCTCAGAGTTTCCCCTCCTCAGGAGGGCTATAGAAGACCAAAATGAGATGACCTACCAGAATTGGGAAGGCCAGGTTGTCTTTATCACACACATCCGTGAGGGAAACTCCAAAGAGCTGTCCTGGCTTTGCGGAAGGTGGGGCTGTGCCCTGGTTGTCCTGGCAAGTGCTGCAACCCCGACCAAAGGCCCTGTCTCCGAAAGAACGGCTTTTCACTCTCTTCTGGCCGGAGTCTAAGGAAGAAGTGAGAGTACTAGTAGTAGTAGTTGTTGTTTAATACGCTGAACCTTCTTTTTCCTTCTTTATTTTTTTTAAAGATTTTATTTGTATTTTGACAGAGAGAGAGAGACAGCGAGAGAGGGAACACAAGCAGGGGGAGGGGGAGAGGGAGAAGCAGGCTTCCCTCGGAGCAGGGAGCCCGATGCGGGGCTCGATCCCAGGACCCCGGGATCATGACCTGAGCTGAAGGCAGACGCTTAACGACTGAGCCACCCAGGTGCCCTAGACTCATCTTAATTCCTGATGACTTGTATTTTCCTAAAGGTTTCCTCAAAACAATGTGGTAAGCATCATAAAACCAAGAAATGTCAAAAACATGTAGGGATTGATGATACGTGTCTCCAGGTTCTGAATCGAAAGTCTACCTTCTAAGGTGGACTGCTGCCAGTTAGCTGTGATTAGCTAGGCTCAAATCATACTAGCTCTAGTCTCAGGGGCACTTCTCCTAGTCCTATTAATGGCTTTTTTTGGATTACATCCATCATCTTATTTAATCTACACAACAATTCTAAGATTTAGACCTTATTTTTATCCACATTTTAGAGATGAATAAACTGATGCTGAGCTAAAATAACTGGCCAAAGATAATATAGCTGGTAAATGGGGGCACAGGACTTTACACTCTGGAGAGGTTGTTTGACATCAAGTCAAGTCCTTTTCTCTCAATGATGCCAGTTCTTTTCAACCTGTTCCAAAGGGCACTGGAATCCTGTGGTGCCTCAAGAGCCCCTGAGCGAAAAGAGGAGGGAGGAGAAGAAAGGCCCCTTGCTCTGGCTTCAACCAGAGCACATCTAATATACATAAATATATACATTATGTTTATATATTTATATAGTATAAGTATCTAATGATATATCATATATATAACTACATACATATGTATGATGTTATATATATATATATATATATATATATAGCACCCGTTTAGAATTTTGTTAGAAAATATTCCCAGACACTGTAGCATACCATGATGAGTCCTAATGCCGTTATGATCTGCACTAGAAACTTCTTGAAGTCAGAGACCTCATCTTATCCTTTCTTTGGTCTCACAACAGTGTGCAACCTCCCTTGACCTGTGAGCCAGCCTTCGGAACAAGGAGCAGATGGAAATCATTGCCCTGGCGATGCTCTGGGCTCCAGAAGAGCGCTGTCTAAGCATCTCCCATGACCCCTGGCAACCTTGCTGTCTGCTTCTCACTAAAACCAATTAAATGATTCCCGGTACCTGCAGCCTTCTCGCTGTTAGCACGACTCATTGAGTTCTCTCCCAAGAGGGAAGTGATGTCTTCTCCAAATATTCTGAGGCAATTTTCAATGAGAAATGTGACAAGAGAAATCTGTAACACAAAAAGACAAAAATGGGGTGCTGTCTTTCATAGGGCATAGTGATAAATCACATTTTGTATATAGACCTTGGATCTAAGAAAAAATGTGAAAGAATTCCCAGAAAAATTCAGAGTTGAGAAAAATACAGAGAGACCAGGAGCGCCTGGGTGGCTCAGTCAGTTAAGCGTCTGCCTTCGGCTCAGGTCATGATCCCAGGGTGCTGGGATCAGCCCTACATCGGGCTCCCTGCTCAGCGGGAAGCCTGCTTCTCCCTCTCCCACTTCCCTGGCTTGTGTTCCCTCTCTCGCTGTGTCTCTCTCTGTCAAGTAAATAAATAAAAGCTTAAAAAAAAACAAAAAACAAAAAACATAGAGACCAGAGTTCTCTAAGAAATAACTTCGAAAGAGTGATACTTTCCTGTGTACTTTGGGTACACATTTTAAAATACTGCTCATCAGTGGGCTAAAGTTATAATGCGTGGCCTAGTTTAATAGCTAACATTTTGGGATCAGTGGTTACGTCTTGAAGCCTAGGATACATTTCGGGGCCCCTCAGTTGAGCGTCTGACTCTTGATTTCGGCTCAGATCACGATCTCATGGTGGTGAGATCCAGCCCCACATGGAGCCAACTTTGGGCTCCGTGCTCAGCGGGGAATCGGCTTGGGCTTCTCCCTCTCCCTCTCCCTCTCCCTCTTCTTCTGCCCCTGCCCCGCTCACGCTCTCTCTTTCCCTCTCTCAAATAAATACATATCAAAAGATAAATAAAACTAGGATCATTTTCAAAGTAGCCTACCTTAGTAAAGTTTACTTAGTTTTTGTTTTTACATTTTGTTTCCAGTTTTATTGAGCTGTAACTGATGTATAACATCTTATTAAACTTTATAAAGTATGAACAAAAACTTAAGAAAACCATTTCTTAACTGAAGAAGTATCTCAAAGTTGGGAAGCAGAGATTTTTGTGGGGTTGTGAGGGAAAACCCACACAGCTGGAGAGAAAACGTATCTGTCTGTCTAACTTCAGTCCCTTCTCATGCATTGCTTTGCCTCATGCTGGCTCTCTGTGTGCGCTTGGGGAAGACCTGTCATCTTGTTAGGATATTCTGGAATCTTTTGCTAGTTTCCGTATGACGTAGCAGAGGTGAAATAGTAGCCGAGTACTTTTCTAGATGAGCCACAATTTGCAGAGGAAAGCCAATGTGTTTGGAGCCATGGGAGCTCATATTGCCCAAGCCACCTAGGATGCGCCAGTCATGAGCAGAGGAGCTGACTGTTGTCGCCATTGTGTAGCGAGGAAACCATGGCTTTACCCAAGGTTACAAGTCCCTCAGGGATTAGGCTGAGAGTTGAACCCTGACTGGTAAAGCTCCAAAGCCCAGGTTCTTTTCTATCGTATCACACGACTCTTCTGTCTCTCGTTTAGTCAGTCTAGTGTTTAGTCTCCTGGAGGGGGAAGAAGTGACTCGACTGCTCCGAGTTTCCCATTTAACGACACCCCTTCCCAGACCCCACCAGAGTAGGATAAAGAACTCTGCCACTCCACAGGGGCCTAATGAAAATGTGCACTTCACAAAGTTCCATCCGTCAGAGTTACTACTGCACATGTCCGGTTCAAAGTAGGGATTCTACCCCTGGGGGACAAAAATGAGAGCTCTCATTACCTTTTTTATCAAGTTGTCTTCCAATTCCAAGCTGCCGGAATTAGGTGGGCAAAGAAGGCTTGGGGTTATACACGCTGATAAATTATAAGCTGTCATCTGATTGGATGAGGAATGTTGCTCAATGTTGTATAACACTCCAAAAAGGTATCGCAAGAGAACCACATTTGCTCTTGGCAGCTGGGCTAAAAGCCTAAGGTCAGAAAAATACACTTTTAAATTAGGCAAGGGATTCCACTTAGGAGGTTGGAAATACAGAGACAGGGAACAGGATAGATCCTTGTGTATCTAGCACACAACCTGCCGTAGCAGAGTTCCAGGCATGAATGTATACAAAATTGTTGCACTGAATTCAGTCCTGAGCCAGATAAACACTTCTCTGGTTAGTTAAATGTTTGACAGACTCTTAAGGTCATAACCCTGGCAGTCGATGCTCTTGCATCTGTCTTGGACCAGGGGATTTCGTCGACCAGTTTCATGGATCCAGAAGGTGTAAAACGGCCAAGGATTCCACATTAATAACATCAGGAGAAGAACAATAAGAGCCCTAAAGCGTGCCTCTATTCTGAAGCTGACCCCCATGGGTGTGAAGAATTGAAACTCTTTGGCATCGGTCATGATTTTAGTGGGCAAAGCTGCAAAACGTAAGCCAATGTTCTCCTAATAGTATGTTGGCTGTATTTCGGAGATGTGACCAGAGTAGAGTAATTATTGCTTCATTACCTCTGGGCTGCAGTTATCTTCTCCTCTTCGTTCCCTTGATCAATAACACTGAGCCATTTGTCATAGAGATCGGTTAACAATACACTTCCTGGGATATTTCTAAGAAAATCCTTATGGAGATAAAAAATATGTATATATATTATAGAAAATATGTATTGGAAATATTACAGAGAAAATATGTAGTTAAAAAATTCAGTTCAGCCCCCACTTCCTTCACAGATAGCCAAACTGTGACCCACACGGAGCTCGCCTCTGACTCTCCGTTGACTGGCACACGCAGGGGCAGGTGCTTGGATTTTCTCCCGCTAAAACTTAGAGGCAGAAAAGCAGAGCTTAGGCTGTGGTGGAAATGAACATAAAGCTCCCTTCTATCATCTGGAACTTATTTTTTGTGTGTGCTTTTTTTGCAAAGTACCACAAACTGACAGGGTCTGGCTATAGAGCATCCTAAATCCTATTAGCTTCTTGGACAGAAACACACATACCCCTGTTGCTTGTTTTAAACACAGTGCTAGCTCTTAATTCTAGCAAGAAAAGTTCTGAAACAGTCAAAACACAAACAGGTGGGCTCTTGCACACATATTAGGAAAGAACTAGGTCTTCTCACTCGGGGTATGTGTGCTCCCTGGAAGAAAGCTTCTCTCATAATTGCTTCATTCTTCCTTTTCTTAGCTGTCTAAAAGGCGAGAGTCTACTGGCAGACTCACTGTGGTCCTGAGGATAGATTCATTTCTAGTTTAGGCCAATTCTCCAGTTAGGTTGACATGATATTATCAAGGCCAAGGTTGCAGAGACTGATTCTCCACCAAGATCAGTCAACTTCAGGAAGAGAAAACTTTAGAAATGTCTAAGCACTATACCCACAAGTGCTCACCCTCTTCCTTGTCGGTGCTTATCACACGGAATCAGGAAAGAACCTACTCACTCTTGCTAGAAAATCGATTCCATGTGTGCACCTTACAGAGGGCAACACCCATCTTGCTACCTAGTGTATCATCATTCTTCTCCTGTCTCCTGATGCCTATATGTATATTACTACTGGATATCACTATGGCCCCAGTGTAGGAGTGGTTACCTAAGTCATTTCTGGACTTTGCTATTTATCACATCTTTGAACATTAATGGGGGACAAGGGAAGACCAAATGTGACTGAGATTCTAAGACTGTACTCATTACTACATTAACATAGGGTTGTTCAGACCTGTTAATAAGTGCCAAGGTGGATGGATTAAATTCTTTCCCTGTTCTATTTCTTTTGGAAACTTTGCCTTCATTAGGAGGGTGGTGAGGATGTTTGCTTTGGTAAACAGTGTGTATGTGTCAGTGCGTATTTTGAAATTTATTATCATGACTCGTAGTCATTTCAGTATTAGTATTTTGCATGGAGTCTTCAGGAGTGAAGGTGGGGAGGGCGGTGTGTGGTGAAAACAGAAAGTATTACTAACATATGGGGCTTTTAACTCCTAAAGTAGCTTCCTTAAATTTTGAATTTGTCAAGCGTTTTTCAGTTTGTCAGGTTCTTAATCTATTATGCCCATTATGGTCCTTGAGCAGTCATGATGAAGGACACCAATCATAGCTTCAGTTACTCATGTGTGCATAATGCTAGAACCTTCCCTACCTTTAAGACGGATGCGACCACATGAACAGATTCGTTGTACGGGTTCACTTTGACCCCAGAATTGAGTTTGTCCTTGAGGATTCTGCAGGATTTTATATTGGCTGATTTGCTGAAGATGCCTTCTGTGAGTGGCCCTCTTCGATTAAGAAAGGAAAGCATACCCTGTAGGAAGAAAAGAAAAGTATATGGCATCTCATATCCACAAACGCAGAGCACAAGCTTGCCTCCGTTTTGAAAGAGGAGGGGAATGTAATGGCACACGGTTTTAGAGCAGGAAGGACGAAAGTCAATTTAGATTGGTTTTTTTTCAGTGTCTCTCTCTATACTTTCTACCCAAATATCCATTTTACAGTCATACACTGAAACATTTTAAACACTTCTTTTAATCAGATTTTCCTTTCCATTGAGTTTACACTTTTAAGTCAAACTTCTCTGCTTCAAGGCCTTTGCGGAATCACCGTCTGTTTCCTACTTTACCATTCTTTTCTCATTATTCCCTTACATAGATGCTCTTCCCCAAGTAGGGAAGTCGATTTAGGAAATACTCATTTCCCATTTGTTTATTTCTCTTTAAGTGCCTGTATACTCCATTCCTACTTGTTCTATTTCCTTCCCTCTTACAAACTCAGGCTCAAAAACTCTCTTGTCCTTCTCTGATTACCCTCCATTCTCATGAGTCTTTCATTGTCTTTTGCTCTATGTTCATGTCCTCTCCCTGCTGTGTAGAAAGTTAAGGAGGGCTGCACTCAGGGAATCCAACGGATCTGAAGTCTATTATGCTACGTATCTATTGTGTGAGCTGGGGCACATACATACTGTACTGAGGTTTTCTGATTCGTTTGGGAAGTGCGGAGGATGATAATCCTAGCTAGCCCCTAAATTTGCTGTGATGCAAGGAACTGGGGGAGTAGCTAGCAGGTAACATGCTAGCTAATATGATACATTTCTTCATGTCTAGCAGAACGTTCCCTCCATCCCGTACCGTGCTTGCAGAGACACCGAATACTCAGTGAATGTCAACACTGACAATTCACTATAGCAGTTTGAGATAACACAGGCCAAACTCTGGGGCTTTCATGTGACATACTCTGTTAGGATTAACAGATTCTTATTTGCCAGAGGATGAGTCTATGCTCGTGTCAGATGTTTGCAGTTGTTAGACTGAGTAGACTCCGCTGAAGGAGACTTGAGACTAATGTGAGTTCAGGAAGGCAATGAAGGGAGAGTGTGAAGCTGAGCTGGACTCTCAGAGACTCACATACACAGCGTCCAGTTTGACTGATCTGAACAGGCCTCCGTGGGTCTTTGTGGAAACAAGACACAAGTGGAATGGACAACAATGTCTTTTCCTGTTGTATTTGCCTCATGACTCTGCTGGACCTAAATCAGATTCTGTTCTTTGCAATAACAGTAACAGAGCTTCTCAGCCAAAGCCAGGGCCTGTCTAATGACTTCTCCATTTGGGGATAGATTTGGTTGAGGACGCTTGGCCTCTCAGAGTTTCCCCTCCTCAGGAGGGCTATAGAAGACCAAAATGAGATGACCTACCAGAATTGGGAAGGCCAGGTTGTCTTTATCACACACATCCGTGAGGGAAACTCCAAAGAGCTGTCCTGGCTTTGCGGAAGGTGGGGCTGTGCCCTGGTTGTCCTGGCAAGTGCTGCAACCCCGACCAAAGGCCCTGTCTCCGAAAGAACGGCTTTTCACTCTCTTCTGGCCGGAGTCTAAGGAAGAAGTGAGAGTACTAGTAGTAGTAGTTGTTGTTTAATACGCTGAACCTTCCTTTTCCTTCTTTATTTTTTTTAAAGATTTTATTTGTATTTTGACAGAGAGAGAGAGACAGCGAGAGAGGGAACACAAGCAGGGGGAGGGGGAGAGGGAGAAGCAGGCTTCCCTCGGAGCAGGGAGCCCGATGCGGGGCTCGATCCCAGGACCCCGGGATCATGACCTGAGCTGAAGGCAGACGCTTAACGACTGAGCCACCCAGGTGCCCTAGACTCATCTTAATTCCTGATGACTTGTATTTTCCTAAAGGTTTCCTCAAAGCAATGTGGTAAGCATCATAAAACCAAGAAATGTCAAAAACATGTAGGGATTGATGATACGTGTCTCCAGGTTCTGAATCGAAAGTCTACCTTCTAAGGTGGACTGCTGCCAGTTAGCTGTGATTAGCTAGGCTCAAATCATACTAGCTCTAGTCTCAGGGGCACTTCTCCTAGTCCTATTAATGGCTTTTTTTGGATTACATCCATCATCTTATTTAATCTACACAACAATTCTAAGATTTAGACCTTATTTTTATCCACATTTTAGAGATGAATAAACTGATGCTGAGCTAAAATAACTGGCCAAAGATAATATAGCTGGTAAATGGGGGCACAGGACTTTACACTCTGGAGAGGTTGTTTGACATCAAGTCATGTCCTTTTCTCTCAATGATGCCAGTTCTTTTCAACCTGTTCCAAAGGGCACTGGAATCCTGTGGTGCCTCAAGAGCCCCTGAGCGAAAAGAGGAGGGAGGAGAAGAAAGGCCCCTTGCTCTGGCTTCAACCAGAGCACATCTAATATACATAAATATATACATTATGTTTATATATTTATATAGTATAAGTATCTAATGATATATCATATATATAACTACATACATATGTATGATGTTATATATATATATATATATATATATATATATATATATATATATATAGCACCCGTTTAGAATTTTGTTAGAAAATATTCCCAGACACTGTAGCATACCATGATGAGTCCTAATGCCGTTATGATCTGCACCAGAAACTTCTTGAAGTCAGAGACCTCATCTTATCCTTTCTTTGGTCTCACAACAGTGTGCAACCTCCCTTGACCTGTGAGCCAGCCTTCGGAACAAGGAGCAGATGGAAATCATTGCCCTGGCGATGCTCTGGGCTCCAGAAGAGCGCTGTCTAAGCATCTCCCATGACCCCTGGCAACCTTGCTGTCTGCTTCTCACTAAAACCAATTAAATGATTCCCGGTACCTGCAGCCTTCTCGCTGTTACCACGACTCATTGAGTTCTCTCCCAAGAGGGAAGTGATGTCTTCTCCAAATATTCTGAGGCAATTTTCAATGAGAAATGCGACAAGAGAAATCTGTAACACAAAAAGACAAAAATGGGGTGCTGTCTTTCATAGGGCATAGTGATAAATCACATTTTGTATATAGACCTTGGATCTAAGAAAAAATGTGAAAGACTTCCCAGAAAAATTCAGAGTTGAGAAAAATACAGAGAGACCAGGAGCGCCTGGGTGGCTCAGTCAGTTAAGCGTCTGCCTTCGGCTCAGGTCATGATCCCAGGGTGCTGGGATCAGCCCTACATCGGGCTCCCTGCTCAGCGGGAAGCCTGCTTCTCCCTCTCCCACTTCCCTGGCTTGTGTTCCCTCTCTCGCTGTGTCTCTCTCTGTCAAGTAAATAAATAAAAGCTTAAAAAAAAACAAAAAACAAAAAACATAGAGACCAGAGTTCTCTAAGAAATAACTTCGAAAGAGTGATACTTTCCTGTGTACTTTGGGTACACATTTTAAAATACTGCTCATCAGTGGGCTAAAGTTATAATGCGTGGCCTAGTTTAATAGCTAACATTTTGGGATCAGTGGTTACGTCTTGAAGCCTAGGATACATTTCGGGGCCCCTCAGTTGAGCGTCTGACTCTTGATTTCGGCTCAGATCACGATCTCATGGTGGTGAGATCCAGCCCCACATCGAGCCAACTTTGGGCTCCGTGCTCAGCGGGGAATCGGCTTGGGCTTCTCCCTCTCCCTCTCCCTCTCCCTCTTCTTCTGCCCCAGCCCCGCTCACGCTCTCTCTTTCCCTCTCTCAAATAAATACATATCAAAAGATAAATAAAACTAGGATCATTTTCAAAGTAGCCTACCTTAGTAAAGTTTACTTAGTTTTTGTTTTTACATTTTGTTTCCAGTTTTATTGAGCTGTAACTGATGTATAACATCTTATTAAACTTTATAAAGTATGAACAAAAACTTAAGAAAACCATTTCTTAACTGAAGAAGTATCTCAAAGTTGGGAAGCAGAGATTTTTGTGGGGTTGTGAGGGAAAACCCACACAGCTGGAGAGAAAACGTATCTGTCTGTCTAACTTCAGTCCCTTCTCATGCATTGCTTTGCCTCATGCTGGCTCTCTGTGTGCGCTTGGGGAAGACCTGTCATCTTGTTAGGATGTTCTGGAATCTTTTGCTAGTTTCCGTATGACGTAGCAGAGGTGAAATAGTAGCCGAGTACTTTTCTAGATGAGCCACAATTTGCAGAGGAAAGCCAATGTGTTTGGAGCCATGGGAGCTCATATTGCCCAAGCCACCTAGGATGCGCCAGTCATGAGCAGAGGAGCTGACTGTTGTCGCCATTGTGTAGCGAGGAAACCATGGCTTTACCCAAGGTTACAAGTCCCTCAGGGATTAGGCTGAGAGTTGAACCCTGACTGGTAAAGCTCCAAAGCCCAGGTTCTTTTCTATCGTATCACACGACTCTTCTGTCTCTCGTTTAGTCAGTCTAGTGTTTAGTCTCCTGGAGGGGGAAGAAGTGACTCGACTGCTCCGAGTTTCCCGTTTAACGACA
Organism: Halichoerus grypus; assembly: GCF_964656455.1. Lineage (NCBI taxonomy): Eukaryota > Metazoa > Chordata > Mammalia > Carnivora > Phocidae > Halichoerus > Halichoerus grypus. The sequence continues at coordinate 101,939,956 of NC_135714.1, forward strand.
CCCCTTCCCAGACCCCAGCAGAGTAGGATAAAGAACTCTGCCACTCCACAGGGGCCTAATGAAAATGTGCACTTCACAAAGTTCCATCCGTCAGAGTTACTACTGCACATGTCCGGTTCAAAGTAGGGATTCTACCCCTGGGGGACAAAAATGAGAGCTCTCATTACCTTTTTTATCAAGTTGTCTTCCAATTCCAAGCTGCCGGAATTAGGTGGGCAAAGAAGGCTTGGGGTTATACACGCTGATAAATTATAAGCTGTCATCTGATTGGATGAGGAATGTTGCTCAATGTTGTATAACACTCCAAAAAGGTATCGCAAGAGAACAACATTTGCTCTTGGCAGCTGGGCTAAAAGCCTAAGGTCAGAAAAATACACTTTTAAATTAGGCAAGGGATTCCACTTAGGAGGTTGGAAATACAGAGACAGGGAACAGGATAGATCCTTGTGTATCTAGCACACAACCTGCCGTAGCAGAGTTCCAGGCATGAATGTATACAAAATTGTTGCACTGAATTCAGTCCTGAGCCAGATAAACACTTCTCTGGTTAGTTAAATGTTTGACAGACTCTTAGGTCATAACCCTGGCAGTCGATGCTCTTGCATCTGTCTTGGACCAGGGCATTTCGTCGACCAGTTTCATGGATCCAGAAGGTGTAAAACGGCCAAGGATTCCACATTAATAACATCAGGAGAAGAACAATAAGAGCCCTAAAGCGTGCCTCTATTCTGAAGCTGACCCCCATGGGTGTGAAGAATTGAAACTCTTTGGCATCGGTCATGATTTTAGTGGGCAAAGCTGCAAAACGTAAGCCAATGTTCTCCTAATAGTATGTTGGCTGTATTTCGGAGATGTGACCAGAGTAGAGTAATTATTGCTTCATTACCTCTGGGCTGCAGTTATCTTCTCCTCTTCGTTCCCTTGATCAATAACACTGAGCCATTTGTCATAGAGATCGGTTAACAATACACTTCCTGGGATATTTCTAAGAAAATCCTTATGGAGATAAAAAATATGTATATATATTATAGAAAATATGTATTGGAAATATTACAGAGAAAATATGTAGTTAAAAAATTCAGTTCAGCCCCCACTTCCTTCACAGATAGCCAAACTGTGACCCACACGGAGCTCGCCTCTGACTCTCCGTTGACTGGCACACGCAGGGGCAGGTGCTTGGATTTTCTCCCGCTAAAACTTAGAGGCAGAAAAGCAGAGCTTAGGCTGTGGTGGAAATGAACATAAAGCTCCCTTCTATCATCTGGAACTTATTTTTTGTGTGTGCTTTTTTTGCAAAGTACCACAAACTGACAGGGTCTGGCTATAGAGCATCCTAAATCCTATTAGCTTCTTGGACAGAAACACACATACCCCTGTTGCTTGTTTTAAACACAGTGCTAGCTCTTAATTCTAGCAAGAAAAGTTCTGAAACAGTCAAAACACAAACAGGTGGGCTCTTGCACACATATTAGGAAAGAACTAGGTCTTCTCACTCGGGGTATGTGTGCTCCCTGGAAGAAAGCTTCTCTCATAATTGCTTCATTCTTCCTTTTCTTAGCTGTCTAAAAGGCGAGAGTCTAATGGCAGACTCACTGTGGTCCTGAGGATAGATTCATTTCTAGTTTAGGCCAATTCTCCAGTTAGTTTGACATGATATTATCAAGGCCAAGGTTGCAGAGACTGATTCTCCACCAAGATCAGTCAACTTCAGGAAGAGAAAACTTTAGAAATGTCTAAGCACTATACCCACAAGTGCTCACCCTCTTCCTTGTCGGTGCTTATCACACGGAATCAGGAAAGAACCTACTCACTCTTGCTAGAAAATCGATTCCATGTGTGCACCTTACAGAGGGCAACACCCATCTTGCTACCTAGTGTATCATCATTCTTCTCCTGTCTCCTGATGCCTATATGTATATTACTACTGGATATCACTATGGCCCCAGTGTAGGAGTGGTTACCTAAGTCATTTCTGGACTTTGCTATTTATCACATCTTCGAACATTAATGGGGGACAAGGGAAGACCAAATGTGACTGAGATTCTAAGACTGTACTCATTACTACATTAACATAGGGTTGTTCAGACCTGTTAATAAGTGCCAAGGTGGATGGATTAAATTCTTTCCCTGTTCTATTTCTTTTGGAAACTTTGCCTTCATTAGGAGGGTGGTGAGGATGTTTGCTTTGGTAAACAGTGTGTATGTGTCAGTGCGTATTTTGAAATTTATTATCATGACTCGTAGTCATTTCAGTATTAGTATTTTGCATGGAGTCTTCAGGAGTGAAGGTGGGGAGGGCGGTGTGTGGTGAAAACAGAAAGTATTACTAACATATGGGGCTTTTAACTCCTAAAGTAGCTTCCTTAAATTTTGAATTTGTCAAGCGTTTTTCAGTTTGTCAGGTTCTTAATCTATTATGCCCATTATGGTCCTTGAGCAGTCATGATGAAGGACACCAATCATAGCTTCAGTTACTCATGTGTGCATAATGCTAGAACCTTCCCTACCTTTAAGACGGATGCGACCACATGAACAGATTCGTTGTACGGGTTCACTTTGACCCCAGAATTGAGTTTGTCCTTGAGGATTCTGCAGGATTTTATATTGGCTGATTTGCTGAAGATGCCTTCTGTGAGTGGCCGTCTTCGATTAAGAAAGGAAAGCATACCCTGTAGGAAGAAAAGAAAAGTATATGGCATCTCATATCCACAAACGCAGAGCACAAGCTTGCCTCCGTTTTGAAAGAGGAAGGGAATGTCATGGCACACTGGGTTAGAGCGGGAAGGACGAAAGTCAATTTAGATTGGTTTTTTTTTCAGTGTCTCTCTCTGTACTTTCTACCCAAATATCCATTTTACAGTCATACACTGAAACATTTTAAACACTTCTTTTAATCAGATTTTCCTTTCCATTGAGTTTACACTTTTAAGTCAAACTTCTCTGCTTCAAGGCCTTTGCGGAATCACCGTCTGTTTCCTACTTTACCATTCTTTTCTCATTATTCCCTTACATAGATGCTCTTCCCCAAGTAGGGAAGTCGATTTAGGAAATACTCATTTCCCATTTGTTTATTTCTCTTTAAGTGCCTGTATACTCCATTCCTACTTGTTCTATTTCCTTCCCTCTTACAAAGTCAGGCTCAAAAACTCTCTTGTCCTTCTCTGATTACCCTCGCTTCTCATGAGTCTTTCATTGTCTTTTGCTCTATCTTCATGTCCTCTCCCTGCTGTGTAGAAAGTTAAGGAGGGCTGCACTCAGGGAATCCAACGGATCTGAAGTCTATTATGCTACGTATCTATTGTGTGAGCTGGGGCACATACATACTGTACTGAGGCTTTTCTGATTCGTTTGGGAAGTGCGGAGGATGATAATCCTAGCTAGCCCCTAAATTTGGTGTGATGCAAGGAACTGGGGGAGTAGCTAGCAGGTAACATGCTAGCTAATATGATACATTTCTTCATGTCTAGCAGAACGTTCCCTCCATCCCGTACCGTGCTTGCAGAGACACCGAATACTCAGTGAATGTCAACACTGACAATTCACTATAGCAGTTTGAGATAACACAGGCCAAACTCTGGGGCTTTCATGTGACATATTCTGTTAGCATTAACAGATTCTTATTTGCCAGAGGATGAGTCTATGCTCGTGTCAGATGTTTGCAGTTGTTAGACTGAGTAGACTCCGCTGAAGGAGACTTGAGACTAATGTGAGTTCAGGAAGGCAATGAAGGGAGAGTGTGAAGGTGAGCTGGACTCTCAGAGACTCACATACACAGCGTCCAGTTTGACTGATCTGAACAGGCCTCCGTGGGTCTTTGTGGAAACAAGACACAAGTGGAATGGACAACAATGTCTTTTCCTGTTGTATTTGCCTCATGACTCTGCTGGACCTAAATCAGATTCTGTTCTTTGCAATAACAGTAACAGAGCTTCTCAGCCAAAGCCAGGGGCTGTCTAATGACTTCTCCATTTGGGGATAGATTTGGTTGAGGACGCTTGGCCTCTCAGAGTTTCCCCTCCTCAGGAGGGCTATAGAAGACCAAAATGAGATGACCTACCAGAATTGGGAAGGCCAGGTTGTCTTTATCACACACATCCGTGAGGGAAACTCCAAAGAGCTGTCCTGGCTTTGCGGAAGGTGGGGCTGTGCCCTGGTTGTCCTGGCAAGTGCTGCAACCCCGACCAAAGGCCCTGTCTCCGAAAGAACGGCTTTTCACTCTCTTCCGGCCGGAGTCTAAGGAAGAAGTGAGAGTACTAGTAGTAGTAGTTGTTGTTTAATACGCTGAACCTTCTTTTTCCTTCTTTTTTTTTTTTAAAGATTTTATTTATTTTTTGACAGAGAGAGAGAGACAGCGAGAGAGGGAACACAAGCAGGGGGAGGGGGAGAGGGAGAAGCAGGCTTCCCTCGGAGCAGGGAGCCCGATGCGGGGCTCGATCCCAGGACCCCGGGATCATGACCTGAGCTGAAGGCAGACGCTTAACGACTGAGCCACCCAGGTGCCCCAGACTCATCTTAATTCCTGATGACTTGTATTTTCCTAAAGGTTTCCTCAAAGCAATGTGGTAAGCATCATAAAACCAAGAAATGTCAAAAACATGTAGGGATTGATGATACGTGTCTCCAGGTTCTGAATCGAAAGTCTACCTTCTAAGGTGGACTGCTGCCAGTTAGCTGTGATTAGCTAGGCTCAAATCATACTAGCTCTAGTCTCAGGGGCACTTCTCCTAGTCCTATTAATGGCTTTTTTTGGATTACATCCATCATCTTATTTAATCTACACAACAATTCTAAGATTTAGACCTTATTTTTATCCACATTTTAGAGATGAATAAACTGATGCTGAGCTAAAATAACTGGCCAAAGATAATATAGCTGGTAAATGGGGGCACAGGACTTTACACTCTGGAGAGGTTGTTTGACATCAAGTCAAGTCCTTTTCTCTCAATGATGCCAGTTCTTTTCAACCTGTTCCAAAGGGCACTGGAATCCTGTGGTGCCTCAAGAGCCCCTGAGCGAAAAGAGGAGGGAGGAGAAGAAAGGCCCCTTGCTCTGGCTTCAACCAGAGCACATCTAATATACATAAATATATACATTATGTTTATATATTTATATAGTATAAGTATCTAATTATATATCATGTATATAACTACATACATATGTATGATGTTATATATATATATATATATATATGGCACCCATTTAGAATTTTGTTAGAAAAAATTCCCACCACTGTAGCATACCATGATGAGTCCTAATGCCGTTATGATCTGCACTAGAAGCTTCTTGAAGTCAGAGACCTCATCTTATCCTTTCTTTGGTCTCACAACAGTGTGCAACCTCCCTTGACCTGTGAGCCAGCCTTCGGAACAAGGAGCAGATGGAAATCATTGCCCTGGCGATGCTCTGGGCTCCAGAAGAGCGCTGTCTAAGCATCTCCCATGACCCCTGGCAACCTTGCTGTCTGCTTCACACTAAAGCCAATTAAATGATTCCCGGTACCTGCAGCCTTCTCGCTGTAAGCACGACTCATTGAGTTCTCTCCCAAGAGGGAAGTGATGTCTTCTCCAAATATTCTGAGGCAATTTTCAATGAGAAATGCGACAAGAGAAATCTGTAACACAAAAAGACAAAAATGGGGTACTCTCTTTCATAGGGCATAGTGATAAATCACATTTTGTATATAGACCTTGGATCTAAGAAAAAATGTGAAAGACTTCCCAGAAAAATTCAGAGTTCATAAAAATACATAGAGACCAGGAGCGCCTGGGTGGCTCAGTCGGGTAAGCGTCTGCCTTCGGCTCAGGTCATGATCCCAGGGTGCTGGGATCAGTCCTACATCGGGCTCCCTGCTCAGCGGGAAACCTGCTTCTCCCTCTCCCACTCCCCTGGCTTGTGTTCCCTCTCTCGCTGAGTCTCTCTCTGTCAAGTAAATAAATAAAAGCTTAAAAAAAACCAAAAAACAAAAAACATAGAGACCAGAGTTCTCTAAGAAATAACTTCGAAAGAGTGATACTTTCCTGTGTACTTTGGGTACACATTTTAAAATACTGCTCATCAGTGGGTAAGGTTATAATGCGTGGCCTAGTTTAATAGCTAACATTTTGGGATCAGTGGTTACGTCTTGAAGCCTAGGTTACATTTCGGGGCCCCTCAGTTGAGCGTCTGACTCTTGATTTCGGCTCAGATCACGATCTCATGGTGGTGAGATCCAGCCCCACTTGGAGCCAACTTTGGGCTCCGTGCTCAGCGGGGAATCGGCTTGGGCTTCTCCCTCTCCCTCTCCCTCTCCCTCTTCTTCAGCCCCTGCCCCGCTCACGCTCTCTCTTTCCCTCTCTCAAATAAATACATATCAAAAGATAAATAAAACTAGGATCATTTTCAAAGTAGCCTACCTTAGTAAAGTTTACTTAGTTTTTGTTTTTACATTTTGTTTCCAGTTTTATTGAGCTGTAACTGATGTATAACATCTTATTAAACTTTATAAAGTATGAACAAAAACTTAAGAAAACCATTTCTTAACTGAAGAAGTATCTCAAAGTTGGGAAGCAGAGATTTTTGTGGGGTTGTGAGGGAAAACCCACACAGCTGGAGAGAAAACGTATCTGTCTGTCTAACTTCAGTCCCTTCTCATGCATTGCTCTGCCTCATGCTGGCTCTCTGTGTGCGCTTGGGGAAGACCTGTCATCTTGTTAGGATGTTCTGGAATCTTTTGCTAGTTTCCGTATGACGTAGCAAAGGTGAAATAGTAGCCGAGTACTTTTCTAGATGAGCCACAATTTGCAGAGGAAAGCCAATGTGTTTGGAGCCATGGGAGCTCATATTGCCCAAGCCACCTAGGATGCGCCAGTCATGAGCAGAGGAGCTGACTGTTGTCGCCATTGTGTAGCGAGGAAACCATGGCTTTACCCAAGGTTACAAGTCCCTCAGGGATTAGGCTGAGAGTTGAACCCTGACTGGTAAAGCTCCAAAGCCCAGGTTCTTTTCTATCGTATCACACGACTCGTCTGTCTCTCGTTTAGTCAGTCTAGTGTTTAGTCTCCTGGAGGGGGAAGAAGTGACTCGACTGCTCCGAGTTTCCCGTTTAACGACACCCCTTCCCAGACCCCAGCAGAGTAGGATAAAGAACTCTGCCACTCCACAGGGGCCTAATGAAAATGTGCACTCCAGAAAGTTCCATCCGTCAGAGTTACTACTGCACATGTCTGGTTCAAAGTAGGGATTCTACCCCTGGGGGACAATAATGAGAGCTCTCATTACCTTTTTTATCAAGTTGTCTTCCAATTCCAAGCTGCCGGAATTAGGTGCGCAAAGAAGGCTTGGGGTTATACACGCTGATAAATTATAAGCTGTCATCTGATTGGATGAGGAATGTTGCTCAATGTTGTATAACACTCCAAAAAGGTACCGCAAGAGAACAACATTTGCTCTTGGCAGCTGGGCTAAAAGCCTAAGGTCAGAAAAATACACTTTTAAATTAGGCAAGGGATTCCACTTAGGAGGTTGGAAATACAGAGACAGGGAACAGGATACATCCTTGTGTATCTAGCACACAACCCGCCGTAGCAGAGTTCCAGGCATGAATGTATACAAAATTGTTGCACTGAATTCAGTTCCTGAGCTAGACAAAAACTTCTCTGGTTAGTTAAATGTTTGACAGACTCTTAAGGTCATAACCCTGGCAGTCGATGCTCTTGCATCTGTCTTGGACCAGGGGATGTCGTCTACCAGTTTCATGGATCCAGAAGGTGTAAAACGGCCAAGGATTCCACATTAATAACATCAGGAGAAGAACAATAAGAGCCCTAAAGCTTGCCTCTATTCTGAAGCTGACCCCCATGGGAGTGAAGAATTGAAACTCTTTGGCATCGGTCATGATATTAGTGGGTAAAGCTGCAAAACGTAAGCCAATATTATCCTAATAGTATGATGGCTGTATTTTGGAGATGTGACCAGAGTAGAGTAATTATTGCATCATTACCTCTGGGCTGCAGTTATCTTCTCTTCATTCCCTTGATCAATAACACCGAGCCATTTGTCATTGATATCGGATAACAATATACTTCCTGGGATATTTCTCAGGAAATCCTTATGGAGATAATAAAAATGTATATATATTATAGAAAGTATGTATTGGGAATGTTACAGAGAAAGTATGTAGTTAAAAAATTCAGTTCAGCCCACACTTCCTTCACAGATGCCCAAACTGTGACCCACACGGAGCTCGCCTCTGACTCTCCATTGATTTGCACATGCGGGAGCAGGTGCTTGGATTTTCTACCACTAAAACTTAGAGGCATAAAAGCAGAGCTTAGGCTGTGGTGGAAATGAACATAAAGCTCCCTTCTATCATCTGGTACTTATTTTTTGTGTGTGCTTTTTTTGCAAAGTACCACAAACTGACAGGGTCTGGCCATAGACCATCCTAAATCCTATTAGCTTCTTGGACAGAAACACACATACCCATGTTGCTTGTTTTAAACACAGTGCTAGCTCTTAATTCTAGCAAGAAAAGTTCTGAAACAATCAAAACACAAACAGGTGGGCTCTTGCACACATATTAGGAAAGAACTAGTTCTTCTCACTCGGGGTATGTGCGCTCCCTGGAAGAAAGCTACTCTCACAATTGCTTCATTCTTCCTTTTCTTAGCTGTCTAAAAGGCGAGAGTCTACTGGCAGACTCACTGTGGTCCTGAGGATAGATTCATTTCTAGTTTAGGCCAATTCTCCAGTTAGTTTGACATGATATTATCAAGGCCAAGGTAGCAGAGACTGATTCTCCACCAAGATCAGTCAACTTCAGGAAGAGAAAACTTTAGAAATGTCTAAGCACTATACCCACAAGTGCTCACCCTCTTCCTAGTCGGTGCTTATCACACGGAATCAGGAAAGAACCTACTCACTCTTGCTAGAAAATCGATTCCATGTGTGCACCTTACAGAGGGCAACACTCATCTTGCTACCTAGTGTATCATCATTCTTCTCCTGTCTCCTGAGGCCTATATGTATATTACTACTGGATATCACTATGGCCCCAGTATAAGAGTGGTTGCCTAAGTCATTTCTGGACTTTGCTATTTATCACATCTTCGAACATTAATGGGGGACAAGGAAAGACCAAACGTGACAGATTCTAAGACTGCAGTCATTACTACATTAGCATAGGGTTGTTCAGAGCTGTTAATAAGTGCAAAAGTATATGGATTAAATTCTTCCTCTGTTCTACTTCTTTTGGAATCTTTGCCTTCATTACGAGGGTGGTGAGGATATTTGCTTTGGTAAACAGTGTGTATGTGGCAGTGCATATTTTGAAATTTTTTTCATGACTCGTAGTCATTTCAGTATTAGTATTTTGCATGGAGTCTTCCGGAGTGAAGTTGGAGAGGATGGTGTGTGATGAAAACAGAATGTATTTCTAACATATAGGGCTTTTAACTCCTAAAGTAGCTTCCTTAAATTTTGATTTTGTCAAGCGTTTTTCAGTTTGTCAGGTTCTTAATCTATTATGTCCATTATGGTTCTTGAGCAGTCATGATGAAGGACACCAATCATAGCTTCAGTTACTCATGTGTGCATAATGCTAGAACCTTCCCTACCTTTAAGACGGATGCGACCACAAGAACAGATTCTCTGTACAGGTTCACTTTGACCCCAGAATTTAGTTTATCCTTTAGATCTCTGCATGATATTATATTGGCTGATTTGCTGAAGATGCCTTCTGTGAGTGGCTCTTTTTGATTAATAAAGGAAAGCATACCCTGTAGGAAGAAAAGAAAAGTATATGGCATCTCATATCCACAAAAGCAGAGCACAAGCTTGTCTTCGTTTTGAAAGAGAAGGGGAATGTAATGGTACACTGTTTTAGAGCGGTAAGGACGAAAGTCTATTTAGATTGGTTTTTTTTTTCAGTGTCTCTCTCTATACTTCCTACCCAAATATCCATTTTACAGTCATACACTGAAACATTTTTAACACTTCTTTTAGTCATATTTTCCTTTCCATTGAGTTTACATTTTTAAGTCAAATATTTCTGTTTCAAGGCCTTTGTGGAATCACCGTCTGTTTCCTACTTTACCATTCTTTTCTCATTATTCCCTTACATAGATGCTCTTCCCCAAGTAGGGAAGTCGATTTAGGAAATACTCATTTCCTAAATGTTTATTTCTCTTTAAGTGCCTGTATACTCCATTCCTACTTGTTCTATTTCCTTCCCTCTTTTAAAGTCAGGCTCAAAAACTCTCTTGTCCTTCTCTGATTACCCTCCCTTCTCATGAGTCTTTCATTGTCTTTTGCTCTATCTTCATGTCCTCTCCCTGCTGTGTAGAAAGTTAATGAGGGCTGCACTCAGGGAATCCAACGGATCTGAAGTCTATTATGCTACGTATCTATTGTGTGAGCTGGGGCACATACATACTGTACTGAGGCTTTTCTGACTCGTTTGGGAAGTGCGGAGGATGATAATCCTAGCTAGCCCCTAAATTTGCTGTGATGCAAGGAACTGGGGGAGTAGCTAGCAGGTAACATGCTAGCTAATATGATACATTTCTTCATGTCTAGCAGAACGTTCCCTCCATCCCGTACCGTGCTTGCAGAGACACCGAATACTCAGTGAATGTCAACACTGACAATTCACTACAGCAGTTTGAGATAACACAGGCCAAATTCTGGGGCTTTCATGTGACATATTCTGTTAGGATTAACAGATTCTTATTTGCCAGAGGATGAATCTAGGCTCGTGTTAGATGTTTGCAGTTGTTAGACTGAGTAGACTCCGCTGAAGGAGACTTGAGACTAATGTGAGTTCAGGAAGGCAATGAAGGGAGACTGTGAAGATGAGCTGGACTCTCAGAGACTCACATACACAGAGTCCAGTTTGACTGATCTGAACAGGACTCCGTGGGTCTTTGTGGAAACAAGAGACAAGTGGAATGGACAACAATGTCTTTTCCTGTTGCATTTGCCTCATGACTCTGCAGGACTTAAATCAGATTCTCTTCTTTGAAATAACAGTAACAGAGCTTCTCAGCCAAAGCCAGTGGCTGTCCAATGACTTCTCTATTTGGGGATAGATTTGGATGAGGACGCTTGGCCTCTCAAGATTCCCATCCTCAGGTGGGCTATAGAAGACCAAAATGAGATGACCTACCAGAATTGGGAAGGCCAGGTTGTCTATATAACACACATCCGTGAGGGAAACTCCAAAGAGCTGTCCCGGCATTGCAGATGGTGGGGCTGTGCCCTGGTTGTCCTGGCAAGTGCTGCAACCCCAACAAAAGGCCCTGCCCCCGAAATAACTGCTTTTCACTGTCTTCCAGTCGGAGTCTAAGGATGAAATGAGAGTATTAGTAGTAGTAGTGGTTGTTTAATATGCTGAACCTTCTTTTTCCTTTTTTTTTTTTTTTAAGATTTTGTTTATTTTTTGACAGAGAGAGAGAGAGACAGCAAGAGAGGGAACACAAGCAGGGGGAGTGGGAGAGGGAGAAGCAGGCTTCCCTCGGAGCAGGGAGCCCGATGCGGGGCTCGATCCCAGGACCCCGGGATCATGACCTGAGCTGAAGGCAGACGCTTAACGACTGAGCCACCCAGGTGCCCCAGACTCATCTTAATTCCTGATGACTTGTATTTTCCTAAAGGTTTCCTCAAAGCAATGTGGTAAGCATCATAAAACCAAGAAATGTCAAAAACATGTAGGGATTGATGATACGTGTCTCCAGGTTCTTAATCGAAAGTCTACCTTCTAAGGTGGACTGCTGCCAGTTAGCTGTGATTAGCTAGGCTCAAATCATACTAGCTCTAGTCTCAGGGGCACTTCTCTTAGTCCTATTAATGGCTTTTTTTGGATTACATCCATCATCTTATTTAATCTACACAAGAATTCTAAGATTTAGTCCTTATTTTTATCCACATTTTAGAGATGAATAAACTGATGCTGAGCTAGAATAACTGGCCAAAGATAATATAGCTGGTAAATGGGGGCACAGGAATTTACACTCTGGAAAGGTTGTTTGACATCAAGTTAAGTCCTTTTTTCTCAGTGATGCCAGTTCTTTTCAACCCGTTTCAAAGGGCACTGGAATCCTGTGGTGCCTCAAGAGCCCCTGAGTGAAAAGAGGAGGGAGGAGAAGAAAGGCCCCTTGCTCTGGCTTCAACCAGAGCACATCTGATATACATAAATATATACATTATGTTTATATATTTATATAGTATAAGTATCTAATTATATATTATAATTATAACTACATACATATGTAGTTATATATGTGTGTGTGTATATATATATATATATATATAGCACCCATTTAGATATTTGTGACAATAAATTCCCAAACACTGTAGCATACCATGATGATTCCTAATGCCATTGTGATCTACATTAGAATCTTCTTGAAGTCAGAGACCTCATCTTATCCTTTCTTTGCTCTGACAACAGTGTGGAACCTCCCTTGACCTGTGTGCCAACCTTCGGAAGAAGGAGCAGATGGAAATCACTGCCCTGGCGATGCTTGGGGCTCCAGAAGAGCGCTGTCTAAGCATCTCCCATGACCCCTGGCAACCTTGCTGTCTGCTTCTCACTAAAGCCAATTAAATGATTCCCGGTACCTGCAGCCTTCTCGCTGTTAGCACGACTCATTGAGTTCTCTCCCAAGAGGGAAGTGATGTCTTCTCCAAATATTCTGAGGCAATTTTCAAGGAGAATTTGGACAAGAGATATCTGTAACACAAAAAGACAAAAATGGGGTGCTCTTTTTCATAGGGCATAGTTATAAATCACATTTTGTATATAGACCTTGGATCTAAGAAAAAATGTGAAAGACTTCCCAGAAAAATTCAGAGTTGAGAAAAATACGTAGAAACCTGGGGCGCCTGGGTGGCTCAGTCAGTTAAGCGTCTGCCTTCAGCTCAGGTCATGATCCCAGGGTGCTGGGATCAGCCCTACATCGGGCTCCCTGCTCAGCAGGAAGCCTGCTTCTCCCTCTCCCACTCCCCTGGCTTGTGTTCCCTCTCTCGCTGTGTCTCTCTCTGTCAAGTAAATAAATAAAAGCTTAAAAAAAACCAAAAAAACAAAAAACTTAGAGACCAGAGTTCTCTAAGAAATAACTTAGAAAGAGTGATACTTTCCCGTGTACTTTGGGTACACATTTTAAAATACTGCACATCAGTGGGCTAAAGTTATAATGCATGGCCTAGTTTAATAGCTAACATTTTGGGAACAGTGGTTACGTCTTGAAGCCTAGGATACATTTCGGGGCCCCTCAGTTGAGCGTCTGACTCTTGATTTCGGCTCAGATCACGATCTCATGGTGGTGAGATCCAGCCCCACACTGAGCCAACTTTGGGCTCCGTGCTCAGCGGGAAATTGGCTTGGCTTCTCCCTATCCCTCTTCTTCTGCCCCTGCCCCGCTCACACTCTCTCTTTCCCTCTCTCAAATAAATACATATTAAAAAATAAATAAAACTAGGATCATTTTCAAAGTAGCCTACCTTAGTAAAGTTTACTTAGTTTTTGTTTTTAAATTTTGTTTCCAGTTTTATTGAGCTGTAACTGATGTTGAACATCCTATTAAACTTTATAAAGTATGAACAAAAACTTAAGAAAACCATTTCTTAAATGAAGAAGTATCTTAAAGTTGGGAAGCAGAGATTTTTGTGGGGTTGTGAGGGAAAACCCTCACAGCTGGAGAGAAAACATATCTGTCTGTCTAACTTCAGTCACTTCTCATGCATTGCTTTGCCTAATGCTGGCTCTCTGTGGGAGCTTGGGGAAGACCTGTCATCTTGTTAGGATGTTCAGGAATCTTTTCCTAGTTTCCGTATGACGTAGCCGAGGTGAAATAGTAGCCGAGTACTTCACTAGATGAGCCACAATTTGCAGAGGAAAGCCAATGTGTTTGGAGCCATGGGAGCTCATATTGCCCAAGCCACCTAGGATGTGCCAGTCATGACCAGAGGAGCTGACTGTAGTCGCCATTGTGTAGCGAGGAAACCATGGCTTTACCCAAGGTTACAAGTCCCTCAGGGATCAGGCTGAGAGTTGAACCTTGACTGGTAAAGCTCCAAAGCCCAGGTTCTTTTCTATCGTATCACACGACTCTTCTGTCTCTAGTTTAGTCAGTCGAGTGTTTAGTCTCCTGGAGGGGGAAGAAGTGACTCGACTGCTCCGAGTTTCCCGTTTAACGACACCCCTTCCCAGACCCCACCAGAGTAGGATAAAGAACTCTGCCACTCCACAGGGGCCTAATGAAAATGTGCACTTCACAAAGTTCCATCCGTCAGAGTTACTACTGCACATGTCCGGTTCAAAGTAGGGATTCTACCCCCTGGCGGACTAAAATGAGAGCTCTCATTACCTTTTTTATCAAGTTGTCTTCCAATTCCAAGCTGCCGGAATTAGGTGGGCAAAGAAGGTTTGGGGCTATACACACTGATAAATTATAAGCTGTCATCTGATTGGATGAGGAATGTTGCTCAATGTTGTATAACACTCCAAAAAGGTATCGCAAGAGAACAACATTTGCTCTTGGCAGCTGGGCTAAAAGCCTAAGGTCAGAAAAATACACTTTTAAATTAGGCAAGTGATTCCACTTAGGAGGTTGGAAATACAGAGACAGGGAACAGGATACATCCTTGTGTATCTAGCACACAACCTGCCGTAGCAGAGTTCCAGGCATGAATGTATACAAAATTGTTGCACTGAATTCAGTTCCTGAGCCAGATAAACACTTCTCTGGTTAGTTAAATGTTTGACAGACTCTTAAGGTCATAACCCTGGCAGTCGATGCTCTTGCATCTGTCTTGGACCAGGGGATTTCGTCGACCAGTTTCACGTATCCACATCTTGTAAAACGGCCAATGATTCCACATTAATAATATCAGGAGAAGAACAATAACAGCCCTAAAGTGTGCCTCTACTCTGAAGCTGACCCCCATGGCTGTGAAGAATTGAAACTCTTTGGCATCGGTCATGATTTTAGTGGGCAAAGCTGCAAAACGTAAGCCAATGTTCTCCTAATAGTATGTTGGCTGTATTTTGGAGATGTGACCAGAGTAGAGTAATTATTGCATCATTACCTCTGGGCTGCAGTTATCTTCTCTTCGTTCCCTTGATGACTAACACCGAGCCATTTGTCATAGTGATCGGATAAGAGTATAGTTCCTTGGATATTTCTCAGGAAATCCTTATGAAGATAATAAAAATGTATATATATTATAGAAAATATGTATTGGAAATATTACAGAGAAAATATGTAGTTAAAAAATTCAGTTCATCCCCCAATTCCTTCACAGATACCCAAACTGTGACCCACACGGAGCTCGCCTCTGACTCTCCTTTGACTGGCACACGCAGGAGCAGGTGCTTGGATTTTCTCCCGCTAAAATTTAGAGGCATAAAAGCAGAGCTTAGGCTGTGGTGGAAATGAACATAAAGCTCCCTTCTATCATCTGGAACTTATTTTTGTGTGTGCTTTTTTTGCAAAGTACCACAAACTGACAGGGTCTGGCTATAGAGCATCCCAAATCCTATTAGCTTCTTGGACAGAAACACACATACCCATGTTGCTTGTTTTAGACACAGTGCTAGCTCTTAATTCTAGCAAGAAAAGTTCTGAAACAATCAAAACACAAACAGGTGGGCTCTTGCACACATATTAGGAAAGAAGTAGGTCTTCTCACTCGGGGTATGTGTGCTCCCTGGAAGAAAGCTTCTCTCATAATTGCTTCATTCTTCCTTTTCTTAGCTGTCTAAAAGGCGAGAGTCTAATGGCAGACTCACTGTGGTCCTGAGGATAGATTCATTTCTAGTTTAGGCCAATTCTCCAGTTATTTTGACATGATATAATCAAGGCCAAGGTTGCAGAGTCTGATTCTCCACCAAGATCAGTCAACTTCAGGAAGAGAATACTTTAGAAATGTCTAAGCACTATACCCACAAGTGTTCCCCCTCCTCCTTGTCGGTGCTTATCACACGGAATCAGGAAAGAACCTACTTACTCTTGCTAGAAAATCGATTCCATGTGTGCACCTTACAGAGGGCAGCACTCATCTTGCTACCTAGTGTATCATCATTCTTCTCCTGTCTCCTGATGCCTATATGTATATTACTACTAGATATCACCATGGCCCCAGTGTAGGAGTGGTTACCTAAGTCATTTCTGGACTTTGCTATTTATCACATCTTCGAACATTAATGGGGGACAAGGGAAGACCAAATGTGACTGAGATTCTAAGACTGTAGTCATTACTACATTAACATAGGGTTGTTCAGAGCTGCTAATAAGTGCCAAGTTGGATGGATTAAATTCTCCCCCTGTTCTATTTCTTTTGGAATCTTTGCCTTCATTAGGAGGGTGGCGAGGATATTTGCTTTGGTAAACAGTGTGTATGTGTCAGTGTGTATTTTGAAATTTATTATCATGACTCGTAGTCATTTCAGTATTAGTATTTTGCATGGAGTCTTCAGGAGTGAAGGTGGGGAGGGCGGTGTGTGGTGAAAACAGAAAGTATTACTAACATATGGGGCTTTTAACTCCTAAAGTAGCTTCCTTAAATTTTGAATTTGTCAAGCGTTTTTCAGTTTCTCAGGTTCTTAACCTATTATGCCCATTATGGTTCTTGAGCAGTCATGATGAAGGACACCAATCATAGCTTCAGTTACTCGTGTGGGGATAATGCTAGAACCTTCCCTACCTTTAAGACGGATGCGACCACAAGAAGAGATTCGCTGTACAGGTTCACTTTTACCCCAAAATTTAGTTTCTCCTTTAGATCTCTGCATGATATTATATTGGCTGATTTGCTGAAGATGCCTTCTGTGAGTGGCTCTTTTTGATTAATAAAGGAAAGCATACCCTGTAGGAAGAAAAGAAAAGTATATGGCATCTCAAATCCAGAAACGCAGAGCACAAGCTTGTCTTCGTTTTGAAAGAGGAGGGGAATGTATTGGCACACTGTTTTAGAGCGGTAAGGACGAAAGTCTATTTAGATTGGTTTTTTTTCAGTGTCTCTCTCTATAATTTCTACCCAAATATCCATTTTACAGTCATACACTGAAACATTTTTAACACTTCTTTTAGTCATATTTTCCTTTCCATTGAGTTTACACTTTTAAGTCAAACATTTCTGCTTCAAGGCCTTTGCGGAATCACCGTCTGTTTCCTACTTTACCATTCTTTTCTCATTATTCCCTTACATAGATGCTCTTCCCCAAGTAGGGAAGTCGATTTAGGAAATACTCATTTCCCATTTGTTTATTTCTCTTTAAGTGCCTGTATACTCCATTCCTACTTGTTCTATTTCCTTCCCTCTTTAAAGTCAGGCTCAAAAACTCTCTTGTCCTTCTCTAATTACCCTACCTTCTCATGAGTCTTTCATTGTCTTTTGCTCTATTTTCATGTCCTCTCCCTGCTGTGTAGAAAGTTAATGAGGGCTGCACTCAGGGAATCCGACGGATCTAAAGTCTATTATGCTACTTATCTATTGTGTGACCTGGGGCACATACATACTGTACTGAGGCTATTCTGATTCGTTTGGGATGATAATCCTAGCTAGCCCCTAAATTTGCTGTGATGCAAGGAACTGGGGGAGTAGCTAGCAGGTAACATGCTAGCTAATATGATACATTTCTTCATGTCTAGCAGAACGTTCCCTCCATCCCGTACAGTGCTTGCAGAGACACCGAATACTCAGTGAATGTCAACACTGACAATTCACTACAGCAGTTTGAGATAACACAGGCCAAACTCTGGGGCTTTCATGTGACATATTCTGTTAGGATTAACAGATTCCTATTTGCCAGAGGATGAGTCTATCCTCATGTCAGATGTTTGCAGTTGTTAGACTGAGTAGACTCCGCTGAAGGAGACTTGAGACTAATGTGAGTTCAGGAAGGCAATGAAGGGAGAGTGTGAAAATGAGCTGGACTCTCAGAGACTCACATACACAGAGTCCATTTTGACTGATCTGAACAGGCCTCCATGGGTCTTTGTGGAAACAAGACACAAGTGGAATGGACAACAATGTCTTTTCCTGTTGCATTTGCCTCATGATTCTGCACGACCTCAGTCAAATTCTATTCTTTGCAATAACAGTAACAGAGCTTCTCAGGCAAAGCCAGTGGCTGTCTAACGACTTCTCCATTTGGGAGTAGATTTGGATGAGGACGCTTGGCCTCTCAGAGATTCCCCTCCTTAGAGGGCTATAGAAGACCAAAATGAGATGACCTACCAGAATTGGGAAGGCCAGGGTTTCTATATAACACACATCCATGAGGGAAACTCCAAAGAGCTGTCCGGGCTTTGCGGAAGGTGGGGCTGTGCCCTGGTTTTCCTGGCAAGTGCTGCAACCCCGACCAAAGGCCTTGTCTCCGAAAGAACGGCTTTTCACTGTCTTCCGGCCGGAGTCTAAGGAAGAAGTGAGAGTACTAGTAGTAGTAGTTGTTGTTTTTTACGCTGAACCTTCTTTTTCCTTTTCTTTTTTTTTAAAGATTTTGTTTATTTTTTGACAGAGAGAGACAGCGAGAGAGGGAACACAAGCAGGGGGAGGGGGAGAGGGAGAAGCAGGCTTCCCTCGGAGCAGGGAGCCCGATGCGGGGCTCGATCCCAGGACCCCGGGATCATGACCTGAGCTGAAGGCAGACGCTTAACGACTGAGCCACCCACGTGCCCCAGACTCATCTTAATTCCTGATGACTTGTATTTTCCTAAAGGTTTCCTCAAAGCAATGTGGTAAGCATCATAAAACCAAGAAATGTCAAAAACATGTAGGGATTGATGATACGTGTCTCCAGGTTCTGAATCGAAAGTCTACCTTCTAAGGTGGACTGCTGCCAGTTAGCTGTGATTAGCTAGGCTCAAATCATACTAGCTCTAGTCTCAGGGGCACTTCTCCTAGTCCTATTAATGGCTTTTTTTGGATTACATCTATCATGTTATTTAATCTACACAACAATTCTAAGATTTAAACCTTATTTTTATCCACATTTTAGAGATGAATAAACTGATGCTGATCTAGAATAACTGGCCAAAGATAATATAGCTGGTAATGGGGCACAGGAATTTACACTCTGGAGAGGTTGTTTGACATCAAGTCAAGTCCTTTTTTCTCAGTGATGCCAGTTCTTTTCAACCCGTTGCAAAGGGCACTGGAATCCTGTGGTGCCTCAAGAGCCCCTGAGTTAAAAGAGGAGGGAGGAAAAGAAAGGCCCCTTGCTCTGGCTTCAACCAGAGCACATCTAATATACATAAATATATACATTATGTTTATATATTTATATAGTATAAGTATCTAATTATATATTATATATATAACTACATACATATGTAGTTATATATGTGTATATATATATATATATATATATATATATATAGCACCCATTTAGACATTGGTTACAATAAATTCCCATCACTGTAGCATACCATGATGATTCCTAATGCCGTTATGATCTGCACTAGAAACTTCTTGAAGTCAGAGACCTCATCTTATCCTTTCTTTGGTCTCACAACAGTGTGGAACCTCCCTTGACCTGTGAGCCAGCCTTCGGAACAAGGAGCAGATGGAAATCACTGCCCTGGCGATGCTCTGGGCTCCAGAAGAGCGCTGTCTAAGCATCTCCCATGACCCCTGGCAACCTTGCTGTCTGCTTCCCCCAAAGCCAATTAAAATATTCCCGGTACCTGCAGCTTTCTCGCTGTTAGCACGACTCATTGAGTTCTCTCCCAAGAGGGAAGTGATGTCTTCTCCAAATATTCTGAGGCAATTTTCAATGAGAGTTCGGACAAGAGATATCTGTAACACAAAAAGACAAAAATGGGGTGCTCTTTTTCATAGGGCATAGTTATAAATCACATTTTGTATATAGACCTTGGATCTAAGAAAAAATGTGAAAGACTTCCCAGAAAAATTCAGAGTTGAGAAAATTACGTAGAAACCAGGGGCACCTGGGTGGCTCAGTCGGTTAAGCGTCTGCCTTCGGCTCAGGTCATCATCCCAGGGTGCTGGGATCAGCCCTACATCGGGCTCCCTGCTCAGCGGGATGCCTGCTTCTCCCTCTCCCACTCCGCCTGCTTCTGTTCCCTCTCTCGCTGTGTCTCTCTCTGTCGTGTAAATAAATAAAATCTTAAAAAAAAAACAAAACCCAAAAAACATAGAGACCAGAGTTCTAAGAAATAACTTAGAAAGAGTGATACTTTCCCGTGTACTTTGGGTACACATTTTAAAATACTGCTCATCAGTGGGCTAAAGTTATAATGCGTGGCCGAGTTTAATAGCTAACATTTTGGGAACAGTGGTTACGTCTTTAAGCCTAGGATAAATTTCGGGGCCCCTCAGTTGATCGTCTGACTCTTGATTTCGGCTCAGATCACGATCTCATGGTGGTGAGATCCAGCCCCACATGGAGCCAACTTTGGGCTCCGTGCTCAGCGGGGAATCGGCTTGGGCTTCTCCCTCTCCCTCTCCCTCTTCCTCAGCCCCTGCCCCGCTCACGCTCTCTCTTTCCCTCTCTCAAATAAATACATATCAAAAAATAAATAAAACTAGGATAATTTTCAAAGTAGCCTACCTTATTAAAGTTTGCTTAGTTTTGGTTTTTAAATTTTGTTTCCAGTTTTATTGAGCTGTATCTGATGTATAACATCTTATTAAACTTTATAAAGTATGAACAAAAACTTAAGAAAACCATTTCTTAAGTGAAGAAGTATCTTAAAGGTTGGAAGCAGAGATTTTTGTGGGGTTGTGAGGGAAAACCCACACAGCTGGAGAGAAAACGTATCTGTCTGTGTAACTTCAGTCCCTTCTCATGCATTGCTTTGCCTCATGCTGGATCTCTGTGTGAGCTTGGGGAAGACCTGTCATCTTGTTAGGATATTCTGCAATCTTTTGGTAGTTTCCGTGTGACATAGCAGAGGTGAAATAGTAGCCGAGTACTTCTCTAGATGAGCCACAATTTGCAGAGGAAAGCCAATGTGTTTGGAGCCATGGGAGCTCATATTGCCCAAGCCACCTAGTATGTGCCTGTCATGAGCAGAGGAGCTGACTGTTGTCGCCATTGTGTAGCGAGGAAACCATGGCTTTACCCAAGGTTACAAGTCCCTCAGGGATTAGGCTGAGAGCTGAACCTTGACTGGTAAAGCTCCAAAGCCCAGGTTCTTTTCTATCGTATCACACGACTCTTCTGTCTCTCGTTTAGTCAGTCTAGTGTTTAGTCTCCTGGAGGGGGAAGAATGACTCGACTGCTCCGAGTTTCCCGTTTAATGACACCCCTTCCCAGACCCCACCAGAGTAGGTTGAAGAACTCTGCCACTCCACAGGGGCCTAATGAAAATGTGCACTTCACAAAGTTCCATCCGTCAGAGTTACTACTGCACATGTCCGGTTCAAAGTAGGGATTCTACCCCCTGGCGGACTAAAATGAGAGCTCTCATTACCTTTTTTATCAAGTTGTCTTTCAATTCCAAGCTGCCGGAATTAGGTGCGCAAAGAAGGCTTGGAGCTATACACACTGATAAATTATAAGCTGTCATCTGATTGGATGAGGAATGTTGCTCAATGTTGTATAACACTCCAAAAAGGTATCGCAAGAGAACAACATTTGCTCTTGGCAGCTGGGCTAAAAGCCTAAGGTCAGAAAAATACACTTTTAAATTAGGCAAGTGATTCCACTTAGGAGGTTGGAAATACAGAGACAGGGAACAGGATAGATCCTTGTGTATCTAGCACACAACCCGCTGTAGCAGAGTTCCAGGCATGAATGTATATAAAATTGTTGCACTGAATTCAGTTCCTGAGCCAGATAAACACTTCTCTGGTTAGTTAAATGTTTGCAAGACTCTTAAGGTCATAACCCTGGCAGTCGATGCTCTTGCATCTGTCTTGGACCAGGGGATTTCGTTGACCAGTTTCATGGATCCAGAAGGTGTAAAACGGCCAAGGATTCCACATTAATAACATCAGGAGAAGAACAATAAGAGCCCTAAAGCGTGCCTCTATTCTGAAGCTGACCCCCATGGGAGTGAAGAATTGAAACTCTTTGGCATCGGTCATGATTTTTCGTGGGCAAAGCTGCGAAACGTAAGCCAATGTTCTCCTAATAGTATGTTGGCTGTGTTATGGAGATGTGACCAGAGTAGAGTAATTTTTGCTTCATTACCTCTGGGCTGCAGTTATCTTCTCCTCTTCGTTCCCTTGATCAATAACACCGAGCCATTTGTCATAGTGATCGGATAACAATATACTTCCTTGGATATTTCTAAGAAAATCCTTATGGAGATAAAAAAAATATGTATATATATTATAGAAAATATGTATTGGAAATATTACAGAGAAAATATGTAGTTAAAATATTCAGTTCATCCCCCACTTCCTTCACATATAGCCAAACTGTGACCCACACGGAGCTCGCCTCTGACTCCTCGTTTACTGGCACACGCAGGAGCAGGTGCTTGGATTTTCTCCCGCTAAAACTTAGAGGCATAAAAGCAGAGCTTAGGCTGTGGTGGAAATGAACATAAAGCTCCCTTCTATCATCTGGAACTTATTTTTCATGTGTGCCTTTTTTGCGAAGTACCACAAACTGACAGGGTCTGGCCATAGACCATCCTAAATCCTATTAGCTTCTTGGACAGAAACACACATTCCCATGTTGCTTGTTTTAGACACAGTGCTAGCTCTTAATTCTAGCAAGAAAAGTTCTGAAACAATCAAAACACAAACAGGTGGGCTCTTGCACACATATTAGGAAAGAACTAGGTCTTCTCACTCGGGGTATGTGTGCTCCCTGGAAGAAAGCTTCTCTCATATTTGCTTCATTCTTCCTTTTCTTAGCTGTCTAAAAGGCGGGAGTCTAATGGCAGACTCACTGTGGTCCTGAGGATAGATTCATTTCTAGTTTAGGCCAATTCTCCAGTTAGTTTGACATGATATTATCAAGGCCAAGGTTGCAGAGACTGATTCTCCACCAAGATCGGTCAACTTCAGGAAGAGAAAACTTTAGAAATGTCTAAGCACTATACCCACAAGTGCTCACCCTCTTCCTAGTCGGTGCTTATCACATGGAATCAGGAAAGAACCTTCTTACTCTTGCTAGAAAATCGATTCCATGTGTGCACCTTACAGAGGGCAACACCCATCTTGCTACCTAATGTATCATCATTCTTTTCCTGTCTCCTGATGCCTATATGTATATTACTACTGGATATCACTATGGCCCCAGTGTAGGAGTGGTTACCTAAGTCATTTCTGGACTTTGCTATTTATCACATCTTCGGACATTATCGGGACAATGGAAGACCAAATGTGACTGAGATTCTAAGACTGTACTCATTACTTCATTAACATAGTGTTGTTCAGACCTGTTAATAAGTGCCAAGGTGGATGGATTAAATTCTTTCCCTGTTCTATTTCTTTTAGAAGGTTTGCCTTCATTAGGAGGGTGGCGAGGATGTTTGCTTTGGTAAACAGTGTGTATGTGTCAGTGCGTATTTTGAAATTTATTATCATGACTAGTAGTCATTTCAGTATTAGTATTTTGCATGGAGTCTTCAGGAGTGAAGGTGGGGAGGGCGGTGTGTGGTGAAAACAGAAAGTATTACTAACATATGGGGCTTTTAACTCCTCAAGTAGCTTCCTTACATTTTGATTTTGTCAAGCGTTTTTCAGTTTGTCAAGTTCTTAAACTATTATGCCCGTTATGGTTCTTGAGCTGTCATGATGAAGGACACCAATCATAGTTTCAGTTACTTGTGTGTAGATAATGCTAGAACCTTCCCTACCTTTAAGACGGATGCGACCACATGAACAGATTCGCTGTACAAGTTCACTTTGACCCCAGAATTGAGTTTGTCCTTGAGGATTCTGCAGGATTTTATATTGGCTGATTTGCTGAAGATGCCTTCTGTGAGTGGCCCTTTTTGATTAATAAAGGAAAGCATATCCTGTAGGAAGAAAAGAAAAGTATATGGCATCTCATATCCACAAATGCAGAGCACAAGCTTGCCTTCGTTTTGAAAGAGGAGGGGAATGTAATGGCACACTGTGTTAGAGCGGGAAGGAGTAAAGTCAATTTAGATTGGTTGTTTTTCAGTGTCTCTCTCTATACTTTCTACCCAAATATCCATTTTACAGTCATACACTGAAACATTTTTAACACTTCTTTTAATCAGATTTTCCCTTCCATTGAGTTTACATTTTTAAGTCAAACTTCTCTGCTTCAAAGCCTTTGCGGAATCACCGTCTGTTTCCTACTTTACCATTCTTTTCTCATTATTCCCTTACATAGATGCTCTTCCCCAAGTATGGAAGTCGATTTAGGAAATACTCATTTCCCATTTGTTTATTTCTCTTTAAGTGCCTGTATACTCCATTCCTACTTGTCCTATTTCCTTCCCTCTTTTAAAGTCAGGCTCAAAAACTCTCTTGTCCTTCTCTGATTACCCTCCCTTCTCATGAGTCTTTCATTGTCTTTTGCTCTATGTTCATGTCCTCTCCCTGCTGTGTAGAAAGTTAAGGAGGGCTGCACTCAGGGAATCCAACGGATCTGAAGTCTATTATGCTACGTATCTTTTGTGTGCCCTGGGGCCCATACATACTGTACTGATGCTTTTCTGATTCGTTTGGGAAGTGCGGAGGATGATAATCCTAGCTAGCCCCTAAATTTGCAGTGATGCAAGGAACTGGGGGAGTAGCTAGCAGGTAACATGCTAGCTAATAGATACATTTCTTCATGTCTAGCAGAACGTTCCCTCCATCCCGTCCCGTGCTTGCAGAGACACCGAATACTCAGTGAATGTCAAAACTGACAATTCACTACAGCAGTTTGAGATAACACAGGCCAAACTCTGGGGCTTTCATTTCACATATTCTGTTAGGATTAACAGATTCCTATTTGCCAGAGGATGAGTCTATGCTCGTGTCAGATGTTTGCAGTTGTTAGACTGAGTACACTCCGCTGAAGGAGACTTGAGACTAATGTGAGCTCAGGAAGGTAATGAAGGGAGACTGTGAAGATGAGGTGGACTCTCAGAGACTCACATACACAGAGTCCATTTTGACTGATCTGAACAGGCCTCCGTGGGTCTTTGTGGAAACAAGACACAAGTGGAATGGACAAGAATGTCTTTTCCTGTTGTATTTGCCTCATGACTGTGTAGGACCTAAATCAGATTCTGTTCTTTGCAATAACAGTAACAGAGCTTCTCAGCCAAAGCCAGGGGCTGTCTAATGACTTCTCCATTTGGGGATAGATTTGGTTGAGGATGCTTGGCCTCTCAGAGTTTCCCCTCCTCAGGAGGGCTATAGAAGACCAAAATGAGATGACCTACCAGAATTGGGAAGGGCAGCTTGTCTTTATCACACACATCCGTGAGGGAAACTCCGAAGAGCTGTCCTGGTTTTGCGGAAGGTGGGGCTGTGCCCTGGTTTTCCCGGCTAGGGCTGGAGCCCAGACAACAGACCCAGTCTCTGAAAGAACGTCTTTTCACTGTCTTCCGGCCGGGGTCTAAGGAAGAAGTGAGATTAGTAGTAGTAGTCGTTGTTTTATTCGCTTAACCTTCTTTTCTTTTTTTTCTAAAGATTTTATTTATTTTTTGACAGATAGAGAGACGGCGAGAGATGGAACACAAGCAGGGGCAGCGGGAGAGGGAGAAGCAGGCTTCCCGCCCAGCATGGAGCCTAATGCAGGGCTCAATCCCAGGACACCGGGATCATGACCTGAGCCCAAGGGAGACGCTTAACAACTGAGCCACCCAGGCACCCCGCTTAACCTTATTTTCACCATCCCCATTCTACGGTACATTCATTGCAATGGCTAGAATAGGGAAACAGGCATTTGTTGTGTAGAATTCTCCATTTTTTGAAATTGGCCAATAGCATTCTTATGGTGTTAAGATTTCTTCCCCAGATCCTGCAAACTGATGGTGAAACCTAGAGACTTGATCAGACTTAGTGTCAATGCTTTCAATGCCATCTACTGCCTGTTGTGCTTTATCTTGAGGCACTTAACTTGTTGTTTGTTTCCTATTGGTAAGTATGATTAGTGGATTCATCCAGTGTCAGATCCGATTTTAAAAGCTCAAAAGATCTGGTATTCAAATCAAGCTGAGTTTGTTAATCATCTGCTTTCACAGTGAGTCTCCTCCCAGCCTTAGGTTTCCTCTTTGGCTTTCTGAGTGCTCAACTTTTTTTTTTTCTTTTAAGATTTTATTTATTTATTTGGCAGAGAGAGACAGCAAGAGAGGGAACACAAGCGGGGGGGGGGGATTGGGAGAGGGAGAAGCAGACTCCCACTGAGCAGGGAGCCCGATACAGGGCTAGATCCCAGGACCCTGGGATCATGACCTGAGCTGAAGGCAGACGCTTAACGACTGAGCCACCCAGGTGCCTCTGAGTGCTCATCTTTCTATGATCAAAAGGATCTGCCTTTCATGACATGATCCGCCTGACCCCACTTCTCAGGCAGCCTCTGGTGTCTCTGCTCTGGGCCATCCCCAAGGATGACTTCCTGCAGTCAGGGTTCTTGGGAAATAGTCATTACATGCTGGCTATGTGGTAAGATTCCAGGTGACTGTGTTTTCTTATGATACCCCACCAAGCTACCCAGAGATGATTTTTTTTTTTTTGTAAATTATGTTTGATATTTACTGAAAAGAGTCTAATCCACAATGAATTGCACCCAATTCCTCACACATACTCAAACATACATGTATATACACCATACCAGTACAAGGCTTGAAAGAAAACATACAAAAAGAAAAACAATGAGAGATTATGAATGCCTGATTTATCCCCAATTTCCAGAGAAGATTTTGAATTACCCAACATTCCCTATCAAAGGAATGCAGAAGAAGAGCTTTACAAAGAAAAGGTGATCCGCAGTGAAAAGCTGAGTTGAAAGTTTCTACTGCTCAGCTATGAATGTTTTCCTTATAAGATACCTTAACATTTGCTTACATAATCTGCTTAAATAACTGAATTCTTTAAAAGTCCACAGAGGAGCCAAGCTGTAGAAGGATAAACAAATGAGCAACATTTCACCAAACACCCATAAACACCTGTCCACTGGGCTTTTCTGGGATGTAGTGAGTGCATCACCATATCCACTCACGTGGGTGGCAACACTCATGGCACTTGACCAGAGAGACCAGGATCTAAGAACCAGAAGCATCCTGGTTCTGCCACTTAGTTAGATTACTCAAAAGTTTTTAAGCTTTGGTTTGCTTAACTTTAACATAAATGCTGCTGCCTACAACTCGTTGAACTAAATGTAATGTACTACTCAGCACAAGGCATGGCTCATGGCAGCCTTGATAAAAGTAATTTCCTTGCTCAGAAGGCCTCAGGCAGTCTAGACATCAGTCTCTTCCCCCTCCAAAGCAGACATCACTCCCATTCTCTATTTGATTTTGCAACCTCTAGAAGGTAGGCAATCATGAAGGATTGCTACCACTTTACTTAACTAAGGCTCTTTCTTCCTGCCCTGAAATTGATTCCCCTACCATTTTAAAAGGAGTGAAGAAAGAAAGCAAATACATTCTTAAATCCAGGAGGAGATTCCTGTCCATCAAAATGTATGCATTTGCTGAAGACACATGTTAATATGTAAGTTGAGTTGTTGTATGCAACCTGGGTTCCCTACTCTTCCCCTAGTTTTATTATTTCTAAAACTACCCAAATAGATTCCATTATTCAGCTTTAATAAGAAGAATGCTCTTAAGAAGAATGTTGTATCCCTTGGTACAAAGCTATATATCTAGCTACTCTATGAGTATATACAGAAAATAAGTACACATTGGGTCCTATACTTTCTCCAAGGTATTTTCAGCCTTAGCTGGATGTTTTATAATGTACATTATTTGCTGTTAGAGTTCATGTTGCCTCTATTACTAATAAAAATATATGCTATAGCCATGAAAAATATAGGAATGATTAAACAAGCTAACTTTATGGAAACCTATTCTTTCTTAAACAGCCCTGGCAAGATTTGGGTTAATGTTTCCTAATGCTTGAATTAGGGTATGAATATTAAAAAATAAAATTTTGGAAACTTTGTGCTTATAGAATAACAATCATAACAATAAAATACTTTCTATTTTGGCCCAATACTTCTCAGATGAATAACACATTTTCATCAGAGAAAACAAATATCAATGGGAGAATACTGGAATGCTAGGGAAAAAAATAGCAAGAAGGAAGATTAAAAAGCCCTGACCACAAACATTCAGTCTAGCTCCAGCCTTGACCTGTGTCTGAAGCAGACATGGAAGGTGGGGGCAGAATTGAGACTTGAATTCTAACTGTAACCCCAAGGCCACTTCAGCCTAAGCCCGGAATAAATCCAATTCAGTTCCATAACTCTTTACTCCACTGGAGTTCTTCCATTCCAGGTGCATCTAAGCCATGCAGTCATTTGATTCCATCCTGTGATGGCCTGAGATACTAGATAAAACCCTGGAATAGGGAAGACCTGTTTCCAGGCCACAAACAGCTTGTGCTCTAAGAAGACACACAGATGTGTACTCACACAATTATATGTAGAAAGTGTTCTGGGGATACAGAGAAAGGAGTAACAGTCTACCTAGGAGAATTAAAACAAGCACACAACCTTCCTCGAAGTGAGTTGGGTCTTAAGACCTTTGGGTTTCTCTAAGCTTGATTCTGTGCAGTTTTGGGGTTCTTGCCTCTACGGTTCCTCCCCACCCCTCACAGAGAGAGTGAGCTCTGTGTCCTGAATTTGTGGTCAAGAGTGGAGACATGAGCCAAGAGAAGACACGTGAAGAAAGGGAAGGGGCTCACCTC
Source organism: Halichoerus grypus (assembly GCF_964656455.1). Taxonomy (NCBI): domain Eukaryota; kingdom Metazoa; phylum Chordata; class Mammalia; order Carnivora; family Phocidae; genus Halichoerus; species Halichoerus grypus. The sequence continues at coordinate 101,968,738 of NC_135714.1, forward strand.
TCCCTTGCTCATTCTGCGTTGGGTGCCTGGGCTTCAGGATGAACTGGCCTTGCATCTCTGCGAACCCCTGCTCCAGAAGGAGGGACTCCTGGAGGGTGGAAGGAGAGATGGAGTCCTCTGGTGTCTGCGGCAGCAGTGTGGTAGATGGAAGATGGCTCATTTTAATTCCATAGGGATCTTCATGTCCTATATGGAAAAAATATAGATTCAGGCTGATGGTGATGGCTCTGATCAAATCCCCCTTACCGTGAGTGTATGCATCACACTGGTATATGCTGCTATTCTGCTGGGGCTTCTGGCTAAAAAGG